>NC_136433.1:342638190-343268190 GCF_052849685.1 Lactuca virosa
CCCACCATGTCTTCCAAGTAGTTAAGCAGCTCACCCTTTCATATCAACGTACTTTTCATTGATCAAGGTGCTTGCCTTTTATGCGTTCAAATGAGAACTCATAGAACTCACATGCATAATGAACTTAATTGGAATGGCACAGAAACAAAATAATGTCAACACGATAGGTTGTAAACCTCAAGTCGTGTGCTAGTGATGATCGATAAGGTTTATTCTCGATTAGTTCTTGAAACTTTTCAAGACCATTAAGATTCCCACTGACTCCTTGACATATAAGATTCTTTTGTCAATAAACATTTCTCGACAAACAAATATTCAAGAGTTAGTGTAGTTTTTATCAAGACAAAACACTTCACTAAATTGGCCCTAGTTGGTCTTTGTCTTATCCAAGACATCACAACTTTCCAATTGTGCAAGAATAAGAAAACCTTTTTCAAATTTCACATTTGATGAATGTTATAAACCTTTTTAAGACTTGTCACTCAATTCACAATCTTAACTCTAAGACTTGGTTTTGGAACGAAGTATGATTGACTTCTTGATTTAACCATTTCTTCAATTCTTGATTCCTCTTCTCAGACATACAATTGCACTAAGACTCACTTAGAGGATCAATTGAGATATGGTTCTTAATCATTAAGACCTATCATAAAACATAATAAAAAGGTACTCTCCCTTCTTCTTAGAATAGAGAAACTTTTATCTTTCTGCCTACTTGATTCTTCTTATTCGTTATGCTATTTATTGAAACTCTTTCAATCAATTGAGAATTACACTTAATCTCATAAGTATAATCATATTTACTTAACCTTAGTAAATCATGACGAATATCTTTGTTACTCTTGTGGTGGACTTGATCAACACACAACCTTATGTACTCGATCTCCTAGTCCTTTACTTGACACTTTGTCAATGAATTAGTCTAATTTCCAAATATGAAATTTCTCATTCATCATGCAACCAAGTTGTATGATTCCAAGTTTCTGTCCAATTGAAACTTGGGCGATGAGAAACTTTCCCTATTTGGTAAATTCTTGACCTTTCCACAAATAACATAATTAAGAATCAAATCCATTATTGCTAATAATAGAAACTTACATCAATTTTTCATACACGCCATTGCAAGGATAAATAAATAATATAAAATCAAAATTTATATTATTGCGGAAAAATTTGTCCTTACAATGCAATTCAACTGAAAAACTATGTTGTTAAATATTCCTAAGCAATCTATTCTAACTCCAAGTAGTAGCTTAAGATTCTAATCTTCAAGTAATGCGATCGAAATCCATTTCTTCACGATTAGATTCCGCTCACTTCTTCCCTTAAGATTCCTCTCTTTTCTTCGATCCTACAAGACATCGAAATGTAATCTTATCACATTATGTATTAAGAATCTAGAATAGGAACTTAAAAGAGTTAGTTAATGGATTTTACCTAAAGTAGAGCCATACGTTTTGACTCTCCCATCTCTTAGATGTCTTAGGTAAATAGGGCAGCTTCGTCTCCAATGCCCCTTCTCTTGGCAATAAAAGCAAATTGACTCTTTTGGAACAACACACGGAACTACTTCTGACTTTGCCTTTCTCTTATGATCAAACTTTTCGATCATGGCATGCCTTTCGTTGCCATTGTCTATATGCATAGAGGTCTGGAAGGCAGATCCACCAATCAACTTTGCTTTTCCAGTGCGCCAAATCATTGCTGATTCAGCAGCAATAAGCATATAGGTGAGATCGATGAGGGTTACGTCGTGGTTCATCATATAGTACTCTCTTACGAACTCACTATATGAGTCAGGAAGTGACTGAAGAACCCAGTCAACAGCCAGCTCCTCACAGACAACAAACCCCAACATTCTTAACTTATCAATGTGCGACTTCATCTCTAGGACGTGTGCACACACTGACTTTCCTTCTTCATGTTTACTTGCCAAAAGGGCTTGAGTGAGTTTGAACTTTTCAACCTTTTGAAATTGTGGGTTAGGGAGAACAATAGGAGGAGGTGGAGGAAGTGAAGCATGATCTCGTGTTCCTCTATCGAATCGTGGAATATCATCTTCATGTGAAAAGCTTGTTCCACGGGATTTGGGAAGACCATAGTTGTCATACTTTGACATCTACAAAACGGGAGAAAAATTCAAGTTAGTTGATTGATTGAGTCCTTAATAAATCACCCAAATGAGATATTAAGGCTAGGACCCAACACAATACTCTACAACGTGGGAGAGGGATGCCGTAACCCAAATTGCAGAACATTTGAAGGTAAGTGAATGACGATTCACTAATTTCCACCATGAAAAACGAAAAAGAAATTTAAGTTTTAAATCTATTGAAAATTCCTAGATCTTTTGAGATTCATTGAACATTTCAATGGCATGTTTAAATCTCGATATGCCCCTCGATTTGTGACTGGGATGCCGAGGATCACAAAACAGGGTGTGAATAACCATGCAAACTTACATGGTGCCCCCAATGTTACAGTCAGCTATTCGATGTTCCGGTTAACCACACACGCTCCACCGAACTATGACAAACAATGAGTCACCCTTTGCTACCTTTGCTTAGTACCATTTAGTGTGCCGGTTAGCCACACACGCTCCACTAATGTCTTCGCAAGGGCACAAAGTGTAATTTCATGGAATTGCATCAATTCACTTTTGTCTAAAGTAACTAAGATTGAGAATTTTGTATAAGACATTTAGTTACTTAATACTTCATTATACTTTTAATGGAAAGGGTTTGCCCTATCCTACCCGTTCGGCTAACGACCCTCCACTAGTCAAGAGTGCGGTGGGTAAGAGTGGATACCCATTCAATCGCCATTTTATAGGCAATTTCCTTAAACACCCCTTATAGACTAGCTTCGTGAATGAGGCCTACTAACGGTAAGACTGACTGTTTACTCATACATATATATAATACTAGACTTTTAATGTTATATATAGTATAGGGTGTATTTTACACTTTTAAAATACTAGGTGGTCTAATTTAATAAAACATACTTTTAATTTAATTAAATGTAAACCATATCACTATGGGTTTATTAACTCTCTTTTAATTATACACTTAATTAATTTAATAAAACCATAAGGGTGTGATTTGAACTTTTCAAAAACAATACTACGGTTTTAGAATCTAACATTTCTAAATTAAACTTTTAATCAACTTTTAAATTCCAAAACTTGAGGGAAAGTTTTGAAACATTTCAAAACATTAGGGTTTAGAATTTAAATATTTCAAATCAAACCTTTTAATCAAAATTTAAATTCCAAAACTTGAGGGCAAGTATTTGAAACATTTCAAAAACACAAGGATCAAATAGCAAATAATTTAAATTAAACAATTAATTTAATGATTATCTAAATTTGACCTAATTTCAATTTCTTGCAAGATAAGTTACCCAATTAATACAAATAATTAATCTTTAATCATATAAGGAAGTTATTATCTAATCAATTGGTAATTATCTTTTGTTTAATCAAGGATATTCTCAAATATAAGACAAAATTCGAATATTAAAGACCTAAAACAATTAAGGCAAGTATCCTCAAGCAAAATAGCAAGAAATCCCGAAATCTGCTCTTACTGACGCTCGAACTCGCCGAGTTCCTCTATGGACTCGCCGAGTTGGAGCAACTCGCCGAGTCCACATTGGAACTCGCCGAGTTCATCAGTCAGGGAGCCAAAAAATCGATTTTGAAGCTTGAACAAATAACCAAGGCATCAATACAATAGAAACCAATCAAGGCTCTGATACCACTGATGAGTTTAGGCCATAAGAACATCCTATGTGCTCATGCAAACCCTAATGCTTGGATCTAGGTTTCTCTATTGTACATGCATTCATCCAAGACTATAAACCCTAGATCTAGCATGTGATAATCAATATTAACATATGAATTAGGGTTTAGATCATACCTTAATTGTTATGTAGCAATAACAATCTCAAATCCTCCTTGTAATGGCTTTAGAAAGCTTAGAGTCACAAGTGTCACTCCTCTAATGGCTCACAAACACCAAGAGCAAGAGGATGAAGAATAAGGAAAGAGGAGGCTGCCCAAAACGTGTGGAAACCCTAGTGGAACTCTTCGCCACGTTTTTGGGGCTTAAGGGTACTATATATACATGTAGGCTATTAGGGTTTTCAACTAGGAAACCCTAATCTGACTGCTTAAGCCCTAAGCAGCCCATGGACCCTTTTAGAATATCCCTTGGGCGATTTCTAATGGGTTTCCCCATAGAATTCGTCCAACCTATTATTCCAAGGTGATCCATAACCCAAATGCAATTATCTTATAATTACAGTTCCAGTCCCTTAAGTTTAATTAATCTCTTTTAGCCACAAAATTAATTATCAATTAATTCTTGACTAATATTAATTAAACAATATGATTTCTCCTTTAATATATTATTCTCATAATATATTAATAAATCATAATTAATCCTTTCTCTCCATAATTCATCCTATCAAGTTGCTTTGGTGAAGGCAACCCAAAATGACCATGCACCATCGGGTCAAGTACATACCAAAATAGTTATGGACTTAGACACTAATCCAACAGTTACCTCTCTCTCTCTCTCTCTCTCTCTCTCTCTCTCTCCTTATATATATATATATATATATATATATATATATATAGGCTTAGGTTATTTTGTTTTTACTAACTATTGTGTGCCAGAATGCATAGATCTGGAACGTCATGATCTGAGGGTCTATGATATTAGAATAGGATAACATGTACCGTATAATCACACAAATTTCAGCATAAGGGCATTTTAGTCAATTAACTTATATTAAAAAAAAGAAATTTTCGGATTTTTAGGGATAATTAATTCCTTTATTTTTAAAAATATGAATAATTTAAATTAATTCAAATTTAAAAATCCGATTTTAATCTGTCAGAATGATAAAATGTCAACCATAAACTAGTAAATATATTTTTCGGTTTTATCCTGTCAGAATGACAGAATGCCAACCATAAACTAGTACATATATTTTTGATTTTATTCTGTTAGAATGACAGAATGCCAATCATAAACTAGTAAATACATTCTGAAAGAATACACAAAATCGATTATTGAACTAATAATATACCAAATAATTACATTGTATGATTGTGATTATTGAACTAATAATATACCAAATAATTATATATATATATATATATATATATATATATATATATATATATATATATATGTGTGTGTGTGTGTGTGTATATATATATATATATATATATATATATATATATATATATATATATATATATATATATATATGTGTGTGTGTGTGTGTGTGTGTGTCTGTGTGTGTGTGTGTGTGTGATCGGTTGAGAACTCATAGTTTTCCGAGAACCCAAGAACTAAAAGTGGAGCGTTAGATCAAAACTAATTTATTAAGGGCATGATTGTAATCTTACCAGTCTCATTTAATGTTTAATTTTTTGTGTTATTGTAAATATTAATAGAAATGTCTAAAAGTTTACATAATAAATCAAATTTTCAGATTTTTTTTAAAAATAATATTTTTTAGTTTTTTTTAAAGTGCAATTTTTTTTAATTTTTTATAGATTACATGAATTTTTGAAAAAAAAAAACTAAAAACTTATTTTTTTTAAGAAAATTGCAATTTTTTTAGAAGTATTTAAAAATCAATAAAATTAAAAAAAAAACTGGAATATTGAAAAAATACTATAATTTTTTAACCAAAAAATCAACATTTTAGGTATATATATGCATATTTTTACAAATGCATATATGCATATTTTATATACTATAATATTTGTAAGGAAATCATAAAAAATTCATTTTATTTACTAATCTATAAACACAACATAATAAGTATTTTATTCGATACAAAATAAAATATAAAAAACAAAAAAATGCTACAAAATTTCAAAGCGTTTTCATGTCTTCGTGTCAATATTTCCATATTTTCTTTAAGTTATCGTTTTCACCTCTTCAATATTCAACATAATTTCTTCCAAATATACAAGAACATGTTATTTACATGTGAATCACATGTAATTCATATGTGAATTACATGTGAATCACATGTAATTCACATGTGAATCACATGTAATGCATATGTGATTTACATGTGAATCACATATGTGAATTATATGTGATTTACATGTGAATCACATGTAATTCATATGTGAATTACAGGTGATTTACATGTGAATCACATGTAATTCATATGTGAATTGCATGTGATTTACATGCGAATCAGATGTGTAACGCCCGTAGACCAGGGCTAGTCAATTAAGAGACAACAAGTGTCGAAAACGACTTTTTTATAGAAGGTTATTTAGAATGAATAGTCTTAATAAAAGTTGTAGTATATGTTACAAGGATTCCGGATATATAAAAAATGCCGAAATCCGAGTTATAACGAAGAAATTATGACCTGTCGAAGTTTCGCGACAGAACCGGCACGCCATAGCGCGACGTAAATAGTGAATTTACGATAGGGCAATATTTAACTTTAGCGATCTAAACGAAAGTCGTAGAATACGTTAAACCGAGAGCGTGCATAAAGAGAACGCCCAAATCTGACTTCGTATGAGGAAGTTGTGATTTTTCTAAGTTTCAGCTTAGCGGTATGTAGCCCAAATCTCGAAATTGAGATCGACTGATCTTTGGCCGAAACAATCTAAACGAGAATTGAAGATCTCATCGATAGTAATGCAACGGTAAAAAGACAGACGGAAACGGACGTCAGATGAAGAAGTTATAAATTTCTAACGGAGTTTTCCTGTCCCGGCCTACTAAAAATAATATAATAAAAATAAATTCAAAATTAGCCGATGGAGTCTAAATGAGAGTTGTAGATCATAATCTCACCTACGCGTGGATATAAAGAACGTCGAAAACGGAGCTCGTATGCAAAAGATATGAATTTCTGAAGTTCGGGGCACAAACCCCGACACTGTGTCAGAATTCACGACGTGAACACAGTGTTCACGACGTGAACTCAGAAGTGACGCCTTCCAAAGCAAGTGGACTGATGATAAATGCAATGACCTATGCCTGACTAAACTCACGACGTGAATTTTGAGATTCACGACGTGAATCCAGAAAATATGGCCCTATAAATAGAAACCGAAGGGCAGCCGACCATAGTTGCTAATTCCTTCACTATCTCACTCCCGATACCCTCTCTAGCCCTTTTGAAGCACCCTGAAGCCCCGGTATCATCCCGACACTCAAGGCAAGTCCCGACCCTCCGAAGATCCCGAGAAGAAAAGAGTTTTCGAGCCAAAGCTCTGCCCGCGAGAAGCCCGGTGTGTGAAGATATCCCAGATTCATCGAAGAATTACTACCTGAAGAGCCGTAGTGCTGTCCGACAATCGCCTTAACAAGTGAGTGCATATTCCCTTTCATGAACATGATTTTAATACAAGTATTGTTTGAATGTATTAAATATATGTTTTGTGTGAGTTATTTGATGATGTATGAATTAAGTGTTAAAGAACATAACTGATTGTTTATGATAACTTAGGTTAAAGAGTAAACCTAAGGTTTGTTATAATGGTTATGGGGTAGTATCTCTTTATGAGTACGAGTGAGATATATACAGAGAATAGAACTTTAAATATGTCATTGATCCGGAAGCATGGATTAGACATAGTTATTCGTCCCTAGTCCGAGAGTATGGATTGGACTTAGTTAATTGTCATTAATCCGGGAGTATGGATTAAGACTTAGTCAGTTGTCATTAATCCGGGAGTATGGATTAAGACATAGTCAGTTGTCCTTAGTCCGGGAGTATGGACAGGACATAGAATCTGTCATTAGTCCGGGAGTATGGATTTAGACATAGACCAATTGTCCCTTATCCGGGAGTATGGAATGGGCACAATCATGGACTCGAGAATATGGATTAGATCCGGGAGTAAGAGTTAAAATTTAAGGTCCAAGGGTATGGATAGTCTCGTTGTGAGGATTGACGGGGTGGGGTCAGAGTTGGTTATATATATATATATATATATATATATATATATATATATATATATATATATATATATATATATATATATATATAGAGAAAATTTATATTGTGTGAATTCTAAGTTATATATATGTTATAACATTGTGGGATTGAAATCCCTATGTACTCACCAGGTTTTCCAAACCTGGCCCACTCAATATTTTTGTATCATAGATATCGATACAAAGACATATTACACTGAGAGATTAAAGAGGTGTATATCATTAGTGTAGATGAATGTAAGTTCGGTTTATGCTTATGTGTCTGTATTGACCAGGACATAATAAAATACATCTCTTCGGAGATGCTTGGATAAAGTATTTATCATGTTTTCTGGGAACAAATTCCGCAACAGTTTTCTTTAAAAGATTACTCTGATTTTAAAACAAAGCATAAACAAATCGGTCTTTTCTGGCCATGAAATTTGGGGATGTCACAAGATGTAATTCATATGTGAATTACATGTAATTCATATGTGAATTACATGTGATTTTCATGTGAATCATATGATTGAAACTAGGTAATTTTGTGAATTAATATATTGAAACTAGGGAAAAGCTTACTTTACAAGCATGATTTGCTGTATCCAGTTTTTAGGTTCATGATTTTCAATGTTCATGCCAAATTCATTCCATCTTGTGGTAATACACCCATTCCAGGTTCTTCCGTCATTGCGCTTGCAAACACATCAGATAAAAACACTTGTTATTTCGAGTTATTCAGATTCAATAACAAGAGTTAGTACTTTAACAGATCTAAGTTCTTCACAATATCTCATAGAATTCAGAACCAGATCAGTCAATCATAGCAAGTAATTGACTAGATCATACCAATAAAAAAGCAGATATCATTCACTATGAGAAATCAAAGCAGTTTAATAGAACGATTTCGATTTTACTTCAAGATAAAACTCAACATGGATCGGTAATGAATGTCAACAGACTCAGATCGGAAATTGAAAACGATAAAACCATTTGCGAATTGTCAGCGGTTGAATATATATGTACACAAAGAGAATAAGAGAGAGATTCCGACAGATGAGTGGAGGCAACAATGGATTCCAGGCGGACGCCTTTCGATCTTCAACACATCAAGTCATAATTTGACTGGGATTTGAATCTAAGGAAGAACAATAGAGACGAGGATTATGAATTGAATATTAGGAACCGAGCAAAAACCAAAAATTCAATCGGTTAGAAGAAAATTACCTTCATAATAACCCACAGGTAGATTCGATTTTAGGATACCTTCAATGATTTAAGCCCTAACTGCTTGATATCGTGACTAGAAAATCGATACCAAAGCTCTACCGACAATCAATTTCGAAGAACAGATTTTGCACAAATTGATTCCTAGGCATGCATTTGAGATCCAGGAGATGAATCACTTTTTTCAATTAATGATGAACAATCGATTGTTGATGAAGAAGGGAGGGAGGCTAGAGGACCTCTCTCGATCTCTTATCGATGCCAGGCGAAGGTGCCACCATCGTGAAGACGGAGCAATGGCAATGAAGAGGAGAGAGAGAGAGAGAGAGAGAGAGAGAGAGAAAAGGTAAGAGTCGATGTTTGAATAATGAAAGAAATGATTTCCGAAATTAATTAAAATAGTTATTAGGGAAAGAGAGAGAGAGAGAGAGAGAGAGAGAAAAGGTAAGAGTCGATGTTTAAATAATGAAAGAAATGATTTCCTAAATTAATTAAAATAGTTATTAGGGAATTATATTTTTTGTCCAATATACCCCTGTGATTTTATTATAAAAGTCTAAGTTACCATTAAAGTTGTTCTTAATTACAAATATGCTATCTTTGATCTAGGCCATTAAAACTTTTGATCTAACGTTCCTCTTTTACTTCTCGGATTCTCTGGAAACTATAGGTTCTCAAATGATCATTCCTCCCTCTCTCTCTCTCTCTCTCTATATATATATATATATATATATATATATATATATATATATATATATATATATATATATATATATATATATATATATATATATATATATATATAGTAGATGTTTGTCCGTACAAAGCGGCGATGTTAAATAGCTCTTTTGGCAGATATTTCTTTTACGGGAAATTATTATTAGATTTTATTATTAGTTATTATGTATAAAAATTGCCACTTTTAAATAAAATATTTATGTTTAGACTTTATATTTCTATTGTTTGTTTATATATTTGATGTAATTAATTAATATCAGTGTCTAGTTTAACAAATATATATATTAATTTATATAATGAATTAACACTTAATAAACGTTCTTAATTCAAGCTTTTAAAATTTTGGCAAGTACTAATGATTATTTATCATAATTGATTTGTACAAAAAACTTTGTATCTTATACCTCTTAAAATTCAAGATATGATTAATATGTTTTAAAATATAGTATAAGATATATATGGTGAGATTCAATAGAGAACCATTATTAACAAAGAAAGAATGAACCAATTGTGAGCGTTAAATTTTAAATCGATCAATGGCCAAAGAAATGGATATACACTTGTATATTGGACGCACATACACCAGATCATACCAGAAAACTCACCTCTTTTTTTCGTTAATTTTTTTAAGCCACGTCTTTTATAGGGAAATAAAGCCGAATATAACGTTGTTCACGATTTTTCGTCCTCTTTCCATAGAGATCCATGCTGATATATAAAAAATAATTTTTTTTCCGAAAAAAACTCATTTCGTTTTGTTGTTTTTTTTTTCAATATCTAAGTTTATTTTTATCCAAAAAACTAATTATACCAAAATTTTTATTTTTTTGTCTTCTATTAACTAACATCAACATCGATTAAAAAAACCTCGATCAGTTCAGATTCACATTGTGAATTTGAACTGTAAATATTTCAATTTTAATGTTTACAATGTGAATCTGACTTACTATTATTCACATTGTGAATCCGCTCAGATTAACAATGTGAATCTGGGCTGATTCACAATGTGAATCTATACTGAAATTTCGTTTCTTTTAAATCAATATGATTTATGTTTAAAGAGTACCAAAAAAATATGATTTTTGATATATTTAATAAAAATTTTCGATAAAAAATAGGCCTTAACTTTTCAAAAAACAAAGAAACGAAGATGGTTTTTTTTTAAATTATTTTTTTGTATATCAATATGGATTTCTATGGAAAGATGACGAAAAATCACGAACAACGGTATATTCGATTTTTTTTAGATAAAAACATGACCTAAAAAAATTAAACGAAAAAAGAAAGGGGGTTTTGTTATAATCCAGTGCATGTGCGTCCATTATAAAAGTCTACGACCATTCCTTTTATCGTTCATCGCTTTAAATTCTGAAGCTTCAGATTGATTTCTTGGTTCCTTGATTAATAATGGTTCTCTATTTAACTTTTCTTTATATATATATATATATATATATATATATATATATATATACCTACATATGAATATTATATTCCTCTGTCGCGCCGGTAAGTGGGAGAGTTTTGCGGCAAAAAGAAATACGTGGCCTAGATTTGTTCTTGCGTTCTCGGTTTCATAATTGTTCTCATTTAAACATTTTCATATATATATATATATATATATATATATATATATATATATATATATATATATATATATATTGTTCGAATATTTATCGTCCGTGTTTACACCTTCAACTTGTTAAACTATACATATTCAGTCATTATGACCAGCTAGGTAAGCCGATAAAAATGACTTAAAGGGAAATATATTTCTCACTTTGTACACATTTAGTCCTTAATATTTTTTTTTGCACATTTAGTCTTTGATATTTTTTTTGTTGCAAAATAAGTCATTGTTGTTTTTGTTCACATTCAGTACTTATGACTGATTTCTTTAGGTTTTTCTTACGTTATCCTACGTGGAACAATCATTAATGAGATGTTTGGGTTGTTAATGCTTATGTCCATTGCGGCCTCGACTGCTTGGTTTCTTAAGTCTTGTTGTTTGGTTTAGGTTTTGTGTTCTGAATGTCGTAATTTCTTTATACGATCTCGGATTTTAACGGTCATTATATCCATGCGTTTGTATTTGAGTCTACTACGACTTTCGTTAAGATTACTCCCGTTAAAAAGCTATATATTTTTACTTACGATTTTATAAAAGAAATTTTTAGACATAAATTCATAAAGAACGCATGGACATAAAGATCGTAAGTAAAAATATATTACTTTTAATAAAAAACGTTTCTATCCATGCGTTCTTTGTGAATTTGTGAATCACGTTCGTATTTGAGTCTACTACAACTTTCATTAAGATTACCCTCGTTAAAAAATTATATATTTTTACTTACGATTTTATAAAAAAAACTTTTACATATAAATCATAAAGAACGCATGGAAATAAAAATCGCAAGTAAAAATATATTACTTTCTATAAAAAAAATGTTTATATCCATGCATTCTTTGTGAATATGCGAATGTTTTTTTATAAAATCATAAGTAAAAATATATTACTTTTTAACGGCAGTAATCTTAACGAAAGTTGTATTAGGTTCAAATACGAACGTGTGGATATAAAGCTCGTTAAAATCCGAGATCGTGTGAAGAAGTTACGACGTTCAGAACACAAGACCTAAGTCAAACCACAATACCTAAGCAACCAAGCAGTCCATGTCGCAATGGACATAAGCATCAACAGCCTCAAACACCGCATTAATGATTATCACATGTAGGATGACGTAAGAAAAACCTAAAGAAATCAGTCATAAATATTGAATGTTTACAAAAAAACAAGGACTTATTTTACAATAAAAAAATATTAAGGACTAAATGTGCAAAAAAAAAAATTAAGGATTAAATGTGTACAAATTGATAAATATATTACCCTTTTAAATCATTTTTTCTGACTTACCTGAAGTAGTTGGGTATAAGGACCGGTGGCGAGTTTACATTATGGTAAGGTGGGTCCTTTGACCCCACCTAAATTTTCAAAACATACAACAAAATATATACCAAAAATATTATGACCTACCTTATAAAATATGAAGGATCTACCTTTAGTATTTGGCAAAAAGGAGAAGGAAAAAAGATAGATATTAAGACCTACTTTATAGTGTTGGACAAAAAAAAGAAGGAAAAAAGAAGTATAAACTATAGACAATAAAAGACATATAATATTTGGTGGCATGAAGGAGTCCCACATCGACTCCAAGAAGATAACGGTGAGAGGTTTTCCATTATAAATACATAATTCATTTTTCACTCTTTCACGCCATAAAACTTGTTGATGTCTGATACCAGCATTTAGTCCTGTCGAAAATACCCGATACCCGAATTACCCGCTCGATTTTTTCGGGTATCGGGTAACCCGATTTTTTTTTTCAGGTCGAGTAAAAGGTACGTTTGTTGGGTTTCGGGTATACCCGAATTACCCGAATTATTTAATTTTTTTTTCGTAGACCTTGTACACTGTAGCAGGTATTTGATCACGCTTAAACTAACTATCATTATTGTAAAACATGAATCTCTTTTATTATGACAATATGACACTAACAATATTAAAAGTAATTGTTTATATATCATCTTGTTCTTTAAAACTTAGCTGTTTTCTAGATTATAGTTTTTATTGCAATTAACAAACTCATTATCTCGACGAAACTTCAGAACATGGCAAAACTTATGGCTACAATTATCTTAAACATTTTAAACTTTTAAATTAAGATCTTTAAGTATTTGTTTTTTTAACATCTTATTAGATTAGATTAAGTTGTTAAAAAATTACTTGATATCTCAGGTATTATTATTGACTAAAAAATCTCAATGTTCAAAGCTTGAGTAACTTCGTTTATTCCTCGTTTGTTTATATAAACAAGACTAGTAAAGCACGACGTATTTATTTCATTAAATTTATTTTCAGATGAAATTAAAAAAAAATTATATATTTCGGGTAATACCCGAATGACCCAAACCCGACCCGATACAACCCGAATTACCCGAATTTAATTTGGGTCGGGTAACGAGTATTTTTTTTAACATGAAAAACCTGAATTACTCGACCCGAATTACCCGAAACCCGAAAAAATTACCCGATCAACACCCCTACCAGCATTACTGCAAGTTTAAGTTGGTTTTTTTTTAAGGAATTACCACTTTGGGCTATGGTTTTTCACCACTAGTTTTTATACAAGTTAAACTGTACATTTTTCTAGTTGAGTCGGTCAAGATGAACCCGGTTTTCTCTTGAATCGGCCCGGTTGAACCTTGTTAATGAACCATGTGGTTTTCTATTCTAGACTTGTCATTGATAAGGACTGAATGTGTACAGTTTAACAAGATGAATGTATAAATATGGATGAAAAAAAAACTCAGTGATCAAATATCTACAAATCGAAAAATATATTACTTTTTTACGTAATTATCCCAAACAAATACTAATAACATATTATATTTTTTTAGACGAACTCATTTTAGTAAATAAAAAATCATATTTATGTTAAAAAAAATCATACTTTTGAATTCCAAATCAATTAGCAAGGGAATTATTTGCATCAAAAGACACAAAAACGTTTAGTGAAATAATCATAATTTAATAAATAAAGAAACCCTTTCAAAAATATCATTATAAAGTATGGATTAAAGTAATACGAATATGCTTGATTCTTTAAAATATTTAAAACCATGTGGAAAGAATGGTGGTAGCTCTTCGTTTAAATCATGAATCAGCCCATCAAATATATACCAGACATAATTATTATAAAAATAATAGGGTAAATTATGCCGATCGTCCATCGTGCATATGTCAGAAAGCGTGTTTAGTCCTTATTTTCAAAAATTAACTCGGACCGTCCCTCATTTTTTTAAAACTTGCACCCTTCATCCCCTAGACATAAAAAGACTAGTTTGCCCTTAATAATTTCTTTTTTAATTTTCTTTTATCTGTTAATCATTTTTAGACTTAAAAAAATGAAAAAAAATATCTCTACCAAACCCTTCCCTCTTTCCCTTTCCCTTTCCCTTTCCCTTTCCCCAGTTTCTTTCGTCTCCTTCATTCTTACCATTACCAACAACCACCCAAAACTTAACTCTCTGGCGAGACCACATAACTTTCTCCTTCTTTCTCCGGCGATGGCAGCAGAGAAGTCCTCTTCTTTTGCCCCCACTTTCAAGCTCATATCTCATTCCCTCATCGTCTGTAAATCTGTTGTAAATCAAGGTCGATAAAATGGTGGATGAAGTGACAAGAGAATACGCTAGCAAGGCTTTGTGTTACAGCCCACGTTCTTATTCTCCCTCAAATGGGTCACTAGATATGTCTCCTCCTTCCTAACGCTTCAATCGACGTGTTCCTAGTAATATTTACAAACAAAACTTTGAAATGGATTTGAAGAAGGCTACAAATGAGCTCGTGCTTCGTGTCCAGCTTGATGAAGCGATTTATCTCAAGATCAATAATAAGGTTCTTGGTCTTGGAATCATATTTGATCGGAGTGGTCTTAATTTGCTCTATAGGCCAAAGTAAAAGATTGAATTGGTTTCGTTAAAGCTAATAGATTTAATGAGAATTTGGGATTAGGGTTTGCGATTGATGGAAATTTTGGGTTTTTTTGGTGAAGTTATAGAGAGGTAGATCCAGGTGTATGAGAAAGAAGGAGAGAAACAGGGTGAAGATTTTCGACGGTTTTCCATTTTTCGATGGTGTTGCTCCATTTTCTGGTGGTGGTGCAAGGTGGTGGTCCGGTTGCCAGATTTTTACTTTAAGGGGAGTGGGTTCGTGTGAGGAAGATGGAGATTTAGGAAGGGACAAATGGGGTGGGGGTGGTGTTAGGTGCATTTTATGCACCATTGAAGCATGTTTAATTTACTCTTTTGTATTTCAATTTAGTAATAATCCATGCATTTTACTTGTTTTGGGACAAAATTTGGCACACTTTATTTCCACACTTTTTATGCCATTTCAGGTGGTTCTGGAGGTTGGAGATGAATCGGGATGGTGAAAAAGGACCGGAAACAAAGATGTGGATTTTTCGGAGAAATATTGAAGAAAACAAGAATTTGTCACAGAAGAGTTGACACGGGCCGTGTCAAATGGTTTATCAACGTACATTGGTTGCGAATTAGAAAATTTTCCAGCTATTTGAGTGACACGGGGCCGTGTCATTTCTTCACAATTTGACACGGGGCCGTGTCTGTCGCATAACTTCCTGGGGCAGTTTTCTTTTAAGATCTAATTTTGGGATTTTTAGGGGGGACACAGACTCTCATTCACTCCAGGCGACCAAGGACGACTCTTAGAAGAAGTTTTTAGTTTGTAGCTTGAAGAAGTTCATTTGGAAACATTTTAATTTCATCTTTGTAAGCACTTTAGTACTTTAATTTCCTTTGTAGACTTGTTAATCTTGTTCTAGTCATGTGTGGCTAGAACCCTAGTTTCTCCAACTTTACGTTTTGACTTCTTGAGTTATGATTTCAGTCATGTGACTTGATGTTTGCTTTTAATTTCTATCTAGTGAATTTGATTTTGCTTTAATCAAATGTTTGTATCTAATTGTGATTCTTATTGGCCATTTGAATTACGGTTAGGTCATTCAAGTTATCTAATTGCAAAATCCGTAATTGTTTTGTGAATTGGACTAAGTAACAAGCACTAAACTGATTTTCATTGAATGAATTTAGTGTAAATCTTATTCACACACTTTTACACTCCCGAGCTTGTGAGGAGTATTGGGTGTTGTTGGGAACATTCACATAAAGTTTAATGCAACCTTTTAATCTAATTCTAAGAGCTTGTTTAGATTAGGTTAGTAAGGTTAGGGTTAATCAAAGAGCTGGTTTTGGTTAACTAATGTAGTGAATGAGAAGTGTTAGAGCTTATTAACACTTTCAAGTACCAACTTAGATAGAATTGAGCCAATACCTAATCATCTTTGAATCACATTGCCAAGTTGTCATACATAGAGTTGGAGTCCTTACAAATTCTAAATTTAATTCACTCATTTAGTTGATTACTTGTGTTTTTAATTGTTTGTTTTAATCATTGCATTCAAAACCCCCCTGTTTAGTGTTGGCAACCATAGTACCTTGCGCAAAGAGGTATAGACTGATTGTCCCGTGTCTCTATGGATCGACCCTGCTTGCCTTGTACTACCTTTTAGTGCAATGTAGTAGTGCTATTTATGGAGTATATCATACCCCTTTATTTGTTGGGCTTGACACGCCTAACAACTTGGCGCCGTTGACTGGGAAACGGTGTTACTAATTGTTTATGCCTAGATCTTTTCGTACAAGTACACCATTGCCAATTGACTCGGAGATAGAGAAGACTGCATAGAAGTTACGGAAGCAAGCCAAGCTTCGTAAGAGGCAACCGGGTTCCGGTAATTCTTCATCATCTACCCCTCCGGTCATTAACATTTGGGAGGATATACCCCTCTCAAGTGTGTCAGAAACTGAAATAGAAACCCTCTCACTCTCATCTCAACCATCCTCATCCATAAATACCACTCCACCTTCTTCACCTACTCATAACATCCCAACGTCTACACCCACAGAAACTTCAATTCCTACTCATACCATGGGAGATAACCATGGAGGGAATCAACCTCCAAATCCACCACTAGAGCAAACCCTTCGCCAATGGGCAAGGCAAAAGGTTACTCAACAACCTATTTGCATCACATATCCGGCAGCCACCAACTTAGAACTAAAATCCGGGCTCATCCATTTACTCCCAACCTTTAGAGGCCTGGAAAATGAATATCCTCACAAGTTCCTCACTGAGTTCCATGTTGTGTGTGTGGGCATGAAACCACACAATGTCACGGAGGATCAAATCAAGCTTAGGTCATTCCCCTTCGCGGTGCAAGATGCAGCAAAAGACTGGCTCTATGACCTCCCACCGGGGACGGTTACTACTTGGGTAGATCTTGCACGCCTTTTCTTGGACAAATACTTCCCGGAAATGAAAGCTTCAGCCCTACGAAGGGAAATCATTGGAATCAAGCAACATAAAAGAGAAGCTTTCCACACATATTAGGAGAGATTCAAGAAACTTTGTGCACGTTGTCCCAAGCATGGAATTACCGAATACCAGCTCCTCCAATACTTCATTGAAGGCATGAATCCAATGGAAAGAAGACTTCTTAATGCGTCAAGTGGCAGGTCTTTACCCGACAAGACTCCAACCGAAATCCGCAATCTAATCAAAAACATGACTGAAGATTCTAAGCATTCAAGCCATGATGAAGAATGGTACACGGATGCACCCCGAGGTGTAAAAGAAGTCCAAACTCCTCAAATTGAAGCTCAATTGTCCGAGCTTACAAAAGTGGTAATGATGTTAGCTAAAAACAAAGGTGTGCAACCCATACCCTGCCCTTGTGGTATTTGCACTCAAGTGGGACACCCAACTAATATGTGCCCACAACTTCAAGAAGAAGATTATGAAGAAGCAAAAGCCATGGGAGGCTATTCCGGATCAGATAAAAGAGGATACGATCAGCCATGGGGTGACCAAAAATGGAACAACAATCAAGGTTGGGGAGGAAATCAACAGGGAAGTTATCAACCAAGTCAACCACATCAATACGAACAAAGACCACCTTTTCCACCATAGAACTTTCAACCAGGGCAGTCACAACACCCTCCTCAACAAGCGGGTTCATCAAGTATGTCCTTAGAAGACATAGTGAAGATTTTGGCAACTAGTACACAAGCTTTCCAACAAGAAACAAAAGCAAGCATAAAGAACTTAGAGCAACAACTTTCACAGCTTGCTACTTCCGTAAGTAAACTAGAATCTCAAGGAAAGTTGCCCGCCCAAACAGAAACGAACCCAAGGCACAACGTGTGTGCCATCACATTGAGAGGCGGAGAGAGTTACAATGGTCCAAAAGTGTCAGCTGATCAAGATGAAGAAGAAATAGTAGTCGAAGAGGCAACCAAAGAAGAGAAGATGGAAGATAAAACAACCAAAAACAATCCCTTCGTCACTGAATCTAAAGCCACACCTGCTCCATTTCCCGAAAGATTACAGAGCACAAAGAAAGAACGGGAGGAGAGTGAGATCTTGCAAATGTTTAAAAAAGTTCAAATAAACATCCCACTCCTCAAGGCCATCAAGCAGGTACCTAGATATGCAAGGTTCCTTAAGAATCTTTGTGTATCTAAAAAGAAAATAAAATGAAACCAAACTATAAGAGTCGGGGAAAATGTATCCGCGGTTTTGCAAAAGAGGATGCCCCCGTAGTGCAAGGAACCTGGTGTCTTTACCGTGCCTTGCAAATTGGGGAATCTTTATGTACCTCGAGCCATGCTCGATCTAGGTGCATCCATAAATATCCTACCATATTCTATTTTTAAATCAATTGGTGTAGGACCATTGAGCAAAACCGGTGTGATCATCCAACTTGCCGACCGGTCAATAGTACACCCAAAAGGTGTACTAGAGGACGTGTTGGTGCAAGTCAATGTATTTGTTTTCCCGGCTGATTTTTATGTTCTAGATATGGGAGATGATAACTCTCCAAGTTCAAGTTCCATACTTTTGGGTAGACCTTTTCTTAAAACTACTAAAACAAAAATTGATGTCTACATTGAAACTTTTACTATGGAATTTGATGGTGAAGTTATCAACTTCAATATTCATGAAGCAAAAAAGGTTCCTTCCGATGTTCAATCTGTCAATCTTGTGAATATGATCCAACCCTCAACTAAAAAAAGTTTAAACTTGTCTAACAATGAATTTCTAGAGTTAGTTTTGTCATGAAAACTAGACAGGAGCAAAGCCAAAGAACTTGCAAAGGAGTCAGATATAAATAACGATGTGCTGGAGATTTTGGAGTTTATTGGTGATAAGAAGCATACAAGAAGGTTGATGTGTTGGAAAGGCCCACATACTTACAATGAAGCACATTCAGGGGCCAAGTCGAGCCAACGACTTAAAACA
The DNA here is from genome assembly GCF_052849685.1 of Lactuca virosa. NCBI lineage: Eukaryota > Viridiplantae > Streptophyta > Magnoliopsida > Asterales > Asteraceae > Lactuca > Lactuca virosa. The sequence continues at coordinate 342,658,075 of NC_136433.1, forward strand.
AGGGCGGCTAACCGGGAGACAACCCGGGGGTATTTTCGTCATTTTTTTTCGTTTTTTGTATTTCATCGTTTTTAATTGTTCCAAATGACTTTTCAGCTTTCTAATAATTAAAAATGAATTACCAAAAAAGAAAAAATGAATTTTGAGTGCCGGAGGATGCCGAAACCAAAAAATTGTGAAATCTCACAGAACTTTTGACACGGGTCGTGTCATTTTTTACCATATTTGACACGGGGTCGTGTCCGAAAGTTGGCTGAAATTTTATCAAGTCTGGGAATGACAAGGGCCGTGTCATTTTGCCTTCATTTGACACGGGGCCGTGTCTGACGTGCTGTAGCGTTTTTAAGAAAAAAAACGGATTTTGCTCATTCTTTCACCACACCCACTGCTTTCACTTGTTTTTCTCTCCACTTTTCTTCCACAAAACCGATTTCACTCTTAAACCACCTTAGATTCCTTAATTCCAAGTGAAATCTTCTCCCAAGTTATGAAATTTCTTTCCCTACACTTCATCTTGAAGCTCTTTATTGGACCTTTCATGGTGGATCCGAGTTTTTCTCACAAACCCTAGGTCTGAAGATTGACCATCAATTGTGTTAATTCGCTTGCCTTGTTGTGTAGGATAAGTTTGGGGAGGACAAAGGAGGAATCTTCACCACAAAAGTCACACACTCAAGCACAAATCCGGTATATTCCTTCCAATACTTATTTAGTTGCTTGAAATTGTTTAAAGTTTGTATCTTTGTGTGATTATTGGTAGTTATTGGTGGGTAATTTGATTTGGAATTAGTTATCTATTACCTTTGTGCATTTGAAGGCCATGACACCTAAAACTTCAAAAAAAAAAAAAGAGTAGAGTCCCTCTCCAAGCATCGATGACGATGCTTATTTTTAAGCTTGGGGAGGGGTATGAGGTATTTCATGTTGCATGGTTTTACTTACTTGTCTAAAAAAAAATCAAAAAAAAAAAAATATTTATTCTATTTTTGTTTTGATCCAATCCCAAGCAACCGAATCTTCTTAAAATAGTTGAGTTGATAAGTGAGTCGTATGCTTTGAGATTAAACTTGCTCGTTCTTCATTAAAACCTTAAAGCGGTCCAATCACACACGTGCACACCTCCTGAAGCTATTCGTGCAAAACAAAAAATAAAAAGGTTTTCAACACTGAAGCATAACGATAGGTATGAGTCAATCTTTGGGACATGTGACCGGTCTTATGAGTAGTAAGTGCTCAATTGAATCTAAAATGCCAAATTCAATAAATAATAAAAGAAGATAAAATTTCAGTGACCCGAGCCTTCCAACACTCTAAAAAGTCCTTGCTGCTTATTCCCTTTTATATACCTTGCTTGGGGACAAAAATATAAAGAATAGGCCTAGAAAATAAATTGATAAGAGTGTTAGTTTTTGTTAAAAAAAATTAAAAAATTAAAAAAAAAAAATATATTATTAAGTTAATCTGTGAACTTTGGGATTCGAATGAGTAAACTCCGAGGGGTGTTCTACATCTAATCGCCTAAAGCTGAATTGTTTGGGACTGATTGGGTTGAAAGTTCGCTATACGGATTCCATAGAAAGTCATGAACTTAATAATAACAAAAAATAGATATGTATAGGTATTCAAATAAAGCTAATCTGTGGCCTTTGGGTTCGGGCAAGTAAACCCGAGGGATCTCTTTAAATCTAGTACACCAAGGTCATCTGATCTGGATGTGTTGGTTGGAAGCCCGTTACAAAGATTTCAAAGAAAGCCATGAGCTTTATTTGTAGGAAAATATAATTAGATAGTGTATATGTTTATGTTTATAGTTTAATTGAATAATATATTTAGGAAAAATGCTTGGCTCCCAAAAGATTCCTTTGGACCTGGACTTGAACTTATGAAATTGGGATTGCATGTTAATTACTTTGACTGGTGTAAGTGGTTTGTAATTTGTAACCAATCTGGGTAAATTTTAGGGAATTCTTAGAAAAGATTTTTTTTAGAAAAAGATTGTTGTTAATCAACAAATAGTTGGAGTCGGTCATTGTTTTATTTTGTAAAACAAATATGATTGAGCATGTTTTTGTCACATATGTTTTCACGAGAGTAAGACCATAATTTGTTCCATGAATTGACTTGATGCTATTAAAAGTGAATAAGTGTTGTAATCTTCGATTCTGATGAGTTGTATTAAGGAGAGCCTAAAGTATTGTTTTTAATGAAAATGTGTTTTTGGGGCCAAAACCAAGTTAGCTCAAGGCACGATAGGTATATTCTCAACTCTGTGAAAAAAAAGCAAGGTCAATTGGGTTGGATCATTTTTGTTTTGTTATGTTTTGTTTGATTCATTGCATTGTAAAAAAAAAGATCTATACTTTTATTTTCTTCTTATCTTCTCTCCAGTTTATGTCTATCTTTTGTTCTTTCTTGAGGACAAGAAAGGTCTAAACTTGAGGAAATTTGTTAGGTGCATTTTATGCACCATTGAAACATGTTTAATTTACTCTTTTGCAATTCAATTTAGTAATAATCCATGCATTTTACTTGTTTTGGGACAAAATTTGGCACACTTTATTTCCACACTTTTTATGCCATTTCAGGTGGTTCTGGAGGTTGGAGATGAATCGGGATCGTGAAAAAGGGCCGGAAACAAAGATGCGGATTTTTCGGAGCAAAATTGAAGAAAACAAGAATTTGTCACAGAAGAGTTGACACGGGCCGTGTCTCTTTTGACACGGGTCGTGTCAAATGGTTTATCAACGTACATTGGTTGCGAATTAGAAAATTTTCCAACTATTTGAGTGACATGGGGCCGTGTCATTTCTTCACAATTTGACACGGGGCCGTGTTTGTCACATAACTTCCTGGGGCAGTTTTCTTTTATGATCTACTTTCAGGATTTTTAGTGGGGACACAGACTCTCATTCACTCCAGGCGACCAAGGACGACTCTTAGAAGAAGTTTTTAGTTTGTAGCTTGAAGAAGTTCATTTGGAAACATTTTAATTTCATCTTTGTAAGCACTTTAGTACTTTAATTTCCTTTCTAGACATGTTAATCTTGTTCTAGTCATGTGTGGCTAGAACCCTAGTTTCTCCAACTTTATGTTTTGACTTCTTGAGTTATGATTTCAGTCATATGACTTGATGTTTGCTTTTAATTTCTATCTAGTGAATTTGATTTTGCTTTAATCAAATGTTTGTATATAATTGTGATTCTTATTGGCCATTTGAATTACGATTAGGTCATTCAAGTTATCTAATTGCAAAATCCGTAATTGTTTTGTGAATTGGACTAAGTAACAAGCACTAAACTGATTTCCTCTGAATGGATTTAGTGAAAATCTTATTCACACACTCTTACACTCCCGAGCTTGTGAGGAGTATTGAGTGTTGTTGGGAACATTCACATAAAGTTTAATGCAACCTTTTAATCTAATTTTAAGAGCTTGTTTAGATTAGGTTAGTAAGGTTAGGGTTAATCAAAGAGCTTGTTTTGGTTAACTAATGTAGTGAATGGGAAGTGTTAGAGCTTATTAACACTTTCAAGTACCAACTTAGATAGAATTGAGCCAATATCTAATCATCTTTGAATCACATCGCCAAGTTGTCATACATAGAGTTGGAGTCCTTACAAATTATAAATTTAATTCACTCATTTAGTTGATTACTTGTGTTTTTAATTGTTTGTTTTAATCATTGCATTCAAAACCCCCCTCTTTAGTGTTGGCAACCATAGTACCTTACGCAAAGAGGTATAGACTGATTGTCCCGTGTCTCTGTGGATCGACCCTGTTTGCCTTGTACTACCTTTTAGTGTAATATAGTAGTGTTATTTTTTGGAGTATATCGTACCCCTTTATTTGTTGGGCTTGACACGCCTAACAGGTGGGTAGCCATGATATGTTTACCTTTTTTTTAAAATAATAATAATAATAATAACATTAAATTAAATGGAAAAAAATACACAAAGGGCATTATGGTCATTTTAGATCTGGCGGGGACTACATTCGTAACAAAAATGCATATCAGGGACGAAGCGTGCAAGTTTTAATCAAACGAGGGACTGTCCGAGTTAATTTTTGAAAATAGGGACTAAACACGCTTTCTGGCGTATGCACGAGGGACGAGTGGTGTAATTTACCCAAAATAATACAATTTCAATAATATACATACGCTTTCATTTGAAATATCAAGTAAGATCTTAAAAAAAAACCTTGAAACGGAAAAAGAAAAAAATATATACACATAATTGTTTCCTTTTGAACATAAGAAAAAAAAATCAATTATGCTAATTTATATATGATATGAGAGGAACAGTAGATTTATCATGAAATTCGTGTGAAATCGTTGGATGATATGAAAATGAATTGAAAACCTATATGAGTCTAAATCTTGGTTGGCTTAAATTAAACCTAAAGTTTTAATGAAAGGGGAAAGAAGGATGTTCACTAAGAACAAAGAAAGAATTGAGGAGCATTTCTCTTTACCTGAGTCGACAGCGGTGATGATAGTGATGGGTTTTGAGCATTACAACATTTCTATGGTGCACATGCAACCATAATTGCTTTGGATCTAAGTTTTTCTCTATTGAACATGCAAATACAAACTCCAAAGCAATAACCTTAAATCTAGCATATACAATTCAAAATTCACATATATATTAGGGTTATAAACATTACCTCACTTGTTATGTAGCAATAACAAGAACCACCTTGACCATTGAAAGCTTAGTGCCCCAAATGTTGTACCTCTAATGGAGTCACAAACACTCAATGCAAAGAATGACTTAGGAGAGAGGTGAAAATCGGCTACTCTAGGGTTTCTTAAAGCTTAGGCCGAAATTCCTTATGGAGGGGTTCTTTATATAACTGTGGCTGCTAGGGTTTTCAGATGGAAACCCTAATTCATTGCTTAAGGCTTAAGAAACCCATGGACCCTCTCTTTAGAGCCCTTGGACGAAATCTATAGGGCCTCCCTATAGGATTTCGTCCACTCCACTCTGTGGAGTCCATCAGCCCAGATTTTGCAACTATCAATGATTTGCAAAACCAGTCCCTCCATTATTAATCAGTTCCTTTAATCCTAAAATTAATATTAAATTAATTTCTGATTAATCACTAATTAATAATGTGATTTCCATATAATATATTATTCGTATAATATATTAATCAAATCATTTTGAGTACCAATTTATTATTCACATAATAAATCCTATTTTCTCTCTCCACTAGTCATCCTGTCAAGTTGCATGAGTGAAGGCAAGCCAAAAGGACCATGCTCATAATAAAATCAAGTACATACCAATTCTAGTTATGGGCTTATACACCTAATCCAATAGTCTCCAACTTGGATAACTCTGATAACTATTATTGCAAGTATGACTTCAAAATCTGATCAGCAATCGTAGCTTTCAAAAGCCGCTGTTGAAATCTGATCGTATCAGTAATACGTCCTTTAGATAAGGGATCAAATATTCCTCCGTTCTACAAGATATCCTATGGACATGAGACATGGATTATAATCATTCTCTTTGTCCAAGTTCTGTTTCCCAATTTCCGATTTATGACGACCGACTAATTGAACAAATCAAATCAGTTCAGGCTTGGCCAAGCGTTTAGGGTGTCATCACTAAATCATCAAGGGGCCCACATATATCGCTTTTATCCCATTTAGGGTAAAAGGAACAGATAAACTTCGACTCATATGCTTGTAATATTTACTCATCAAATCACACACAACAATACGTTTTATAACATCAAGTTACCAATGCGTTTACGTATTATCAATGTACAACTGACTTGTAAACAACAACTATATGTCTCTGTTTCAAGAATATAAGATATTATCATCTCACAATCACTCGTGATAAAATCCATGAAGTTATTCAAATGAGCGTGGGTTTAATCCAATACTCAAATTCTTATTTCAGGTGTACTCATGAACACTGCAGCAAACATTTGCTATGTCTAAGCCCTTAGACAATCTACAGTTAGATTCATGACAGTCTTACGTCATTACTTACTTCCAAATTATGATTGACTATGGATGTTTGAATAATCTTATTATTCGGGAAGTAAAACATGCGAAGTGAAACACAAGAACAAACTAATCCAATATGCTCTCAAAACTTTTGAATATAAATAAAACACTTATTATTTAATCACCATATTGATTAGACCTTATTCATTGTATAATGTTTCAAGCAATCAACTTAATACTTGAACTAAAACAATAGTCATCCCATGCTCCAAGCATGCACACTATGTTTATCTATGATCCTTTCCTTGTGAAATAGATTAATTGAACACATTTCCAATGATGCTCATTTCACAATTCCAAATTCTTATCACAAGTGTAAGAACACCAAGTTCTTGCCATTACTAGAATCTGTTAGAGTCTAAACTTACATGCAATGATCCTTTTGTAATGTCTAGGCTCCAGAGTCACATAGACTTGGTCAATGATATTACAAAACATTCCATTGAGATTGTTACAAGACAATTCCCCGGAAATGAAGTCTCACATTCAAGGTACATTCCTTGAACATCCTTCTTACATAAAAGTATCTAAATTACATAGAGATTCTTAATATCCAACTCCCATTATGGAAACATTTCCATAATTGCCACATGACAATCTATTTTTAATAGAATCCTATCTACTAAGAATTACGTCAATATTGTCCATCCTTTACTATACTTCCAACTGTCCATAAGCAACCAATCTTCAACGAACTTCAGGTTGTCCTTCACAGTTGTTTAAAAATTTTAGTCATATCTGATTCCAGTACTTTTTCCCTCTTAATGCGCTAGGCATTTGGAAAAATCAGAACAACCGAATATTATAGCATATGGAGTCGATCCTATACCCGAATCATATGGGATACGATTCATAATGTCTTACATAAAGACATGATACTTGACCAGTCTTTTGCTAAAATATTCCCATATATAAAGTTTCCTATGTTGAAAAATTTCAACATGATATTCATATATGTCCATGACTAAGTTTGATTAAAATTTCAATCTAAGCTTTTAGATTCGAAATGAAGTATAATTGTCCTCTCCCTTAAGCCTTACTATAGCGAAACAATTTTCCAAATTCTGCAACTTTGCAAATTTAGAACTTTGTTTCCTAAAGATAGAATTGCTAACTTGCAACACCTTACATTAATAATCACGCTCCCACTAGCATAACAATTATATTCTTACCAGCATAACAATTATGCTCCCACTAGCTTTGACGTGTACCCAGAAATCAGCTGGATTTGTAGAAATCAATACTTATTGACTTTCTTACCGAAGTTTAGATTTCTAATACGTGCTGCTTCGATAAGTCTCTATCTAGACTTCTCAAGCTCATACACCTTTCATTAGACAGCTTATGTGTGTGTCTAAACCTTTTCAGAACTTATAACAATAAGTCCCGAATGTTCAAACTATTTTCCATTTCTCACAATTCAAACTATGAAAAAGGATGCCGTAATCATACTCGAATTTGAGAACGCAATTACCACAACTGCTTACGCTAATCCTTTAAAATCTACTCGTGAAAGTGTTTCCTCACAATCATTTTCATGAAGTAGAATGAAACCTCTTACCACTTAGATTTTATAGTGTATGTGTTCCCATCCATGTTAATTTGTCATTTCCAACCACTATCATAAGACAAGGTTTATGACAAATTTAAACTCACATGGACTGAACTTGCTTAATCTTAATTTCTTTCCATCCGGTTAGCACAAGGGCCTACCAGTGCTTCCAAGTTATTGAGCAGCTCACATATACATATCAATGTACTTTCACTAATCAAGGTGCTTTGCCTTATGCGATTAAATGAGAACTCATAGAACTCACATGCATGGTCTACTTAATTGGAATGGGCACAGAAACAAGATCCTGTCAACATGATAGGTTATCAACCTCAAGTCGTGTGCGGTGATTACTAGTAGATTTATTCTCGATTGTCTTCCTGAAACTTTTCAAGATCGACAAGACTCCCACTGACTTCTTGACATATAAGATTCTCTGTCAAGGATCATTCCTTGACAAACAAATATTCAAGAGTTAGTGTGAGTTCCCATCAAGAAAACACTTCATATAATTGGTCTTAGTTGGTCTTTATTTTAGCCAAAACATCACAACTACCAATTTCAAATTTGCAAGAGTAAGGAACATTTCTACTCCACATTTTATGAGGTGTTATAAACCTACTTAGAACATGTTACACAAGGTACAACTTTGAGTAACTAAAGTATAACTCTAAACTTGATTTTGGATCGAAGTATGACTCATCCTTTTGATTTAACCATTTCAACAATTCCTGACTCTTCTTAGCCATACAAATGCACTAAGGTGTCCTTAGAGGATCAATTGTGACATGGTTCCATAATCATTAGGATGATCATAAAACACGATATTAATGTACTCTCCTTTCCTCTCAGATTGGAGAAACTTTTATCTTTCTGCCTAATTGATTCTTCTTATTTGTTCTGTTATACTTCGAAACTTTTCAAGGTATTAGAATTATACTTAATCTTGTAAGTACAATTATATTTACTGAACCATTAGTAAATCATGACGAATAACCTTCATCATCCTTTGTGGTGGATCTGACCTGTTCACATCAATGTGTACTAGATCCTTCAGTCTTTCACTTGACTCACATATACATGTGAACAAGGAATTAATCCCAATTTCCCAGGGATCAAGATTCTCACACATCACACAATTCAATATCACATGATTCTAAGTTTCTATCCAATTGAAACTTAGGTGATGAGAATCCTTCCTCACTTGGTAAATTAAGACACTACCACAAACAATATAACTAAGAATCAAATCCATTTTCAACATTGCTAACAATAGAAATAGAAACACCAATTTTCGCAAATGCCATTGCAAGGAAACGTAAAATAAGATAAAATCAAAATTTTATTTTATTGATAAAATGTGGAAAACTTGTCCTTACAATGCAAATACATATGAAAACTATGTTTCTAAATATTCCTAAGCAATCTATCGTAACTCCCAAGTAGCAGCTCAAAAATCTGATCATCAAACCATGTGATTGAAATCCATCTATCACGATCAAATTCAACTTGCTTCTTCTTTAAGCTTCCTTCCTTTTCTTCGATCCTACAAAACATCAAAATGCAATCTTATCACATAATGTATTAAGAATCTATAAATAGGAACTTAATAGAGTTAGATAGTGGATATACCTGAAGTAGAGTCATACAGTTTGACTTTACTATCCTTGCGATCTTTCAGGTAGATACGGCAGCTTTGCATCCAATGCCCCTTCTCTTGGAAATAGAAACTATGGACTCTTTGGGAATGACCATGGGACTATTTCAGAATTTGCCTTTCTCTTATGATCAATTAAAGAACACTTACTTGGAGAATATTATATCCTTCGATATTGAAGATGCCTAACTTCATATTATGATTCTTCCACTTCACATAATGGTGTCTAAGTGATTGATTCTGATGGATGGAATTACATACACTGTTATGGTGTTTTATAGAGAGATTTGAGGAGATATAAGAGAAGAAAAAACATATCCCCCTTCAAACGTTTCCTCTATTAAATGTGTATTCAATTAATCAATTACACCTTATGAGAAAGTATTAGAACCACACAATTTTGATCCCTCAACTTATGGATAAATGTCATATCCATCATACTACATATAATTAATCCTAGGGACCTGATATGTCGTTATGACAAACATTATAGTACACGATATAAATGTATCTAACATGTAATGGATATTACAAAATATTCCTAAGGCCATACTAATGTGTTATTTTCCAACATTCTCCCACTTGGCCGAGTGACTATTTGTATACACGTTTCATTATTTGGCCAAGATAATTTCATCATGTTTCATATTAATATCACAAGTAGAAAAGTACAGCCTTACGCATCCATTTTAGATACGGGACCCCCACCAATCATACTATGGTACTTCATATGAAACTTAAGATTAATTTAAGCCAAATGACTTTAGAGTTAAGTCGTCATGCATTATATTTGTCTATATAAAACGTAATTGTGCACAAGTTATTAATATATGCAAATTGCATATTATGGAGGAATAATAATCAAGTACTTGAATAATTAAAATTAAAAGTTTCATTGAAACACTATGCTAGAATTACAGAATACTAGGTGTATTTTTAAACCCATATTGACGACATGTTCACATAATTGGGTGGTAGACCTTTCATTATCGGATCCGCTAGCATATTTGTCACACCCCCGAAACCAGACGGCGGAAACGTCCGAGGGCTCGCGTGACTTAAATTGAATATCATCACAATGAATATACATGAATCATAACATAAACATCACCATGCATCAATACATTACAACTGATATTGTTCACATCCAGTACATTGGCTTAAACATTACACATTCATAACATAGATTGTTCGAGAGTTTTTAAAACATAACATCCTAACGTACTTGATATTACCATGCAGCTTACCTGTTACCTGAGAATACAAGTTATTTTGAAAAACGGTCAACATATGAAATGTTGGTGAGTTCATAAGCAGGGTTGTGATAAAAATGATTTGTGTAGTTTGTAAAACCCAGAAAATCCGATATTTTCTGAAAAGACAGTTGTTTATCAAAGTGTGGAGATCCATAAGTTGATGCATGAATGATTTCAAAACGTGTATAAAAAAAAGAAAGGAGTTTTGTATTATAGTTATAGAAGGACACAAGCGAGTGATGTTGATTTCCTCGAAAAACCCGATGTTTTCCGAATACATAAAATACGGTTACTTCTCAAATTGTTATACTGCCACAATGAATGATTTTGATTACTCTTCCTTGATTATTCGGATGGTATTGGATTAATTTATTTTTGTGAGTCGTTATAACCATGCATAATAATGACTAGTTCGTCTGTCTTGGCTACCTATCGTGCGCCAGGATTGATCTTAAGATTTTGTCACCCTAGACTGGCCGAGTCTAACTGTAGCGAACAGCTGAGGTGTGGGGGAGTCACCCCCGTATAGATCTATACACAAACTCTCGCTCTGCTTCCAGGAGACTTTGATTATAACTACAGACTACGAACGACCCTTGGAGGTATCGCCCGTTATTACTCACTTAACCCAAATAACATTGATTACTATTGATTAACGACCTGACTTTGTTTACTTTGATTACGCATAAGCCTAACAAACGAGGAGAAGAGGAAAACAAAGTCCTGCTACTTTCGTGAGTTATTTCAGGCTGTTGGGTATACGAAGGACACGTTGGTCCATTTCGCATTTGATTACTTGGACCTTACTAGCAGTGCTAGTGGGCCACTAAGGCCCAATAGCACTTAAAATCCATTGAGGGTCCCCTTAATATGAAATGGGGTCATCGAAGGCCCAATAACATTTATTATTATTATTATCTCTTGGGCCCGAAAATCATGTGGATGGATCACAAAGGCCCAACAAGCATGATTGGAACTTTCAAGCCCAAAGTTTTGATTGTTTACTTGTTTTAGGTATTGTATAATTGTTGGAAGGTTTGATTGAACGATTTGTTATTCTTGTATCGACTCGAGACCGATCGATTTTGTTTATAACGATATTCGGAGTTATACGTGTATTCATCTTTCAATTTTTGTAAGTCGTAGTTTAGTATTTTTGACTCAATATTCTAGAAATAAAATAATTGACTTCAGAATATTGGTTTGACCTTTTCAGCCCTTTTTTAATAAAAATGACAATTTTAGTCCCTTATATAAAAAAAAGACATTTTTGCCCTTAAACTCTTTTCTTGACACTTTTGAATCATAGACTTGTTCAAATGATATTTTTAGCTCAAACTTATTCTTTGGCAGTTTCAGCCCTTCCAGAAATGTGTTTTTCGGTTTAAAACCCAAACTTTTGCAACTTTTACAATTTTGGTCCAAAATCCAAAAACCTTACATTTTTTATCCTTTTTGGAAAAGAAAGGCATTTTTAATCCTTGGAATAGTTTTGTTTAACTTTTTATCCCCTGTTTTGAAGAAATTACCATTTCAGCCCTTTTAAATTCATGATTTTCGCAACTTTGGGCTTGTTGGGCCGAAAAGCCCAAATATTAGCCCATTAAGCTAATAATTACATTTCAAGTCCTTTGAAGAGCATAATATTCATAAAAACATTTGTTGTAACTGGTTTGACTCCTTTGACCCTTAAGAAATCCGTAAATGACAATTTTTGACCCAACTTTTGTTCATTTGACAATTTAAGCCCAAAAATGGGTTTTATGTTGAAATATGTTTATCACAATCTTATAAGTTAATATTCTAGACTTGTTTAGTGTAATATAACTTAGATCATGTTTGTTTTCCTTCTTATGGCATAGATCTCGAGATTTCTTCCCTTTTGATTTCATATTCATCACAAAAACACATAAAATCGCACATACATGCATAAAATCATACATAGCATACACATACACATACACATAGATCTACACATTTTCTTGTATTCTCCCCCATAAAACATATAAAAACCGAAAAGAGAGGGGTATGAACTCACCTTTGCTTGTTGTTTTTGATTTAGAAGGAAGAAATGAAGAAAACTTGGTCCTAGCAACCCTTCTTAGAAGATCTCAAACTTAGAGGTTTCTAAGATGGTGATCATGAGTTTAATTGAGTTAAGAGGAGATTTTTGATAAAACAAAGAATTTAGATCATGGATCCAAGCATGAACTTACCTAAGATGATGATTTTTGTGGAATAGCCTCCTTGGAATGCTTCTGATTCTCGAAAATTTGATGAAGAAGAAGAGAGTTTTTATGTGTTTGAGAGATATTTTTGAGAGTGTGTGTGTGTTTGAGTTGGTTTCGGCCGAGAGAAAAAGAGAGAGGAGAAAGAGAGAGAGTTGAAAGGATGTGCATGGGAACATGAGATGAGCGCATGGAAGTCCAAAAGATAATAAAGAGGTGGCAAGTGGAAAGTCAACCCCCCCTCATTTGTGTAGTTGGGCCGAGAAGAGGAGAAGAAGAAAGGAAATTTGGGCCTTTTTGGTGCTTAAGTCCATTTTATGGCCCAATTGGTCTTAGGAGAGGGTTCACGGCCCAAAATAATTCTAGAATGAGTTTTATGGCCCATTAGGGCTAATTAGATTTGTTATGGCCCAATAAGGCCCATTAAAGATAACCTAGTTCATTTTAGGCTTATAAGGCCCAAAATATTAAGTTTCATGTATATGGGTCCAATTAGAGTCCATTTAGGAGTTCTAAGCCCAAAATAGTCAAATTGGAGGCTTATTGGTCCTATAGGCCCAATAAGAAGATCCTTATCCAAAATGGACTTAAACCGGGATTTCTAGGGCTTCCAATTCTTTGTTGACTATTTGCAGTGCTTGTATAAGGTGTTTGATGGAAGTTTTGTTGTTATTGAATAAGCATCATACATGTTTTCTCATCTTGGTTCACAAAGGTTATCATTGTTGTTGTTACAAGGTGTCAAAATGCCTAGTTGTGACATCATCCCCCCGTTAGAGGGAATTTCGTCCCGAAATTCTTTTGAAAGCTAGATTTGAGAATGCGAGAACAGGTGAGGGTACTTCTGCTTCATTTGGTCTTCACGTTCCCATGTGAATTCCGGTCCGCGTCTCGCGTTCCATCGAACTTTCACAATCGGAATGCGACTTTGCTTAGTACGCTTCACCTCCCTGTCCATGATTTCGACTGGTTCCTCGATGAACAGGAGATTCTCGTTGATTTCAATTTCTTCTAATGGAATGACGAGAGTTTCGTCGGATAAACACTTTTTCAAATTGGAAACATGGAACACGGGGTGTACACTGCTGAGTTCAGCGGGTAACTGCAATCTATAAGCCACTGGACCGATTCGGGCAAGAATCTCGAAGGGTCCAATGTATCGAGGGTTTAGCTTTCCCCGCTTCCCAAAACGAATCACCCCTTTCCAGGGAGAGACCTTCAATAACACCCTATCCCCGACTCTAAATTCCAAGGGCTTTCGTCGCTTATCGGCGTAGCTCTTTTGTCTGTGTCGTGATGATTGCAGTCGGGTTCTGATTTGAATTATCTTCTCGGTCGTCTCGCGTATGATTTCTGGTCCCGTTAGTGCATTGTCTGATGTTTGTCCTTTTGCTAACTGAGTGTCCCCTACCTCTACCCAACACAACGGTGATCTACATTTACGCCCATACAATGCCTCGAAAGGAGCGACTTTGATGCTTGAATGATAACTGTTGTTGTATGAGAATTCGATCAAAGGCAAGTGGGTATCCCACGACTTTCCAAAGTCTATCACACACGCGCGAAGCATATCTTCTAGCGTTTGAATGGTTCGCTCGCTTTGACCATCCGTTTGTGGGTGGTAGGCAGTGCTCATGTCAAGTTGTGTTCCCATAGCTTTCTGAAGCGATTGCCAAAAGCGTGAAGTAAACCTACTATCTCTATCTGAGATGATAGATATGGGCACTCCGTGGAGTCTCGCGATTTCCTTGATATAGATTCTTGTCAGGCGCTCCATCTTGTATGATTCTTTTATTGGCAGGAAATGAGCGGATTTTGTTAATCTATCAACTATTACCCATATGGTATCCAAACCGTCCGTCGACTTGGGTAGTTTGGTCACAAAATCCATGGTAATCCTTTCCCATTTCCACTCGGGAATTACTGGTTGCTGTAGTAATCCGGAGGGCTTCTGATATTCCACCTTTACTTTAGCACACGTGAGGCACTTGCTAACGTAGGTGGCAATCTCTGCCTTCATGTTAGGCCACCAATAATGTTGCTTAACATCCAAGTACATTTTATCTGAACCCGGATGGATGGAGTATCGCGTCTTGTGGGCTTCGTTCATGACTACTCCTCTGAATCCCCCAAATTTAGGGACCCAAATGCGGTTCATGAAGTAATATGCTCCGTCTTCCTTCACTTCAAAGTTCTTCTCCATTCCACGCAACGCAACGCTTCGCTCGTTTTGTTTTCTGCCTTCATGGCATCGAACTGAGCTGCCCTGATTTGAGAGGTTAGGTGGGATCGAATGGTTATGGAGAGAGTCTTCAGACGACGATTCAAGTAATCCTTCCGACTCAAGGCATCAGCTACTACGTTAGCTTTACCTGGGTGGTACTTGATTTCGCACTCGTAATCGTTCAGCAATTCAACCCATCTTCGTTGCCTCATGTTTAACTCTTTTTGATCTAAGATGTGCTGGAGACTCTTGTGGTCGGTGAAAATGGTGCACTTGGTACCATAAAGGTAGTGCCTCCAAATCTTCAGGGCGAAGGCCACAGCTCCTAATTCCAGGTCATGGGTGGTATAATTCACCTCATGTGTCTTCAGCTGCCGGGACGCATAAGCTATCACCTTTCCACGCTGCATGAGTACACAGCCTAAACCCTGATTTGATGCATCACAGTAAACTATAAAGTCTTATGTTCCTTCTGGTAGTGATAGCACCGGCGCACTGCAGAGTGCTTGCTTCAGAGTTCAGAATGCAGCTTCTTGCTTGTCCGTCCATTCGAAGGGTACGCCCTTTTGTGTAAGCGAGGTAAGTGGCTTGGCTGTTTTGGAGAAGTTTTGAATGAATCTCCTGTAGTAGCCTGCGAAACCTAAGAATTGACGAATTTCGGTGGGTGTCGTTGGAATCGCCCATCCTTCGATAGCCTTGACTTTAGAAGGATCTACATGTATCCCTTCCTGACTAACAACATGACCCAAAAAGTTCACACTACGGAGCCAAAACTCACACTTAGAGAGTTTTGCGTATAACCTTTCGGTTCGCAGGGTTTCCAGGATTTGTCGGAGATGTCGGCCGTGTTCTTCTTCGCTTCGGGAATAGACGAGGATATCGTCGATGAAAACGATGACAAAGTTGTCGAGGAATGGTCAGCAGATTCGATTCATTAGGTCCATGAATGCGGCAGGGGCATTCGTTAGACCGAAGGGCATTACGACAAATTCATAATGTCCATAACGAGTTCGGAAAGCGGTTTTGGGAATATCCTCTTCCCGGACTTTGAGTTGGTGGTATCCAGATCGCAAATCTATCTTAGAGAAGTGACTTGCTCCTTGGAGCTGGTCGAATAGATCGTCGATTCGCGGAAGTGGATAGCGGTTTTTGATAGTGAGCTTGTTAAGTTCCCTATAGTCAATACACATCCTAAAGGTACCGTCTTTCTTCTTAACAAAGAGAACCAGAGCTCCCCAAGGTGAGAAACTGGGTCGGATGAATCCTTTGTCCAAAAGCTCGCTGAGTTGACTGGACAACTCTTGCATCTCCGCAGGAGCCAATCTGTAGGGCGATTTGGCGATGGGAGTAGCTCCTGGCACTAGATCAATTCGGAACTCGACTTGTCTTTCTGGGGGTATTCCTGGAAGATCCTCCGGAAAGACATCCGGGAAATCGCAAGCCACATGGATGTTTCGAATATTGATCTCTTCTTTGGACTTATCCACTATATGAGCTAGAAAAGTCAAGTCCTTCTTTCGTAGATACTTCTGTGGCTTAATGCACGAGATGAGACGAAGGTTCGTGCTGGGTTTGTCTCCGTATATAATCAGGGTTTCGTGATTCGGGAGGCGAAGGCAAACGACCTTCTCGTGACACATAATTTTCAGCATGGTGGGGGCTTAACCAATCCATGCCGATAATCACATCAAAATTCCTAATGGAAACAGGCATTAAGTTTATTTGAAAGGCGTGATGATTTAAGGTCAGGGTACATCCGTTGTAGATTTCCCCAGTGGATTCTGTTTTCCCATTGGCCATTTCCACCGTAAAGGTTTCATTAAGCTTCTGGGGTTGTTGTTTTAACAAATGTTTGAATTTATTACTCACAAAACTTCGTTCTGCCCCGATATCAAATAGGATGCATGCATAAGTGTGGTTTAGGAGAAACATACCGGTAACAACAGCGGGATCCTGCATCGCTTCTCCCTGACCCATAGCTAGCACTCTTCCTGTTCCTCCGTTTCCAGGGTTGTTGATGTTGGGGCAGTTTCGACGGATATGCCCAGTCTTTCCACATCCATAGCAGGTGGGGCTTGATCCTGTGTTATTGCTGCTATTGTTGGTGTTGTTGTTGTTGTTGTTGCGGTTGTTGTTGTTCCCTTGTTGTTGGTTCTGGGGAGGATAGGTCCTGCAATACCTTGCCGTGTGACCCTTCCGATTGCAACTGGTATAGTGCATCTCTCTGCATTCGCCATTATGATGAAGACTGCAATTGTTTCACTTTGGGAGGTTCCCAGAATACTGCTTAGGGGCACTTGGATTAGCTGAGGCTGGAGCATGTGGTGTGGAGGGAACTTGGGTGGTTGCAGCATTGACTGTCACTGTCTGTTGCTTCTTTGACGATTCTGAGCCTTGTCGTCCTTTTCTTTTGTTGTTCTTTCCTTTCTTGTTGTCACTCTCCTTCTTTCCTTCAGTTTCCAATGGCTTCTCGCCCTTCTTGTTGTTGTGGTCGTACAGTTTCTTAGCCAATCTCTTGGCATTGTCGAAAGTTTCAGGATTTGCAGCTATCACATTTCCTTGAATTGGGGAGTTTAATCCCCAGATGAATCGTTCGATTTTCTTTCCCTCTGAAGTAATCATGCCAGGGCACAACAGTGACAGCTCACTAAACCTTGATATGTATGCATCTATGTCGGAATTTCGGACGGTGAGATTCCACAGCTCTTGCTCCATTTTCTGAATTTCGCCTCGCGGGCAGTACTCAGCCATCAGCATTTCTTTCAACTCCGTCCACGGCATAGCATTGGCTACGGGGAGAGTCATGGCCTCTACATGTCCATTCCACCAAGTAAGAGCTTGGTCAACGAATGTGCATGCGGCGAACTTCACTTTCACCTCCTCGGGGCATTCACATATCTTAAATACCGATTCCACTTTTTCCATCCATCTCTTTAGAGTTATCATTCCACCCATGCCATTAAAGGTTCGTGGCTTGGCGTTGGTGAAGTCCTTGTAAGAGCATGTCTTGGTAAGTCCTTGATTTGCTCCGTTGTTCGAACTCCCAGCCCCTAGTCCATTGACTCCACCATTGTTCCCTTGGTGGATTTACGCCATGGCTGCAGTAACCGCAGCAGATACAGCTGCTTGGAATGCAGCTGAGTTGACTTCGGGTGGGGTTGGTCCAGGGTTTCCACGAGTTGGTCGTTGAGGCATCTTTCTGTCATGGAACGGAAAGATGTTGAGTGCCTATGATTTTTGTGAGATCGTGGTCCTATAAACTAGGTGTTTTGCATGAACTTAAGTGGTTTCACAAATTAGCATACAATCATGTATATATAACACATAGCAGATCACAACCTCAATAGAACACATAAAATTTTTCATTAATATTATCCGCATTTTTGATACATGAAAATTTTGCTCAGAAGAGCATACATAAGTGGTGCAAGTTTGGCAGCGTAACGACTCTATGAGTAGTGTAATCACTTAAACATAGAGTCGATGGTACATAGCATGGATCACCTAAGCATAATACTAAAGATAGATATGACTAGTCCTAGTCATGGTGGGATGCGCCAGGGGGTGGTTCTGAAGAAGTGGACGCTCCCTGAAGGTGAGCCACCTGTCGTTCCGCATCTCGGAGGCGAGTCTCCCATCTCACCTGCCTCATGTGGAACTCTCGGATAACCTCTCACGTCTCCTGTTCTGCACGCTCAACTCTAGTCCGCATCTGGTGCATCTGATCAGCGGTGCTCTGAGCCAGGTCGCCAGTGTTCCGCAGTCGTCTCACCATGACCGGAAGTGCGCGATCAGCTGGTCCTCCCTCCCTCAAGTCGTAGAACTCGCGTGACATGCCGAATGGAGGTCGCTGTCCCTGCTGTCTGCTCCACCTCCAAAGATCGATACCCCAGGGGGGTGTAGGGCCGGTCGGGCCCATCCGGTGAACGGGCACCCTAGTCGGGTAAGGGGGGTTGATGACTTCGGACTCTGTGTCCGAATCATCATCATCGCTAGGTTCTTCCTCGAAGTCCTCTCCGGCTTCTTCTTCTTCCAGGACCTCCACTGGCTTGGCAGGTCCGCCCTCAACTTCCGCCTCAGGTTCTTCTTCAGACCCTTCCTCGGGGTCTTCTTCAGGTTCCTCCTCCAGCCATCTGTTATTTCCATGATTAGGGAAATACGGATCTCCGGGGTGATGGAAGCCGGCCATACTGTCTGCGAGAGTATATAAATGTACTAACATTATTCCTAAGATGTTTTAGTTATTATGCAATTTGAGTTGATGTTCTTTTCTTGGTATCAAGGGGTATGTTTTTAAATTTACTAACCATCGAGGTTTTCCCGGAGCATGTGATAGTTGTACTTCGGAGAAAATGTAGTTGATCAGGCTACATTCCCCCTTACTACAACCATGAACAGTCCCGAATTAACCGAGATGTCAGTGTTATCTTATTTGATTTGGCATTATGTTCTTTTTCCTACATCACACAAGTGAAGATATTTTTATCGTTGTGTTTTATTTGTTTTGTTCAGAGTTGCTTTAGTCCCTTTTTGGTTTATAGTTGCATATCAATGTGTGGTTAGATATGCCAGTTCCCTATAAACATAGCTCTTATACCAACCTGTCACACCCCCGAAACCGGACGGCGGAAACGTCCGAGGGCTCGCGTGACTTAAATTGAATATCATCACAATGAATATACATGAATCATAACATAAACATCACCATGCATCAATACATTACAACTGATATTGTTCACATCCAGTACATTGGCTTAAACATTACACATTCATAACATAAATTGTTCGAGAGTTTTTAAAACATAACATCCTAACGTACTTGATATTACCATGCAGCTTACCTGTTACCTGAGAATACAAGTTATTTTGAAAAACGGTCAACATATGAAATGTTGGTGAGTTCATAAGCAGGGTTGTGATAAAAATGATTTGTGTAGTTTGTAAAACCCAGAAAATCCGATATTTTCTGAAAAGACAGTTGTTTATCAAAGTGTGGAGATCCATAAGTTGATGCATGAATGATTTCAAAACGTGTATAAAAAAAAGAAAGGAGTTTTGTATTATAGTTATAGAAGGACACAAGCGAGTGATGTTGATTTCCACGAAAAACCCAATGTTTTCCGAATACATAAAATACGGTTACTTCTCAAATTGTTATACTGCCACAATGAATGATTTTGATTACTCTTCCTTGATTATTCGGATGGTATTAGATTAATTTATTTTTGTGAGTCGTTATAACCATGCATAATAATGACTAGTTCGTCTGTCTTGGCTACCTATCGTGCGCCAGGATTGATCTTAAGATTTTGTCACCCTAGACTGGCCGAGTCTAACTGTAGCGAACAACTGAGGTGTGGGGGAGTCACCCCCGTATAGATCTATATACAAACTCTCGCTCTGCTTCCAGGAGACTTTAATTATAACTACAGACTACGAACGACCCTTGGAGGTATCGCCCGTTATTACTCACTTAACCCAAATAACATTGATTACTATTGATTAACGACCTGACTTTGTTTACTTTGATTACGCATAAGCCTAACAAACGAGGAGAAGAGGAAAACAAAGTCCTGCTACTTTCGTGAGTTATTTCAGGCTGTTGGGTATACGAAGGACACGTTGGTCCATTTCGCATTTGATTACTTGGACCTTACTAGCAGTGCTAGTGGGCCACTAAGGCCCAATAGCACTTAAAATCCATTGAGGGTCCCCTTAATATGAAATGGGGTCATCGAAGGCCCAATAACATTTATTATTATTATTATCTCTTGGGCCCGAAAATCATGTGGATGGATCACAAAGGCCCAACAAGCATGATTGGAACTTTCAAGCCCAAAGTTTTGATTGTTTACTTGTTTTAGGTATTGTATAATTGTTGGAAGGTTTGATTGAACGATTTGTTATTCTTGTATCGACTCGAGACCGATCGATTTTGTTTATAACGATATTCGGAGTTATACGTGTATTCATCTTTCAATTTTTGTAAGTCGTAGTTTAGTATTTTTGACTCAATATTCTAGAAATAAAATAATTGACTTCAGAATATTGGTTTGACCTTTTCAACCCTTTTTTAATAAAAATGACAATTTTAGTCCCTTATATAAAAAAAAGACATTTTTGCCCTTAAACTCTTTTCTTGACACTTTTGAATCATAGACTTGTTCAAATGATATTTTTAGCTCAAACTTATTCTTTGGCAGTTTCAGCCCTTCCAGAAAAGTGTTTTTCGGTTTAAAACCCAAACTTTTGCAACTTTTACAATTTTGGTCCAAAATCCAAAAACCTTACATTTTTTATCCTTTTTGGAAAAGAAAGGCATTTTTAATCCTTGGAATAGTTTTGTTTAACTTTTTATCCCCTGTTTTGAAGAAATTACCATTTCAGCCCTTTTAAATTCATGATTTTCGCAACTTTGGGCTTGTTGGGCCGAAAAGCCCAAATATTAGCCCATTAAGCTAATAATTACATTTCAAGTCCTTTGAAGAGCATAATATTCATAAAAACATTTGTTGTAACTGGTTTGACTCCTTTGACCCTTAAGAAATCCGTAAATGACAATTTTTGACCCAACTTTTGTTCATTTGACAATTTAAGCCCAAAAATGGGTTTTATGTTGAAATATGTTTATCACAATCTTATAAGTTAATATTCTAGACTTGTTTAGTGTAATATAACTTAGATCATGTTTGTTTTCCTTCTTATGGCATAGATCTCGAGATTTCTTCCCTTTTGATTTCATATTCATCACAAAAACACATAAAATCGCACATACATGCATAAAATCATACATAGCATACACATACACATAGATCTACACATTTTCTTGTATTCTCCCCCATAAAACATATAAAAACCGAAAAGAGAGGGGTATGAACTCACCTTTGCTTGTTGTTTTTGATTTAGAAGGAAGAAATGAAGAAAACTTGGTCCTAGCAACCCTTCTTTGAAGATCTCGAACTTAGAGGTTTCTAAGATGGTGATCATGAGTTTAATTGAGTTAAGAGGAGATTTTTGATAAAACAAAGAATTTAGATCATGGATCCAAGCATGAACTTACCTAAGATGATGATTTTTGTGGAATAGCCTCCTTGGAATGCTTCTAATTCTCGAAAATTTGATGAAGAAGAAGAGAGTTTTTATGTGTTTGAGAGATATTTTTGAGAGTGTGTGTGTGTGTGTGTTTGAGTTGGTTTCGGCCGAGAGATAAAGAGAGAGGAGAAAGAGAGAGAGTTGAAAGGATGTGCATGGGAACATGAGATGAGTGCATGGAAGTCCAAAAGATAATAAAGAGGTGGCAAGTGGAAAGTCAACTCCCCCTCCCTCATTTGTGTAGTTGGGCCGAGAAGAGGAGAAGAAGAAAGGAAATTTGGGCCTTTTTGGTGCTTTAGTCCATTTTATGGCCCAATTGGTCTTGGGAGAGGGTTCACGGCCCAAAATAATTCTAGAATGAGTTTTATGGACCATTAGGGCTAATTAGATTTGTTATGGCCCAATAAGGCCCATTAAAGATAACCTAGTTCATTTTAGGCTTATAAGGCTCAAAATATTAAGTTTCATGTATATGGGTCCAATTAGAGTCCATTTAGGAGTTCTAAGCCCAAAATAGTCAAATTGGAGGCTTATTGGTCCTATAGGCCCAATAAGAAGATCCTTATCCAAAATGGACTTAAACCGGGATTTCTAGGGCTTCCAATTCTTTGTCGACTATTTGCAGTGCTTGTATAAGGTGTTTGATGGAAGTTTTGTTGTTATTGAATAGGCATCATACATGTTTTCTCATCTTGGTTCACAAAGGTTATCATTGTTGTTGTTACAAGGTGTCAAAATTCCTAGTTGTGACAATATTATTAGTGTCAATGTGTTCGATACAAATATTATTTCCCCCACTTGCTCTTAAACGAACAAATATTTTGTATCGAGGTAAAGCCTCATTCCACTATAATTATTGCTAATGACCGGAAAACTTATAGAGGCAATATTTTAGCAAAAAGTTTTCTTTTAATGGCATGTAAATGGAGTTTATGATCATGAGTCATGTGATTTAATTCATCAACAACATTTCATGGAATGTTTCTATGAAAAACAAATTTATCCATCATAGTTGATATAGTCATCAATGTTTATTTACGACTCTCCCATAATATTGGCCGACTAATAACATACTGATGTATCCTACTAATGACTACTTATCTTTGCATTTTGTAAAGACATATCCAAGAAGCATATCACTTATATGTTTTTACTTATTTCACTAAACAAGTTTGCCATTATTAGTCCCATGAAAATATTATAAAACTTTATTGGCAGCTTCCTAGTGATTTAGACCATGATTTAATGATAATGGCTAAGCATGCCACCGAAAATGTGTACCTTAACTGTGGAAGGAACTGAAGGGAAGTATTGTTGCATTTTATATAGACTTACTACACACTCAATACATGTATTTAGGGACATGTATAAATCCCTTTGGATTCCTCAATGTATCTATATGCCTATTGCATATTAGGCTTCATCGAGATCCTTAATATCGAGGTGATGTGACAATAACTGTTTCGATTTGTGCAACATATCATTGTTATTACCCGACAAAATAATGTCATCTCCATATAGTATGAGTATGATAAAGTCCCTCCCACTGACGTTGAGGTATATACACCGATCCATATGGTTCTTAATGAAGTCATTATTGTTCATCACTTTGTCGAACATTAGATACCATCGACATGAAGCTTGATTCTGCATGTATATTTGTTCCTTGAGTTTACACATAAGATGTTCTTAAACCTTATAAATGTAATTATTTGTGTGGGTTATGTAAACATCATTGTGTAACTCTTAGTTAAGAAAATTGTTTGACATCTATTTGATGTATCTCTAAATCCAAATGAAATACTAGAGCCATTATGATCCTAAGGAAGTCAATTCGAGAAAAATTTGAGAATGTTTCTTGGTAATAAATACCCTATTTTGTGAATACCTTTTAGTGACCAAACGAACTTTATGACATTCAATGTTCATCATTAGGGTCCAATTTGGTCTTAAAGACCTACTTGCATCTTATGGGTTTGAAAACCCTTTGGGAATTTGGCATGTCCCAAACATCATTCGTTTACATTAAATTAAGGTCTTCAATCAAAGATTTATTACACTTAGTTGATTGAGCACAAGTTATGGCATCACTCTCCATGACAGGGTTATTTCCTCCCCTTTGTGAAGATCGGTCTCATGTAATCGTCAAAGTTTATGAGTCGCTTAGACCATAAAAGAAGTCGTATATGCTATTTCATGGGTTTTAATGCCAACATCTTGAGTGAGATCTTTTATGGTGTTTCATTTACCCATGCATTTGAAAAGGATTTTTATGAGGCAAAACTAGAATCTCCTAATGAAGTGCTAATAGTAATGGGCACTTGAATTATAATTGAAGGTTCTTGAAGGTCAAAATCCCTCAATAAACCACCGCCACTGATTTTGCATTCATAAAAAATCCTACGTGCTTCATTTCTTTATGGTACTATGTGACGGAACAAAAAGTCGGTAACCTTTAACGCTTTTAGGATAGTTGATGAAGAAACAACTTACAATTTTCATGTTTATGTGATTCAGGATTGTAGATTTTTGTTTCGGCCGTACATCCACACCCTTAAATACCTAAAGGTTGTATTCTTCCTGTCAAAAACTCAAAAGGAATTTTAAGAACAGATTGTAAATGAACTTTGTTTAAGATGTGGATTGCCGTTTTTTAATGTCGAGGTCCAAAATTAGGGCAACTTGGTGTTTGCAAGCATACTTTTCACCATGTCCATTAGGTTTCTAATCCTCTTCTCAATAACATTCTTTAATGAGGAGTACACGGCATGGGGTATTGGTTAATTAGCCCATGATCTTTGCAAAATTCAAAGAAAGATCGGGGTCCGTTTCCAAGTTTTGTATGCCTACCATAATATATGACACTTATATCTAATCTTAATGCTTATAATTTATGGACAAGTTGATTTTCAACTTTGGCGTCAAGCATTTTAAACATTTTAAGAGATTTAGATTTTCCATTCATCAAGTACGGATACATGCATCAAAAATAATAATCAATAAAAGTTATATGTGATTTTGACCACATACCTTTGTCAAGATCTACAGAGGTCAATATTAATAAGCTTTTGTAAATTGAGCATCTTGTAGATCCTTATTTATTCCTTTGGATGCAAGTGATGCATTTATTGAATCATGTGAAGTCAAGTTACAATAGAACATTTTACGACACGTATCATCCTATATTGTGATTTGTGGCCTAAGCCTTAATGTCACAACGTGGATAAAGTCTCAAACTTCTCAATTTAAGTTCTCGTCAATATTAAACGATATTGAAGGTTCCAAAAAATGGTTGTTTAATTATTATTTATAGAGGTATTCCTCCAAACAACCATAGCCAACAATATGGGAATTGAAACTAACAATTACATTATTATATCCAATTGTAAAAGTATTGCTAACATTCGCTAACTTAGATACTAATAATTAGTTTCAAGTTATACTCGATACATAAAGAGTGTCTTTAAGACATTAACAATAACCACTTCCAGAAAAACAACATGGAAAATAACTTGGATTGCCAAGTGTTTCTATATTCAAGTCTTCATCATTCCCAACATTAATTGTTCATTAAGTTCAATCCAACTTTCGGATTGTATGAAATCCCTGTAGTGAAAAAAAAAAACATACGTACAATTGAACTTATAAATCATAAATGCATATAATCCATCTTTCCTTGCAAGCCAAAAATTCCATTAGGTACGACCTTGTAATGACAATATTTGCAACAAAGTTTACGGTACCCATATTTTGGACCTTATTAGAAATATCCTCATCACTTTCTTTTAAGTTGCGCCTTTTTTATTATTATAGTAAAGTCATTTCATGGGATAGCATGATAAAACATACCAATACGTTTATTATTAACACCAAAATAATAGGTTTTATAGACACCCTACCAATTATCAGTTTTGCTTTGGCTAGACCAACAACTGGAAATAATGGTGTACTAAAATCATACTATGCTACACAAATATCATAATCACCTTTGGGCAAAAATACAACATTCATGCATCTTATGCTTGAAATTTCACTGCATAACTTATTATACAATTAGCCTTTGGGTTCCTTGAACAACAGCTCATACAGTTGCATAATGTGGTGTTTAATAAACTCTAATGTCAAAACTTATGTAACCTTTCTTTGGTCCAGTGACTTAAGCTTGACATTAAAGATACCACTCGTCAACATACAAATGAAGTCACAAACAAAATCATGTGGTTACCTATTAAGCATAATATGATAATAAATTTAAATTGCATCATTAAGTGGTCTTCAGTTCATACTTAAGGACAATACTGTAGGATTATTAGTAACATAAAGTTTCGCTTGATAAATAACGAATTATTTTGAATTTGGAATAGATAAAGCACAACTTCATGATGGCAGGAAATATGCAATTAAATGCCAACTAAAATATCTAAATTTTATTATAGTGGCAAATAACTATATGATCCCATTACTTATCCACAACATATACCATTTAAAATGATTTTTCATAAGAGATTTTGTTCACGAGGGATATCCTTCACAAAACGTACTATACTTTGCTCCAAAATCATAGCTATTTGGCATTTGGTTTAATTTTAATAAAGCATCAATGAAAGATTACAAATTAAGTAATGGACATATGAATTTCAGTTTGAAATTTCAAAGGTTGTAGGCATTAAACATGATAGTTTATATGAGTTGAAGCAGTAAATCATTCATCAAATGAATCTAAAAACTAAAACTCATGTGTGACTATTAAATCACTTTCTTTAAAAAACAAACGCCAAAGTGGATTTGCAAATTTTCCTTTTAATAAGTAATTATAATAAAATTAATAGTATTTCATTCTTTTCTCTTTTTCTTTTATTCATTGTTAACGACATTATATTCAACATATTATGCCGACAATGACTCTTAGTCTTAGGCCTCAACACTGCAAAGATTTGAAACCACTTACGCCACCAATTTCAACATGAATTTTAAGTTGTAACATAGAAATCATAACAAACCAAATTGAATAATTTGGAGGATGAGCATTAAGAATGAAATTCCATCAAACACTAATCCTAATATATAGTTAGATTTTAATATACCCAATTAACACTTACGAACATAATCGTTTCTTATTATAAGACAAACAAAATAAAAAATTAGGGAGAACATATAAAACATGGCTCTTACTGGAAATTGCCTACCCAAAATAATTTGGTTTTTGGTTGATTTGAGTTAGGCACTTATAAGCGCTACAAATCATGCAACTAAAAAATGAATTTTAATAGGAAAATCTTAAGATTGCAGGCATCATTCATGTGACTTTTAGAGGAGGCAGTAATCATTACCCAATGTGTTTGATCTCTAATTTTAAAATCAACTCACAATCATTAGAGTTCAAACACTAAAATGGATACAGATTTCAAAATTCCATTTTCAAGATAACATGGGATCGTTACTTCAATTAGGGCATGCGACTATTATCAAACAACACTTCAAATCTGAAATAATGGCTTGATAATCTAAAATTAAACCATGTTCTGATACCAGAATATTATATAAATAGGCATAATCCAATATCAATTTTTATATAATCATCAAGAACCCTAAATAAATTAAAGAACACTTACTCGGAGAATATTATATCCTTTGATATTGAAGATGACTAACTTCATATTATGATACTTCCACTTCACATAATGGTGTCTAAGTGATTGATTCTGATGGATGGAATTACATACACTGTTATGGTGTTTTATAGAGAGGTTTGAGGAGAAATAAGAGAAAAAAAATGTATCCCCTTCAAACGTTTCCTCTATTAAATAATGTGTATTCAATTAATCAATTACACCTTATGAGAAAGTATTAGAACCATACAATTTTGATCCCTCAACTTATGGATAAATGTCATATCCATCATACTACATATAATTAATCCTAGGGACCTGATATGTCATTATGACAAACATTATAGTACACGATATAAATGTACCTAACATGTAATGGATATTACAAAATAGTCCTAAGGCCATACTAATGTGTTATTTTCCAACACAAACTTTTCGACCATGGCCGATCTCTCTTCCTTAGGAGGAGAAATCATTTCCGGACTATGACCTTTGCCATCAACAATGTTCATAGAAATTTGGGAGGTAGATCTTCCAGACAAATCTGCTTGACAGGTGCGCCAAAGCATTTCTGCTTCAGCAGCAATTAGCAAATATGTCAGATCAATAAGGGTCATGTCGTGATCTGTCATATAGTAGTCTTTAACAAACTGACCATACGACTCAGGAAGTGACTGAAGAACCAAGTCAACTGCCAGCTCCTTTGGGAAAACGACACCTAACATTCCCAGTCTGTCAAGGTGTGACTTCATATTTAGAACATGTGCACATACAGAGTTTCCATATTCGTGCTTGCATGCCAATAGGGCTTGAGTAACCTTGAAATTTTCAAGTTGATGAAACCGTGGGTCAGGGAGAATCACTGAAGGAGGTGGAGGAAGAGAAGTATGATTTCCAGTTCCACCGATGCTCGAAGAAAGGAATGATCTTTCACCTTGATCGACACTTGGAACATCATCTTCAGAAGGAAAGCTTTTTCCAAAGGATTGAATCTACAAAAGGGGAGAAATTTAAGTTAGTTGATTTAATCCTTAATATAACACCCAAATGAAATATCAAGGCTAGGACCCGACACAATAATTTACAATTTAGAAGAGGGATGGCGTAATCTAATTGCAAATTATCAAAAGGTAGGTAAATGACGATTTACCAATTCCACCATGAAAACATAATTTTAACGAGTTAGGTTTTAAATGAAACTCCTAGATCATTTGAGATTCATTGAACTTTTCAATGGCATGTTTAATCTCGATTATGCCCTACAAGTTTGTGACTGTGATACTGAGGATCACAAACAAGGTGTGAATAACCATGCAAATTAGCTTGGTACTCTCGATGTCATTTATCACCTAATCAATGTGCCAGTTAACCACACACGCTCCATTGATCAACTATAATTTACGAGAAACCCATTGCCATCCTTCATTAGTCCACATTAGTGTCGGTTAACCACACACGCTCCACTAACTGACCAATAAGGTGCAATGTGCAATTTCATGGGTTAGCATCAAATTCACATTTTCCTAAAGTAACTAAGATTGTGAATTTATAAAAGGTTCGGTTACTTTGTATTTTCTTTATACTTTTAATGAGAGCTCTTTATGGTCGTAAATGCAGATCGCCTCTATGCTGGGCTGAGGTGGATGACACCCAACTAGCAAAAGGGCAATCGCCGGCCAGTACTCTCACACGACCAGAAATCATCCGTGAAACGACCGAAAACATAATCCAAATCAAAGGTCAAATTCAAGCATCGCGAGACCGATAGAAGAGCTATGCTGACAAGCGGCGAAAGCCATTAGAATTTTAAGTCGGGGATCAAGTGTTATTGATGGTCTCCCCCTGGAAAGGGATGATCCGCTTTGGGAAACGGGGAAAACTGAACCCGCGATACATTGGACCGTTTGAGATTCTTTCCCGGATTGGTCCAGTGGCTTACAAGCTGCAACTACCTGCCGAGCTCAACAACGTACACCCAGTGTTCCACGTCTCAAATCTGAAAAAGTGCCTATCAGATGAAACTCTTGTCATTCCTTTGGAAGAGATCGAGATTAACGAGAATCTTCTGTTCGTCGAACAACCAGTCGAGATATTGGACAGGGAAGTGAAGCGTACAAAGCAGAGTCGCATTCCAATTGTGAAGGTTCAGTGGAACGCTAAGCGTGGACCGGAATTCACATGGGAACGCGAGGACCAGATGAAGCAAAAGTACCCTCACCAATTCTCTCATTCGTGAATCTATCTTTCGAAAGAATTTTGGAACGAAATTCCCTCTAACGGGGGATGATGTCACAACTAGCATTTTAGCTAGGAAATTCTATTCTCCTGTAATCATTCAACTATTATAAAGCATGTACTCTAAGTGAATATCACTCAATGCTCATTCAAATACATCTCTCATGTTCAACTAAGGGTTAGAAACCCTAGAAACCCCGGTTCAAATTTGCTATGGACTAGGATTTTCTTATTGGGTCTAATGGGCCAATAAGCCTTCAATTCGACTATTTTGGGCCTAGAAACCCTAATTGGGCTTTAAATGGACCCACATTCATAAAAACCTAACATTTTGGGCCATTGGGCCTAAAATGGATTAGCTTACCTCTAATTGGCCTTGTTGGGCCATAAATGATTCCATTTACCCTAATGGACCTTAAACCACCTAATGGAGTTTCATTGGGCCGTGAACCATCTTAAGGGCCCAATGGGCCGAAAAATATTATTGGGTCTATGAAATTCGATCAAAGACAAGGATTTAAACCCAAAATCATTTTTGCTTCACTCCATTTGGCCGATTCTCGGCCATGTGTAAAAAAAAGAGAAAAGATCTTATGGTGCCACCTCAAGATTGCATGGTGGTCTTCCATGCTAAATATCCTCCAAGTAAAGACCAATCTCATACATCAAGGCTTCCATCACATCTAACCTCTTTCCTCCCTTTCTCTCTTTTCTTCCTCTCGACCAAACCACTCTCCTCACCACCTCATTTCTTTCAAAAATCTCTTAAGAAACTTTCTCTAGAAAACCTCCTTCCTCCTCTAAATTTTCGAAGATCTAGAGTTGTTTCAAGAGGATTCTCCACCAAAATCATCAATCCTTAGTAAGATCTTGTAAACTTAAGTTGGTTTACTTCATTTTTTTTAGCTAAATCACTCTTTACCAACACATGTTTTCGTGATTTTGCTTCCTAGAATTCTTAAGTTTGAAATCCACTCAAGAAAGCTTGCTAAAGGCCGAGATCTTTCCAATTTCTTCTTCACAACCGAGATCATCAACCCATTGTGAGTTCATACCCCCTTGTTTTTGGTTTTTACATGTTTTTGGGAGGAGAATACAAGTGTTTATGTGTAGATCTATGTATTTATGCATGTTATGTCTGATTTTCTTAGCTTATGTTGTGATTATGTGATAAAACTTGATGGATATCGAAAACTCTAACAAAAATGGGTGAGATTCCTAAACTAAAACACTCTAATCATCATACTACAAAGATAAAAGTGTTATACATGCCTAAGATGTGAAAAACAAAACAAAAATCTTGTAAAAGGATCATTTTTGACAAGTAAACAAAAGATTGGGATAATTGTGACACTTACGGTTTTACAATGATCAAAAGGGTCACATTTGTATAAAAATGAGTTTTTATAACAATCATACCTTCCAAAGGACCAAAAGTGGAAAGTTTTGCATTATGGGCCTTAATTTGGGCCTTACGGCTTTTTGGGCCCAAATTGAAAAAATATAAATTTTTATGGACTAAAATGTTATTTAATCAAAACTTGAGTAAAAAATGAAAACTTACAAATTTGGGGGCTGAAAATGACACTTATTTCAAAATTCGGCCAAAAATGTTAATTTTATAAAAATTGGGCCAAAAATGTTAATTTTATAAAATTTGGGCCGAAAATGTCATTTATAGCAAATAAGGGCTGAAAATGACATCTTTATAAAATTAGGGCTGAAAATGTCATTTTTATCAAATAAGGGCTGAGATTGTAAAGTTTTGACGTAATGGACTAAAAATATCCTTATAACAAAATATTGGACTATTTACATCATCTTCGTTAAACAATTCAGATAGAAACAACCATGTTATAACGAACAAACAAAATACAGTGACTATACGACTGTTGGGTCTAATAACCACTATACATGCTGATTGGGCCTTCGTGGTCCAAATTGCGTGTTTATTGGGCCCCATTTCATTCTTTACATGTCCATTGTGCCTTAGTAACCCAATTACATGCTTAACTGGCCGTAATCATCTTTTACATGTTTATTGGGCCTTGGTGGCCCATTTACATGCTGATTGGGCCTGGACTGTTCATTATATGCTTAATGGGCCTTAAAGTGTCCTTTCGCATACTTATCAAGCCTGGAAATAACTTTCATGCCTAATGGACCACAGTTGTCCCTCTTCCATGTTGGTTGGGATTTGTCTATTCATATAAATTCTTAATTGGTATGTGCAAGAATCTAAATTCATATACATCTTATATCGTGAAATTCGAATGATTATACATTAACAATTGGGATCTAGTGAGTCATGTCGGTTGATACCACTGAGTGTATGATTGTAGCCTGTAGTTATAACTAGAGTCTCCTGGAGGGAGAGCGAGAGTTTGTGTATAGATCTATACGGGGGGTGACTCCCCCACACCTGAGCTGTTCGCTACAGTTAGACTAGGTCAGTCTAGGGTGACAACCTTTTCTTCATCAAACCGGCGTTTGGAAAAATGCCAACACAGGAGAATTAGTCCTTATCAAGCATGGTTATAACGAATCACATAGAGATCATTATCATCATAACATTACGGAAATCAGAACATTAATCATGTCAATACAAATCATGCATACGTCAATACATGGTCTTAGGGTTTAAGACCACAACTCATTTATAATCAGAAAATATCGGATTTTCTGGGGAAAAATTATTATTCAATTACCTTCTACTTACAACAGAAAGAATATGTGACAACCGTCAAATTCTGGTCAAGTCAAAGTCAACAAGTCAAACCGATCAACTAAATTAACCCTTGTATATTAGGGTTCACGTTAGGTAATTACTATTCAATGCACTATTTTAATGAGAAACATCATTTGGAAAATTCGTGTATTCGAATTTCCGTAGCCTTAATAATGCTAAACATTGAACCAAAACGATAACACACCATTGCACACTCATCGGGAGTGTGTACGACACTAGAACAAGGCTTAACATAGTGTAAGAACCTTGCGTTGCGAAGCCAAACACTCAAAAAGGTCACAAAAGAAATCTCTCCCAAATCTCTCTCTGTATGAGAAATCTCTCCAAGAATGTCAAATCTCTCCCAAATCTCTCCAAGAATGTGAAATCTCTCTCAACTTTTTATAATCACTCGGGGGCATCCCGACCCTCGAAATTGGCAAAAAAAGCCCAAAAACGGAAGTCTACGCGAAAAACGGACTTAAGGAGCCGAAACTCCTCTTAGGAACCGAAACTCCTCTTAGGACCCGAAACCTCTTGGAACCGAACCTTCTCGGACCGAAGCCTGCTGAGAACCGAACCTGCCTCTCGGATCGAACCTCGCAAGGACCGAACCCGAAGCCTCTCGGACCGAACTCTACCTTCGCCTTCGCTCCTAAGCCTTTCGGTCCATTTCGCTTCTTACTCCTTTCGCCTCGTTTCGCCTTCGGGCCCAGCAGCCTTGGGACCGAACCTCGGCCTAACACCGAGAGGTCTCGCAGGTTGCCATTTTCTTCCCGGTTTTCGACTAGTTTTGCGTTCTAAGCCCGATTTTAATTATTTTAACGCGGGATTTTCACCCAAAACTTTATTTTAACATATAAGGCCCCATATTTATTAATTAATCACGTTTTTCGGGATAAATCTTATCCAAGATTTAGTGGGTAAAGTACAAGAGGTGGAGTGTTGACTTTTCCTTAGTTTATGACACAAGCAACCACCCACACCCACTCTATGACCAGTCACATCTCCCCACCATCCCTAGTCACTTCCTTGTACTTTCAATCATCAGCCCCTCCCACGTTCTTAGAGCTGGACACTCATCTTCTCTCCTCATTTTCACTCACTTGCTCTCATTTCACCAAAAATCAAACACCACTTTTCTCTCAAACTTTCTCCCTCAATTTCGGGATTTCAAGGCTGATCATCAAGCTTTTTTACACTCTTGGTAAGTATAATTCATCCTTTTTGTGATAATTACACTTCATTCTACTCCAATCATAGATTGTTTACATAAATTCCATCACTTTGGTGTTAGATTCTCGAAAATCTTCTAGGCATCTTCAAGTGTTCTTGAGTTGAACACTTCTCATCTCCAACACTCATCTACTGAAATCACTTAAGGTGAGTTCATACCCCTACATTTTCATGTTTTCTTATGTTTTAAAGGGGGGAATACAAGTTAAAACACCAAGAACACAACTAAATTCTTCTAACAGCTTTCATCAGAAAAGTTGGACTCCATTCACGGACTGTTTTGGTCACCTTAAACATTTTTATTTTCAAAACTGTACAAGGTGCAAGTAGTTCAAGTTCTTAGCTTTAAAATGGCTACTTGCACATCACCATAAAATTTTTCTACAATTTATGGTGATTTTTACAAAACTGCCTATCATTTCAAACATCAATCCGGACCAGTCTGTGATTATGGACTTTTTCACACAAGTTGGAGGTCATTAAAAATCATAATAAAATTTATGAACAAACTAGACTCATTTCCCAAACTCTCAGAATTTACGGATTCTGATTTGGACCTTTGATGATTTTTCTACAAATTTTCTAAGAACAGTAATAGAAATTGTTAACAACAGAAAATGCTATCAATTTTATTACACCTTGTAACATGTTGAGCGAGGTGTATATCTTTATATGATTATATGTTATTGCATTATATGACATTTTGTCTTAGTATAAGGACATACAACAGTTAACAAATGGATTTTGCTAGATAAAGCATAGAAATAACAAATTATTATAATCAAAGTACATCCATTACATACAAACATTTGGATAAACTATGTTAAGTATAGTTTACATACATTACTACTACTACCCTTGTTTTGATAAACTATAATAGGTATGGTTTATGTTTCCATCAACACAACAAACACATTTCGGAAGGTTTTATTCCCACAGAAAAAGGTTTTACGCTCACGCACACCACACGTAAACTTGTTAACTTAAATTGTGAGACATTCTTCTCAGTACTCCTAGAGTACGGGTTAAAATTCCTGGTAGTTATAACCAGAGTCTCTTGTAGGGAGAACGTGATAGTTGTGTATAGATCTATATTGGGTTTGACACCCCACACCTTGCTGCTAGCTACAGTGGGACCTGCAGGTCTACGGGTGACAAATGTCATAACAATTTTCGGCGCCTGAGAAACGCCGCGGCAGGTTCATTCAGTCATAGTATGGTTATAGCGACTCACATAGGGGGTTAACAACACATAAAGTTTACGGGAATTTTTATAAATCAAAAGGGGTTTTATGTCGATTTAAAATCACTTTTATTATCAATAAGTACGGATATTACTATACACTTTCAGTATTGGTATTTAAGACTACACAACATCCATTACGGATTTTCTCAACTTAAAAAGGGTTTTATGCCGATTTAAAACCACTTTTATATCTTTAAGTATGACAAATACTTGTTTATTCTCGGTCCTGGTATTTAGGACCACATAACTTTTATAAGGAAAATATTGGATTTTTCTTGGTAACATACAACTCATTACAAAGATCGGTTTTGAAACTTTTACTATCAAAAGCTTATGAACTCACCAACTTAATTGTTGACACTTTTTCAAAACTACTTGTATTCTCAGGAATTCAGTGAAACAGGAAATCAACAGCTTTTGAGGATGGGACGATAAATCGTCAAACAGTTCATTTTGTCATCATAATGTAATTGATTTGAATCATGTAAACCTATGCTTTAGTGTAACTTTTTCAATTATATTTATGATTGGTTGTAATTACTTTGAGCACTATTATACTCGTTGTTGTGATACTATACATGAAGTCCTCCACCCCCGGACGTTTCCGCCATCCTTGGTTTGGGGGTGTGACAGAATACAAAGAAATTTGGACTGCATACTTATACATGTTTTTACTATGAAATTCACACATGCATCTATACTCGATTTTTCACATCATTTTTCAGACTTTTTACAGAAAATATCGGATTTTCTGGGTTTTACAAATAATACAAAGACTTTCATTCAAACATGCTTATGAACTCACCAACATTATATATGTTGACCGTTTTCAAAATAACTTGTATTCTCAGGTAACCGTTAAGCAGGGGAAACTCTTATGTGTAGGAATTTATTTTGTGTAATGTCAATCATCGTACAATTAATATTTTAGGAATATGTAATCTAAGACAATGTACTTGATGTGAACAATACCAATTGTAATATGTAATGTTTGGTGATGATTGTGTTATGTTTCATGTATATTCATTGTGATGATATTTCAATTGATAGTCACACGAGCCCCCGGACGATTCCGCCGTCTGGTTCGGGGGTGTGGCACTACTACACTTTAGACAATCTACAAGCCAATTCATGACAGTCTTTTTTCATACCTACTTCCAAAGTATGAGCGACTGTGGACTGTTCGAATAATCTTATTATTCAGGAAGTCAAAATATGCAAAGTGAAACAATAGGTAAATAATTAACACAAGACACTAACTTTACTTATAAATAATACTCCTTTATCTAATCATCAAATGTTAATTACAATTTATCTATTACACGTTTCGAAACAATCTAATCTAAACTAATATCATCCTTCAGCCCAATGCTCCTAGCGTGCTGCAAGTGCTTAACTCTACTCAGTTGTCACGACGTAAATTTTCAAACAAATTTTTCATTTTAAAATCGCATACTTTTCATAACATATTCTATAAAAATCTCGTATGTTCAATTTACAAAACATAACTTCATGTTTGATTAATTAATAATCCAGGATCCTCAAAACATAACCCTCTCTCTGGTGTGTACAATCAAACCAGTGCCGTCTCGCGATCCTGAGAAACCTGAAACACATAACACATAACACGGTAAGCACGAAGCTTAGTGAGTTCCCCAAAATACCACATACATATAACTAGCCACTCGAGGCTATGGCTCTACGAGACCTTCCGATCAATGTGTCTCAGTGGACCTTCCGGCTCCACAACTCTGGTAGACCTTCCGGTCCTACCCATGATGACCTTCCAGTCCTGCAGCTCGTTGGACCTTCCGGTCCGGTCTGGTTGAGCCTTCCGGCCTCATATATCGTTGGACCTTCCAATCCGGTCTGGTTGAGCCTCCCGGCCTCATATATCGTTGGACCTTCCGGTCCGGTCTAGTTGAGCCTTCCGGCCTCATATATCGTTGTACCTTCCGGTCCGGTCTAAATAACTCATAGCAAAATATCACATAGACAAGATGCACAACTCAAGTAAGCACATAAGACCTTCCGGTCACACATAAATACCACTCTAGGTAACGCATAGTGAGAAGACTCACCTCAGTTAGCAGGTAACCGACAAGCACTCGGAAATCTTGGACTAGCCTCCGCCTAATACATAAGACAAACATCTCAATCATTATCCGTCTTACTACTCTTTATACCTTAAGTCCTCTTTTCCTCTTTTGGCCCTCAGGATGGGTAAAAGACCATTTTACCCCTCCTTGGTCCCACCTGCCCCCTTACTGGCCCACTCATGAAGTCAACAGAAGTCAATCTGGCTCAACATTCCATGTTGACCTGACTCGCCGAGTGCACACCTGTGACTCGCCGAGTCCCCTTGAATTCTCCATGATCTTCCTAGGGTTCGCTCAGCTCCATGAGTTGACTCCCAACTTGATGAGTCAACACTGGCCAAGACTACTGGGTCACACCCGCTACAACTCGTCGAGTCATCACATGGACTCGGCAAGTTGGTTCCATTGGGTTATTCATTCAACCACCTGAGGTCAGATCTGCAGCTCTAACTCATAGATCTAACCTCCTACTACCCAAAAGTCGCGTAAAGGTCCCATCTTGATGTCCATGCATGGTGTATTTTGCATTATAAACCATAAAACTCCATTAATGGTTCCTAACTTCAAAGCCCAATGGTTGCTCCACCATGGCTTCCCACTTTCGGACTCTCTGGACCCTCCAAGGTCCAGATCTATGCTACCAGCTCACAAGAGGGGTTTGATGCATTCAAAACCCCACCAAGAAGGTAATAGAAGCCCCAATTCACAAAAGAAAGATCTACTCAAATAGGGAAGAAAGGGGGTCTGAATTGATACCTCTAACTGATGCTCCTTGATTGTAAATCGCGGATCTACAACCTCCTCTGTCCCCTTTGGCTTGAAACCTTCCTCTTCCTTGCAAGACATCCACCAAGAAGCTCAACATGGCTATCTTTCTCTCTCTTGCCCACAACACTCAGGACTCGTTTAGGGTTCTCTCCTCTGAAGGTTAGCCGCAATAGAAGGCCTTAAGAGCCTTTAAATAGGTCACAAACCCGGACAATTAGGGTTTTCCTCAGCAGCGCTGACTCGGCGAGTCATCTCTCCGACTCGTTGAGACTATTCATTAACTACGTCACCACGTCACGACCTTACTCGATGAGTTGAGGCACCAACTCGTCGAGTCCCTCCAAAATCCTTGAATTAAAACAATATGCCTTGAAAACCGGATGTTACAATTCTCCCCCACTTGAATTAGATTTCGCCCTCGAAATCGCTCCTTAACCACACATAGGTTGAATCCAACAACCCAAAAGGCACTACCGATAGGATCTCATACAACACCGATATCTTTTTCCATGGACACCTGAATCCACACAAAAAAACTCCCAAGGAACGAAAGGGTTCACATCCCACCAGGGCTCATCCACTGAACTACTATCAGAACCCATTCGAACAATGTATTCTCAACACCCTACCCTCAGACACAATAGAATAATACTGCTCGCTTAGAAGTGTCCTCAGACATTTAAAAATCATAAGCCTCAGCTCCATGGACACCTGAATCATAAGCCTCTGTCGACTACTGCTCATAGTTCCATGCATCTCGCGGTACTTCTTGTACCCGAGTACTAACCTACACAGGATTAGGACACCAGAAGATAAACAGTACCCCTCAACATGGAATCCACTTTAGAATCCAGAATCTCATCTCGCCTACCCAACGCACCACCAGATCCAAACTCAAACTCGAGAGTTTGTTCCGACTTAGAGTTGGAACCACTCGTCCCAATGAAGCACTCAACTCATGACTCATGACCCGCAAACCGGGCGTATACCACTTCTCCAATTCCCTTGGGTTGCGACAACCACAACTCAATTCAGAGTATAATGATTCCCGATAAATATGGAGACCCCAGTCTCATCCCTGGTTCGACCACCAGGCTCCTAAAAACTCAAATATTAGGGCTACCCAAGCGTAAAACTCTTCTGCTTCTTGCTCTGACCAGAGAGTACTCATCACAATACCCTCTCGCTGGCTAGTGAGTACTACGGCTCCCCGCAGCATCACAACAACCTCTCACTGACTAGTGAGTACTATGAATCCCCGCAGCATCACAACAATCTCTCACTGACTAGTGAGCACTACGGCTCCCCGCAGCATCACAACAACCTCTCGCTAGTTGGTGAATACTACGGCTCCCCGTAGTATCACCACACCCCTTTGCTAACTCATGGATGTTGCAGTTGCCTGCAGCCTTACAACACTTTCTCTTACCACCCATGGTCTCATCCTCAAGTCGACGCCACAAACTGCATCCATTACCCACGTTCCACGACCCATCATAGGTAGATGCACACATACCCATCCATAAATAAGCGTCACTACTCCTGACGGCAACCGACATGACAAACTCCTTTTCTCACTGCAATCCTCATTCTTAAATAATCTCGTTTAACATCAATTAGCCGAAGTGTTCCCACTGGGACCATAGATACTTGCTACACCACTTGCCATCTCTAACTCAGAACTCAAAATAATCTGGAAATAAGGTCATCATACCCGGATACCTCGGTATACCAACACAGAATCTCACGATGTTTTACCCAAACCACTGATCTCATACTCACGACACCATACTCGGATGCCGCATTGCTCTTTCTGAATCTCTCAACCGATCTTCCTCTCGCACCACTTGTAACCTCAGAGTATTCCTTCTCCCAATTTGAAACACAGAGGCATCGTCAATGGCTCAGAACACGTTGACGAAAACCCGAAGCTCCCCCTACTGGTCACTACCCATACGGAACTACTCATATCGACCCTGAAATTGGTTGACAAATCAACCGCTGCCCTTCCTGGGGTATAGATCACAATCTATACCTTCGCCTGTAAGTCTCAACTATTGCATTCGCAATCCAGCGATCCGATCGCACTCGAACTTGACAT
This sequence comes from Lactuca virosa, assembly GCF_052849685.1. Lineage (NCBI taxonomy): Eukaryota > Viridiplantae > Streptophyta > Magnoliopsida > Asterales > Asteraceae > Lactuca > Lactuca virosa. The sequence continues at coordinate 342,698,131 of NC_136433.1, forward strand.
ATGCTAACCCCGAAAATCACAGGCCACAATAAATTCCCCAATCCACGGCCACTTGCCGTGGGTCCACTCATTCTTTCTTAAACACAAACTCATACGTCTTTCTGTCTGGCACCTCGCCTCATCCTCGGGCTCATGCGTCCGCATCGCAAATTTCCATAACCATTTCTCTTACCGCACAGGAATGGATCACTGATCCCCTAACTGGGAAAACCAGTCGTCCCCCAATCAGGGTTCGAACAATCCCCAAATGGGCACATCCACAATCTACTCAGTAGATTGTCTCACCAGTCATGTCACACTTGACTCTTAAATGTATTACGTAATCATCCCAGGGCCTTCCCAAAGGAAACCAAACAATCTCCAAATATCCCGTCCCTGACAAAATCTTGGAATCCTCCCCACATGACTGCCTCTAGTCACCTTGAAGCCTCAGACTGACACACTTCCGGAAACCCCACTGTTTCGAATCCAATCTGTCTCTAACCTGGAAATAGTTCCCCATCACGCACTTCGACTCTAACTCCTCGATCCGCCTCCCAAATCGGGAATAATCATAAAAGCATAGACCTCATTCTCATTGTCCATACACAGTGTAGACCACGAAGTCCACTGCCCCGATATACTCCTTTTTAACCACCAGAAGTACTAATAAAAACACCTTTTCCCCAACAAGGCACCTCTTTGTTCTCATCCATCTTAGTCCCACTAATGACTCTTTCCTGGTATAAGAATACCTCGCAGCCATCATACTGCCCAAATATTCTGGTGAAAAGGTCACCATTCTTGCTACCCCACAGGGTTTACCTTCAACTCTGAACCAGAAACTCAGTATCTATTCTGCTTCCCGCAGAAAACTGAAATAGCACCACTCAGGTCACAGAAAGTTACATCTCCACTATCGGCCGGTCGCTCAGCCAAGTCCGTATTCTCCCATAACGCCCATCCCTACTCATCTCTGAGTCTTGCAACTCCAACTGGAATCTCACCAACAATCCCTCGGAGCTAACTCGATTTCCCTCTCAAGGGATGCTCCACTAAAACTCCTTCATCATGGCCCTATGGCCCCATACTCTTTCACAACTGATCTCAGTCTAGACAATCACCACGGAACAACCGGTAAAACCAGAAGCACTAATCGCCACGTGTCATGGTACTCGAACCATGTGACCACCTCTCGATCTGCTATGAATCATGGTACCTGAACCATGTTATCTCCTCTTAATCTGATACGAATCATGGTACTCGAACCATGTTCTCTCTTCTCAATCCGCCTCAAACCATGGTACTCGAACCATGACATTACTTCTCGATCTGCTACTTAGATCCTCCAGAATACTCCCTGCAGCGAGTATGGGTCCTCTGCTTTCAGTAGTACGGGCCCATACTACCTGCCACATCTACCCATACTCTCGACACGGACCATCCCAGAGTCCCTAAGTAGCTGCTCAACCTTCTCAATCACCAATCCATCATGCGTGCTCGCTTCCCAGCGAAATGCTCTACGCTGTCAGCGTACTTATCTGACTAAGGTCACTTCCTAGGCTCTTCCTAGGTTCTCACACTTATCTGCCATCAGCTGCTGAGAAACTCCTTATGATGCCAATCATCTACCTCCTGAATATCGTCACATTCACTTGGTAGCTGACTCCCATCATCGGGAGTTCCACAAAGCACGAAGCAAGTAGCATTCGGGCATCGAATAAACTCGTAAAACCCCCTCCAGGTGATAACTCCACTTGCTCTACTCATACTCAAAAAATATCACCGAACTCAGCAACTCTACCCCTCGCGGGTATATAACTACTCTCTCAATAGGCTCCACAAATGCTAATCTAGGTATCTCTCCTAGATTACTCCTCTACTCAAATCCTTCTCTAAAAGGATTCCTGCAGGATATTCTTACTAAGCACATACTCGAAAGCACATCACAGATAACAGCAACTCCTAGGCTAAGGCATCACAAACTAGGCCACTCTAGTCCTAAAATATGAAATACCTAGCCTATCTCTAACATGCATAATATCTCATAACATATCTCATAAATATCTCATAATACAAAAGTAAGGTTATTTTGGGAAATCACCGTTCGGGCTCTGGCTGATTCTACACACTACTCTTCCTCGTTTTCTCTTAGAAACTCTTGTTCACTTTAGAAAAAAATCATTTCTTTGGAAAATTTTCTCAAATCCTCAGTTTGAGTCCAGATTTACCCGAAGGTGCATCCGAATCCCTCAAACCAAGGCTCTGATACCAACTTGTCACGACGTAAATTTTCAAACAAAAATTTCATTTTAAAATCACATACTTTTCATAACATATTGTATAAAAATCTCGGTTGTTCAATTTACAAAACATAACTTCATGTTTGATTAATTAATAATCCAGGATTCTCAAAACATAACTCTCTCTGGTGTGTACAATCAAGCCGGTGCCGTCCCGCGATCCTGAGAAACCTGAAACACATAACACATAACATGGTAAGCACGAAGCTTAGTGAGTTCCCCAAAATACCACATAAATATAAATAGCCACTCGAGGCTATGGCTCTACGAGACCTTCCGGTCAATGTGTCTCAATGGACCTTCCGGCTCCACAACTCTGGTAGACCTTCCGGTCCTACCCATGATGCCCTTCCGGTCCTGCGACCTTCCGATCCTGCAGCTCGTTGGACCTTCCGGTCCGGTCTGGTTGAGCCTTCCAGCCTCATATATCGTTGGACCTTCCGGTCCGGTCTGGTTGAGCCTTCCGACCTCATATATCGTTGGACCTTCCGGTCCGGTCTAAATAACTCATAGCATAATATCACATAGACAAGATGCACAACTCAAGTAAGCACATAATACCTTCCGGTCACACATAAATACCACTCTAGGTAACGTATAATGAGAAGACTCACCTCGGTTAGCAGGTAACCGACAATCACTCGGAAATCTTGGACTAGCCTCCGCCTAACACATCAGACAAACATCTCAATCATTATCCGTCTTATTACTCTTTATACCTTAAGTCCTCTTTTCCTCTTTTGGCCCTCAGGATGGGTAGAAGACCATTTTACCCCTCCTTGGCCCCACCTGCCCCCTTACTGGCCCACTCATGAAGTCAACAGAAGTCAATCTGGCTCAACATTCCATGTTGACCTGACTCGCCGAGTGCACACCTGTGACTCGCCGATTCCCCTCGAATTCTCCATGCTCTTCCTAGGGTTCGCTCAGCTCCATGAGTTGACTCCCAACTTGATGAGTCAACACTGGCCAAGACTACTGGGTCACACCCGCTACAACTCGTCGAGTCATCACATGGACTCGGCAAGTTGGTTCCATTGGGTTATTCATTCAACCACCTGAGGTCAGATCTGCAGCTCTAACTCATAGATCTGACCTCTTATACCCAAAAGTCGCGTAAAGGTCCCATCTTGATGTCCATGCATGGTGTATTTTGCATTATAAACCATAAAACTCCATTAATGGTTCCTAACTTCAAAGCCCAATGGTTGCTCCACCATGGATTCCCACTTTCGGACTCTCTGGACCCTGCAAGGTCCAGATCTATGCTACCAGCTCACAAGAGGGGTTTGATGCATTCAAAACCCCACCAAGAAGGTAATACAAGCCCCAATTCACAAAAGAAAGATCTACTCAAATAGGGAAGAAAGGGGGTCCGAATTGATACCTCTAACTGATGCTCCTTGATTGTAAATCGCGGATCTACAACCTCCTTTGGCCCCTTTGGCTTGAAACCTTCCTCTTCCTTGCAAGACACCCACCAAGAAGCTCAACATGGCTCTCTCTCTCTTGCCCACAGCACTCAGGACTCGTTTAGGGTTCTCTCCTCTGAAGGGTAGCCGCAATGGAAGGCCTTAAGAGCCTTTAAATAGGTCACAAACCCGGACAATTAGGGTTTTCCTCAGCAGCGCTGACTCGGCGAGTCATCTCTCCGACTCGTCGAGTCCATTCATTAACCACGTCACCAAGTCGAGACTTTACTCGACGAGTTGAGGCACCAACTCGTCGAGTCCCTCCAAAATCCTTGAATTAAAACAATATGCCTGCAAAACCGGATGTTACATCAGTCCCTTCGTAATGGGGTCTGCTGGGGTATCCTATGACGATACCCTCTTCACTACGAGGAGTCCCTCTTCTACCCGATGTCTAATGAAGTGGTATTTCCTGTCGATATGCCTGGATCTGCCATGATCCCTCGCTTCTTTGGTTAAAGCAACTGCACCTTCATTATCACAGAAAATTTCCATAGGATCCTTTATGGCTGGCACAACTCCAAGGTCTCCGATGAAGTTCTTCAACCATATTGCCTCCTTCGACGCTTCGCTCACTGCTATGTACCCTGATTCACACGTTGAATCAACTATGGTTTCCTGCTTGGAACTTTTCCAAGTCACTGCTCCTCCATTCAAGGTAAAGACCCTACCTGACTGAGATCGATAATTATCTCGGTCCGTCTGAAAACTTGCGTCACTATACCCTCGTACCCTTAAGAGGATAAGAAACCATTCCTTGGTCCTCCGAAGGTACTTAAGTATATTCTTGACTGTGGTCCAATGCACTCTACCAGGGTTCCCTTGATATCTGCGGACCATGCTCAAAGCGAAGGCCACATCAGGGCGAGTACAAGTCATATCATACATTATCGAGCCAATTGCGGAAGCATAAGGTACTCGGCTCATCTCTGCTATTTCAGTTTCGGTACTCGGACTTTGAGTCTTACTCAATTTGGTATTGCTTTGGATTGGTAACTCCCCTTTCTTGGAATTCTCCATACTAAAACGTTTTAGTACCTTTTCCAAGTAAGTATTCTGACTAAGTCCTATTAGTCTCTTACTCCTGTTTCTCACTATCCGTATCCTAAGAATATAAGCAGCTTCTCCGAGGTCCTTCATAGCAAAACATTTCCCAAGCCAGGACTTAACCTCCTGCAGGGTCAGGATGTCGTTTCCTATGAGTAGTATGTCATCGACATAAAAAACGAGAAAGCTAACTATGCTCCTACTGGCTTTGACATACACACATGACTCATCCTCGCTTCGTAGGAAGCCAAACTCTTTGACTTTATCATCGAAACAAAGATTCCATCTACGAGATGCTTGTTTCAATCCATAAATGGATTTCTCAAGCTTACACACTTTATTAGGATGCTTTGCATCGACAGAACCCTCTGGCTGACTCATGTAAACATCCTCAGCCAACTTCCCATTAAGGAAAGCGGTTTTGACGTCCATCTGCCATATTTCATAATCATGAAACGCAACTATAGCAAGCATAAGCCTAATAGAGTTTATCCTCGCAACCGATGAGAAGGTCTCATCGTAATCAACTCCGAGAGTTTGAGTAAAGCTCTTCGCAACCAATCGCGCCTTATAAGTGTGCACTTTCCCATCCATGCCAGTCTTTTTCTTGAAGATCCACTTGCACCCGACCGTCTTACGACCCGACACATTGTCAACCAAATTCCGTACTTGGTTGTCATACATGGACTGAATCTCGCTGTCCATAGCCTCTTTCCACTTTGCAGAATCTGGGCCTGCCATGGCTTCCTTGTAGCTGTTAGGTTCATCCAAATTTACTAGTGTACTATCACTAATAAACGTATCACCTTTGGTAGTAATATGAAAACCATATAACTTCGGTGGAACACTAACTCTACTGGAACGTCTAAGAGGTAGGGACTCGTCAAACAGTTCAACAGGAGTTTCCTCCTCGGTTTAAGCGCCAGTGTTAGAGGTTCGTTCATCGTTTGACTCTTGAAGCTCTTCAAGATCAATTTGCATCCCACTGTCCTCTTGGCTTATGAGTTCTCGCTCTCGGAAAACTCCTCTCCTCGCAACGAAATCAACATTGTCACTCGGTCTATAGAAGAGATAGCCAAAGGACTTATGTGGATAGCCGATGAAAATACACCGCTCACTATGAGGTTTGAGCTTGTCGTGAGTCTCTCGTCATACGAAAGCCTCGCAACCCAAAACCTTGATATGTGCCAACGAGGGAGCTTTCTCTGTCCACATCTCGTGAGGTGTTTTGGCAACCTTTTTTGTAGGGACTAAGTTAAGGATATGGATGGTAGTCTCTAAGGCATACCCCCAAAATGAGATAGGTAGCGAAGCCCGACTCATCATGGAACAACCATGTCTAACAAGGTTTGATTACGCCTCTCAGCCACACCATTCAACTGCAGTGTCCTAGGTGGCGTTAATTGCGAAACGATTCCGCATTCCTTGAGGTAGTCGTGTAATTCAAGACTAAGGTACTATCCACCTCGATCGGATCGAAACATCTTGATTTTCCCGCCCAACTGATTCTCCATTTCTTGCTTAAACTCTTTGAACTTTTCAAAGGTTTATGACTTGTTCTTGATTAAGTAGATATCTATACCTGCTATAATCATCGATGAAAGTCACATAGAAGCGGCTTGCATCCCTTGTGGTGGATCTAAAGGGCCCACACACATCGGTGTGTATGAGATCCAATAGACCCTCACCCCTTTCACAAATACCAGTGAAGGGTGACTTGGTCATCTCTCCAAGTAAACAAGACTCACACACGTCATCGTCCCTAAGGTCGAATGACTCCAACACTCCATCCTTTTGGAGTTGGGCTATGCGTTTCTTGTTGACATGTCCAAGACGACAATGCCACAAGCATGCTTTGTCCAAACTATTGGAAGAGTCGATATGCAACACATCATTTCCTAAGTTGTCTATAACCATCACAGTTTCATATATTCCATTACAAGGCAATGATTCAAAATAGAAAACACCACTAAAGAAAGCATTAATAGAACCCTTTTCATTATCAAACGAAAATCTAAATCCTTGTTTATATAAACCATGAAAAGAAATGATGTTTATTGCCATTTCTGGCGAATAGCAACAATTATCAAATCTAGTCCTAACTGTTGGATTAGATGTCTAAGCCCATAACTATTATTGGTATGTACTTGACCCGAGAGTAGCATGGTCCATTTAAGTTGCATATCATCAGGACAATTTGTTAGGATGGATTCTTGAGAGAAGGTTATTTATGATTTATTAATATATTATAAGTTATAATATATTAATATGAAATCATATGTTTTAATTAGTATTGATCAAGAATTAATTTGGAATTAATTTAGTGATCAAAGGAGACTAATTAAATCTATGAGGACTAATTATGGTAATTAGTTATATTTATATGTGTCGGGCTTATGATCCATGTTGGACCAAGTTTATGTATGGATACATAAAGAGTTGGGCCACATGAACCATGGATCATAACACCCATGGGTATGGATTTGGGTTACACCCATGACCCTTGGAATCCTATATATAAATATGACCATTCGTAGCCAAAAACGCCAAGACTTGTACTTGGAGTTCATGGAGGTGTTTTTTGGGTACATGGAATTCTCTCTCAAGAGCCACCTTTGTCCATGATGTGTTGTGACTTCATTTGAGGCGTCCACACTATTGAGGCTAAGCTCTTAAGGCCAAATACATCAAGACTTCAAGCTACAGAAAATGTATGTTACCCTAACTAGTATGTTGTATGTTATATGACAATTGCATGCTAGTTATAGGCTTAACACCTTGGAAACATCATTTCATGTATAATTAGTGAAAACATAGATCCAAGTTATTTAGGGTTGTATGTGCACCATAGGATGTTGTAGTATACAAAACCCAACAGTGGTATTAGAGCCATGGGTTGTTTTCTATTATACTTGATGTTTTATAAGTTTTAAAAGCTAAAAAAATCGAATTTTTTGCTCTCTAGACAGAGGACTCGACGAGTCCATTGAGGGACTCGACGAGTCCATGTGTAAACTCATCCAACTCGTCGAGTTGGTTCTTGCACTCGACGAGTTGGAGCCTCTGACAGCATATATTCGAGTTTTTTGGCCTGTTTTGGATTAGAATCATTACCACAAAGTGTTTTTGTTCATAAAATTTGATTTTGATGTTATGGTAATGTTTATTCTCATCCAAATAAAAAATAATTGTCAAAGTTCAAGACTTGTTTTAGTTTATGTGATTAGCTAAGTTCTTGAAAATTGTTGATGTGAATTATCTTTGCTTATGAGTTTGATCTTGTTCATAGAAAAAAAATTACATGATTATTGTGTTAATTGGTAATTTGATCTTAATGGTTTTTATGAACTCCATAACTTGTCCTCAAGTTATGGAAAATGAAGAGTTTTTCATTTAAAAGCACATTAAGTTTCATAGGTTATGAAATTGGAAGAGTCTCTTAATTTTAATGTTTTCATAAAATGATTTTATGTCTTCCATAAATTGTCCTCAAGTTATGGAACTTGAAAAGTCTTTCATAAAAACCATATTAAACTCAGAAGTTATGGAAACCAAAAGTTTTTGAATTGTTCAAAACTTGCCCTCAAGTTTTGGAATTTGTAAAGTTTCCCCCATGAATACTTTAATTCCAAGTTAAACCCTTAGAATTTTAATAGTTTAAAATTCAACCCTTATACTATTATAATATTATAGGTTTAATATTTATATATATGTATAAGAGTAAGTCAGTCTTACCGTTAGTAGGCCTCATTCACGAAGCCGGTCTATAAGGGGGGTATAAGGTTACTGCCTATAAAATGGCAGTTTAATGGGTGTCCACTCTCACCCACCGCTTCCTTGACTGGTGGAGGGTCGTTAGCCGAACGGGTAGGACAGGACATTAATTCTCCCTTCATTAAAAGTATAATGATAAATACTAAGTAACTAAATACTTATAAATTCCCAATCTTAGTTACTTAGGAAAATGTGAATATGGTGCTAACCCATGAAATTACACTTTGCACCTTGTTAAGTCGTTAGTGGAGTGTGTGTGGTTAACCGACACACTAATTTGGGACTGACAATGTGTGGCAAAGGGTAGCTAGATGTTAATTATAGATCAATGGAGCGTGTGTGGTTAACCGACACATTGCTTAGGTGGTTGTAACATTAAGTGTACCAAGTTGATTTGCATGGTTATTCACTACTTGTTTGTGATCCTTGGCATCCCAGTCACAAACTTGAAGGGCACAATTGAGATTTAAAGATGACATTGAATAATTCAATGAATCTCAAAAGATCTAGGAGTTTCAATTCATTTAAAACCTAATGTTAAGTTTTGTTTTTCATTGTGGAAATTGGTAAATCGTCATTTACCTACCTTCAAATATTTTGTAGCTTGGATTACGACATCCCTCTTCCAAGTTATAAAATATTGTGTTGGGTCCTAGCCTTAATATTTCATATTGGGTGTTATATTAAGGGCTTAAATAAACTAAACTTGAATTTCTCCCCCATAGATGTCTAGTTATGACAACTATGGTTTTCCTTATCCTTTTGGATAAAGCTTTCCTAATGAAGATGATATCCCAAATGGCGATCAAGATGAAAGATTAATCCCTTTGTTGTGCATTAATGGGACTGGAAATCATACATCACTTCCTCCACCTCCTCCAATTGCTCTCCCTAACCCACAAGTTCTTGAATAGTTCAAGGTCACTCAATCCCTATTGGAAAGCAATGTCTATATGTGCTCACATCTTGGAGATGAAGGCACATATTGACAAGTCGGGAGAGTTGGGTGTCGAAGTCTCAAGGAAGTTGGTTGTTGACTGGGTTCTTCAGTCACTTCCTAAGTCATATACCAGGTTCTTTAAAGGACTACTATGTGACAAACCACGTCATGACCCTTAATGATCTTACCTATTTGCTTGTTGCTACTGAATCAACAATGATTTGGAGCACTGGTAAAGAAAATTTGATTGGAAGATCTACTTCCCAAACTTACATGGACATTGACAATGGAAACATTGGAAGTCTAGAAAAGTCTTCTCTTCCCAATGGAAAAGGATCGGCCATAGTCAACCCGGTTGACCAAATGGTAAAGAGAAAGCCTGAGTCTGAGATAGTCCCATGTACCATTACTAAAGAGTCCATATGTTTCTATTGCCAAAGGAAGGGACATTGGTTGTGAAGCTGCCTTATTTACCTGAAAGTTCACTAGGATGGTAAAAGTCAGGTAAATTCCACTATCTAACTGTATTAAGTTCCTATTTGGAGATTCTTATTACATGATGTGACTAGGTTGCATTTTGATGTTTTGTACAATCGAAAAAGGAGAGGAAGCTTAGAAGAAGAGTATGCTGAATCTGATCGCGAAGATGGATTTCGATCGCATGATTCGAAGATCAGAATTTTGAGCTGCTGCTTAAGAGTCATGATAGATTGCTTAGGAATGGATAACAACATAGTTTTCATGTGTATTTGCATTGTAAGGATAATTTTTTCCACAATTTTAAAATAAAAGTAAAATTTTTGATTTTATTTATTTTAAGTATCCTTACAATGGGATTTGTGAAAATTGTTGTTTATACGATTCCATTGATAGCAATATTGGAAAATGGATTTGATTCTTTCGTTTGTGGAAGTGTCATAATTTACTAAATAAGGAAAGATTTTCATCACGCAAGTTTCAGTTGGGTAGAAACTTGGAATCATGCAACCTGTATTGTATGATGAATGAGAATTTTTCATCTTTGGGAAATTAAGACTAATTTATTGTGAGTCAAGTGAAGGACTAGGGGATCGGGTACACTCGGTGTGCGCTGGTCAGGTCCACCACAGAGAACGATAAGACTATTCGTCATGATTTACTAAAGTTTAGTAAATATGGTTATGCTTACAAGTTTAAGTATAATTCTGAAACATTGAAAAAGTTTCAATGTATGGAAGAACAAATAAGAAGAATCAAATTAGACAGAAAGATAAAGGTTTCTCCAATCTGAAAAGATGGGAGAGTACTTCAGTATCATGTTTTATGATCATCCTAATGATTATGAAAAACCATATCACAATAGATCCTCTAAGGACATCTTAGTGCATTTGTTTGACTAAGAAGAGGAATCGTGAATTGTTGAAATGGTTAAATTAAAAGATGAATCATACTTCGTTCGAAAAATGAGTCTTAGAGTAATACTCCAAGATTGTAACTTGAGTGACATAATCTTAAGAAAGGTTTGAAACACTTGTCAAATGTAGAGTAAAATGTTTTCTACTCTTGTACATTTGAAATTGGTAAGTTGTGATGTCTTGGATAAGACAAAGACCAACTAAGACCAATTGTGTGAAGTGTTTTTCTTGATAAGAATCAACACTAACTCTTGAATATTTGTTTTGTCAAGGAATGGTTCTTGAAATGAGAAACATATATGTCAAGAGGTCAGTGGGAGTTTTAAAGATCTTGAAAAAGTTTCAAGAACTAATCAAGAATAAAACCTGTTGTTTATCACTAGCACGCGACTTGAGGTTTATAACCTATCGTGTTGACATATTCTTGTTTCTGTGCCCATTCCAGTTAAAGTTGACTATGCATATGAGTTCTATGAGTTCTCAATTGTTTGCATAACAACCTGGAAGCAATGGTAGGCCCTTGTGTTGTCGGGTGGCAAGAAAACTAAGATTAAACAAGTTCAGTCCATATGAGTTTTGGATTTGTCACTAACCTTGTCTTGTGATTATGGTTATAACAAATTTACATGGATAGGAACACATACACCATAAAAATCTAAGTGTCATAAGGTTTCTCTCCGATTCATGAAAATGATGGTGAGGAAACGCTTTTACTAAGTAGATAGCAATTGTGATATTTGCATTCTCAAAGTCGTTAGTGGAGCATGTGTGGTTAACAGGTACACTAACATGGACTAGTGAGAATGGCAAAAGGTCTAAACATTATGATTACGACATCCCTCTTCGTAATTGTTTAGACACACATGTGAGCTATCTAAGGAAAGGTGTATGATTTTGATAAATTCTTATCAAAACATCTCGTATCAGAAATCTGAAGTTTGGTAAGAAAGTCAATAAGTATTGATTTCTAGAAGTCCACCTGATTTCTGGATACATGTCCAAGCTAGTAGGAGCATAAGTGTTATGATAATAATTATAATGTTAGTGAGAGCATGATTATTATGTCAGGTGTTTCAAGTTAGCAATGTTAGTTATAGAAAACAAAAGTGTCAATTTGCAAAGTTGCAGGGTTTGGAAAATTGTTTTGCTATAATTAAGGGAGAGGAAATTATACTTCATTCCAATTCTAAAAGCTTAGATTGTGAGTCTTTAATAAAATTTAGTCATGGTTACATTATTTGCGTTCTAAAATTCGATTATGATTACGGCATCCCTTTTCATAATTCGAATTATGAGAACATGGCAAATAGAAATAGAAATATTATAGCAAAAGACTGGTCTAGTATCATGTCTTTATGTGAGACATCATGAATCGTGTCCCATATGCTTCAGATATAGGATCGATTACATGTGCTATAATATTCATCTATTCTAAATTTTCCAAATGCCTAGGCCATTAAGAGGGAAAAAGTACTAGAACCGGACATGACTAAAATGATTAAGCAATTGTCGAGGACAATCTGAGGTTTACCAAAGATTGGTTGCTCATGGACGGTTGGAAGTATAGTGTTAATTTTTGGAAAGACCATATTGACATATTCTGAAAAGAGACAACTCTTGTTCAGAAGTGATAGCCAAAAATGTGAATATGGAAATGTTTCCATAGGTGGAAGTTGTTCTTCAAATCTGTGTAAGATTAGAAAACTTAATGCAAGAATGATGTTCAAAGGAATGTACTTTGAATGTGAGACTTCGTTTCCATGGAACTGCTCTCCATTGGAATACTTTGTAATGTCTGTTGCCGAGTCTTTGTGATTTTTATGCATTGTAAGATTAGAAAACTTAATGCAAGAATGATGTTCAAAGGAATGTACTTTGAATGTGATACTTCGTTTCCATGGAATTACTCTCCATTGGAATACTTTGTAATTTCTGTTGCCGAGTCTTTGTGACTTTTGTGCATAGTCATTACAAAAGGATCAATGCATATAAGTTTAGAATCTAACAGATTTCAGTAAATGGCAAAGAATCTTGTATTCTTACATTTGCGATAAGGATTTAGAATTGTGAAATGAGTATCATTTGAAATGTTGTCAATTGATCTATTCCATAAACAAAGGACCATAGGTAAACATAGTGTGCATGCTTGGAGCATGGGACAACTATTGTTTTGATTCAAGTATAAAGTTGATTATTCGAAACATTATACAATGAATAATGAGTAATCAATATGGTGATTAAATAAAAGATGTTTTATTTACTCTCACAAGTATTGGGGCCATATAGGATTAGTATTATTCTTGTGTTTCACTTTGCATGTTTTGACTTCCCGAATAACTAGGTCATTCAAACCGTCCACAGTCGATCATACTTTGGAAGTAGGTATTTAGGAAAGACTGTCATGAATGGGTCTGCAGTTTGTCTAGGTGGCCTAGGCATAGCTGCAGTATTCATGAGTGCTCCTGGAATAAGATTCGAGTATTGGATTAAACCCACGCTCATTTGACTCACTTCATGGATTTTATCACGAGTGATCATGAGACGATAATATCTTATATTCTTCAAACGGAGAGATATGAGTTGAATTCTACAAGTCGGTTGCACATTGATAATGTGAAAACGCACCAGTAATTTGGTGTTATAAAACGCATTGTTGTGTGTGATTTGGTGCGTAAATAGAGCAAGCATATGAGTCGAAGTTTATCCATTCCATTTACCCTTGGAGGGATAAAATCGATATCTGTGGGCCCCTCGATGATTTAGTGATGACAGACGTACGTGCTCGGCCGGGCCTGGACTGATTTGATTTGTTCAATTAGTCAGTCGTCATAAATCGGAAATCGGGAAACAACAGATGGACAAAGAGAATGATTATAATCCATGTCTCAGTCCATATGATATCTATAATGCAGGAATATATGATCCCTTATCTAATGGACATGTCATTGACTAGGTAAGAGTTCGACATCGGCTTTTAAGAGCTATGATTGCTAGTCGGGTTTTGGAGTCGTACTTGCAATAATAGTTTTAGACTTATCCAAGTGGGAGACTGTTGGATTAGATGTCTAAGCCCATAAGTATTAATAAACCTTAATATATTAATAAACCATGCCGGGTCGGGTCAAGAATATACCAATTATAGTTATGGACTTAGACACTAATCCAACAGTCTCCCACTTGGATAAGTCTAATAACTATTATTGCAAGTACGCCTTCATAACCTGACCAGCAATCGTAGCTCTTAAAAGTTGCTGCCGAACTCTGAACAAATCAATGACGCGTCCATTAGATAAGTGATCATATATTCCTCCATTCTAGATATCATATGGACTGAGACATGGATTATAATCATTCTCTCTGTCCATTTGTTGTTTCCCGATTTCTGATTTATGACGACTGACTAATTGAACAAATCAAATCAGTCCAGGGCCGGCCGAAGACTTACGTTTTGTCATCACTAAATCATCAAGGGGCCCACAGATATCGCTTTTATCCCTTTGAGGGTAAAAGGAATGGATAAACTTCGAATCATATGCTGGTACTGACTATTTGTTGAATCATACACAAAGGCACATTTTATAACATCGAGTTACCAATGCGTTTTTGTGCAATTAATGTATAACCAACTCATAGTCAACAACTCATATCTCTAGGTTTAAAGAATATAAGATATTATCGTCTCACGATTCACTCGTGATAGAATCCATGAAGTGAATCCAAATGAGTGTGGGTTGAATCCAATACTCAGGCCTTATGAGTACTCATGAATGTTGCAGCAACCATTGCTATGTCTAATGCACATTAGACAAATCATACAAGCCAAATTCATGACAGTCTTGATTCATATCTACTTCCAACATATGACCGACTGTGGATGGTTTGAATAACTTAGTCATTCGGGAAGAATGACCTAGTTATTCTGGAAGTTAAAACATGCAAAGTGAAACACAAGAATAATACTAATCCTATATGGCCCCAACAGTTTGAGTGTAAATAAAAAACACCTTTTATCTAAGCACCATATTGATTACTTATTATCCAATGTTTCGATATATCTACTTAATACTTGAATTAAAACAATAGTCATGCCATGCTCTAAGCATGCACACCATGTTTGTCCAAACAATAGCTATGCCATACTCCAAGTACGCACACTATGTTTACATATGGTCCTCTCCTTGTGAAACAGATCGATTGACAATATTTCAATGATGCTGATTTCACAATCCCAATCCTCTTATCATTTACTGTAATATGTTAGATTCTAAACTTATATGCAATGATCCTCTTGTAATGACTATACCCAAAAGTCGCAAAGACTTGGCAACAAACATTACAAAGACTTCCAATGAAGATAAATTCCATGGAAACGAAGTCTCAAATTCAAAGTACATTCCTTTGAACATCCTTCTTGCATTAAGTTCTCTAATCTTACATAGATTCAAAGAATAACTTCCACCTATGGAAACAATTCCATATTACCATTTTGACCATCACTTCTGAACAAGAGTTGCCTCTTTTCAAAATATGTCAATATGGTCCTTACTCTATACTTCTAATTGTCCACAACCAACCAATCTTTGGTAAACCTCAGATTGTTCTCAACAATTGCTTAATCATTTTAGTCATATCCAGTTCTAATCCCTTTTCCCTTCTTAATAACCTAAGCATTAGGAAAATTTAGAATGGATAAATAGTATAGCACATGCAATCGATCCTATATCTGAAGCATATGGGACACGATTCATGCTATAAATTTTTATTTGCCATATTCTCACAATTCGAACTATGAAGAGGTATGCCGTAATCATAATCGAATTTTGAGAACGCAACATATATAGAATTTCCTTATGTTGAACAATTCCAACATAAAATTCTTATATATCCTTGACTAAAGTGATTTAAAATCTCAATCTAAGCTTGTAGAATTGGAATGAAGTATAAAATCCTCTCCCTTAATTATAGCAAAACAACTTTTTCAAGGCGAATTGAAACTTTTGTTTTCTATAATTAATATTGCTAACTTGCAACAATTAACATAATAATCATGCTCCCACTAGCATAATGATTATTATCTTACTAGCATAACACTTATGCTCCCACTAGCTTTGACATGTATCCAGAGATCAGCTGGACTTTTAGAAATCAATACTTTATTGACTTTCTTACCAAAGTTCAAATTTCTGATACGCAATTGCTTTGATAAGACTTTATCAAAATCATACACTTTTCCTTAGATAGCTCACTTGTGTGTCTAAACAATTATGAAGAGGGATGTCGTAATCATAATGTTTAGACCTTTTGTTATTCTCACAATTGCTATCTACTTAAAATCTACTTAGTGAAAGAGTTTCCTCACCATCATTTTCATGAATCGGAGAGAAACCTTATGACACTTAGATTTTATGGTGTATGTGTTCCTTTCCATGTGAATTTGTCATAACCATAATCACAAGACAAGGTTAGTGGCAAATCCAAACACATATGGACTAAACTTGTGCAATCTTAATTTCTTGCCACCCGGCAGCACAGGGGCCTACCATTGCTTCCAGGTTGTTATGCAAACAATTGAGAACTCATAGAACTCATAAGCATAGTCAACTTTTAACTGGAATAGACACAGAAATAAGAATATGTCAACACGATAGGTTACAAACCTCAAGTTGTGGGCTAGTGATTAACAATCCTCTTGATTAGTTCTTGAAACTATCTCAAGACTCCCACTGTCCTCTTGACATATAAGATTCCCTTGTCAAGAACCATTCCTTGACAAAACAAATATTCAAGAATTAGTGTGGATTCTTTTCAAGTTAAACACTTCACACAATTGGTCTTAGTTGGTCTTTGTCTTTTCCAAGACATCACAACTTACCAATTTTAAATGTACAAGAGTAAAAAAACATTTTACTCTACATTTGACAAGTGTTATAAACTTTCTAAAGATTATGTCACTTAAGGCTCAATCTTGGAGTATGACTCTAAGATTTGTTTTGGAACGAAGTATGATTTATCTTTTGATTTAACCATTTCCACAATTCACGATTCCTCTCCTTAGCCAACAAATGCACTAAGGTGTCCTTAGAGGATCAATTGTGATATGGTTCCATAATCACTAAGATAATCATAAAACAAGATACACAAGTACTCTCCCATCTCTTCAGATTGGAGAAACTTTTATCTTTCTGCCTTATTTGATTCTTCTTATTCATTCTGCCATATATTGAAACTTTTCCAATGTTTCAGAATTACACTTAAACTTGTAAGCATAATCATATTTACTAAACTTTAGTAAATCATAACGAATAATCTTATCAACCTTTGTGGTGGACCTGACTAGTGCACAACCTAATGTACCCGATCCTTTAGTCCTTCGCTTGACTCACATGCGAATGTGAACAAGGAATTAGTCTTAATTTACCAAAGATGAAAAATCTCATTCATCACACAATACAACTTGCATGATTCCAAGTTTCTATCCAACTGAAACTTGGGTGATGAGAATCTTTCCTTATTTGATAAATTATGACACTACCACAAACGAAAGAATCAAATTCATTTTCCAATATTGCTTATCAATGGAAACATATAAACAACAATTTTTCACAAATGCCTTTGTAAGGATACTTAAAATAAATAAAATCAAAACTTTTCTTTTATTTTAAAACTTGCGGAAAAACTTATCCTTACAATGCAAATTCATATGAAAACTTTGTTGTTATCTATTCCTAAGCAATATCTCATAACTCTTATGCAGTGGCTCAAAATTCTGGTCATCGAACCATGCGATCAGAATTAGCACACCTTTTCTTTAAGCTTCCTTTGATTCTTCAAAAACATCAAAATGTAATTACATTACATCATGTATTAAGAATCTCCAAAAGAGACTTAATAGAGTTAGATAACAGACTTTACCTGAAGTAGAGTCAAACTTTTGACTTTACCATCCTTATGAGGTTTCAGGTAAATTCGGCAGCTTCGCAACCAATGCCCCTTTCCTTTGGCAATAGGCACATATGGACTCTTTGGGAATGGTACATGGGACTATCTCAGACTTAGCCTTTCTCTTTACCATTTGGTCAACCGAGTTGACTATGGCCGATCCCTTTCCATTGGGAAGAGAAAGGTTTTTTTGGATTTCCAGTGTCACCATTTTCAATGTCCATGAAGTTTTGGGAAGTCGATCTTCTAATCAAATTAGCTTTACCAGTGTTCCAAATCATTGCTGATTCAGCAGCACCAAGCAAATAGATAAGATCATTAAAGGGTCATGTCGTGATCTCTCATCAGGGAGTGACTGAAGAACCAAGTCAACAGCCAGCTACCTCGAGACTTCGACACCCGACTCTCACGGCTTGTCAATATGTGACTTAATCTCCAAGACCTAAGCACATATAGACTTTGTTTGCCAATAGGGATTGAGTGACTTAGAACTTATCAAGTCTTGAAACTTGTGGGATAGGGAGATTTATTGGAGGAGGTGGAGGAAGTGAAGTATGATTTCCAGTCCCACTAATGCACAACAAAGGGATTGATCTTTCACCTTGATTGCCATTTGGGATATCATCTTCATTAGGATAGCTTGTTCCTAAAGATTTGGGAAGACCATAGTTGTCTGAAGGAGACATCTATAAGGGAGAAATTCAAGTTAGTTGAATTAAAGTCCTTCATATAACACCAAATATGAAATATTAAGGCTAGGATCCAACAACCTATTTATAACTGGAAGAGGGATGCCGTAATCCGAGTTATAAAATAGTTGAAGGTAGGTAAATGACGATTTACAAATTTCCACCATGAAAAACGAAATATAATTAAGTTTTAATTGGATTTGAAACTCCTAGATCTTTTGAGATACATTAAACTTTCAATGGAATGTTTGAATCTCGATTGTGCCCTCTCAAGTTTGTGACTGGGATGCCGAGGATCACAAACAAGGTGTGAATAACCATGCAAATTGACTTGGTACCCTTAACTTTATCACCTAATGGATGTGCCGGTTAACCACACACGCTCCACCGATCTATAATAAAGTCAAGTTACCCTTTGCCACTCTTACTAGTCCTTATTAGTGTGCCGGTTAACAACACACGCTCCACTAACGACTTGGTAAGGTACAAAGTGTAATTTCATGGGTTAGCACCTATTTCACATTTTCCTAAGTAACTAAGATTGGGAGTTAATAAGTGTTTAGTTACTTAGTATTTATCATTATACTTTTAATGAAGGGAGAATTATAGTCCTTTCCTACCCGTTCGGCTAACGACCCTCCACTAGTCAAGGAAGCGGTAGGTGAGAGTGGACACCCATTAAACTGCCATTTTATAGGCAGTAACCTTATACCCCCCTTATAGACCGGCTTCGTGAATGAGGCCTACTAACGGTAAGACTGAATTTATCTTATACATATCTATATAATTAAAATTATAATAATAGTATAAGTGTTGAATTTTAAACTTTTAAAATTCTAAGGTTCAATTTGGAATTAAAGTATACATGAGGGGTAACTTTACAAATTCCAAAACTTGAGGGCAAGTTTTGAAACTATTCAAGACTTTTCATTTCATAACTTATGAGTTTAATGGTTCATTAAAATGAAGACTCTTCACTTTAATGTAACCTCTTATTCTCTAATAACACTTTTAAATAAGTGACTCTTAAACATCCATAACTTGAGGACAAGTTATGGAGTCATAAAACAATTTAATGAAAAAGACTCTTCATTTTATGTAACCTATGACACTTTTATGAGTTTTAAGATTCATAAATGTGACCTTTTATGTAACTTGAGGACAAGTTACAAAAAACACATTTTATGAACTACTTTTAGATTAATTTGGATTGAAAACAACTAAAACACAATTTTTTTTCATTAATCTAAACTAACTCATAAACCAAGGAAACACAAAAAAAACTTTTGGTAATCCATAACTTGAGGACAAGTTATGGAGTCCATACAATTTCATTAAGATCAAGAATTATACTAACAAACAATTTGCACATAATTCCTATGATCTACCAAAACTCATAAGCATGAACATTCATAATCAACATTTTTCAAGAATTACATAAACACATATGAAACTTGAAACTTTGATCATAGCATTGAAATTGGTTTAGCATAATCATTACCACTTAAAAAATAGGTTTTATAAGTCCAAAACAGTTAAAGGTAATGATTCTAGACCAATTCCAACACCAAAACTCGAAAATCTGCACTTCTGGGCTGCCAACTCGTCGAGTGCATGAACTGAATCGGCGAGTTGGTTAAAGAAAGGCATGGACTCGTCGAGTTCCATGATGGAGTCGGCGAGTCAACTGGGCAGTGAGCAGAAAATCGACCTTTTTCAGCAATTTGCATCAAGTATAAAGAAAACAAACCAGGCTCTGATACCACTGTTGGGTTTTGAGCATTCTAACACTCCTATGGTGTACATGCAACCCTAAATACCTTGGATCTATGTTTTCTCTATTATACATGCAAATATCAATTTTCCAAGGTATTGTTCTAAGTAGCATAATATAAAGTACACATAATATAAATTCTAGTAGAATTACATACCTCTTGTTTGGTGCTTGATTTCATGGAGCTCAAGAGCCTAGTGCCCCAAGTGTGACACCTCAAATGGTTCACACAACATCATGAACACTTGGAATAACTTGAGATAAAGTAGAACACTTCTAAAATCGGTTTGCCCTCTCTTGTTTCTCTAGTGGCTGATTTCTTCAATCATAAGATCATTATGTAGTTAGTCACAATTAGGGTAAACCCTAATTGTCATGGCTTTCCATTTCCTTGGATCCATGGGTTCAAATTCACCATGGAGCATCCATTGAGCATCCTATGGGTTTTAGCCCAACTTGATAATCCATGGAGCATTAGCCCACTATATAAGTATGGATGATTTACACAATTAACCCATATATTTAATTAGTCTTCTTTTGATCACTTAATTAATTCTATATTAATTCTTGATCAATACTAATTAAATAATCTTATTAATATATTAGAACTTATAATATATTAATAAACCTTAAGTGTTATTTCTCTCATTTTAGTCTATCCAAATGCATGATGCCATGCAACCCAAATGGACCATGCCGGGTCGGGGCAAGAATATACCAATTATAGTTATGGACTTAGACACTAATCCAACACATGAACCATGGATCATAACACCCATGGGTATGGATTTAGATTATACCCATGACCCTTGGAATCCTACATATAAATATGACCATTCATAGCCAAAAACGCCTAGACTTGTACTTGGAGTTCATGGAGGTGTTTTTTGGGTGCATGGAATTCTCTCACAAGAGCCACCTTTGTCCATGATGTGTTGTGACTTCATTTGAGGCTTCCACACTATTGGGGCTAAGCTCTTAAGGCCAAATACATCAAGACTTCAAGCTACACAAAAGGTGTGTTACCCTGACTAGTATCTTGTATGGTATATGACAATTGCATGCTAGTTATAGGCTTAATACCTTGGAAACGTCATTGCATGTATAATTAGTGAAAACATAGATCCATAGTATTTAGGGTTGTGTGTGCACCATAGGATGTTGTAATATACAAAACCCAACACTAACCCACTACTAAGCACTAAAGAGTAAACTCCAATCTTGGTGACAAGCGACGCTTTTCTGTTCCCCATGATCAAGTTTATCTTCCCATGCTCCACATCCTTATTTCTTCTTAGGCCCTGCAAATCAGAACGGATGTGAAAACCACATCCTGTATCAAGAACCCAAGAAATAGCATGTGATAAGTTATTAGATTGAATAGTATAAATACATGCGAAGGACGACTTGATCTTCCCATCCTTGATATCTTGCAGATATTTCGGGTAGCTTCGTGTCCAATGCCCCTTCTCGTGGCAGTGGTAGCACTCTGCATCCTTAGGGTTGGAGGAGGGTGCAGCGGGACCAGCCTTGGTTCCACTAGAAGAGGTGCCATCATGGGAATTTCCCTTATGGTGGTTCTTTGAAGGAGCCTTCCTCTTCTTTTCCTTCCATTGCCCAATAGCCAAGACGGGGGCAGTAAGAGCATGAGTTGATGCAACAGATTTGTCCTTGAGGTTGCTCTCAGCAGTCCTCAGCAGGCCTTGAAGCTTGCTCAAGGTGACCTCCTCCTTGTTCATGTGGTAGGTCATGCGGAACTGATTGTAACAAGGAGGCAAGGAGTGAATAATGATATCAATCGCCAACTTCTCATCGAAGTTAACATTTAACTTCAGCAGCCGATCGACATATCTCTGCATTTTCTGCAGGTGAGCCATGACGGAATCTCCATCCCTCATCTTTGTGGTGATCATCGAAGTGATGATCTCGTACCTCTCCTGCCTGGCACTTTGGTGGTACCTGTCCAGTAAATCCTGATGCATTTCATAGGGATAGACGTCCTCGTAGGAATTTTGGAGTTCGGCAGTCATGGTCGCGAGCATGATGCAATGGACTTTCGTAGCATCTCGCTCATGGGCCTTAAAAGCAACGATCTCCTCCGGAGTAGCAGTGTTGACATTCACTTCTTTCAGTTCCTTGTCGAGGACATACTCCTTGTCCTCGTAGCGGGTAACCATTCGAATGTTGCAGATCCTATCATTGAAATTGGTCCCATCGAAAATCACCCTCCCACACAAATTCATGAGTGAGAATGAGCCGGAAGAGTTCGAGCCAGAAGCGTTGTTGTTTTTTGAGTTAGACATGTGAAAAAGAAAAGAGAAAAAGCTGGATTAGATAAGAATCCCCAATTAAACACAAAAATGAGAAATTAGGGCTAGGATCCAACATCATTATTTGCAATTTAGAAGAGGGATGTCGTAATCTAAACAACAAATAATTTGAAGGTAATTAAATGACGATTCACTAATTTCCACCATGAAAAACGAAAAGGAAATTAAGTTTTAAATGTCTCCTAGATCTTTTGAGATTCATTGAATTTTTCAATGGCATGTTTAAATCTCGATATGCCCTTCAAGTTTGTGACTGGGATACCGAGGATCACAAACAAGGTGTGAATAACCATGCAAATGTACTTGGTGTCCTCAGTGTTACAGTCACCTAATCAATGTGCCGGTTAGCCACACACGCTTCATTGATCTATGAAAAACATCGATTCACCCTTTGCCACCTTTGCTAGACCCAAATTAGTTTGCGGTTAACCACACACGCTCCACTAACGTATTGGCAAGGGTACAAAGTGTAATTTCATGGAATAGCATCATTTTCACATTTTTCCTAAAGTAACTAAGATTGAGAATTTTATAAAAAACATTTAGTTACTTTATTAATCATTATACTTTTAATGAGGAATTAGTTGCCCTATCCTACCCGTTCGGCTAACGACCCTCCACCAATCAAGGAAGCGGTGGGTGAGAGTGAACACCCATTAAACTGCTATTTTATAGGCAACAACCTTATACCCCCTTTATAGACCGGCTTCGTGAATGAGGCCTACTAACGGTAAGACCAACTTAATCTTATATATATATATATATATATATATATATATATATATATATATATATATATATATATATATATACTAGCCATTTACCCGCGCCAAGCGTCGGGTGCGAATATTTTATTCAAAAATTAGTTTGTAGAGACAATTTTTTCTTTTGGGCAAATAGTTTACTACATATAAACAATTATCAGTAAGAGTCATCGTAACAGCAAAAGCAGTAAGAATTAAAAATGAAACGTTAGGATTTTTTACAAATGCAAATGAACACATGATTGATTGTGCATTATTGATCATGCAATACTTCTTTATACACCACATTTACAGTACAGACTTCACTATCATTGAATTGTTCATCAGGGATCACTAATATTTTTGTATTGGCACGTGATATCCCCTGGATAATGCCACATAAAGTTGTCCGTGCGAGAAAACCGATTCTGGAAGATAAATTCATACATATAATGTATGAGGTGATATCCCTCTACTTATTAATGTATGAAGTGTTTTAAATAATTACATGGTATTAGATTATTTAATGTATAGTAATTTCAATTAAAGCCTAAATTATTACAATATTTATTTGTGTAACTGTGAAATTACGTAGTTGTCCTAGATTAATTACCTTGGTATAAAGTTTATTAAAATATTAATTGGACAAAATTTATGGAGTATTCCATTTACTCAATTGATACTTTAAAGAATCTTATCCTTTCGTCTCTAACACAATCGAACGACGTTCCTCGTGGAAAAACGCTACAATCGTCGCCATTCTCGCCTCTTGATGGAATCAATCTACAACAGTATACTCTTCAAAGCCACCAAAAAAGCCACCGTATGTCTTCCTCACCACCATCGAAAAGCAGCCGCCATCATTCACCACTATCATCACGACTCTAACCCTAACAACCGGCATCTGCGTTTTTTAGGGTTTTGATGAAGTCAAAGCCAGATTTTCCTAGGATTAAGGTCAATTCTGCGCCGCTATGCGTAGGGTTTCGGTGAATCCGCCGTTGTTTTAGGGTTTTCCTTCCACCCTGTAAATGCATTTGTCGCCACCTCCTGGCCAGGTAATATTTTGTTTGTTGAGATCCTTCAATATCACACCATTGTTTGATGTCTTCCGGTCATTTGAAGGCCTAACTTCATTGTTTTTATTTTCTAGTTTTTTGGAGTATGGTGGTATATGGGCTAGAAGATTCACAAAACTACTGGAAATATACATGATTCCAGTAGGAATTCGTTTGTGTTGTTTTGAACAGACAAAACATGTACTTTCAGCAGTGATTGTTATTAAAGGATTTGGTGGAGTTGGTTTCATATTTGGTAGATATGCTGGTGCAAATTTGCTGGTAATTAACCATATAATTTCATAATTGAATGTCACCTATACAAATTGAATATAAGTCTTATGTTTCTCATGTTTCTTATTTGATATATCCAGACTCTGCAATTATGATGTTGAAGACTAACAATTCTATGTTTGCGGGAGTAGTATATAGACTGTAAAACAGGTAAGCAAAATCTTGATTGATTTCAAATTTTATTATCCTAAATCCATTCATTATTTTTTATAACATTTCCTATGTGTGTATATTTTTACAGGGTTGACAAAGGTTTTACCAACAAAGTTCTCATATGTTTTATGTTCAAGAATAATCACAATTTATGGTAACTTTCTGCTTCTTGGAGTTTATTGTATACTATATTTTAATTATTTAACAAAGAGTCTAATTATTTAACAAAGAGTTTAACTGTAAAAGTGCATTGATGCTGATGTCTACTTTGCAAGTTGTTTTGTTAGAGGTTATTTCCATTTTAAAAATATAAATTATTATTTTTCGTTGAATATTGGTGTTGAAAGATTTAGAGTAACTGTTTTGGAGTTGTTTGTAGTTGTTTTCATGGGTAAAGTTCATTAACCTATGTGAATAAAATTATGGTATCTATCATTATTTGATTTTGGATGTGATTAAATCAAATTTAATGAATGTTAGTAAGTCAATAGATGAACGATAAATATTGAATCCCACTTGCATTTTCTTTTTTATTTATCCGTTTGTTATGTGAACTTACTACCATTTACT
The DNA here is from genome assembly GCF_052849685.1 of Lactuca virosa. Classification (NCBI taxonomy): domain Eukaryota; kingdom Viridiplantae; phylum Streptophyta; class Magnoliopsida; order Asterales; family Asteraceae; genus Lactuca; species Lactuca virosa. Next base: position 342,723,590 of record NC_136433.1, read on the forward strand.
TTTTTTTATTATAGCAACCTATTTCCATTTCTTTTTAATACAACACGGTATATTCAGATTTTTTTTTCCATAAAATCATTACACTATGCAAAATCTACCCAATTAGTGTAGTGATTTTTTTTTTGTTTTTGTATTATGTGAACTTTCATTATTGTTGTGATGTTAGTTTATGACCAAACTTTTATATATTTGTTTTCTGATACTTTTTAATCACAGAAAATTTGGTAGACTACAAGATGTAAATGCTAAAAGTATGGAAGCATATGCTCACAAAAAAGGTACACAAAATTAAAATGTTTTCCTTTGGAATATTGAATACTAATATAGTATATGATGCTTGTTCGTGCGGATTGCATTATTAGTGTTGTTATTTTTTTTATTATATATGAGTTTTGTTGATAAAAATATATTTGAAAGAACACAGTTACTGTTTTGATAAGTGATATAATTGAAATACACTAAATTAAAAAGTATAAATCACGGAAATAAATATAAACTATGAAATACCTACCTGTTTGCGTTTGATTAACTAAGCTAACAGATGTTTACGACTGTAGAAAGGAAGATATATTTATTTACTAATGTGAATATCAATATAAACGAAGAGGTAAAAACATAGAAAAAAACCCTACCTTTTGCAGGAGCGTGGAATGAAAAATAAAGGGGGTATAAGGTTGTATTTTAAACATTTTAAAATACTAGGGTTTTAATCAAATTTAAAATTTTCGAAAATTAAAACCTTTTAATTTTAAAATCTTAAATCTTAAAACTTTGATTTAATAATTATCCAAAAGTAAACAATTAATTTAAATTATTAAATCTTGGAGGATTATTTATTAAATTAAACAATTAATTTAACCTAATTCCTTTATCCCCTAAAATTCGAAAATTTGGGATGGGATAATTCAAAGATCTTTAATTATCTACTTAAACAATTAAAGGGATAATTACAAAGATGGCATTATCCTAATCCCTAAAATTTGGAAATCTTATCTTGGGGATAAGGCAATTTCGAAAACCCTAGGGTTAGACAACCCTAATATCGAAACCTTGATGCCTAAGGAAAAGGGTTTAAGAAACCTTAATAAAATTTCCAAAACTAGGGTTTAGGAACCCTAATTTCGAAAATCCAAGCCTTAGGGTTTATTAGCCATAAACCCTAGTTTGTCATGTTCATACTCTTGTATCAAATCTAATTGAAAACAAAACCAAATGCTCTGATACCACTGATGGGTTTATACAAACAATCCTATATGTGCATGCAACCCTAATAAGATCTATGTTTTCACTATTAGACATACAACTTTATGAACACAAAAAGAAACCTAGCATGAATCTATTATTTTCGAAATTCACAAATAAGAATAGAATACATACCTTTATTGTTATATAACAATAACAACTAGTTCCTTGAATTTCCTTAGCTCTTGAAAGCAACTACCACAAGTGTAGTACTCTAATGGCTCACAAATACACTTGAGTGAGAGAATGAATATGAGAGAGAGGATGGAGGGTAACAAGCTCCAAAAACCGGCTCTGCTAGGGTTTCTCCAAGGGGTGCCGATTTCTAGTGCCTTAGGGTGCTATTTATACTTGAAGCCAACTAGGGTTTTAGGGTGGAAACCCTAATCCCTTAGCTTATGGCCTAACCAAGTCCATGGACTCCTTACATTAAGCCCTTAGACGAAAACTCATAGATCCTTCTAGGATTTTCGGCCAAGCCCTATTAAAGGTGATCCATTGGCCCAAGTCTCAACTATCAAATAATTACAAAACAGCCCCTGCATTTTTAATTAGTTCCTTTAATCCCAAAATTAATTCCTAATTAATTTCTGATTAAATACTAATTAATAATATGATTCCAAATTAATATATTATTCATATAATATATTAACATATCATATTTATACCCTAATTTTTTATTCTTAACATTAAATCAGCCTCTCTTCTCAATAGTCATCCTGTCTAGTCACGAGTGTGAAGGCAACCCAAAAGGACCATGCTACAACTGGGTCAAGTACATACCAAATATAGTTATGGACTTAGAAACTAATCCAACAATTATCCTATTCAAATTCTGGCCAAAAAATCGAAAAATATGGAAACTAACGAGTCAACTCGCCGAGTTGGCAAGTGAACTCGTTGAGTTCATGCTCCAGAACTGCTGATTTCGACTTTCTTGTTCTTTGGACGATTCACTCTTGCACCAATTCAATAGAAAAACAACCTAGACTGTAATACCACAGATGGGTTTTGAGCATTACAACATTCCTATGGTGCACATGCAACCCTAATTGCTTTGGATCTAAGTTTTTCTCTATTGAACATGCAAATACAAACTCCAAAGCAATAACCCTAAATCTAGAATATACAATTCGAAATTCACATATATATTAGGGTTATAAACATTACCTCACTTGTTATGTAGCAATAACAAGAACCACCTTGACCTTTGAAAGCTTAGTGCCCAAAGTGTTGCACCTCTAATATAGTCACAAACACTTAATGCAAAGAATGACTTAGGAGAGAGGTGAAAATCGGCTAATCTAGGGTTTCTTAAAGCTTAGGCCGAAATTCCTTATGGAGGGGTTCTTTATATAGTTGTGGCTGCTAGGGTTGTTTTCAGATGGAAACCCTAATTCCTTGCTTAAGGCTTAAGCAGCCCATGGACCCTCTCTTCAGAGCCCTTGGACGAAATCTATAGGGCCTCACTATAGGATTTCATCCACTCCACTCTATGGAGTCCATCAGCCCAGTTTTTGCAACTATCAATGATTTGCAAAACCAGTCCCTCAAATATTAATCAGTACCTTTAATCCCAAAATTAATATTAAATTAATTTCTGATTAATCACCAATTAATAAAGTGATTTCCATATAATATATTATTCTTATAATATATTAATAAAATCATTTTGAGTACCAATTTATTATTCACATAATAAATCTTACTTTCTCTCTCCACTAATCATCGTGTCAAGTTGCATGAGTGAAGGCAACCCAAAAGGACTATGCTCATAATCAAATCAAGTACATACCAATTATAGTTATGAGCTTAGACACCTAATCCAACAGATAGATGTAGGTGAAGTCCGACGGAATGATGGTCTGCGTGAAGGCTAGTAAAGGGATAGCCAGCGGGAATAGAGAAGGTCAGATTTAAAACTAATTTTCCTTATTTAAAGGGTATTAAATACTTTAAATATTTACTAAAATCAAATATGGTAAAGATTACGACTATATCCTTAAGCAGTTTATTAATTATTTAATATTTTCTAAATTTTGATTGGTCCATACATCCACACAATAGATGTAGAGAACGCATTAACTACTCTCTCTCTCTCTCTCTCTATATATATATATATATATATATATATATATATATATATATATATATATATATATATATATATATATATATATGGAGAGAGAGAGAGAGTGGTTAATGCGTTCTCTACATCTATTGTGTGGTGTATATATATATATATATATATATATATATATATATATATATATATATATATATATATATATTATATATATATAGTGAGACAGAGAGAGAGAGAGAGAGAGATAGGTTCATGTATTCTAACTATTTATTGTGTGCATGTAAGAATCAATATGGATCAATCATTTCAAAAACCTAAATAAGGGTAAATATGTAATCTCTCCTATTATTTTATTTTGCTAACTAAATAAGTATTTAATTAATCCCTATTTAATCCATAAAATATTTATAAATTTTGGTTACCACCAATCCGTCTGTCGTCTTCAACCTTGGCCTACCATCGAGCAAACCCTTCAATCTTTGGCAAAAGAAACCAGCGGGCATGTTCCATCAGTCGCCTCCATTAGTGCCTGAATAACCCACCTCTCTCTCTCTCTCTCTCTCTCTCTCTCGTTCCAAAAATCCCGATTTGGATTAAATCAACATAATAGCAAAAGTCATGATTTGGTTCTTCTTCATTCAAAACTTCACCGGATCATTGATTTAAACCCTTCCAATATCTTTCCGACGATCGATCCTAACCCGCCTGGATGACAGGAGCGCTTGAAAGACAGACTTTAGTACAACAAAAAAATTTATGCATAGTTGGAGAACAATCATTCTGATCAGGATGAACTCGAGAATGAGTTAAATGATCTTCGCCACCAGGAACAATAATGCCATGTTTTTTCATCTTATGATTGATTGATGTATATAACCCAAATCATTCAGTCTTATATGATGTTTTTTTATTTTCCTTTTGAACATTTGCAGAGACCTTTTCAGAAACATACGAAGAGACCCAACTAAGGATCTTCAGAAAAGTGAAGCAGTAAAATATCAAAGGGTGTGTGGGTCTTTTATAATTTTCCCGCTGAATCTTGTGGATTAATCTAATATTATCATTGATCTTTTTCAAGGCTCTCTGGGACAAAACTCTTGAGTTCAGATTTTTGCTGCAAAAATCATTCTCAAATTCAAATCGACCACTGATTTGAAACATGGTCACTTTGTTAACACCATAGATTGGTTTAGTAACCTTTAATCCAAGTTCTAAAATGGAGTTAAACAATAAATTCATTTTATCCATTAGATCTTCAACAAATGATAGAACTTGAAGAGTGAGAAAGTAGATCTGATAAGAGTTCTAGAGAGAGAAAACGGATCTGGGAGGGTTTCTAAAGAGAGAAAACAGATCTGAGATGGATTTTAAAGAGATAAAGTAGATCTGAACACGAAAATTCAAATAAACACGAAATTTTCTTCTAAATGTCTTCCAGAACATGATTCAAGAACAAATCAGATGAAATAATGAGTTGAAGAAAACAGATCTTAACAAGATTTTTCAATAAAAACGAGGTATAGACTTTTTCTTTTCAGAAAACTTACAAAACTTGAAGAACAAGGTGAGATTCATGACAAAATATCGCCATAAACAAGATCGATTCTTGCAAAAATCGCAGAGATCTACAAGAACCCGCTCTGATACCACTTGTTAGGAATAAATCCGAGATGACGAATGCAGAATATCAACAATCAAGAATCAATCACGATCATATGTAAGTAATTTGATAAAGGTTTTTGTGTATATTGATTATCTCATGAACGTACAGAGAAAAACCCTAATCTGGTAAAAAGCTTACACCAAAAGTTAACCTAATGATTATTTATAGGGAACAATAAAGATATACCATAAATATAAAATCTATGTCTTAATATAAAACCAATGCCTTAGAAGAGCTCGACTAAGAACTTCTACTCTAAAGGCACTGTAGGGAATCATAAAATGATTAACCCTAAACAGGCTTCCCTAAATAACCAAATATGCCAAATCAGTTTCAATATCTCAAATACTCAATAAATAGTTAAAATCATGAAAATGTAAGGGTATGAACTCACATGATAGGTGGTGATTCGGGCAGCGTTTCGTTTCTTAAAAAGGAGTTTTCTTGATGTAACTGAGAGTTTTTGATGAAAATCCGGCTTTACTCGGGCAGAGTTTCAGCTTAAATTGAGGACTTCGTGACTTCGGGGATTGCTTCAGGTGGTAAGGAGGTACCCGAGACTTCAAGGGGTTGTAAGGAAGTTTAAAGGAGTAAAAAATGTGAAAAAGGTGAGAAAATGGAGTAAATATGGTGAAGAAACCGGGAAATCTCGCACCCTTTATATAGGTGCGAGGGTTCGGACCGAAGAGAGGGGAGAAGAACATGCGTCAGATAGCTGGCGAGGGGGGGGGGGGGCACGCGTCGGCTTCGGATTGGACCTGCTTTTACGGATGACTCACCTGCTTCGGACACGGGGCGGCTCGCAAGGGAAGGCGACGTGGCTCGCTTCGGATGCTCCACGGGTGCGACACGTGTTGGAATCTGCTTGGGCCGCGCATCGGGTGACTCAGCAACTTGGATACGGGGGAGGCTCGCATGCGAGGGTGACGTGGCCGGTTCCTAGCCATGCGAAAATTCCCTGTTTTCGTGATTTTTCGGTTTTTGTGCCCAAAACTTCCGAAATTCATAACTTTCGCATACGAGCTCTGTTTTCGACGTTCTTTATATGCACGCGTAGGCGAGATTATATTCTACAACTTTCGTTTAGATCTTGTCGGCTAATATTGACATTATTTTTAATATTAATATTTTTAACAGACCGGGATAGGAAAATCCGTTAAAAATTCATAACTTCTTCATCCGACGTCCGTTTTTGTCTGTCTTTTTATTGTTGTATTATAATTCACGAGACCTTGGATTCTCGTTTAGGTTTTGTCGGCTAAAAATCACTCGATTTTTATTTCGAGTTTTTAGCTGTATACTGTTATACCGAAACTTAGAAAAATCATAACTTCCTCATACGAAGTCAGATTTGGAGGTTCTTTTTATGGACACTCTCGGTTTAACGAATACTACAACTGTTATTTAGCTACCTAAGGCTAAAAAGCATTTTATTGAAAACTTACTTTTTTTCGTTGAACAGTGTTTTGCCGGTTTTGTCGCGGATCTTCGATAGGTCATGACTTCTTCTTTATAACTCGGATTTTGGTTTTCTTTATATTTTTGGAATTCTTGTTACAATCTATACCACTTTATTCATCCCAAACAAGTTTATTTAACATTTCGTTTTTGAGGGTTGATTATGTAATTGCACATAGTATACACAAATTTATCTTTATTATTTTAAAAAGAAATACAAATTGATCTATACTATTACATTGATTCGAAATAACGGGTTGTTACATATAACTCGACGAGTTCCAGAGAAAATTCGCGATTTCTGCCCAAGTGACAATCCAACTCGACGAGTCTTGACTTACAACTCGGCGAGTTGCTCAGTCTTTTATTTTCGAATCTTCGATTTGATTTCATTCGAGGTGAGCACTATATACATTTGTGAGGTGCATTTCTAGGCGATTCCAAGAAGCTTTTTCCTGAATATTTAGAGCTGTCAACCACACGAGACTTATGACACCCAAGGCGTGGATGAGCTGTTCCCTTGCCAAAGTCAGCTGAAGATGGAGCTTAAAAAGAAGAAAATCAACCTCGCAACTTCAAACCCAGGGGAGTTTGTTCTAATTCTCTCTTTACTTTTATGTTCTTTAATTGTTTTAACATGCAATGTGGACATTGTATAAATTAAGTGAGGGGTAGGGGGTTGATTACATTAGTGAAATTATAATCCTAGGTTAATTTTAGAAAAAATGCATAAAAAACTGCTAGGGCTAATTTAGAAAATTTTGGTAAAAAGCAATTAGGATTCCTTGCTAGTATTATGTTTGGTGATTCTATGAGGACGTAAATGTTTAGTTGATCCAACATACATTATAATTCATTTGTGGCCCCCCTTTATTCTAGTGAAATCATGGGACAAAAACACAACCGTGCTTAGTTTGAGGGACGCAACATGTTTAGCACCGTGTACCATAAATGTATTCAGGAAAGCTTAAGTAGTCATTGCACATAAGACTAATGCCTTTAATCAATAAAGGATGAAGTTAAATCCCCTTGCGTAAGCATGTGTTTTTTTTAGGTTTTTATTTTGAGAGAAAAAAATGAGTTGTAAAAAAAAAGAGTGTTGAAATGTTGAAAGAATCTACAAGTATGAAGACATGAAAAAAGATCTACAAATTATCAAAGATTCATGAAAAAAATTTATTAAGTCTTTTATTTTATTGTATTTTTCTTTTCTAGGTTATTTTACCGTATGTATGCTTGGGGATTTAACCAAAAATGACTTGAGGTTAAGAAAGTTTTCTGCGGATGGATTCGGAGGGATGCATAAAATGAGCGTTGTTCAAAAGAAGTGGGCGCGTGTTTATGAAGATTGTGAGTATTTAGGGTTAGGGGTCCTTAGGAAAAACGTTTCGACACAAATGCATGCGTTACGGTCTTGGCATAATGGCCGGGTTCAATTGGGATTGTCTTATGTGATATTAGTGTGCTAAAATTCAGTTCTGCTTGGGGGCAATCAAAAGTCAAGTGTGGGGTATTTTGATATGGGCATATTTAGTTATAAAATTCATGCATTATCTTATTAACTATTGTTGATTTTATATCATTTTATGGAAAAAAAAAGGTACTGAATTAGCTTAATATTTCAATTTCAGTAATAAAGACATGCTCGGACGAAAAAGGAAGAGGATTTAGCAATTGGAAGCTTGGAAATTGAAGTTTGAAGAAAGAAGGTTGAAATCCAAAGGAACTCGACGAGTTAGCCTTCAACTCGACGAGTTGATCCGAATATTCTTGATTTGAAGATGCATTTCCATACACACGGATTTGAGAAAAAAAAACTCGTCGAGTTGGTCTCAAAAAATCGACGAGTTGGGTTGATTTTTGGAATCTATAAATAGAGAACGTATTTGCCCGAAAACCTAACACTTTTTGGAGGCTAGCTGCGGTTATTGAAGATTAGAATGGTTCTTGGAGCTCTAGTTTTCCAGAATTCAACCTACGAAACAATTTAGAAGAGATCAAAGGTCAACAATTATTCTTCTTTTCTTAATCTTTTGTGTGAACTATGTTTGAATCATTAGATTTTGAATTTAGATTGTTATTTGCTGTAGATATGAGCTAAAAACTCTATACTTCTGTTTAGATGTAGATGATCTTATTATTATGGTTTGATTGAGTGGTTGGATTATTATTGATTTGGTTATTCATCTTGTTAAGATTGTTAAAGATCCTTATGTATTGATGATAATTATTTTCTGTTAATAATTAACTTATTGAGTTGCATGAACATCTTCTTGATTGCTTGAATCATATAGTTTTGTGAACACAAGATTGTATGCCTTGGAATAGTGAACATGAAACTAGGGTTAACTAGAAAATAAGTAAATCAACGTGTGAGCATGTGTGATGAACAACCACATATGAGTTGATTGAATTGAACAATTTAATTAACTAATATTATAAGTCTTACTTGATTCGAACTCAACACTAGGAAACTTGTTAGTTTAATCAATTGGCCATTGTTTGAATTAACTTGTTTACTAAAGGATTAGCAATAGTGAGGATGAACCTAATCACATTAGAAATCGGTAACCATTGATATATTGATCCATTGCACTTGCCACGAAATCAACCATAGGAATAAGTGAATCAAATCTGAACAGAAGTCTCTTTTATCATTGAATCTAGTTGTCCTTTTTGTTCTTCTTAGTTGTTAATTGTCTTTGTTCAAATGTTATTTGATTGATTAAGTTTCTAGTCTTGCAAAACTAGAGAAAATCCCTCTTTATTACTTGTTTTACTTAGATAATTCTAGTATTTAGTTTAATTATTACCGTTCCCTGTATTCGATACCCTACTTGCTTGAACTATATTGCTAATCGATAGGTACACTTCCTTTCGTGTGTTTATTTTTGAGTCTAAGTTAGTAGGATTAAAACTAGTGCATTTCACACACATCAACCAGACTTGACTGGAAATACTTATTAGCCTCTATTTTTGTTGTTTACTCAAGGTATAAGTTATTATACCTTTTCCAAAAATATCCTCATGATATCCCTTGTTCTTTCAATTGGTATCAGAGCTTGAGTGGTTGTCCTTTGAATCCACAGGATTAGATTATCATTGATTGAGATTACCTTGGTTTCTTAATCGTTTTTGTATCAGGATAAAAGTTCTTATATATACCACTTGTGCTCAAAACAACATAACAATGGATGCTACTAACCCAAATCAACCATTATACCTATTGCAAATCGTAAATAGTGTGGTTGCCCCACAAAAGCCCCATTGTTGGTTGTGGAAGAATATAATTATTGGCAAATGAGAATGGAATAATTCTTGAAATCAAAAGATAAAGGTGTTGATATTTGGAGATATGTCACTGAAGGTCCTTATGTTCCCACAAGACAAGCTATTAGAGATATTGTTGCTAATATCATGGGTTAAGAAGAGGTTCGACCTGCACCTCCAACCCTGATGGACGAAGAGAATATGCATGCAGATGATATTATGTTTTCCAAAATGTTATTTAGTATCCCTCCATATCTCTTTGAACACATGAAACTGTGAAAATCTGCAAAGGAGATATGGTATACAGTCAAAGACCTGTTTTAGGGTTCGGAAAACATTAGAGACAAAAGGTTCACATCGGTGGTGAATAAGTATGACACTTTGACTACATCTCTTGGTGAATCTATTGTTTCTGCAACAAATCGCTACATAATTTTAGTGAAGAACCTGACTGCTCACAGTGTAACAAGAACTCCAATCGGGTACAAACTCAAGTTTATCATAAACCTAGGAAAAGGTTAGGGCAACATCAAGTATTGTCTTTAAAGCAATGGTTCTCACAAGAAGTTGACTCTCTTTCAACTTTTTGACGAACTTCAGTGACATGAGTCAAATTATTCTCAAACTCCGAGAGAATTGTCTAGAGGACCACTAGATCTCATTAGCATGGTCGATCCACCTCCTCCAAATTATGCTCTCTTGTATCCATTCATTCTTGCTCCTTCGCTTCCACCTTTCGAAGAGATATTTGATCTAGAAGTTGTAGCTGATGAACTCAGATTTTAACAAGAGTTTGCATTGATAACTATGAAGTGTTACGGACAACCATCGATAAACAATCAAAATCCCTTTTCGAACAGGTTTTAATCAAACAACGAACCCTTATACCAAGATCCTCATAAAACCAACCGAAAACTACCATCATATTGACCAAACATTCCAAAAAACCCACCTCAGGTTTCCCATTCGACTCCTCCAGCTAAAAAACCCAAGATCATTTGTCACAAGTGTGGGCTCGAAAACCACTATGTAAGGGTTTGTGAATCCAAACCTCTTATCAAACCGAAGGTCAAGGATTCAGCTTACTATGACAAAAGGGTACAAGAGCTAGATGAGAGTAAGAAGGCCTTCATTGCCACTGTCACATGGAATGTTGATGGTTACTGGTCATCAGGTGATTAGAAAGAGTATAGTGAAGAAAAGAACTTATGCCTCATGGCACGAAAAGATGTGGAATGTGGCTGGTTATTGGTCATCTGGTTATGATGATGATGCTAAACCAAACTATTGCTACATGGGCACAAATGATCCTTTTGGCCGAAGCATCATCCAACAGGTATGACACATGATCTATCAAAATAACTTAGATATTAATGTTTGTGAACCCTATTTGACTCAAATTCAATCAAATATTCTAGTTTCCCTAAAAGCCTATGCCAGTGCCATAAATGACAGAGAGAAGATGAAAAATGAGTTGACCGGACTTAGATTATGCTTTGAAGACCGCAAGCTTAAGATAGACTCCTTAGAAAAGGAACTTGTAATAGCTAAGGACAAATTTGTTATCTTAAGCGAAAAATGTTCACTTTCAATTAGTGAATGAAATGATTTAGTTGCTAAAAATATGCATCTTAATATTGCCATTGACAAATTTCATAATGTTATTGACTTGACTGAGTCCCATGAACATATGACTCACAACTTTCATCATTCTTGGTCCAAAGCACCTGGTATCGAAACCGAGTTTCCGAAACCAATTTTTACTCCTTTAAAGTATCTTCACAAGCTGACGCACACTGGTGACATTCCGAATCACACTTATTCGGAAACCTAAGTCTCACCTCTATCATTTTTGCGAGAACCAACTGAATGTTTTCAATCTTTGATCCCTGATTCCACTATGTCTAGACTTAACTCTAGGTATGTAATGCTCGGATTCAGGTATGTTCCCTTTTGGTCCTTGGAATGAAATTTTATTGTAAATAGGGTCCTTTCGTATGTTGGGCGTACGTCTATGCACGCTTAGCGTACTTGTGCATGCGGAGTCAGGACAAGGGGCCACGTATGCTGGGCGTACGCAGCGTACGCGGGGCGTACGTAACATTTCACTAAAACCCTAATCTTAAGGCATGAGCCCTATTTAAGCTCACTTATGACCTTGGAACCTCTTTCTTACTAGCCTCCACTGCCTTTGAATGTCCCTAAAACCCTAGTTACCTTTGAGTGTGATCTTTGAGCTTAAAAGTGACATTATAGGCCCTTTTTGGTGTGTTTGCTAAAAGAAGAAGTTGGTGAGTAAGCCTTGGTCATGGTTGAGCTTCAAGATTCTAAGCCTACATCATCTTAAGGAGATTTTGGAGGTGAAAAGCTTCTACCTTGTTGATCCTTTTGATTATTAGAGTTAGGGTTTGCTATAAGGTCATTTTTTGTCCATGGATTCTCTTTTGTGAGTTTGAGCAACTCCAAAAGCTTGTAATGCTAGATCTTAGTCCCTTTGGTGTGTTAGAGGCATAAAAATGCTCTCTTGATGGTTGTTATGGCACCATGCATGAGTATAGGTCGTTAAAGTAAGTCTTAATGAACAAAATGGGGTTTTGGGCTCCCACAAGGCATGCAAAGGCATAACCAAGATTTAGAAGTTAACAAAGTGACTGGATGGATTAAGCACTTAATGGCTAAATGTGATTAACAACTTAGTACGTTGGGCGTACTAAGATGTACGATGTGCGTACTGGCTGAAGACTGAGTACCCTAAGCGTATTGATGATCATGATCTGTTGGGCTTTTGGGTTTGTGTTGGGCTTTTGGGTCATTTGGGCCCTATTTGATTTTGGGCCTCGATCTATTTTGAGTGGATGAGCCTTTGAACTTGCTTTGGGCCTTAGGTGGCGTTGTTGGGTCATTTGGGCCTTGTGGCCTGTTATCGCTTTTAGACCAAGGATAGTTAGGCCTATTAAAGGAATAAGGCTTTTGGGCCTTATATTAGGAGTTTGGACTTAGGGATTTTGGTCCATGTTTGAAGTCTGTGACCTAATTCTGATTAGGGAAATTGTGTTTATTCAGTTTGTGATTGTCGGATTGGTAGCCGAGTAGTAGTATTTACCAACAAACTGAGGTGAGTCTTCTTACTATATCAATGGGTCGAAGGCACCAATGTCGGCCCATTACTTGGCTTGTGCAATGATAATTGTCTATGTGTTACTTGTCTGAAGACCCCGGGGTAGCCTGTGGCACTTGTATGGAAGACCATGCGGATAGCCCAAGGCATGGAAGACCATGTGGGTAGCCCATGGCACTTGAATATCAGACCATGGGGGTAGCCCATGGCATTTCAGGTAAAAGACCACGAGGGTAGCCCATCGAAATAATACGTACGTTGCGTGGTATTTTGTTATTATATGTTGTGTGGTATTTTGTGATTATATGCCCGTCCTTCTTCTAGAATGTTCCATGTATCACCATGTGGTGGTGCATCGTGTCACAATCTTGTGGTGCCACGTCTTCGTGTCTCTTGGAGAAGTAAGCGGCTGACTTGCCATGTGGCGCACTCTGTAGCTACCACTTCATCAGTCCAGGCGGTTTTTCGCAGATCTTCGGATGGTCATAACATTCGCACACGAGCTCTGATTTCGACGTTCTTAATATCCCTAGAATCCTGTCAACGAATTCTACAACTTTCATTAAGGTCTCAACATCTAATTCTTTCTCTAACAAAAATTCATATTTAGACCCGTTTAGACTGTTAAAGTCCGTGCGAAATTCATAACTTCTTAATATGAACTCCGTTCTCGACTATCTTTATTTCAACGGGTTCATATTAACGAGATATTCAATTCTCGTTTAGATTGTTTCGGCTAATAATCGACCGATTTAAATTTCGATTTCTGTGTCCGCACTACTGCACTGAAACTTCGAAAAATCATAACTTCGTCATATGAAGTCAAATTTGGATGTTTTTTATATACACACTCTTGGTTTTACGATTACTACGACTTTCATTTAGATCACGTAGGCTAATAAGCGATCTATCAAAAATTCACTTTTTACGATACGCAGAGCTGTGTCGGTTTAACCGCGAAACTTCGAAGAAGCATAACTTCTTCATACGAAGTCGGATTTTGGAGTTCTTTATATGTACAAAATCCTTGTCACATATAATATAACTTTGGTTAATATTATTTATCCTAAATAATCTCCTATCAAAAAGTCATTTTATAGCTTATTTGTCTTGCCCGAATCTGTGGGCGTTACAATTATCTCCCTCTTAGGATGATTACTTCCCAGAATCATAAATAAACAAGTCTTGTATAATGATTCCGTACATTATCTTTTCATCCTAGGTAATAACTATAACTCTTATGTTTTTCCAAATGAGTTTCTAACTCTTGGAGTTCTTGACTGCTGGCGATGCTCAACCTTGCATCCACTATTCATTCCTTTGAGTTTCAAGCTTGATCTTTATCTAAGACTGCTGCTCTAACTCAAATGGGCTCGATCCATGAATAATTCTTTACTTCAACTACCGTAATAAACCTATGGGTCACGTTCTAATGACCTTCCATCGCATGATGAAATGGCTAGACTCCAGTCTCTTTGAGACAGATTCCAGCATGTACGATACCTTCCTTCATGTTCTAATGTGATGTAATCACATTATAACAGGTAGCATTTCTAATCCTGCTTAATTTTAAAAGCGTCAGGATACTTCTATTGATCGCTTCAATTTCCTTAAATCTAAAGTCGGAAGCTACGCCGAACTTACTTTGTAGATTAGTCGGACTTAATTCGATATGACCACTAGTGTCGAAATAACAGTTATCTTCATAGTCATCACTGAAACAAAGGTAGTGATGAAAATGAACAAAATAGCTCAACTAATTTGAGACTTAACCTTGTGACTTTCCCTGATCCAAGTGCGAGTCTTGTGCTTCTGGTAGTATAGGCCTCTATTACCTTTCACACCTACTCATACTCATCCCAAGAATTCGCTCGAAGTCACCATACAAGAAAATCATATAGCAACTTAACACATCGGGTACGTAACATAACTAAGGATCATATTGCTTCTTTAAAATGATTACATTGTTATTCGAGTTAATTATACATCATGTCTTTTACATAAGGCTACATCCTATAATACTTTTTATATGCGATGACTACTTTATATATTACACATCTTGGATAAGCAACTTCCTTCTATTGACTTCTTGAAGCCACTTCTGCTTCCTCCTTTACCGTCTTGAGAGTCATCTGAGATGCTTGTGAAGCTTCCTTCTTTCTTGAGCAGTTACTCGTGATATGCCCTACTTCTCCACACTTGTAACATATTCTTTGGGTATAATTGCTAGAATAGTGACCAATCTTTCCACAGTCGAAGCAGGCCAACTCTTCTTTGCATTGTCCATAATGCTTCCTTTTGCATTTTTCACACCATTTTGACTTGTTGTGGTCCCCAGGTTTCTTGTCGTTGGGGCTAAGTTTCGAAAAACTCCTCTTTTTGTTGGATTCTGCGGATCCTTCATTAATCCTATTCTCCCGACTTCAGCCTAAGTGGTGGTTCTTCCTTTGATCATATATTCAAGATATTTGGCAATTCAGATGGTTGTTTCCCAAGGGTTCGCTAATTTCACAGGTGGATCGAAATTGATTGTTAGCCCATTAGCAAATATTTCTGATGAGAATAATGCGCTATAAGATCGATAGATTCTAAACAGATAAACAATATTAATCGAGTAAAGAACATACGAATGGATCAAATGGTGTCGAATGATTAATATCTCACACCTCAGAAGAGCTCGATGAAGAACTTCGACTGTAGAGGTGTGTAAGGGTTACAATGCAAAAGCTATTAATGAGAATCGTTAACCTGAAAGCTATACATGCATGCATAATATATAAGCTAACCCTAATAATAAACCACGGTTGGACAGGCCCAAACCGGGTAAACAAAATGGACTATTAAACGAGCCCAAAGACGCAACACCCTAGACCCAACAATCTCCCCCTTTGCGTCAATAGAGGCGAGATATCAAATGGGTTGGGCAAGACTGGTCTTTTTCACAGTCTTGAATAAGTTCGGTATGATGGCAAGAAGAGCGTGACGAAAATCTATGTACCACCGAAGCATATCTGTGAAGTTCTTCTTATCTGCTACTTCGTTCCCTTTACACCTATGAATGATGTCTAGAATATGCTCCAAGCAAGATGTAGAGAACATATGTTTATCATCAAGATAGAACACAAACTTCTGACCTTCGCTTCGAGTAAACATCACAGCACGATATCTTGAATCAATCTCCCCCATCTTCATCTTTGAAGCATCACATGGATTTCCAAGGGGTTTGATTGTTGGCCTTTTCCTCAAAGCAGAAGCAATCTCCTGATCCATCTTAGCAACCTCGTGAATGTAGGAAGCTAGCATTCTCTTGATATGATCAATTATCGACTCATACTGATGTGGATTGGAAAGCAAAATGTTGTGCAGCAGAATCCAATCATGGGGATTCAGGTTCGGTAGATCAGCAAGAGAAAACGCATGAACCGAATTATTTGATCCTCGGGTCATGCTGAAGCTAACATTAATGAATGCTCTTGCTAAATCCGGCTTCAATACTTTGACAGATGTAATCTTCTGTGCACTCCACGTCAAGTATTGTGGTTGAGAATACTTAAGATAAAAATCAAGAAGATCCCGATCAACCTTCGGGTCCAGAGAGGGAACATTTGCAATATGATCAAAACAGTGGAACACAAATGCCCTCCGGGTGATAGGCATATCAAACTGTGAGTCCTTGGTGTTCTCACATTCAAAAGATGTCACAGGTTCTAGCCAATGCGAACTAGGAGACTCAATCTCTTCTTTTATCAGTTTCTCCAGAGTCCATAAAGGAAATAGCGCTTTCTTGCATTCTAACATATCATGTTCTTCCTTTTCCCTTCTCTCTCTCTTTCTTCTTCACTTCTTGCTATCTTGAGGGTTTCATCAAGATCCTCATCACGTTTCTTTAGTTTTAAAGCATCTTCCTCAGATTCCTCATCATCATCACAATCCCCCATAGTACCCTTCTTTTTGTCCAACACACTAGAACCCGAAGCTTCATTACTCTTCGGTTTAGTGGTGACCTTCGGCTGACCTGTAGTATTGATCCCAGATACTTTTGATGGTGGTTGTTTAGGAGGAAGTTGAGAATCTTCTCCCCCTTGTTGCGGAGTAGCAAACGGCTCCGTAACACCTTCAATCCTACTTAACATTTCTATAGCAGGAAGAAGTTTCTCCTTCAGATGTTGGCGGACAGTGAGTGTAAGAACGGAATCATGAGCACCCAAAATATTTGAAAGAAGGAGATATACGTCACCCACACAGCTTTTAATAACTATGCGTTCGGTTTTGAGGGAGTCAATATCCTTCTGTGCTTGAGTAAGACCCAAAGTGAGAGTGGCAATTTGAGTTTGGGAGCGAGCAAGTTCGTCCTTCATTTGGTTATCCAATGCAAGATTTGCTTGAAATTTTGCCAGACGCGAATCAACAGAAGATAGAAGAGAAGCACTATCAGTTTGAAGATCTTGGCGAACAGCTTCAAATTTTTCTCGTTCAGCCTTAAGAGATTTTGACAGAGAGGCAATGGCTTCATTCGCTTTACTAGTATTGAGGTCCGCTGTCTTTTGAAAAGAATCCATAAATGACTGTGAGTCAGAAAGAAGAGTTTTGACCTCACCAATAGCGTTGTTGAAAGAAAGAGTAGAGACTTCCACCGCTTGAGTGGCTTTTGCAATGGACTGGTCATGCTGCTTGATCAGAGTTTCAACGAGAGCCTTCATAGCAACATCAGAGTAAGCTGAAGTGGAAGAAGTAGCAGATGATCCCAGTAGCTGATCCAGTTTGTCATTGAGATCCTTCAAGTGACGCTTGGTAATTGGAACATCATCATCTTCGTCACTCTGAACTCGATACGGACTATAATAAAACGACTCAAAGTCCATATCAGCTCCACCGAGAATAGGACCTGATTCGGTTGAGGGTGATGAGGATGGAGGTGGGTTTAGAACAATGGTTTCAATACCCGAGGTAAGTTCCCCCGTATTAGATACGTTGACACGAACCGGAGGTTCGGTTGGGGTTGGTGTTGTTGAAGTTGCTTGTGAAATGATACGTGGTGGTAGATGTATAGTTGAAGTGGGAATAGAAGAAACAGGTGGTGGTAATGGTGCAATGGAAATAGGAACAGAAGTATGAGTTGGAGAAGGAGGAGGAGTGGGAACCGAATCAGTGAGTTGTACCTCTGGAGTTGGAGAACGTGGAGGTGTTTTTCCCCTCGGTGAGTTTTCATGTTGAATATCTTCTCCTTCAGCTGACTTCTCACGATCATGATTAGAAGGAACATAATCTGAATCACTAGGCGATGATGCCTTCGGTCGCTTAGCCATCTTTTTCACCTTTTTCTTCTTTGGAATCGAAGAAGCCGCTCTGTCAGCTTTACGTTTTTTGGGCGTTTCGGATTGAGATGAGAGACCTTCGGTCTCTTTCTTCTTGGAATCTGGTTTCTTCCCCCTCTTCGTTGGTTTCTCAACCGCATCCAGAGCACTCTGCATCTCCGGAGTCAATTGCCTTGGTCCTGTAAGAGTAAGTTTTATGTACTCTGCCATGACATTTCTTACAACAGCAACACTTCGGTACATTGATTCAGGAATAGTCCCATCGAACAAGAACTTGGTTGCATCTGTGACAATTATCTTCTTTGTGTGAAAAGTCGCAATCGAAGAGTGCAGAGCATCCGACATTACAGGTACATTAAAATGCGTAATCGCTCTGTGAGTTATGAGCATCCAGAACCGACCACGAGAAATCTCGGTGTCACTTGAGGAAGAATTAAGACTTTGTACCAGTTGAGCCCAAATAAGTGTTCCATAGTCTAGGTTTAGACCATGGTAGAGACCATTGAGAATAGTCATGAACCCTTTGCTTGCACCGTCTGAAACTGCACTTCGTTCTGATAGACCCTTGACCAGAAGAGTAAAAATACCATTCCATTGGGGCGGAAGACAGGATTTCTTGAAATTCGTTATCGTGGTGAAGACATCAGTATACCCCATGTCGTAGAACATAGTGAATAACTGAGTAGTGGTGATAGATTCAGGATTCACCAAAAAATCGGCAGTAGGAAGCCCTAACAGAGAACAAAAGCGGGCTTTAGAGACTGAAGTCTTGTGATTGAAGATATCGAAGAAGATCCTATCCTTGCGTTTGTCATAGACAACAGAAGAGTACACCTGAGATAGCAGTGACATGGGCACAGATTCCACCGTGGTGAGAGCATTTACAAGTGGTGAATATTTTAGACATTCAAACACTTGAAGCATATACGAATCATAGAGAAAAGGATTCAGTTCGATAATCAGATTCTGATTAGGTTTGATGACCAACAAATGTGATGAAGCAGTTTGTTCATGAACTGAAGATGATTCAGCCATTGTTGCAGGTTTGAAGAAGAAGAAGATAAACAGTAGAATCACCGGTGTGTCCTTGAGAGAGTTTTAGAGAATGGTAAAAAGGTGAGAGAGGAAAGTCTGAAATTTTTATACAATACTCAGGAGAGAGAAAATATCTCAAGTAATGATTCCACGATCTTCGGAAACGGTGCCTGGAAAAGCGCGATTTGACAGCTATGTTTCCCTATGAAGACGTCATTAGGCGTGATGGAAGAAACCGTTTCAAATTCACGCGCTCAATTCATTTCTTATCCGGTGACTTGGTTCAAATTCTTATCTACTTACCGCCTCTTCATCTCTGAAAACCATTCAAATTCCCTTGCCAGCTGTGACAAGCTGTGACTCATCCTTTCGCTTCAATTAAGGGTCTCATCGTTCGGTCTTTAGGAGAATGCAGAATGATAGCATATGGAACCGAAACGTCACATCTGAAAATAGCCATTAGAAACCCGAACTAGACTTGTGAAAATCATGTGGATTCTCATGCAAGAGTGTGCCAATGAAAAAGAAATAAAGCAAAATCTTTGTGGGATTTAAGTGATGTCTATTTAGACACGAAACTGTGGATCCCGGGCACAAATCTCTTCCTTCAAAGTCAAGAGTGACTGAGAAGTGTCTATGTGGGTTCCCGTGAAAATATGATCAAATGTTTGCTAAGAAACTTTGAAAGGCTTCTTTTCAAAATAAGGCTTTAAGGGTGGCTTAACTTCAACCGAACTTCAGTGCTTGAAATAAGACCGAAAGTTGGATAAAGTACTTGTGAGACCGATGTGATCTGTTGAACAAGTAGGTTCGATAATATATGTAGTGACTGGGTGATGATAAGAAATCTCAAAAATAAAAACGAAACTGGATCTTATGGGAAGAAATGTTTTGGTGTTAGACAATTTCATAAAGATCACGCAAAAATAAAAAGAGATTTCGTGAGGTAACAAGTAATAGCTTGAACATTTTAGCGTTCATCGTCAATTCCTTCAAGGTAATGGATATTGGGTTCCACTTAGCACGTGGTGAACGTATCTAAGATCATCAACACAGATGTTTGTGTAACCATAAACCTCAGTGGTGATTGTTGAGAGTCTCAAGGGTTACGATTGTGAAGCGAAACGTGATGGAGAAATAAAATAAGGTGGTTAAAGAACCGAAAGTACCTCTGCTAATTAAAAATGACAAAGCAGAAGACTCTTCACTCACTATGAGAAGAGTAAGGTAGCTCATGACTTGAGTGATTTTAGCAGCCTGATTGGGAAGAAACGATTGGAGTTTATCGAATCATTAAGGCTTCACTCAGAGTCTTGGAGGCTTCGGTCTATAAGCAACAACATGCTTTTAGGGACACTTAACTAGTACAAAGATAAGAATGTTATACCTACCCCAATGTCATTGTGTTTCGCATCTGTGAACTTGAATCAAGGTGAGAATTGAGAGATAAAAATAAAAACAAATAGAAATATTTTTGTAGTTTTTTTTTTTTGGATTTTTCTGAAAAATAGTAAAAACAGAAAAGAAAATATTTTTGGATTATTGTAATCTCTGAAAAATAATAAAAACAGAAAAGAAAATAAATACTAAAGATAAACACGCGAAAGAATAAATAAGCTTTACAAATATATACAACCGAAACCATACCTTAGAAAAGATGAAGCGAAATGGGCCGAACGTTCGGTTCATTTCGGTTCCTGAAAAATCCGGAACCGAAATAGACCGAGCGTTCGGTTCCCGAAAATTCCGGAACCGAAATAAACCGAGCGTTCGCTCTATTTCGCTTGTCTAACTTTAATGAGACGTAAGGGGTTTTGGTACCGACTCATCTTCCATCATTCCCAAGCCTTGGAGTATTCTGTTAAAGCTTGCTTCTGGTAAGGCCTTAGTAAAGATGTCAGCCAGTTGATCTGAGGACTGAACGAAGTGAACTTCAACATTACCATCTTCAACATGGTCTTTGATGAAATGGTATCTCAGTGCAATATGTTTAGTCTTGGAGTGTTGCACTGGATTGTGACATATTCGAATCGCACTTTCAGAGTCACAGTAGAGAGGAATTTTCTTCATGCTTAAGCCATAATCTCTAAGTTGGATTTGTATCCATATGACTTGTGATGTACAGGATGCTGCAGCGATGTACTCAGCTTCGGTTGTGGATAGAGACACGCAAGTTTGTTTCTTTGACTGCCAGCTGACGAGTTTGCCATCAAGGAACTGGTACCCACCGGTTGTGCTCTTTCGGTCCAATCCACATCCACCAAGATCAGCGTCAGAGATAGCTTGAACAAAGAAGCCGGATTTTGCAGGATACCAAAGACCGAGAGACAAGGTTCGCTTCAAATACCGGAAGATATTTTTCACTACAATCATATGATATTCTCTTGGGTTTGCTTGAAACCTGGCACAATAGCAAACATAAAACATTATGTTCGGTCTACTAGTTGTTAGATACATTAGAGATCCTATCATTTGACGATAGAGAGTCACATCTACAGCCGGTTTCTCAAGAGATGGAGTCAGCTTCGTGCCAAATGCCATTGGAACCTTTACTTTGGAATCTTCCGTCATGCCGAACTTCGCCAACAGATTCTTCGTGTATGCTTCCTGATTAATGAAGATGCCTTCTGGTCCCTCTCTTATATTCAGTCCAAGAAAAAAGTTAATCGGACCCATTGCGCTCATTTCAAACTTAGTCTCCATCAACTTCCTGAATTCAGCTGTTAAGCTAGGATTCGTGGAGCCGAAGATGATGTCATTGACGTAAATTTAAACTATCATTAAATGTTCGCCTTCTTTCTTGCAAAAAAAGGTTGGTTCGACCGAACCTTGTTTGAATTTTGACATTTTGAGAAAATGTGTTAGAGTTTCATAGCAGGCTCTCGGGGCTTTCTTCAAACCATAGACTGCTTTATCTAGTATGTAGCAGTGATCAGGATACTTCTCGTTCACAAATCCGGGTGGTTGCTCAACGTATACCGTTTCTTCTAGTTCTCCATTCAAGAAATCACATTTTACATCCATTTGGAAAACTTCGAAGTTTTTATGTGCAGCATATGCCAGAAAAATTCTCACTGATTCCAACCTTGCTACTGGAGCGAAGGTCTCTTCATAATCTATTCCTTCTTTCTGACAATATCCTTTCACCACCAGCCTCGCTTTATTGCGAATGACGTTACCCTCTTTATCTAACTTATTTCTAAAAACCCATTTTAAACCGACAACGGATGCATCCTCTGGTGTGGGAATCAACCTCCAAACACGATTTCGTTCAAACTCGTGGAGTTCGTCTTGCATAGCTTGCACCCAATCAGAGTGATCAAGAGCAGCATTTACAGTCTTCGGTTCTATCTTGGAAACAAACGAGTTAAACATGCAAAATTCTACTTGAGAGAATAAAGCAGTTTGCTTCGCTTTTAGTTGAGAGCGTGTGAGAATATCCTCAGATGATTCACCAATGATTTGAGTTTTAGGATGATCCTTTGTCCATTTTATGAGAGGAGGGTAATTTGGATCATAGGCAGGATCCAGCTCAGCATTGACCTCTTCTTCCAATTCTGATATATCGCCTTTGTCATTTGTATTTTCATTCTCCCCCTCAAATGGCGAAGAGTATCCCATGTCAGAATCTTGATTATCCCCCTCGAATGGGCCTGCATGGGTTTGGGCTTGTGATGGATTCTCCCCCTGGAAAGGCATTTCGGTTGTTTTTGGTGTAGACGAACCCTCCCCCTGGATTGTAGAGCTTTTATTTGGCGGTTCATTTGAAGTTGGACCATTGCTAGATTCTTGAGGTTCACTTGTAGGTTGCTTCTCGGATGGATGTTGAGGCTCGCTAGCCATGTATGTTGCAGCTTCGTCGATAATCTTTTTCAAGTTGTCGATTTTGTTATCAGCTGCTTTCGCTTATGAGTGAATCGCCTTCTCTGGTTCATCAAAGAGCAGCATGTACTCTTCAAAGAGATTGGAAATAGGAACCAAGACTTGAACTGATTCTGGAAAGATTTCCTCCGTTGGACTTTCGGTTGTTCGTATTTTCTTCATGTAATTGTCATCAAAAGTAACATAGTAGGTTTCTTCAATCTTCTTTGTGTGTTATTTAAAACCCTATATGCTTTTGAAGTAAGCGAATAACCAAGAAAGATCCATTCGTCTGCCTTTTCATTAAATTTGTTTCGGTTCTCTTTGGAGTTGCAAATAAAGCATCTTGAACCGAACACGTGGAAAAACTTTACATTTGGCTTGCGATTATTCAAAATCTCGTATGGAGTGATGGAAAATCGCTTGTTGAGGAAGGATCGGTTCTGAGTGTAACATGCAGCAGCAATTGCATCAGCCCAGAAGTATAGTGGTGACCTTCGGCTGACGTGTAGTATTGATCCCAGATACTTTTGATCGTGGTTGTTTAGGAGGAAGTTGAGAATCTTCTCCCCCTTGTTGCGGAGTAGCAAACGGCTCTGTAACACCTTCAATCCTACTTAACATTTCCATAGCAGGAAGAAGTTTCTCCTTCAGATGTTGTCGGACAGTGAGTGTAAAAACGGAATCATGAGCACCCAAAATATTTGAAAGAAGCAGATATACGTCACCCACACAGCTTTTAATAACTATGCGTTCGGTTTTGAGGGAGTCAATATCCTTCTGTGCTTGAGTAAGACCCAAAGTGAGAGTGGCAATTTGAGTTTGGGAGCGAGCAAGTTCGTCCTTCATTTGGTTATCCAATGCAAGATCTGCTTGAAATTTTGCCAGACGCGAATCAACAGAAGATAGAAGAGAAGCACTATCAGTTTGAAGATCTTGGCGAACAGCTTCAAATTTTTCTCGTTCAGCCTTAAGAGATTTTGACAGAGAGGCAATGGCTTCATTCGCTTTACTAGTATTGAGGTCCGCTGTCTTTTGAAAAGAATCCATAAATGACTGTGAGTCAGAAAGAAGAGTTTTGACCTCACCAATAGCGTTGTTGAAAGAAAGAGTAGAGGCTTCCACCGCTTGAGTGGCTTTTGCAATGGACTGGTCATGCTGCTTGATCAGAGTTTCAACGAGAGCCTTCATAGAAACATCAGAGTAAGCTGAAGTGGAAGAAGTAGCAGATGATCCCAGTAGCTGATCCAGTTTGTGATTGAGATCCTTCAAGTGACGCTTGGTAATTGGAACATCATCATCTTCGTCACTCTGAACTCGATACGGACTATAATAAAACGACTCAAAGTCCATATCAGCTCCACCGAGAATAGGACCTGATTCGGTTGAGGGTGATGGGGATGGAGGTGGGTTTAGAACAGTGGTTTCAATACCTTAGGTAAGTGCCCCCGTATCAGATACGTTGACACGAACCGGAGGTTCGGTTGGGGTTGGTGTTGTTGAAGTTGCTTGTGAAATGTGGTGGTAGATGTATAGTTGAAGTGGGAATAGAAGAAACAGGTGGTGGTAATGGTGCAATGGAAATAGGAATAGAAGTATGAGTTGGAGAAGGAGGAGGAGTAGGAACCGAATCAGTGAGTTGTACCTCTGGAGTTGGAGAACGTGGAGGTGTGTTTCCCCACGGTGAGTTTTCATGTTGAATATCTTCTCCTTCAGCTGACTTCTCATGATCATCATTAGAAGGAACATAATCTGAATCACTAGGCGATGATGCCTTCGGTCGCTTAGCCATCTTTTTCACCTTTTTCTTCTTTGGAACCGAAGAAGCCGCTTTGTCAGCTTTACGCTTTTTGGGCGTTTCGGATTGAGATGAGAGACCTTCGGTCTCTTTCTTCTTGGAATCTAGTTTCTTCCCCCTCTTCGTTGGTTTCTCAACCGCATCCAGAGCACTCTGCATCTCCGGAGTCAATTGCCTTGGTCCTGTAAGAGTAAGTTTTATGTACTCTGCCATGACATTTCTTACAGCAGCAACACTTCGGTACATTGATTCAGGAATAGTCCCATTGAACAAGAACTTGGTTGCATCAGTGACAATTATCTTCTTTGTGTGAAAAGTCGCAATCGAAGAGTGCAGAGCGTCCGACATTACAGGTACATTAAAATGCGTAATCGCTCTGTGAGTTATGAGCATCCAGAACCGACCACGAGAAATCTCGGTGTCACTTGAGGAAGAATTAAGACTTTGTACCAGTTGAGCCCAAATAAGTGTTCCATAGTCTAGGTTTAGACCATGGTGGAGACCATTGAGAATAGTCATGAACCCTTTGCTTGCACCGTCTGAACCTGCACTTCGTTCTGATAGACCCTTGACCAAAAGAGTAAAAATACCATTCCATTGGGGCCGAAGACAAGATTTCTTGAACTTCGTTATTGTGGTGAGGACATCAGTATACCCCATGTCGTAGAACATAGTGAATAACTGAGTAGTGGTGATAGATTCAGGATTCACCAAAGAATCGGCAGTAGGAAGCCCTAACAGAGAACAAAAGCGGGCTTTAGAGACTGAAGTCTTGTGATTGAAGATATCGAAGAAGATCCTATCCTTGCGTTTGTCATAGACAACAGAAGAGTACACCTGAGATAGCAGTGACATGGGCACAGATTCCACCGTGGTGAGAGCATTTACAAGTGGTGAATATTTTAGACATTCAACCACTTGAAGCATATACGAATCATAGAGAAAAGGATTCAGTTCTATAATCAGATTCTGATTAGGTTTGATGACCAACAAATGTGATGAAGCAGTTTGTTCATGAACTGAAGATAATTCAGCCATTATTACAGGTTTGAAGAAGAAGAAGATAAACAGTAGAATCACCAGTGTGTCCTTGAGAGAGTTTTAGAGAATGGTAAAAAGGTGAGAGAGGAAAGTCTGAAATTTTTATACGATACTCAGGAGAGAGAAAAGATCTCAAGTAATGATTCCATGATCTTCGGAAACGGTGCCTGGAAAAGCGCGATTTGACAGCTATGTTTCCCTATGAAGACGTCATTAGGCGTGATGGAAGAAACTGTTTCAAATTCACGCGCTCAATTCAATTCTTATCTGGTGACTTGGTTCAAATTTGTATCTACTTACCGCCTCTTTATCTCTGAAAACCATTCAAATTCCCTTGCCAGCTGTGACAAGCTGTGACTCATCCTTTCGCTTCAATTAAGGGTCTCATCGTTCGGTCTTTAGGAGAATGCAGAATGATAGCATATGGAACCGAAACCTCACATCTGAAAAATAGCCATTAGAAACCCGAACTAGACTTGTGAAAATCACGTGGATTCTCGTGCAAGAGTGTGCCAATGAAAAAGAAATAAAGCAAAATCTTTGTGGGATTTAAGTGATGTCTATTTAGACACGAAACTGTGGATCCCGGGCACAAATCTCTTCCTTCAAAGTCAAGAGAGACTGAGAAGTGTCTATTTGGGTTCCCGTGAAAATACGATCAAATGTTTGTTAAGAAACTTTGAAAGGCTTCTTTTCAAAATAAGGCTTTAAGGGTGGCTTAACTTCAACCGAACTTCAGTGCTTGAAATAAGACCGAAAGTTGGATAAAGTACTTGTGAGACTGATGTGATCTGTTGAACAAGTAGGTTCGATAATATATGTAGTCACTGGGTGATGATAAGAAATCTCAAAAATAAAAACGAAACTGGATCTTATGGGAAGAAATGTCTTGGTGTTAGACAATTTCATAAAGATCACGCAAAAATAAAAAGAGATTTCGTGAGGTAACAAGTAATAGCTTGAACATTTTAGCGTTCACCGTCAATTCATTCAAGGTAATGGATATTGGGTTTCACTTAGCACGTGGTGAACGTATCTAAGATCATCAACACAGATGTTTGTGTAACCATAAACCTCAGTGGTGATTGTTGAGAGTCTCAAGGGTTACGATTGTGAAGCGAAACGTGATGGAGAAATAAAATAAGGTGGTTAAAGAACCGAAAGTACCTCTGCTAATTAAAAATGACAAATCAGAAAACTCTTAACTCACTATGAGAAGAGTAAGGTAGCTCATGACTTGAGTGATTTTAGCAGCCTGATTGAGAAGAAACGATTGGATTTTATCGAATCATTAAGGCTTCACTCAGAGTCTTGGAGGCTTCGGTCTACATGCAACAGCATGCTTCTAGGGACACTTAACTAGTACAAAGATAAGAATGTTATACCTGCCCCAATGTTATTGTGTTTCGCATCTGTGAACTTGAATCAAGGTGAGAATTGAGAGATAAAACTAAAAACAAATAGAAATATTTTTGTAGTTTTTTTTTTGGATTTTTCTGAAAAATAATAAAAACAGAAAAGAAAATATTTTTGGATTATTGTAATTTCTGAAAAATAATAAAAACAGAAAAGAAAATAAATACTAAAGATAAACACGCGAAAGAATAAATAAGCTTTACAAATATATACAACCGAAACCATACCTTAGAAAAGATGAAGCGAAATAGGCCGAGTGTTCGGTTCATTTCGGTTCCTAAAAAATCTGGAACCGAAATAGACCGAGCGTTCGGTTCATTTCGGTTCCCGAAAATTCTGGTACCGAAATAAATCGAGCGTTCGCTCTATTTCGCTTGTCTAACTTTAATGAGACGTAAGGGGTTTTGGTATCGATTCATCTTCCATCATTCCCAAGCCTTGGAGTATTTTGTTAAAGCATGCTTCTGGTAAGGCCTTAGTAAAGATGTTAGCCAGCTGATCTTAGGACCGAACGAAGTGAACTTCAACATTACCATTTTCAACATTGTCTTTGATGAAATGGTATCTCAGTGCAATATGTTTAGTCTTGGAGTGTTGCACTGGATTGTGACATATTCGAATCGCACTTTCAGAGTCACAGTAGAGAGGAATTTTCTTCATGCTTAAGCCATAATCTCTAAGTTGGCTTTGTATCCATATGACTTGTGATGTACAGGATGCTGCAGCGATGTACTCAGCTTCGGTTGTGGATAGAGACACGCAAGTTTGTTTCTTTGACTGCCAGCTGATGAGTTTGGCATCAAGGAACTGGCACCCGCCGGTTGTGTTCTTTCGGTCCAATCCACATCCACCAAGATCAGCGTCAGAGAAAGCTTGAACAAAGAAGCCGAATTTTGCAGGATACCAAAGACCGAGAGACAAGGTTCGCTTAAAATACCGGAAGATATTTTTCACTGCAATCATATGAGGTTCTCTTGGGTTTGCTTGAAACCTGGCACAATAGCAGACAAAAAACATTATGTTCGGTCTACTAGCTGTTAGATACATTAGAGATCCTATCATTTGACGATAGAGAGTCACATCTACAGCCGGTTTCTCAAGAGATGGAGTCAGCTTCGTGCCAAATGCCATTGGTACCTTTACTTTGGAATCTCCTGTCATGCCGAACTTTGCCAACAGATTCTTCGTGTATGCTTCCTGATTAATGAAGATGCCTTCTGGTCCCTCTCTTATAATCAGTCCAAGAAAAAAGTTAATCGGACCCATTGCGCTCATTTCAAACTTAGTCTCCATCAACTTCCTAAATTCAGCTGTTAAGCTAGGATTCGTGGAGCCGAAGATGATGTCATCGACGTAAATTTGAAATATCATTAAATGTTCGCCTTCTTTCTTGCGAAAAAAGGTTGGGTCGACTGAACCTTGTTTGAATTTTGACATTTTGAGAAAACGTGTCAGAGTTTCATAGCAGGCTCTCTGGGCTTGCTTCAAACCATAGACTGCTTTATCCAGTATGTAGCAGTGATCAGGATACTTCTCGTTCATAAATCCTGGTGGTTTCTCAACGTATACCGTTTCTTCTAGTTCTCCATTCAAGAAATCACTTTTTACATCCATTTGGAAAACTTCGAAGTTTTTATGTGCAGCATATGCCAGAAAGATTCTCACTGATTCCAACCTTGCTACTGGAGTGAAGGTCTCTTCATAATCTATTCCTTCTTTCTGAAAATATCCTTTCACCACCAGCCTCGCTTTATTGCGAATGACGTTACCCTCTTTATCTAACTTATTTCTAAAAACCCATTTTAAACCGACAACGGATGCATCCTCTGGTGTGGGAATCAACCTCCAAACACGATTTCGTTCAAACTCGTGGAGTTCGTCTTGCATAGCTTGCACCCAATCAGAGTGATCAAGAGCAGCATTTACAGTCTTCGGTTCTATCTTGGAAACAAACGAGTTAAACATGCAAAATTCTACTTGAGAGAATAAAGCAGTTTGCTTCGCTTTTAGTTGAGAGCGTGTGAGAATACCCTCAGATGATTCACCAATGATTTGAGTTTTAGGCTGATCCTTTGTCCATTTTATGAGAGGAGGGTAATTTGGATCATAGGCAGGATCCAGCTCAGCATTGACCTCTTCTTCCAGTTCTGATATATCGCCTTCGTCATTTGTATTTTCATTCTCCCCCTCAAATGGTGAAGATTATCCCATGTCAGAATCTTGATTCTCCCCCTCGAATGGGCCTGCATGGGTTGGGGTTTGTGATGGATTCTCCCCCTGGAAAGGCATTTCGATTGTTTTTGGTGTAGACGAACCCTCCCCCTGGATTGTAGAGCTTTTATTTGGAGGGTCATTTGAAGTTGGACCATTGCTAGATTCTTGAGGTTCGCTTGTAGGTTGTTTCTCGGATGGATGTTGAGGCTCGCTACCCATGTATGTTGCAGCTTCGTCGATAATCTTTTTCAAGTTGTCAATTTTGTTATCAGCTGCTTTCGCTTCTGAGTGAATCGCCTTCTCTGGTTCATCAAAGAGCAGCATGTACTCTTCAAATAGATTGGAAATAGGAACCAAGACTTGACCTGATTCTGGAAAGATTTCCTCCGTTGGACTTTCGGTTATTCGTATTTTCTTCATGTAATTGTCATCAAAAGTAACATAGTAGGTTTCTTCAATCTTCTTCGAGCGTTATTCAGAACCCTATATGCTTTTGAAGTAAGCGAATAACCAATAAAGATCCCTTCGTCTGCCTTATCGTCAAATTTGTTTCGGTTCTCTTTGGAGTTGAAAATAAAGCATCTTGAACCGAACACGTGGAAAAACTTTACATTTGGCTTGCGATTATTCAAAATCTCGTATGGAGTGATGGAAAATCGCTTGTTGAGGAAGGATCGGTTCTGAGTGTAACATGCAGCAGCAATTGCATCAACCCAGAAGTATAGTGGAAGAGAAGCGAAGCTCAGCATGGTTCGGGCGGCTTCACATAAAGAACGGTTTCGCCTTTCAACGATCCCATTCTGTTGTGGAGTATTGGGAGCAGAGAAGTTGTGAGTTACTCCCTTTTCAGCCAGAAACTCTTCAAAGTCTTTGTTTTTGAACTCTAGCCCATTGTCGCTTCTTATGTTTCTTACCACCTTTCGCAGCTGCAGTTCCACTTGCTTGATAAAAACCTTCAGCTTGGGAATGGCCTCTGATTTCTTCTTAAGAAAGAAAACCCAGGTGAAGCGAGAAAAATCATCTACAATAACAAGTATAAACTTACTACCACCGAAGCTTTCGATAGCCGAAGGACCACATAATTCGATGTGCACTAGTTCAAGAGGTTCGATGGTTTTTGTATTGATGCGAGAAGGGTGACTCTTTCTGCTTTGCTTGCCCATCTCGCATGTTGCGCACAGGTGTTGTTTGTCAAATTTGAGAACAGGAAGTCCATGCACGTGATCACCAAGCACCAGTTTATTAATATCTTTGAAGTTCAGGTGCGATAGTCTTCGTTGCCATAACCAACTTTCATCTGAGTTAGCCTTCGACAGCAAGCATATTGTTGGCTTTCCTTTTATCGGGTTAAGATTTAGAGGATACATCTCCCCTTTGCTCTTAGATTTCAATAGAACTTTCTTCGTTTGCTTTTCAATTATTTCTGAGCCCTCATCATCGAACGAGACTTTCAAACCGGTTCCCACGACTAGTTGAGAAACACTGATGATGTTGTGTTGCAATCCTTCCACGTAGGCAACTTTTCGTATTGAGAATTCTCCGTTGGTAATCATCCCATACCCTTTGATCGTTCCGTATGAGTTGTTTCCGTATTTAACACATCCACCATCCTTAAGGGACCGAAACTCCCTAAGCTCTTCCCTCCTTCCAGTCATGTGACGATAGCAGCCGCTATTAATATACCATTCATCGTCAAACTGCTCGTCACTTATAACCTGCAAAATTAAGCATATTTAGGAACCCAAAGTCTCTTGGGCCCTGGTGAGTCTTTTACAGAATAGGGAATTGCAACAGAAAGATCAACCATATATGTTCTTTTTATTAAAGTGGTTTCATCTTTTCTTTTGATGGTGTAAAATTTGATTTTATTTTTCTCTTGTTTTAGTTGGGATGTTTTAGTTGGTTTCTCTGTTGAGGTTTTCTTTGGAGTCCTAGGGTTAGCTGACTTTTTGTTATTATGGATTTCAGAATCTGAGCACAGCTTTCCCTTTCCTTTGATATCCTTCACAGAGTTGGACTTTAGTTGGGAGTGAGGAGGATGGGATTTAGGACCGAAACCTGACTTTCGGTTCTTGGTGTAGTACGAGTTGGGACCGAAACTTGACTTTCGGTTCAACGCACTTCTCGACTGGCAGTGATTGCAAGAAGGAGATGTGGCTCTTGATTTCTCTTTCATCTTGATATTGGAAGTCTTTTCAGAGCGAACATAAGTGGGGTTTTGGGATTGCCAAAAATGTTTTCTCTCATTGAGGTTCTTCATGTGTCTTTTGTTCCTCTGTCGTTTCTGTTCAGCAAGTTGCTCTTTAGTCAAGTGAATGTTGGCCTTAGGTTTCGTTTTCTTCTTATGAGCTTCGGTTGTTGTTGATGACACTCTGGAGGCTTCTATTGGTTCGTTTGGTATTTCTTTTGTACCACTTGAACTGGGTTTATCAAAGCTTGAGGGCTTGTTGAGGGGTTCGGGAATATATCGTCCCTTACCTCTCCATGAGGTTTGCTCTGACAAACCAACTGTTTCGTCTGCATTGTCGATGGGAGCGGACCAGAAGTGGTTATCGCAACCTTCAACATTATCTTTGTCAACCATGGACGTCAACTCCGCCGTTTGTCCAGTCCATATTTGTAGGTTACTGAAATCTCATCTGAGGACAATATAGATTCACATTCAGCAATGACTTCGTCTTCCTTAAATTCAAGGAAGGGCAAAATCATTTCATGAATCTTTTTAACTATCTCACAATCTAGATGCAACTGGGTGATATTTGTATATAAGCGTTTAGCAATCAAACATAAAACATTTCTTTGTTTTAAAAACTTCAAATTGTCACGTTGCAAATAAATAAGTTCATCCCTAGCCCTAACTAACTTTGACTCCTTCTGCTGAATCCACATCCTTCTCTCCTCACTCTTGGAAGTTTCCCTGCTGAGTTGGTCAGTTAGGTTAGAATTCGCTAAGCGAGTTTGCATAAGACTTCCACTTAAGTTAGAAAACTTGAATTTTAATTCATTTCATTCTTTTTCGTAGTTTGTTACTGGTATTTTAAGAGATTCAAGTATGGATTTTACCTTCTTGATCAACTGATCACAATCGTTGATCCTTTCACTCACAGGCTTGGCAGCGAAACATTTGTCTTCCTTTAGTTTCGCTTCCTCATGCTTGTGACAATCCGAAATTTCTAGCTTGTATAAACATTCAAATTTATCAGAGTTAGTCTTGTTTGTTAACTTTTAGCCCTATTTGGAGTCTATTTGAGTATTCTAAGCTTAGT
Source organism: Lactuca virosa (assembly GCF_052849685.1). Lineage (NCBI taxonomy): Eukaryota > Viridiplantae > Streptophyta > Magnoliopsida > Asterales > Asteraceae > Lactuca > Lactuca virosa. The sequence goes on from NC_136433.1 coordinate 342,756,373, forward strand.
ACATCAAAGGAATCAGTGTTAGGATGAATTGGTTGAAGTTCTAGTAATGAAGCAAACCGAAAACCTCTTCAAAAAGGAGTTTTCGGTCAAGACCTTAGAGTTTTCGGTCAAGGTGACCGAAAACCCCATCCTACACATATATTTCATGATCATTTGGATCATTCTTTCCTTTTCAAAGCTAGAAACATCCATTCTCTCTCAAGAATAATCGAGTTCTTCACTTTGATCTTCAAAATTGTAAGAATTCTTTCCATTTGATTTGTTGTTACAAAGCTTTAACTAGTAACACCCTTCGATTTCATCCATTAACTTCATCTTTTGGGTTTGATCTTCAAGAACACCAAGAACACCAAGAACACACACTAGTGTTTTGGTCCAAAATCAACTCTACTAGCCTATAAATCGTAAGTATTGCTTCCCTATACTTGTTATCTAGTTGAAACTCTTGATTTAGGGCCTGGAAATCGTCATTTATCCAAGAACAAAAGGTGTTTTCGGTCTAGTGCATCTCCTTAGACCGAAAACCCTTATGAAGGGTTCAAAATGACTTTAAGCCTTTCCTAATACTTAGTATTGAGTCTAGAACACTTAATTGATTGTTGAAAGCCCTTGGAAATCACCTTATGCATCAAAGATCATGAGTTTTCGGCCAACCATTTGGACCGAAAAGCATTTGGACCGAAAACCATATGGACCGAAAACTCCAAGAAACATAACACTTGGACCGAAAACTCCTTTAAGTGGCTATACAACCCTTAGATACAACCCTTGGTACTTCTAGCACTTGAATCAAAGTGTTTTCCATGTCCTAGGGTGTCTTAACTTGATTAATTAGTTGTTAATTGACTAATTGGATACATATATGTGTTATTATATGTTAAATAGGATCCGTATGTGTGCTCAAGTCTTCACTTGACACTTAGCATCCTATACCATCCGTTCATCCAAACCACTCACTACAGGTGAGTTCATACCCCTTAATCAACCTTTTAAATGATTTTAAATGCTTTTATGGGGGGGATACAAGTTGAACTATTATAGTTATGATATCAATCACATGTGATTAATAACTACCAAACAAGTGGATTTCTTACTTTTCAAACTATGTTATCAATCAAACTACTTCAAACTGTTTTACAAACTATTTTACATGTTAAATACTTTCATTAAACTCTTTTAAACTTATACTTTGTCAAATGTGTATCTATATAGATATAGTTATATAAGTAGGATTGAAAGGACTTAGGACTGATAGCTCGCCTTGCTTCCTGTTCCTTGTTTGGTTGTGGACTTAGGGTATCGGTTATTTGTCCGAAGGTCGTTTGAATCTTAGTTATATATTATGTATATGTGTATAGATATAAAGGTTCCTTCTTTCATTTCAATACCTTTGGGTAGCAAAGGCATACAAACATGTTCATACATACAAACAACATTACTGGTAAACTATAATAGGTACAGTTTAGGAAGTTACAAATACTATTACTAGAACAATGAAACATACAACGAGTCAGTTCATTCATGAGTCATAACAGATAGTGATGAGAAACAAACATAACGGATAGTGATGAGAAACAAACATAACATGTAGTGATGAGAAACAAACATAACATACTATTATGAGAAACAGAGAGAACATACATACATACTAGACAGAGAGAGAACATACAATACAGCTAGTACATACAATACATATACAAGTACATTACAACAGTTATGTGAGCCACGTAACGGGGCATGGCATCACCTGTCATGGCTCGTTTTGTATCCAGAATCTCCTTAAGTGGAGAGTGTTGAGTTTATGTATAGATCTATACTGGATTGACTATCCTACACCTTGCTGCTCGCTACAGTGGGACTTGCAAGTCTACGGGTGCCAAATGTCATTTCTTCCGACGTCTTTCATCGTCGTGTTTTTAGTCGGTAGTATGGTACAGGCATATCACACGTTACTTTAATTAACAATTGGATTAAGGTAGTTAGTACAGCAGTAGTTACCTATTACAACACTACAGTACTATTTTATTTCCCCATTGCATTCACTTTGTGATCTTCACACAATGAACGGTAATGTAAAAACTATATTTTTGGTTAATGATAGTCATATTTGGGAAAATACACACTTTTACAAGAAACTTGCATACATTTCATTTGATGCCTTGGTAGAAGGCTACGTTTAGTAGAAAATATAGGATTTTCTAGGAGATACAAACATTTACAAACTTATACATTCAAGTACTTACAAACACTTTCATACAAACAATGACACTAAAATACTTATGATCTCACCAGCTTTAAAGCTGATAAACTCTTTCAAAATAATTTGTATTCTCAGGTCACCAGTAGACAGGTACCGGTGCTAGGTTTTGAGAAGATGGAGCTCTTTCAAGACTTATCTTATATTTTGATTTACATTTTTGGTGTCTATTAAACTTCACAGAACACACTTGTATTAAATTATATTATTAATGCAATGGATGATGTTGTTGCTTGTTTACTACTATGCATTGTTGTGATACTGTACATGACGTCCTCCACCCCCGAACGTTTCCGCCGTTCTGGTTTTGGGGTGTGACAATGCTCACCTTCGGTTATGTATCCCCTCATCTGTGATACCCCAGCTGACACCATTAAGCATCTTCCAGCCGACTCAGTAACTCCTTCTTTCGCCACATAAGCTCTTCCATGCGAGGGTCTGCGTACCTCTTCATCTTCAGAGTCTGTAGAGCAGACTTCTACTCCACCAAACTCATCATCAATAACATTTTCCTGCACAATTAAAGCATTCATAGAAACGTTAGTTTCTTTCTTCTTCTTTATGTCCTCCAGCTTTCTCATGTAGTAAGCTTCGTCATCTTCACCATCCTTCTTCTTAGCCATCTTCCTTAGCATGCAATCCTTGGCAAAGTGGTTCTTGCCATGACAGTAGTTGCAATCGTACCAGAGTCTCCCACAAGCTTACTTTCCTTCTTTTCATCGTCCTTTTGAGAGGTGTTCTTGGTTTCTTCTTTCACCTTTTCTGAACTGTAGCTTCCTATGACATCCCCATTTTCACGGCCAGAAAAGACCGATTTTGTTTATGCTTGTTTGAAAATCAGAGTAACATTTTAAATAAAGGTGTTGCGGAATTTGTCCCAAAACAAAATATGATAAAGATTTATCAAAAGCATTTCCAAGGAAATGTATTTCATTAAAAGACTCGGGATGTCATGCTCGATACAGATCAAAAGCATAAACAATACAATATACTTACTACATTATTTCATATCTACAGGCCTATAACCGTAATCCCTCATCCAAAACATCACATCTATGCTCGAACACCACTACCTGTAATACATGAAACTGAGTGGGTCAGGCTTGGGAGCCAGGTGAGCACATAGGGTTTTCAACCCACAATAAATAAATTTATTAAATTCATCAACCAACAATAACCCGATTACCCGTTCCCGTTATCCTCACATTACGTCCCTAAACACCTATCATAAGGGACCTAGACTAAGGATCATCATCGGGATGGACACCACTGCTAAGGAGGTTCCTCGGCAATAAATGTCCTAAAGGCAACCATGAGGGGGATGGAGTACACCGGTGAACACATCGTTCACAAACACCTACAGGTTGCGAGCCTGCTAGCGTTCCACTGGACTGTCTAGAAGAGTCCGTGGTCGTCATCTATACTCCGCTAGATGACTGGATCACCAACAACATCGAGGCCTCTCATCATTTTATCACACATCGTCTTATTACATCTACCCATGTTTTACCCCAACATTTTTGTAGATATAAAATACATATACAGTTTAAATCATGAAAAACGTGTATGAAAATCACTCATCCAACATAGACAGCAAGTATTCAGATAATATGCACACATAGCACGTAATTTATATAAAATACTTCATATCTATGTGTAAGATGAAAGTAACTATGCACTCACCTGATTAGGTGGTGACTCGGTACTTGAACAGCACTTCGTTATCTCAAAACAATTTTTCCTTGACCAAAACCTAGTATTAATACCACTAGAGTTTAGTTTTAACGTTAACCGTGACTAATTAATAGTCTAGCTATTAGTATTATTATATAAGCGTTAAATAACACTCAATATAACTCATAATAATAGCCCAAATAATTATTTTAAGGACTAATAACATTACTATAATTATTTAAAAGTTATATTAAAAATTGCGTAGGCGTAGCTCACTTACAGCGGATTTTAAAGAAAACCGGGCTTTGCTCGGAGCAGCGTTTCCGAACCGAAAGACCCTTTTTCTCGGGACTCCGGGAGCCTCGGGGCTTCCTTAGGGTGCTAGGGATTTTTCCTAGGGTTTAGGGGGGTTAAAGGGGTAGTGAGAGAAAGTAGAGAGAGAAAGAGTTGTGAAAATGTGTGAAAAATCCAGGCAATCTCGCATGGTATTTATAGGGGCCGAAGTTCGGATCTACGCGGGGCGTTCAACAAGTTACGCGGGGCGTAACTTCGGATAAGGGTGCCAGCTCGCACCAGTTGGCTCGCACTCGCAAGAGGATCAGGTCCGAAGGTACGCTGGGCGTACCAGCCTTGGACGCGGGGCGTACCAGCCTTGGACGCTAGGCGACGTGGCGTTCATCGGATGCGAGACCGTGGGGAGCAAGCAACGGCTAGGATCTTGCCACGTCATCACAGTTTCGCAAATTGCACACTTAACTTCTAAAAATCATAACTTTTGCATACGAGCTCCGTTTTTGACGTTCTTTATATCCACGCGTAGGCGGGAACGTACTCTACAACTTTCGTTTAGACTCCGTCATCTAAGTTTGACTTTATTTTAAAAGTTATATTTTTAACAGGCCGGGACAGGATTGGTCCGTTAAAAATTCATAACTTCTTCATCCGACGTCCGTTTTCGTCTGTCTTTTTATCGTTATGCTACTATTAACAAGATCTTCGATTCTCATTTAGGTTGTGTCGGCTAAAAACCGCTCGATCTAATATTCGAACTTCGGGTTGTACACCGCTAAGCCGAAACTTCGAAAAATCATAACTTCCTCATACGAAGTCATATTTGGGCGTTCTTTTTATGGACGCTCTCGGTTTAACATATTCTACGACTTTTGTTCAGATCTCTAAGGCTAAAACTCGCTCTATCGTAAATTCACTATTTACGCTTCCCGGTGCCGTGCCGGTTCCATTGCGAAACTTCGACGGGTCATAACTTCTTCGTTATAACTCGGATTTCGGCGTTCTTTATATCTCCGGAATCCTTGTTTCGACCACTACAACTTTATGTAAAGATATCGGGCTTATCTCACACTTTAATTTTGACGCTTATTTTTATTCTTTATTTATTATACATTTATAAATAAATAATAAGCATATAAATTCACATAATTCACATAATACTCAAATATTTCATCTTTATTACTTCAAAAGAGTTACAATAGTTGACCTAGACTATTACATCGTCTAAAAATGCTTAGCCCCGAAACCCGGGCGTTACAATTCTCTCCCCCTTAGGATGATTCCGTCCCGGAATCATGCGTCAGCAAACAGATGCGGATAGCGACTCATCATGTCATCCTCTGTTTCCCAAGTGAGATTCGGCCCATTCGAATGTTTCCATTGGACTAGCACTAAGTCGACCATCTTGCGTCGTAACTTCTTAGTCTTACGGTCAACAGTTGTCTCGGACTCTTCAATCAGCCTCTTGTTTTCATCCATTCTTAGCTCTGAGATCGGAATTATGTCGGGAACTTCTCCCGTGAATTTCCTCAGATAACACTCATGGAAGGTGTTATGAATACCATCGAGTTCTTCGGGCAATTCCATCTTGTAAGCTTGGTTCCCAATCTTCTGAAGAACTTTGAACGGTCCAATAAACCTTGGACTTAGCTTTCCTCGTTTTCCGAATCTTATAAGTCCCTTCCACGGTGAGACTTTAAGCAAAACCGAATCCCCAACTTCGAAGGTCGTCGGTCGTCTCTTCTTATCAGCATAGCTCTTCTGACGATCCTGCGCTGCTAACATTCTTTCCCTAATCACCTCTAACTTCTCAGCAGTCTCATGGACTATCTCGGGGCCCATAAACTGCTTTTCTCCAGCCTCACACCAACAAGACGGCGTACGACACTTCTGTCCGTACAAGGCTTGATAAGGTGCCATCTTGATGCTCGAGTGGAAACTGTTGTTGTAGGAAAATTCTACCAAAGGTAAGTGCTCATCCCAGTTACCTTGGAACTCGAGGGTACATGCTCTCAACATATCTTCAAGCGTTTGAATCGTTCTTTCGCTCTGACCATCAGTCTGCGGATGGTAAGCTGTACTCAGACACAACTTCGTACCCAGTTCCTCTTGTAGACTTCTCCAAAACCTTGACGTGAAACGACTATCACGATCCGATACAATTGTTAGAGGAACACCGTGAAGTCTCATAATTTCCTTCACGTAAGCATTTTCAAGCTTATCCATAGACCACCTTTCGTTGGCAGCTATGAAGTGTGCACTCTTTGTGAAACGATCCACGACTACCCAAATCATGTCGTGACCGTTCTTCGTCCTGGGTAGTTTAGTCACAAAATCCATGGTGATGTCTTCCCATTTACCCATGGGTACAGGTAAAGGTTCTAAACTCCCATACGGTTTATGATGTTGTGCCTTAACTCTCGCACATGTTACACACTCGGCCACATACTTCGCAACATCGAGCTTCATCGTCGGCCACCAGTAGTAGGGTTTTAGGTCCCTATACATTTTAGTGCTACCGGGATGAATCGAGTACATGGTCTTGTGAGCTTCTTCCATCAGAAGATCTCTTATTCCTCCCGTCTTAGGTACCCAAATCCGATCTTGGAATACCTTCAGTCCTTGACGGTTTGTACTGAATACCAACGTCTTTCCCAAACATTCTTCCTTTCGGTCATTCTTTTCTGAAGCTTCTTCTTGAGCTTTCCTGATACTTTCCACAATTGTCGAGACAACTTCTATTCTCAACGCTCTTGGCCTTTTTCTTTCAAGATTGACTTTTCGACTTAGAGCATCAGCAACAACATTTGCTTTACCGGGGTGGTAAAGTATCTCACAATCGTAGTCCTTGAGTAAATCTAGCCAGCGTCGTTGCCTCATGTTCAATTCCTTCTGATTAAAGAGATACTGGAGACTCTTATGATCAGTGAAAAGTTTGCACTTCGTACCATAGAGGTAATGCCTCCATATTTTCAAGGCAAATACTACCGCTGCCAGCTCCAAATCATGAGTGGGGTAGTTCTTTTCGTGCTCCTTTTAATTGTCGAGATGCGTATGCTATCACCTTTTCTCTTTGGGTCAGAACACAACCCAACCCGACTCCAGATGCGTCACTATAGACTGCGAAGTCTTCAACTCCATCGGGTAGAGAAAGAATCGGTGCTTCCATAACTTCTTCTTTAGCTTCTCGAATGCTTCTTCATGCTTCTCGCTCCATGTATAAGTAGATCCTTTGTGGGTCAAAGCTGTCAATGGAGCAGCTATCGAAGAAAAGCCTTGGATAAATCGTCGGTAATATTCGGCTAATCCTAAAAAGCTTCGAATCTCTGTGGGACTCTTCGGACGTTCCCACTTCATCACAGCTTCGATTTTTGTTGGGTCAACCATTATTCCCTCCTGGTTAACCACATGACCCAAGAATCGGACTTCTCGGATCCAAAAATCACACTTGGAGAACTTAGCGTAAAGCTTCTCCTTCTTTAACACTTCCAACACTTCTCGTAGATGCTTGCCATGCTCCTCCTGGCTTCTTGAGTAGATCAGAATATCGTCGATGAACACTATCACGGATTTATCGAGGAATGGTTTACAAACCCTGTTCATCAAATCCATGAATGCTGCTGGAGCATTGGTTAGTCCAAACGACATAACCAACAACTTGTAGTGTCCATATCTTGTTCTGAATGCAGTCTTCTCGATATCATGTTCTCTCACTTTCAGCTGATGATATCCTGACCTAAGGTCGATCTTTGAGAAATAGCTCGAACCTTGCAGCTGATCGAATAGGTCATCAATCCTCGGCAATGGCTACTTGTTCTTCACCGTTGCCTTGTTCAGCTCTCGGTAGTCTATACACATTCTCATGCTTCCGTCTTTCTTCTTCACGAATAGCACCGGAGCTCCCCAGGGTGATGAACTAGGTCTGATAAAACCGTTGTCCAACAACTCCTGAAGTTGAGTCATAAGCTCCTTCATCTCCGTCGGTGCTAATCGGTATGGTGCCTTTGCTATCGGTGTCGTTCCTGGCAACAAGTCTACACGAAACTCCACTTGTCTATCAGGTGGTAATCTGGGAAGATCTAGACTAAGGATCATCATCGGGATGGACACCACTGCTAAGGGGGTTCCTCAGCAATAAATGTCCTAAAGGCAACCATGAGGGGGATGGAGTACACCGGTGAACACATCATTCACAAACAGCTACAGGTTGCGAGCCTGCTAGCGTTCCACTGGACTGTCTAGAAGAGTCTATGGTCATCATCTATACTCCGCTAGATGACTGGATCACCAACAACATCGAGGCCTCTCATCATTTTATCACACATCGTCTTATTACATCTACCCATGTTTTACCCCAACATTTTTGTAGATATAAAATACATATACAGTTTAAATCATGAAAAACGTGTATGAAAATCATTCATCCAACATAGACAGCAAGTATTCAGATAATATGCACACATAGCACGTAATTTATATAAAATACTTCATATCTATGTGTAAGATGAAAGTAACTATGCACTCACCTGATTAGGTGGTGACTCGGTACTTGAACAACACTTCGTTATCTCAAAACAATTTTTCCTTGACCAAAACCTAGTATTAATACCACTAGAGTTTAGTTTTAACGTTAACCGTGACTAATTAATAGTCTAGCTATTATTATTATTATATAAGCGTTAAATAACACTCAATATAACTCATAATAATAGCCCAAATAATTATTTTAAGGACTAATAACATTACTATAATTATTTAAAAGTTATATTAAAAATTGCGTAGGCGTAGCTCACTTACATCGGATTTTAAAGAAAACCGGGCTTTGCTCGGAGCAGCGTTTCCGAACCGAAAGACCCTTTTTCTCGGGACTCCGGGAGCCTCGGGGCTTCCTTAGGGTGCTAGGGATTTTTCCTAGGGTTTAGGGGGGTTAAAGGGGTAGTGAGAGAAAGTAGAGAGAGAAAGAGTTGTGAAAATGTGTGAAAAATCCGGGCAATCTCGCATGGTATTTATAGGAGCCGAAGTTCGGATCTACGCGGGGCGTTCAACAAGTTACGTGGGGCGTAACTTCGGATAAGGGTGCCAGCTCGCACCAGCTGGCTCGCACTCGCAAGAGGATCAGGTCCGAAGGTACGCTGGGCGTACCAGCCTTGGACGCTAGGCGACGTGGCGTTCATCGGATGCGAGACCGTGGGGAGCAAGCAACGGCTAGGATCTTGCCACGTCATCACAGTTTCGCAAATTGCACACTTAACTTCTAAAAATCATAACTTTTGCATACGAGCTCCGTTTTTGACGTTCTTTATATCCACGCGTAGGCGGGAACGTACTCTACAACGTTCGTTTAGACTCCGTCATCTAATTTTGACTTTATTTTAAAAGTTATATTTTTAATAGGCCAGGACAGGATTGGTCCGTTAAAAATTCATAACTTCTTCATCCGACGTCTGTTTTCGTCTGTCTTTTTATCGTTATGCTACTATTAACAAGATCTTCGATTCTCGTTTAGGTTTTGTCGGCTAAAAACCGCTCAATCTAATATTCGAACTTCGGGTTGTACACCGCTAAGCCGAAACTTCGAAAAATCATAACTTCCTCATACGAAGTCATATTTGGACGTTCTTTTTATGGACGCTCTTGGTTTAACATATTCTACGACTTTTGTTTAGATCTCTAAGGCTAAAACTCGCTTTATCGTAAATTCACTATTTACGCTTCCCGGTGTCGTGCCGGTTCCATTGCGAAACTTCGACGGGTCATAACTTCTTCGTTATAACTCGGATTTCGGCGTTCTTTATATCTCCGGAATCCTTGTTTCGACCACTACAACTTTATGTAAAGATATCGGGCTTATCTCACACTTTAATTTTGACGCTTATTTTTATTCTTTTTTATTATACATTTATAAATAAATAATAAGCATATAAATTCACATAATTCACATAATACTCAAATATTTCATCTTTATTACATCAAAAGAGTTACAATAGTTGACCTAGACTATTACATCGTCTAAAAATGCTTAGCCCCGAAACCCGGGCGTTACACTTCCCTTCCAGTTTCGGTTCTTGTTGACAGGGAACTTTTCGCGAGAAAACTTCTTTGGGTTTGTAACCATCATTGCATATTCTTCACTAGACAGATCGCACTCTGACATATCAGATTCCTCCTCTTCGTCTGCTACATTCTTGCTCTTAGAAACAAGGGCCAGTGAACCGACACCCGAAACTACCTTCGCTTCCTTTGACACCACGCTTTCATGAGATTTGAGTATACCCATCAGTTTCGCCAGCGAATATGATTTAAATTGCTCATGAGCCTTCACGGTCGATACCACTGCCATCCATTTGGGCCTTAAGCCATTCATGAATGTAACCTTTTGTTCGATCACCTTCCTTTCAATACCATGCTTCATCATCTTGTTAAGCAGATGGTTGAAACGATCGAATGTCTGAATGAGTTTCTCTTCAGGTTTTTGTTCGAAAGCACCGAATTCAGCGAGCAATAGGATTTGGATCGAGTGCTCCAGATCCTCATCAGTTGAATATAATTCTTTCAACCTATCCCATATTTCTTTAGCTGTTGTGCATTAACTTACTAGACGAAAAGTGTCGGATTGCAAAGCGAATCTGATCATACTCATGGCTTTAACATTGCATAACACCTTGTCTTTTTCGTCTTGAGGAATCTTCTCTACGTCCACCAAGAGTTGGTTATACTCTTTTTGAGTCTTGATCATTCTATTCGTTCCAGAGTGAACAAACGGACCCAATGTTATTGCCTCCCAGATAAGATAGCCATTGTCTTCAGATCCAACGACATAGTCTTCAAAGTGATGTGCCCATACTTCATAACCTTGAGTATAGAGAATGGGAACCCTCGTAGTGGATCCTATACTGTTGGAGATGTTGATTGGATTGATTTGAGAGTCGTCGTGAGACATGATGAACTTTTTCTTTTAATCTGCAAGAATTAGACTTGTAAAGTTGAACTTAGGGTTTTATCAAACACCAGATCCATCGTCGACAAGATGAAGACGACTTCTGTATATTCGACAAAAGCGGAAACCCTAAAGGATTCTTCAAACAGAAGAGATGCATATGTATTACACAGTCTCCTGCTCTAATACCAATTGATGAGAATAATGTGCTATAAGATCGATAGATTCTAAACAGATAAACAATATTAATCGAGTAAAGAACACACGAATGGATCAAATGGTGTCGAATGATTAATATCTCACACCTCAGAAGAGCTCGATGAAGAACTTCGACTGTAGAGGTGTGTAAGGGTTACATTGCAAAAGCTATTAATGAGAATCGTTAACCTGAAAGCTATACATGCATGCATAATATATAAGCTAACCCTAATAATAAACCACGGTTGGACAGGCCCAAACCGGGTAAACAAAATGGACTATTAAACGAGCCCAAAGACGCAACACCCTAGACCCAACAATTTCTACCTTTGAGGATTCGGTAGCAATCAGGTGAGAAACTAACTTCATTTTCTCAAAAAAGATTACAACGTACTTACTAACACTCATGTCTCCTTGCTTCAGATTCTGGAATTCCTTGCTTATTTCTGATTTGTCTCTTTCTGAGCAGTATTTCCTTTTTAACTGTACAAGGTATTCTTCCCATTACATCTTTCATGCTTCTCCTTTCGGCATAGTGATGACCACTCGTTTCCACCAGCTTAAAACACCATTCGGTAGTTTTCTCGCTGCAAAAGATTGTCTTCTTTCTATCACTACAGTCGCAGCTCTCAAATGTCATCTCTGTTTCATAAATCCTATCCATCACTGTCACTGGCGTTGGCCTTCTAGAAAGTCTTTTCAGTTGGGATGCCATGAAGTCTCCATACTTGCATCCATCTCTATCAACCTCTTCTTCGGTATTATCCTCCCTACTCCTTCGTGGTTCAGCCTGTCTAATGACTCTACTACAATTTCCTTCTTTCGACTGTTCTATATTTAACTTAGATTGCATAATTAGAGTAGTAAGCTCATCTTTATTCTCCCGAAGTAGTCGTTTTGTCTCCTCCATTTGTTAGTCTAACATGGTTCGCATCATTTCCTGAACTTTTGCCATTGTGATAGGTTCGAGTGCAGGTGCAACGACCGGTGCATGACCCATCACATGCTTAGGCATAGGCTATTGACTTCCATTATTATTTCCTAATCCGCTTCGTGTCCTCACCATGACATTCTATACACCAAAGCAGACGTTTAGTGTATCGAGACGATAATATAGATAGAGAAGGTTTTTAGACGCACAATCTTTCTTATCACTCTGAAAATATACATGCCAGTTATAATACCATAATTAAACGTTTAGAAACCTGAACACATAAAATTTCTTAATTCTAGGTCGGCAACAGAGCTTAAATTTAATCAATTAACAACAATTAGGCAACCTAAAGCATGCTATAAGTGATTTATCACCTAAAAGAAAATTAGGCATCTTATCCTAAAGTAAGCTAGTGCTTGTATCAATTCAGTTGTGTACTACCTAAAATATAATAGACACACATCTCATGAACATCGCTTAGCATTCTAAGCTTAAGGCTCTATCTGATTTGTTGATGACCTGGTCAGGGCAGACCTATTTGGATGACTCGGTCAGCTCATTGCGTTTGATACCCTTATAGGTTGCATCTTACTCGGTCCTGAAGGTCTTACCCAATCATCCAAAAAAAATTCGTTGACTGAAACAGAAAGACTCGTTCCCTTGTTTGCCCTTCTCCTTCTCAGTTCTCATGCGTTCCTTCATCTTGCCTTCCTCCGACATCTGCAAAGGAAAACAAATATCAACACCACTCTTGCCTTCTCTCACCAATTCCTTCGTCGTCCCTGTCCAACACCGTCGTACCCACCGACACCGCCTCCTCCTTCCCTACATCTGTTGGTATGTCTCTCCCTCTCTCAATCGATCCGTGATTGTTCTTTAGTTTTGGATTATTGCTCTGATTCATCATCTTGGTGTTATTTAATTTTTGATTATTGCTCTGTTGGAGTTTTCGGATAATGAAGTTAGAGGGGAATAAGAATTTGAAGGTTTTTTTGATGTTAATTCTTTCAATTCGGTGGGATCTTTACATTGACAGATTGAATAAAGTTTTTTGGTAACTGATTCGGATTTTTTTCAAGAAAAGTGTAGTTTGGTCTTTTTTGATTAATTTCAAGATTAGTAAGTGTAAGCCATGTTTGTTAGTTCTTAATTGGTTTTTCTAGATCAAAAATCCAAAATTAGTAGAATAAAAGGTTATTTATTGAAGATATGGATGAGAGGGTCTGTTTTTTACAAGAGTTGGAGTTATACGGTTTTGTCTAAAGGGAAATGCGGTCTTTTTCTTTTCAATTCCATGAAAAGCAAGATTTTTCAAAGTTATGTGCTCAGAGAATGGTCCTTTTGGAATAAAAATGGAGCAGGGGCAATCTGGTCCAAGTGTTATTCTGACAATTAGGAATTTCCTGTCATCGACTGTCATTAGAGATAAGCATCGGCAAATGATGATAATAGAGGTTTTCATATTTTCGGAAAAATATGATCAGTTAGATAATAATAATAATAGGGTAAAAAATGAGTGACCAAAAAGTTACAACACTTTTATAATGGTCAGTGTATTTGGAAAGTACACAACAAAGTAATCCCAATGATGTAAACTTTGTAAAAATCTGACTCCGATTGTAGGAGTTATGGTTATATAAAAAGTAAAAATCAACCATGTTAATAACGCTAATGTCAAAATAGTATAAAGAAATATGTTGAGTCTTGGCCAACGTCACTAAATAGAAAATCGTAGTACTCCGAGAGATAATAACTTTAAAAAGAAAAAGGTCAAAAACGGAGTTCGTATGAAGAAGATACGATTTTTATAAAAATATAAAATACGGGTTAAAAATAAAAGTTAAAATCTAGCAATGCAACCTTAAGGAAAGTTGTAGTACTACTAGAGAGCTACAAAAATATATAAAGAGGGTAAGAAACAAGATTCGTATAAGGAAGATATGAATTTTTGAAAAAGATTTAGAGGTGCACGCCACGTGCACATCATGCTTGACGCGCACGTCTGACATCCAGATTCATCGAGATTAGAGAGACGTGGACCATCAGAAGTGTCACACGTGACATACTTTGGATGCAGCCACAAGTCGAATACACGTCGCGCGCACAAACACTATAAATAGATGTGATCACTTTCTGATTTTCTCAAACCCCAAAAATCTCTCTCTCTCTTTCTATCTATCTATCTCTCTCTCTCTCACTCTCTCTCTCTCTCTCTTGCTATTTCGGAAGTCCTCCCAATGGCGTGAAGCTTCGGGTACAGTAGCAAGGATACTTCAGACTACGCTACTAGAGTGAGTTGACGGTCCCATTTTACTATTTTAAAAGTTTTACGGGGGAGGGGTGATACATGCTTATCAAACTGCTTTATCAAAATATATTTATATCTATAAATATTAATCCTTATATAAAGCGTGAAACCTAAAGATAATATAGCTATAGATACTATACCTAGTTGTAAGCTATGCTATTTTGCCTAAGAGTTATGATGTCTGATAGTCTCGGAAGAGATATTACCAAGATGTTATAATGACCAATTTCCTAGGATAACATAGTACCTAGAAGTAATGTTGGTCAAATATAGGGATATGCATTGTACCTAATCGTTACTCTGTCTAAATATCTAGTTTTCAAATTAACCATAATTAAGGTATATATGTATGGAAAACAATATATATATATATATATATATATATATATATATATATACTAGATAATTATGAGATCTAAAAGGTATAATTACAAAATATAAAATTAAGGGGTTTATATTGTGACAATTATATGAAATCACTAAGAAAGAAAGAGAAAAGATAAAATACCTAAGGTTAATGCGTTAGTGAGCTGTTTTTATTCATCCTCAACCTGATTAAATTCGACTGCCCCGAACCTATAATCGTTAATCTTGCGAGAGCCAAAAAGATATGTATAGATCTATACGGGGTTTGACACCCCCACCTGCGATTGCTAGCTACAATCCCGACATGATAACTTTCTTATTATTCACTATTCGACGTTCGTTGAAGCATCGTGTGGGAAATCACTAGTTAAACAACGTCGATTATGGGGGCTCATGGTAATACATTACAACCACCTTAGAGTTCCGTCTACCAAAAGGAATGCCTTAGAGTGGTAGATAAAATACATTAGGATTAATAAAATATCCTAAAGTATAATAAGATAGGATCGGTAAATATCCTACAAAGATAATAAATTAGGATCAGTAATATCCTAAAAAGATAATAAGATAGGATTAGCGGAATGTCCTAAAAGGATAATAAGATAAGAGATAAAAAATAAAGCATACGAAACCAGGAATTTAAGAATTTTTAAAATGTTTTCAAAAGAGTTTATTATGTTTATCTCAAAACCTATGAACTCGCCAACATCAAGTTGACTGTAACACCCGTTCCAAGAAGGTACATATTTTACCCTAAATTTTAAAAAAAGGTTTCCATTTTTGGTCTGTATGGCGTGCATACTCGAGGTGTATGCATGGCGTACTCATTCATGAAGGAAGCGGGACTTGCATGCATACGCCCGACGTACTCCTTAGGTATGCAACGCATATGCTGTTTAGTCCTAAAACCCTAGTTTGAGGGTTTGCACCCTATATAATCCTCTTTATGGCCCCAAGACCTTCACCCTCATCAACCTTCACCCTCATCAACCTCTACCTAAAAATCATCTCTCTAGCTAATCCTAAGTGAGAAGAGTGCATTTTGAGCTCATTTCTGTGTTTTGGTGGTGTTCTTGAAGAAGAAGAAGGTGGTAGAAGGACTATGGAGCTCCTAGATTGATCATTATTGCTTATAGATCTTATCATTTCTTCATTTAGGGCATTTTGGTCCCAACTATGGTGATTTTTTAGCATGGCATGCTCTTAATCAAATAAGTCGTCCTTTCAGACCCAATGAGGAGTCTTGAGTCATAAAAATGAGGTCTTGATGCTTAGTTATTCTCCATGCATGATCTAGAATGGTCTTTAGGTGTTAAGAAGTTAAGTTTGTTGGTATTAAGCATTTAATGGGCATCCAAAGTCATAAAGTTGGAAACTTTATGACTCTTACTGGTATTTTGGCCTTGGATATGCAATTGGGACGTAAGAGCTTAATGCATTAAGCTCTTATTGAGGAAAAAGGGTTTCGTTGCGTACGTCGGGCGTAACCCAGCGTACTCCATGCGTACGGGGTCAACCACTCGACCTCGGTCAAGGCTTGTGTATGCCTAGCATAGGAGTTGAGTACGCCCCACGTACTCAGTTGAGTGGACCGAGTTGACTCGTTGACCTTGACCTTTGACCAAGTTTGATCTAGGGGTATTTTGGGTATTTTGAGCTGATTAATTGAGATTAGGTCCTCGTTTTGGTTAGGTGATCGTTGACCCGATTTTTTTGGATAGAGAATTATCTGGTTATAGGATAGTGATATGCTAGTATATGACTGTTCGGTAAATCTGTATGATTATTTGTATTTGTTGGTTCTATGTTTATGTTTATCTATTGCATATGTCGACATGTTGTGTTGGGTTGAGGCGATCCTGCTTTGTGCTGTAGGCGAAGACACCTAGGGATGACGGGATAGGCTCTAGGCCCTGTGAGGCGGTCCTGTCAGGACGGCGGCCCGTGGAGAGGTATGGATAGGTTGTAGGGCCTGCAAGGCAGTCCAGTCATGCCAAAGGATCGTAGAGCGGTCCAGATAGGCTATAGGCCGTACGAGGCGATCCAGTCAGGCTGGCTGCTCATATTTGTATGCTTGTTTTCCATGTGGTGTGCTGGTACTTTGGGGGAACTCACTAAGCTTTAGTTTATAGTTTTTAGTTTATCGTTTCAGATACTTCTGAGGATTGTGGGAAGGCAAAGGCGTGATCGTACACAACTTCCTGTTTTATGTCACTGGGTCTTAGGAAAACTCTGATTTGAAATAATGCTTTTGAAACAATTAATCTTTTAGTAAACAATGTTGATTAATGGTTGGTTTTGAAAATTTAAATTTCCTTGAATTTCGGAGTGTTACATTGACGTTTCCAAAAATCGCATGTGTTCCTAGGATGGAGTAAGGATCAAGGCGAGAAAGGACTATCAGCTCGACGATAGATAAGTTTCGTTACGGTTTGCGCTCTGTGATTTGGGTAATCTATGTACCATCATCACTCATCATTTCCGTCATCGGTTGGGGAACGTGTGACAGAATGGTATTAGAGCTAGTTGCTATAGCGAATTAGTATTTCTTTAGGAACTACGACTATAGCTTAGGACATATACTTCGATTAGGTTTGCCCTCAAACCTATAAATAAAAGTATTACTATTAATTACCCTGCTGATAGACTATTTACAGGAGAGGTGACTAGCTCTAATATTACTATTAATTACCCTCCGACACTTCTCATCTAGCCAATCCATATTTTGATAGTCTTGAAGTATAAAACAATAATAACCGCCAACTTTGAATAAATTATACAAATCAAGAACGCAATATATATATATATATATAAGTCAATTATCTAAGTTGGTTCGGTATGTAAATGTTGATTCACTCCTAAACGTAGCATGATAACCTATGTTTAGTCTTGACTGAACCAATACATCGACTAAATACAGGCTCGATAAATGAAAAAACAGAAACCATATATATACAAACACAAATCAAAAGCATACATAAGTGTATCAAAACTATCCCACAAAATAAGCAGAAATAAGTATCAAAATATAAACCAAATGTGTCAGTCCGCCTACTCGTCACTGCTCTCATACTCGCCCTCCTCGTCCTCTGTATCCTCCTTTATTTCATCATCAGTATCTGCATGATGTGTGCATGAAGGACCAGCACCATCATGACCAGGCTGAGCAGGTGGTGGAACGTAAGGACCCTCCTGAGGAAAAGGTGGATGGTCCTACCCAAGGTGCTGCCTTACCCCAGCAATCGAAGCCATGATCCAGCGATGCTCCTCCCGTATAGCATCCAGATGTTGCATCACATCACGTAAAGTTGGCTCCAGCTGGTCAGGCTCTACATTCCTAGGTCTCTAACGCCTCTCAAAGGTAGTCTCAGGGATGTCCTCCAGCTTAACATGTCTAATCGGCTCCATAATATTGCCATCCAGAACCCTCCACTGCCGCCCCACTCCTCGAACCAACACCTGTATCTTTCCTAGAGCGGAAGTACCCAAATCTCTGATAGGCATCGGAACCATCCAGCTAATGTCAACCTCATAAGATAGGGCTAACCGAGTGACCCAATGACCCCCACAAATCATGCTTGAAGGAATGAAACCTAGATCCATACCAGATAAATAGAGAGTAAGGGCAAAGGGAAGATGGAGGCAAACCTCAGTCTAAGTCAGGCACCACATATAGAAGAGGTCCCCAGAAAGAACCTTGTCACACCCCTTGAATTGAGACATAGTAGAAGAGACTAGTCGATGAATCAATCAATAAATAGGAGATCTGAAGGCACTCTCCTTGGCCGTCCTTGAAACATAGGTCCCCCTAGCGTGACCCCAGACCTGCATGTAGTCATACTCCTATAGTGGCTCAATAATACAACTTTCAAGATAAGCATAAAAATAAGTACTCACAGTCTCCTCTGCTGTATAAATCCCTAGATGTCTCCCCATCTCGATGAGGTTGCAGGAGCGGGATACGTGTGACAACCGTCAAAATTCGAGTTAGTTCTAGATTTGATAAACTTAGTTGCACATATAGGCACAACACATATTAGACTTAGTAATTAGAAGCTAAGTTATAACCTACTAGAAACTTGGAAACAGATAGAAACAATGGATGGTGTACTTAGATTTCACCTTGATATGTGAATTCTACATCTACTAAGCTGTAGTGACTATCCATATTTGGATCACTCTTTGACTCGAACAATATTTCATGAATCATGTACACACATCATGCACTTGACCTAGAAGTAGAAGTTAGTTCAAAGTCTCATAGAAACTTAAGTCAAATTTGAAGACTAGGACTAGTATACTTGATTCCTCAATTTCGCTTGAATCTCGGAATCACTACATAGAATGCCAATAAACCGATAAAAATAAATTACAAACATTATTTATAACTATAAAAGAGTTATAATACCATAAGATAATTTAAAGTCTCAAATATTCTATTTATTTTGATATTCAAAGTTTATTAAACTCCAAAACCCTAAAAGCCCTAAAAACTCATATTTATAAACTTTAACCTTAAAAATCCTATAAAAACAATTATGAACCTTATAATATTATCTTATCATAATAATTATTATGAAATAAAATTCAATGAAAAATAAAGATTTAGTTATTAACATTTACCCTTGATTTATAAGTCAAAAATCAAGAGTTTTATGCATAAAAACTAGGTTAAGGTGCACATTTTATAAAAAGTTGGATATTTTTATAAAAGATTTGAATTTTTATAAAAGAAACAAGAGAGAGAGAGCCTCTCCTCCCCTAAAATCGGATCCCTCTCTCCCCATATCTCTCTCACACTCTCATTCTCCAACATACACACATCTCTCTTCTTTCTCTCTCTAGAAAACTCTCTCTACCTTCTCTCTACTTTTTCTCTCCAAACACCACTCCATTCTCTCTTCCTCCCTCTAAGAACCAAGAAATTTTCCAGAAAACAAACCCAAGAACACTCCTCAAACTCGAAATCTTCATCATCTTGTGGTATTCTTGAAGGTAAAATCGATTTCTACTTCACTTTTCCTTCAAGTTTTGCTCTTTTTCTTACACTTTCTCCTTCTTCATCTTCTTCAAACTTGTTTTCTTTTTGTTAAAATGGTTTTTACAACATGATGGATGTGTTTTAACACCATGCATGTATGATAAACAAGGTTGCATGTTCATGATCTTAGTGCAAAAATCGATTTTAAGGAGTAAAACATCAAACTCAAGTTAAGAGTTTTTGAGAAACAAAATTTTGTTCATAAATGCATGTATACATTTTGATAATTTTTAATCTTTTGATCTCTGGAAACATGACTAAAATATGAGTTTATCATGATATATTTAAAATACTTGAAAAGATTTACTCAAGGAAATGATGAAAACCCACTTTTCTAACCAATCATCATGCATGCAATCTGCCAGATTTCTTTACCTGACTTTAAACTGTCATATCTCACTCATTTCTTAGCCAAAATTCGTGATTCTTTTTCTGAAATATAATATTTTGAGTTAGCTTTCAAACCCATCTGACCTCACTGGAAAATTCTAATATTTCGAGTTTTACCAATTTTTACAAAACTGTTGCTCAAACAGCACTTTCCTTATGAACATTTGTTTTGTGTTGCATGTTCAAAGGACTTATTCATCACTACAAATCATTCAAAAATTATTTTAAACTCTTAATATCATGTATTAATAGGAACAAAAAAATCTTGATTCAAAAGTCTTTGTAACATGTTGCAAAAATTGTCAAAGTAACATCAATAATCTTTACATAAATCACAAGAACCAAGTTTTCTCTATACATTTTATTGAGTCTTTAGGCATGGTTTTCAACATAAAAAATAAGAAAACAATTTTTCATTGTTGTTAAATTGTATGAATATGCATTCTGGAAATTTTCAGCTCAATATATATTTTCTTTATTTTTTATATGAAAATAATAAGAAAATAGAGTGTTAAATCATATAAAATACTTACACTAGTAAATAAATTCTGGAAAAATTCTTGGATGGTTCTTTAAGTTAATAAACATCTCCCATGAAGTTTCAATGACTTTTGTTACTGTTTAATATGGTTTTGAATTTTCTTTTTGTTTAGCCCCAATAAATCATAAAACCACTTTAGACAATTGGAAAAGGCTGTATAACAATTTTCGCAGCTTCTACCAGAGGTATAAGACTTAGAAAAATATTTTCAGAATTTTTCATAATTGCATTCCTATTTTTCCCTGATTTTTGTATTTATAATAGCCTAAAAACAGAAAAAATAGTTCTGCTCACCCAAAATTCATGAAAATTTACGAGAACACTTTTTAGTACATTAGGAGGCTACATAAAATTTTTGATGATTTTTCTCTTCTGTATACTATTTTTCTTCTATTTTCTAAGATTAAATACACTTAATACACAAAATCGGATTTCAGTATATAAAAACCACATTTGGTATTTTTCCCAGATTATTTACTCTGTAAATGAAGTGTACAAAAATATTGGTAATTTACTTTAACTGTTTGATGATTATTCTCCAATTAATGATTATTTAAGAGGATAAAACAAAGAAAAATAGAAAGACTAATTGAAAAATATATTTTATATTTTTCACAGCTTCTACATGTATAATAAAAGTGTTACAAAAATTTTGGGCAATTTTGGAAACTGTTTTCTATTTATTTCAATTTTTATTAGAATAAATGCTCAAAAATCATAAAATTTGGTTAAGCAGTTTAGAAATCAATTTTTATATTTTTCCCAGCTTAATAATGTTTAATAACAGTAATACAAAAAGTTTGGGTAATTTTGGAAACTGATTTCTATTTTTCATGAATTTGTATCTATTTAGAGAATTAAATATATGAAAAATGGTTATACATATTCATACTCCATGAAAATTTATCTAGAAGTCTTTTAGTACATTTAGAACCAAAATCTGAAGTTTGGTAATTTTTATTAACTGTTTAGTATTTTTCAAGATTTTATGGTTATTCAAGAAACTAAAATCGTGAAAAATAGTCAGACAAATCAAAAATTCAAGAAAATTTATCTTGAGGTCTTTCACTTCAATTAAAACTGAAATGCAAACTTTGGGAAATTTTAGAACTAAATTAATTTAGTTTTTGAATATTTAATCATTGGAACACCTCTTAAATTGTTAAATATTAGCATTTCAATAATGGGAAATTTCCACTTAAATTGTTATATAACAATTGATTCATTGAAATTTAATTTTCACAGAAAAATGTTTGTAACTTATCAATATTAAATTTTGACACAATATTGGCATAATTCTATTGTAGTAGTAAGTATACTAGTGTTACATTTCGATTAGAGACTCACTAGCGAATACCATTATTGTAGGAATCGATAGTGGTACAAGTGGAACTTAGCTCAAGGCATCATTTGCATCATCTCAATGCATATTGTGAGTATTCACGCACTCCCCTATTTTCAGTTTTTATGTTTTGGGGTGGAAAAACATGTCCCGAAAAACTATTATTTGAATGTTGTATTTAAATTGATTTGTATCAAACATGATTGCTATTTTATTGCTATGTCTCTCTATGTATGTCTATGCAACACGGAACATGAGAACTTATCGTACTAAGGCCCTTCCCTTATCTCTAACCATTAACTCTTTGAGCCAATGGTCATTATGGATAGCGCTATTAGGAATTGACAACTCCTCACTCGCCCTATTGCTGGAGTGCATGATACCATATTCATCTATGGAACGATAAGCATAGATCTTGATAGGGCTTCAGTCATAGGTTTGGTTGAGACTCATTGTTCGCTCATACACATACAAACTCGTTACTTATTATAGCAATAA
Organism: Lactuca virosa; assembly: GCF_052849685.1. Lineage (NCBI taxonomy): Eukaryota > Viridiplantae > Streptophyta > Magnoliopsida > Asterales > Asteraceae > Lactuca > Lactuca virosa. The sequence goes on from NC_136433.1 coordinate 342,779,150, forward strand.
ACTTGTTTATTAATTATAGCAATGAACTTTGTTTCTCATTACAACAACGAACTTTTATTACTGAAAACTTATATACATGTTTTAGCAATGAAATTGTTTGCTCCTTGTAGCAACGAAATTGATTGCTTATTTTAGCAAATGAAACTTGTTTACTCGTTTGAGTAACGAACTTTATCTTCCATGAGAATATGAATGTTGCATCTTATTTGGGCAACATACCTTATCTCTCATGATGACAAAGAACTTTGTTTTTACAAACTTATTTACCCATCTTAACAATATACTTTTATTATTGGAAACTTTTATCAAAACTTTGATTTCAATTCATGGAACCAGTATTATTTTGTTTATCTGTGAGTACTCACCAACTATTTTTATAGTTGACGCTCGTTTTACATGCTTTTTCAGGAATCATCGAGTAAGTGGCACTTAGGGACACTTCACTTTTAGGAGCATTCGCATGTGTTGTATTTCAATTTACATTGTAATTTCTTTTAAAAGTTATTCAAACCCATTGTGAATTTGTAATGATTTTTAATACTATGGTTGGTGTTGTCTTTTAACTTTTGCGATGAAACCCTTTGTACTGCCACGCCCTGTGTTTCCGCTTTAGCGGGGTGTGACAATACGTCTCCCATGCGAAAAGTAAGGATTGGTCTATCAGTCCATCTCGTTGACGCCTTGTCGAAGCGGATATTTGAAAAAACTCCCATCATATTTCCTTGTAAATTACCTACCGAACCCCAACAAACCGCCACCATCCATGGCAAAAAAAAAGCTCGAGACAACTATCATCATGCAAGACACGGGTAAGGAATGGCTCCAGACGAGCTGTCAACCCAATCTCGTTCATAACCCTCCAGGAAAGAGCCTGTGGAATGCCAATCTTCTTGGACAGAAGAGTGATCAGGCGAGAGATGAAGTAACTCCAATCAGGAAGATCATCGGGGAACTGTAGGAATGCACGTGATGGCCAGTGATGAGGTAACTGACCCGCATCTTGTCAACCTCGTCTCTACATATCTATAGAAAAATCGACAAAAGTCAGTTAGGAATAAGCTAGATTAGTTAAATGTTTCAAAAGGTGTTGAAATGGACCAAACGAGCAAAGGTGAGTGTTGCATGCGACTACTCGCGGCGCACATACTTCTGTACGGTGTGCTCCAAGAACACGAAGAACAGCAGGCATGGTAACCTACTGTTTCGTCCAATATTCAAACTAATAACCACATAGGGACATTCAACTAAGCTTCTAGAGCAAAAATAAGTAGTTCATTTCGCCTAAAACATTACAAATTTATGGATTCAGCTAAAAATTTAGAAAATTTTCAAATTCTAAAAACTCAAAATGAGAATCAATGGATGATATAAACTCGAAATTGAGTATCTAGGAAGTAAAGTCGGTAGTATGGTTAGATAAATCTCTCATCCATTTCATGAAAATTAACCAAAATCCATCGATTAATAAAAACCTCAAAAGGCCCTAAAAAGTCGATATTCAGCCTAAATAGGATATAGCATTAAGTATAGAGGTTACCTGGAAGTAGAAGAATCCAATAAGATGCAAAAATCAAAGGCCGGGAGTTGGCGCACAATGCGTGTGTCGTGCGGGTGGGACGCAGTCGAGACAGAAGAAGGGGGGACCAAAGGAATGTTGGAAAAGTGTAGAATGATGCCAAAAATCGACTTTATTGCTGATATGTTGCAGGTGTGTGTGGCGCACATCGTGTGCCCGATGCGCATGATCAAAAATTTTGAAACTTGTCACTTTTTACACAAATTTTTTGATACCCTAGATATTAGAAACCTTTAGGAGTTTAATCTATTTAGAAGACCAAGGGCAAGGAAGAGAGATTTTGTTTGAATAATAAGAAATTTTCATTCTCAAGATAAGTTGCTAGGAAAGCAACAATGGCATGTTGTAATAAGGAAGAAAACAACAAAAGAAAAGATACAAGTAAATACTTTAAGTTAACAAGCGATAAGGAGACAGGTTGCTAGGAAAGCAATATTATTCCAATAAATGAAGGATAGAATGACAAACCCTTTTGGAAAAACGAGTAACCTTCTTGTTGTCATTTCATGATAACAACCATTCCATGCTAACCTTGATTGACCTGACCACCATTCAGACCATGTAGACATTATGCAATGTTTAAAAAGGGAATTGGAAACCTTGAAGTTGTATTCATCATTATTATATAAAGATCTAATTTGAGTACAAGTAATAATAGACAAATGAACATAGAAATCCGTCCGAAAATCCACACCAATATTAAGATAAAAAGTTTAGGTTTCCTATTGGTGTAAAATAAGGATAAATTTTAATGGATTTTCAAAAGAAAAATGTTAGATTCTAATGATAAAGTTGAAAAATTAGAAGTAGGAAAATAAGAAGTAAATTTAGTTGTCCCAATTAACAGGAAAATGGGTCGATCCCTGATTAAGAAAGCGGTCTCCCCTAATAAGGTTACCCTAAGGTCCGAATTTCGGGACGAAATGCATAAAACAGGGGAAGAATGTGACAATTGGGAATTTCCTGTCATCGACCGTCATTAGAGATTAGCATCGAAAAATGATGATAATAGAGCTTTTCATATTTCAGAAAAAATATGACCAGTTAGATAATAAAAATAATACAGTAAAAAATGAGTGACAAAAAAGTTACATCACTTTTTATAATGGTAAGTGTATTTGGAAAGTACACAACAAAGTAGTCCCAAGGATATAAACTTTGTAAAAATATGACTCCGATTGGAGGAGTTATGATTTTATAAAAAGTAAAAATTAAACGTGTTAGTAACGCTATTAATGTCAAAATGGTATAAAGAAATCGGTTGAGTTTTGGACAACGTCACTAAAAGAAAAATCATAGTACTCCGAGAGATAAGAACTTTAAAAAGAAAAATGTCAAAAACGGAGTTCGTATGAAGAACACACAATTTTTAGAAAAATATAAAATACGGGTAAGAAACAAGATTCATATAAGGAAGATATGATTTTTTATAAAAAGATTTAGAGGTGCACGCCAAGTGCTTTCACGTCTAACACCCAGATTGTCGAGATTAGAGAGACATGGACCATTAGAAGTGTGACACGTGGCAAACTCTGGATGGAGCCACGAGTTGAGTGCATGTCGTGCGTGAAGTGCACCATGCGCACAAACACTATAAATACAGGTGCTCATCAGTAGATTTTCTCACACCCCAAAACACTCTCTCTATCTCTTTTTCTATTTCATAAGTCCTCCTAATGGCGCGAAGCTTTGGATGCAGTAGCAAGGATGCTTCACACTACGCTACTATAGTGAGTTCATGGCCCCATTTATCTATTTTAAAAGTTTTATATGGGGGATACATGTTTATCAAACTGCTTTATCAAAATGTATTTGTATCTATAAATATCAATTGTTATATAAAGCGTGAAACCTAAGGATAATGTAGCTATAGATATTATACCTAGTTGTAAGCTATGATCTTATGCCTAAGAATTATGATGCCCAATAGTCTAGGAAGAGTTATTACCCAGACGTTATAATGGCCAATTTCCTAGGATATCGTACTACCTATAAGTAATCCTGGTCAAATATACGAATATGCATTGTACCTAATCGTTACACTGCCCAAATATCCGGTTTTCAAATTAACCATAATTAGGGTATATATCTATGGCAAACAATCTATATATATATATATATATATATATATATATATATATATATATATATATATATATACACACACACACACAAGATAATTATGAGATCTAAAAGGTATAATTACCAAATATATAATTAAAGGGGTTTATATTGTGGCACTTATAGGAAATCACTAACAAAGAAAGATAAAAGATAAAATACCTAAGGTTAATGCATTAGTGAGCTATTATTATTCATCCTTAACCTGATTAAATTCAGCTACCCCAAACCTGTAATCGTTAATCTTGCGAGATCCAGAAAGATATGTATAGATCTATACGGGTTTGACACCCCACCTGTGATTTCTAGCTACAATCTCGGCATGATAACTTTCTTATTATTCACTATTCAATGTCTGATGAAGCGTCGTGTGGGTAAATCACTAGTCAAACAATGTCGACTGTGGAGGCTTATGGTAATACATTACAACTACCTTAGAGTTCCAACTACCAAAATGGACGCCTTAGAGTGGTAGATAAAATACATTAGGATTAATAGAATATGTTAAAAGATAATAAGATAGGATCGGTAAATATCCTAGAAAAATATTAAATTTGGATCAATAATATCCTAAAAAGATAATAAGTTAGGATTAGCGGAATGTCTTGAAAAGATAATAAGATAAGAGATAATATAATAAAGCATAGGAAACCACGAATTTAATAATTTATAAAAAGTTTTCAAAAGAGTTTATTATGTTTATCTAAAAACCTGTGAACTCACCAACATCAAGTTGACATTTCCAAAACTTGCATGTGTTTCTATGATGGAGTAGGGATCAAGGCAAGAAAGCAATATCAGCTTGAAGATAGATAAGTCTCATTGCGCTCTTTTATTTGGGTAATCTATGTACCATCACCACTCGGCATTTCCGCCATCGGTCAGGGAAGGTGTGATAAGTATTCTTTTGTTTACTGTTGCTTTGAATCGTTTTTGTTCAATGAATGAATTGTTTGAATTGTTGAAAAATAATGAATTTATTTATAACTTTATAAATATAATGATTCCTTTTATAACTTTTATTTGGATTTTTAAATGATTTATGTGTAATTTACATCACCGTATAGAAAGGCAGGGTAAAATGGTCATTTTTCATTAGTCAGCACATTCAGTCAGATGTACAATCAAACAACACGGTTTCTTACTCAGTCAGGATTTCTTACCCATACAGATATTTCCCAGTCAGCAACTATCAAACGGGACCTAAGTCTAGAAATCCTCTAAATTCCTAGTTCGTTTAAACTAATGCTCTGATAGCAACTGTGGCATCCCCATTTTCACGACAATTTAAAATTTTTTTGTTTATTCTTATTTAAAATAGAGGTTATTTATAAATGCGAAATTTGGTCCCGTAAAAATATTTCCGAAGAAATGTTTTTCATTGATTTATAAAATATTGGGTTGTCATAATTAATACAAAACATAAGCATAAGCAGGCCTTACAGTATCTTAGACTACCAGTCCACATCTTCTTGAATCTCTTATCATGCATGTACCTTTGTACCTCAACCTGTGATACAAAGAATCTGAGTGGGTTAGGTTGGGAAACCTGGTGAGTACATAGGGTTTTCAAACCATAATAATATAGTTAATGTGTTTAATTATCAAACAATTAACCCAATTACCCATCCCCATTTTTTTCTTTATTCATTTCTAACAGGCTCTCCAAAGGATCATCACTTGCATCGCATTTTTTATATCGTCATTGCTATGGATTTATCCTTGGGTTCATCGCCTAACATCACATTTTAGATTTTCATCACTAGGGGCTTCTCCTAATGTTCATCGCCTATCATCGTAGTTTATATTTTTCATCGCTAAGGGCTTCTCCTACGGGTCATCGCATATCATTCTATTGACAGTACAACTTTAGGGATTCCTCCTCAATAGATGTCAGTAGAGTACATCGTATGAATACACGGTTCATACATCGCCTGAACTCGTAATTCATCCCCTACATGTTATGAACCTATCGATGTTCTTAGTTCTTTCTTGTTTCTATCTGATCAAGCAAACCTTCAAGTGGTATCAGATCAGGTTTTATGATACATTCAACATATCATGTCTTCTTCATCTCAATACCATCCCAAATCCTCAACAACAAATAAAATTCCAGTTTTCGATGAAAATAACTTTGCTATGTGGAAGATAAAATCCCTGGTTGTTCTTGAAACTATGGACTATGACATTCTCAACATTGTCAATAATGGTCCACATGTTCCCATGTATCAACCTGTGGTTGATAATGCACTCGTTGGTGGTTTAAAGCCAAAACCGAATACAAGCTTTGATGAAGAAGACAAAAGACTCATGAGTCTAGATGTGAAAGCAAGGGTTGCCATTGGGAATTATCTTCCTTATCACATTTATCACCTGCTTCAGAACTGTGAATCTGTGCACGAAATGATGGAGACGTTGATAGTTGCTTACGAAGGCACTGTAGAAGTTCAAGCAACTTAAATCAACAACTTGATCCGGAGATATGATCACTTCTTTGCTCAACAAAGTGAGACTTTGACTCAAACCTTTAACACGTTTAATTGGTTGGTTAATGATATGCACAGATTGGGCACCACTAAACACTCATCTCAGTTGGTGTTAAAATTCTTGGATTCCTTGGGCAAAAGCTAAGGACATCATGTTGATGTTCTTAAGAACGGCGAGAAGGTCAAGACCATGGATCTAAACTTAGTCTTTGGAAATCTACACAACTATGAAGAAACCAAGTCTCTTCAAAAAGACATCATGAAGGACTCCAACAAGGAAAAATATGTTGCCTTGTTCTCTAGAAAGGAGACTTCTGATAGTGACTTTGAAGCATCAGATTAGGATGAAACTCCTGATAATTTTTACTCAGATGAGTTAGTTTCTAGCGTTGCACTTATTTTCAAACCCTATGAAGAAAGCAGGTTGAGTGGGCCTAAAAGGTTTCAGTCTAAAGGAAGAAGTTCATCAGCAAGAAAGAATGTCACTGATAAAAAGGATGATGGAAAGTGCTTCAATCGTGGAAGTACTGGTCAATTTTCCAGGGAGTGCAAAGAAAAGAAAGCATCGAAAAACTCAAAAAGTTACGAGGTTATTTACAAGAAGCTGTCGGCTCATATGAAGAAAGAAAACATTTCTATTACAAAAGCACTTGTTGCTAAACAAGAGAAAACAGAGGAATGGGTTGAAGAAGAAGAGTCTTCGGAAGATGAGGAGCCAAAAGGGAAGTGTCTAATGGTTCACATATTTTCACACTGGGGAGTCAAATAGAAGTTCCAGTACTATTGACGTTGATCTTTCTCAAGCCGCCATGGACTCAAAGATGCAAGACTGGGACTCATCTTCCATGTATCAGGTTAAGAAATTTGTTAATTACTCTTCTAATGAAAAAGTTGATATGTTTGATTATTTGCTTCTTGATGTTGCAAAATCTAACTCTGAAAAGCTCATACTTAAATCAGAGATTAAGGTTTTAAAGGAAAAATTGATGGCCACTGAAAATTCTCTCTCACAGTTGAATAAAAAATTTGCAAAATTTTCTTTATCAGACAAATTCTTCTTCACTAAAAAGGAAAAATCTGATGAGATTGCCAAAAAGTTACAGCGTATAGTTCACAATTGGGCACATTCACATTTCAAGTTAAAGAAAATAATGAACGCTCAAATTCCTGATCAATGTGAGAAAATTCTTGGTGGCAATATAGATGGCGCTGTGAAAATACTCGAACATATTGAATCTGAACAAAATTTTGACACCGCCTATGATCTTGAAAAGGACTTTAAAACTATATTTGTCTGTAACTCCGTTATAAATTGAAGTTTATTTGACAAACATTGTGTCACTGACTCAAATGGACAGAATTAATGTAAATCTCACTTGTCCGCTCTTGACCCATCACAACAACCTCCAACTCATGAATATATGTTGCCCTCTACCAAAGTCTTGCTAAAATATCTCATTTTAAATGGTGAATTTCACTTAGTGAATTAAATCCTTAGTGAATTTCCTCAATTCACTATAAGTGACATTGATACTGACTGTCCTTCAGACATTTTTGACACTGATGAATCTTCCAACTCATCAGCGTGTAATGACAATGTTTCTTCATAGTGTAGCGTATCCAGTTACAAGACAAAATAAAGGGTTTTTAAATTAAATGAACAGGAGTCCAGTCATTGGAAGCCTATTTTTAAAAGGAAAAATAATAGAATCAAGATATGCTATCGTTGTGGAGACCCTTCACACAAGATCAACGAGTGCACATTTGATGAAAATACAAAATGTGCCGACAACATTATAGTTTGAAATAACAAATGGATCAAAACGAAAATTCTCTAAATTATCTTCCAATTGAATGCTATAACATTTTCCTTCCAAATAGACCTATTGCAAAATGGTATGTGTGTGCTAATTCATGCCTTAGTGTTGCAGAGTAAAGAGAACATCTGGTACTTAGACAATGGATACTCGCAGCATATGACAGGATTCAAGTCTCTCCAGGATGATTATGTGAAGAAAGATGGCCCTATAATTTATGCTTGGAGACAACAGCAAGGAAGAAATAAAAGGTTTTGGGAATGTAAAGTGCAAATCAATTAAACTGAAGAATGTGTCTTTTGTTGAAGGACTTCAAAACAATATCCTCTCAATCAATCTTTTGTGTGTCGCTGGTTAGAAATTTTTTCTCAACAAGGAGAAGGGACAAGTTGTGGACTCAGGGAACTCTATCATATTTAATACCATCAGGAAGAACAATGCTTACATGTTTTATTGATCTTTCTATCTGATAAACAATTCTTCTTTATGCTTTCTCTTCTTTACTACTTTTATTTGAATAATTTCAAACATTTGAGATTTCTGCTTCAAAAAAAATACAAAAAAAATTCTACTTTTGCTTTTACCAAAGGGGTATACATGTTTTTGCTTACATTTTCTATATATAATGTTCACTAGTATGCTTCTTATCTTTTAATCTATTAGTCTCAGGATCATTCATATCCTTCCTTTGACGCTGAAAAATATCATTTTCTTAAAAAGAAAAGACGTGCTCGCCTAACCTTGCACACCATTTGTTTAAAGATCTTATACTTAAGGTTGCCTCTCCATCTTTTCTTCAGTGCCTGCATCCTTCAGTATGAAGATGATGGTTAGGGTGGTTGACACAAGATGGAAAAGAACTGTGTCTATACATTAAGTTCTGAATGCTCTTCTTGCCCTCCCTTGAAGCCTATTGTTGTTGTAATGAGATCAGGTGAAGCTAGTGAGTATGGATCGACTAATTTCCGTAGTCGCTCTCACTGCTACACAAAACCCCATATGAGATCCAAAGAACATATTTTCAATACAATGCCCCATGTCCCTCATTTCTCCGTTCCCAATTCCTTGTTTCTTGAGTCTCCTTCTGTTGGCATGCATAACTCAAAGTTTAAAAATATTGGAACCTTCTAACTCGTTGGTTACAAAGACTATGTTTTGTTGGACCTCTTTTGTCCTTGATAAATATGGAGTTTGGTATCCATCTACAACGCCTCAAAGGTTGAGAAAATTTCTCTCTAACTTTTGTATTTGAATCTGTATTTTAATGTGGTGGGTTGTGTTTTTGTTATGTTCTTTTTATTGATGAAGCAATCGTGGTATATTTCTTGGAAAGAAGATAGTCATTAATGAACTTTCAATTCAAAGGATCCGCCAAATCCGGTCTTTATGACTTTTCTGATAAAGCTGCATATTCTCCTTTTTGAATGCTTCCTTGTTTGACTAATTCTTTAGTTTTATTTTTATTTTTTTCATTATTTTTGTCATGTACCAACAAACTAAAAGTATGAAACTGTTGACAAATCATGTCCCTGGAAGCATGATGTTGTATGTGATAAATCTCTCTAACTATCTCATCAGCGAGACCATATGCTGAGATGACATTCAGTCACCCACTCACACTGATCGTTATGCATTGACATATCATTCAACATGAGACTGCCTGGCCCACATCAGAATTTTTTTTACAAGGCTTGGGTGGTTATGTTCTTGGTTAAATATATATTCCTTGACATTATCCCTGGAAGCATGCTTGTCGTATGAAATATCCAAAAATGTTAACAAATTTAAACTTTTCAAAACAACCCATTTATTCACAAAAGTATTTACAAAAACGTTATCTCCAAAACATGATTTAAAATCAGAGTCTCCCAAGATCCAAATTGTTGTAAAACCAAGGATGTGTACAGTCACGTCTTCGCCTTGCCACGAATCATCGGAAGAACCTGAAACCATAAACAAAACTGTAAGCACGAAGCTTAGTGAGTTCCCCCAAAGTACCAACACACAAACAAATAGCACATATTCAATAACATGCTCAAATACTCATTCCTGGTCCAATCAGCCTCGGGCTGGAATACCAGGCATGTCTACGATAGGCCCAGTCATCCCCGGGATGGAATATCCTCGTATCATAAACGGTTTGGTCCAATCAACAACCGGGTTGGAATACCAAACATGTCGGGCCATTCAACCATCGGGTTGGAATACCCCAGGCTTGTTGACTGACGCACAAAGTAATCCAGTCTCACCACATACCATACTATCATATTGGGTCCAGTCAACCATCGGGTTGGAATACCCCAGGCCTAATAAACCCTCGGGTTAGAATGCCAATACACAATGGGTCTAGTCATCCTCGGGATGGAATACCCTCAAGCCCTCAGTATGAGTCTGGCATACTGCCCGGTCCTCAGCTCGTATCTGGAATGCACATGGGTTTGTTGGCTACAGCACGAAGCAGTACAACCTCAACCCAATACAAAATGCCAACATATACAGATAAACATATAAACAGTCTACAGGCAGACAGGCAGATCTACAGATCACTAAGCATGGCATCATCCTATAAACTTGGATACCGATCTAACAGATCACTACTGTACAATAGAAAGCATAATAGGATATCGAATCCAAAGGGCCGGCCTTGGTGCCTTCAACCCGTAAGTATAGTGAGGAAAACTCACCTCAACAGCAGAACACGCAAATAAATCTCTGACCGAAGATCCTCTAACATCCTTGTGTTATCAAACACCAAAATGACAACCCATTAATAACTAGCTTGTGACTCACACATTGAGTCCAAATTAGGGTAAAAGACCTTTTTACCCTTCCTCAAACTTGGCCCAAAACTAAGGCCCAAACTAGAAGACCAAAAGCCTAAAATCCAAAATAAGCTTCTAAGGCCCAAATATGGCCTGAGACAATCCGAGCCCAAAACCGAAGCCCAAAACGAAGAGGCCCAAAACTGCCGCGTAAGCAGGGCGTACTTCGGAAGTACGCTCAGCGTACACGAGGTTGTGCAAAATCCACCATTGGGGTGGCTAATTGCATATGTAGGGCGTACACCTCCCTACATGGGGCGTACCCTCGCAAATCTTATTTTCTTCATAAGTGCTTAATGGCTTCAACACTTAAGCTGGCACTTCAGGTCCAATGTCTAGAGGCATACTAGGGTCATAAAATCTCCAACTTTATGACCTTATACATCCATAAAGCTCCTAATACGAGGTGTTAATCCATTAAGAGCCTTCTACCAAGAGCATGAGACACTTCTAGCCATTAGGACCTCATTTTTATGACCAATGACCCCTCCAAGGGTCTGAAAGGAAGAATCAAAACATCCAGAACATGTCATGCTCAAGATGGAGCATTTGGGACCAAAAAGAAGCATAAAAAGACCCAAACATGAGATCTATCAAATGAACCATAAAGGTATGAACTTTCTACCTATAGATGATGGAAAAGAGAGACAAACTTCCAGATCTAATCCTTGCTTCAAGCTTCCAAATTTCTTGATGCACTTTTCCTTCTTCTAAAACACCAAGAACACACTTTAGGGCTCAAAATCACACTCAAGGGGGATAGGGTTTTGTAAGAACGACTCTAAGGCTTTGGGGGCAGAAAAGGTGGGGATAAATGACCATAAGGATGCTTAAATACCCCTCAAACCCTAAAACTTAAGGTTCCTTTCGGACATGAGTACCCCCAACGTACTAGGGTATACCCTAGTACGCTTAGCGTATCAATCCTTCACCCAAAATTACAATCTTGCCACTAGGGCTTCTTGCGACTCCTTCCTTCCAAAACAAGGACCAAAATGACATACTTTAAAGAGATGAATTTGAAAATACCTGAAAACTAGGATGTTACATCGTATGCATCAAGTCTCATATTCTGCTGAAACATCAAGCATTACCCAATGGCTTACCCTGATTGCATTGTCACCAGCGTAAGAGATACTTGTCAAGTCATCTATTGACAAAGGGTTACTTCAATTCTTATAAAATAGAGCTTAAGGATTCATTGTATAATGTCATACACTGATAAAATTTCAAAACTCTGTCTCGATGGTTCAGCTATGTTCTGTACTCTATCATACACACCAATCCTTTCTCACCCTACTTTTCTACTTAAAAACTTTATGATTCAACGTAAGATGCCAGACGCTGATGAGAACATGAAAATTTGTGCCAACGGGTATATCATGTACCGTGGTATATTACATGCACCTACCCACTCTTGCCTTTTTTCTTCTAATAAAAGAAGTTAATGATTCAGCATTTAAGACCACACGCTGATAAGACTTCACAAAACTATGTCAATGATCTATAGTATCATAACATACTATCAAGAGACATCACCACCCCATCCCTATTCCGCTGCAAATCATGATACATTGATATCTTCAGCTGCAACTTGCAATACGCTGGTACATTGTGTTGTAATTGTTGGATTAGATGTCTAAGCCCATAACTATTATTGGTATGTACTTGACCCGAGAGTAGCATGGTACATTTGGGTTGCACTTCATCGAAACAATTTGTATGGATAGTCTTTTAAGAATAGTATGTCTATGGTTTATTAATATATTATAAGTTATAATATATTAATATGAAATCATATTATTTAATTAGTATTGAACAAGAATTAATTTAGTGATCAAAAGGAACTAATTAAATATGGACTCTTATATATATATATATATATATATATATATATATATATATATATATATATATATATATATATATATATATATATATACATAGAATGGGCCAAGTTCATTTAGGTTGGGCTAAACTTGCATGGATAGGCCATGGAGTTTTAACCCATGGATCCTATGGAAATGAAAGGTCATGGGTATTAGGGTTTACATGAATGTAACCCTAATCCTCCATACTATATAAAGAGGTCTTTAGCACATGAAATGGCACTAGTGTGTGAGTAAACAAGAGTGGGCCGATTTCTAGTGTGATTACTATTCTCTCAACTTTTCCAAGGTGTTTTGGTTATTTGTGATTCCACTTGAGGCATCCACATTATTGGTGCTAGGCTCTTGAAGCTCCAAGGAATCAACCACAAGAAAAAGGTATGTCATCCCACTAAGTTTTATATTACAAGCTCCCCAGGGTATGTTTGTTAGGATGAGAACCTTGGAAAAAACATATTTGCATGTATAATAGAGAAAACATAGATCCAAGGTTTCTAGGTTTGCATGTACACCATAGGAGTGTTAGAATGCTCAAAACCCAACAGTGGTATTAGCGCCTAGGCTTGTTTTCATTATACTTGATGCAAAATGCTTGAAAAAGTCAAAAAATTGTTCACTGTTCAGTGGACTCGTCGAGTCCATGGGGGGACTCGACGAGTCCAAGTATAAATTCATCATACTCGTCGAGTAGGCTCTTGCACTCGGCGAGTAGGAGGCCCTTTGTGCAGATTTTCGAGTTTTGCTGCTGGAAATGGACTAGAATCATTACCCTAAACTGTTTTGAACTTATAAAACCTTTTTTTTGGTGTGGGAATGATTATGCTAATCCATTTTCAATGGTTATTATCAAATTTTCAAGTTTTAAAAATGTTTATATGATTCTTGAAATTGTTGATATGAATGTTCATACTTATGAGTTTTAGTGAATCATAGGAATTATTTGCAAATTGTTTGTTAGTGTAATTCTTGATCTAAATGCCAATTAATGGTCTCCAAAACTTGTCCTCAAGTTATGGAATTCCAAAAGTCTTTTCTTTAAAACCATTAAAACTCATAAGTTATAGAAATGAAAACTTTTTTGAATAGTTTCAAAACTTTCCCTCAAGTTTTGGAATTTGTAAAGTCTCACACACACTTTAATTCCAAACCCTAGAGTTTTAAAAGTTAAAATCCAACCCTTATACTTTATATTATTATAAGTTAATAGTATATATGTATAAGAGTAAGTCAGTCTTACCGTTAGTAGGCCTCATTCACGAAGCTGGTCTATAAGGGGGGTATAAGGTTGTTGCCTATAAAATGGCAGCTTAATGGGTGTCCACTCTCACCCACCGCTTCCTTGACTGGTGGAGGGTCGTTAGCCGAACGGGTAGGACAAGAACTATAATTCTCATTAAAAGGATAATGATCAATATAAAGTAACTAAATATTTTATAAATTCCCAATCTTAGTTACTTTAGGAAAATGTGAAATTGGTGCTAACCCATGAAATTACACTTTGTACCTTACCAAGTCGTTGGTGGAGCGTGTGTGGGTAACCGGTACACTAACATGGACTAGAAAGAGTGGCAAAGGGTGACTTAATGTTTATCATAGATCGGTGGAGCGCGTGTGGGTAACCGACACATTTATTAGGTGATAAAATTAAGGGTACCAAGTTAATTTGCATGGTTATTCACACCTTGTTTGTGATCCTCGGCATCCCAGTCACAAACTTGAGAGGGAACATCGAGATTTAAACATTCCATTGTAAAGTTCAATGAATCTCAAAAGATCTAGGAGTTTAAATCCAATTAAAACCTAATACCCATTTCGTTTTTCATGGTAGAAAATGGTGAATCGTCATTCACCTACCTTCAAATGTTTTGTAGGTTGGATTACGGCATCCCTCTTCCAAGTTATAAAATATTGTGTTGGGTCCTAGCCTTAATATTTCAAATTGGGTGTTCTATTAAGGACTTAAATCAACTAACTTGAAGTTCTCCCATTATAGATGACTGGTTCAGACAATTATGGTCTTCCCAAATCCCTTGGAACAAGCTTTCCTAATGAAGATGATGTCCCGCGATTGGATCATGGAAATTATACTTCTCTTCCTCCACCTCCTCCAATTATTCTCCCTGAACCACAAGCTCAAAGACTTGAAAAATTCAAGGTCACTCAAGACCTACTTGCAATGAAACATGAAGATGGAAGGCCTGTGCATTCTCACGTCATGGAGATGAAGTCACATATCGACAGGCTGAGGGTGTTGGGTGTCGAAGTATCAAGGAAGTTGGTTGTTGACTGGGTTCTTCAATCATTCCTAAGTCGTATAGTGAGTTCATTAAGGACTACTATGTGACAGACCACGACATGACCCTTATTGATCTTACTTATTTGCTTGTTGCTGCTGAATCAGAAATGTTTTAGCGCACTGGAAAAGTAAATTTGGGTGGAATATCTACTTCTCAAACTTCCATAGACATTGACAATAGTAACATTGGAAGTACATAAAAGCTTTCTCTTCCCAATGGAAAGGGATCGGCCTTGGTCAACCCGGTTGACCAAAAGGTAAAGGGATAGGCTAAGTCTGTGATAGTCCTGTGTACCATTCCCAAAGATTCTATATGTTTTTATTGTCAAGAGAAGGGGCATTGGTTGCGAAGCTGTCCTGACTACCTGAAAGATATGAGAGAAGGAAGAATCAAAAAGTTTGACTCTGCTTCAGGTAAGTACACTATCTAACTCTGTTAAGTTTCTAATTGTTGATTCTTAATACATAATGTGACTAGGTTGCATTTTGATTTTTGGCAGGATCAAGCAAAGGGAAGGAAATTTAAAGGAAGAATATGTTGAATCTGATCGCGAAGATGGATTTCAATCGCATGGTTCGAAGATCGGATTTCTAAGCTACTGCTTGAGAGTTATGATAGATTGCTAGAAAATATGTAATAGCATAGTTTTCATTTATAGTTGCATTGTAAGGAAAAAGTTTTTTCCACATTTTATAAATAAATAAAATTTTGTTTTATTTTATTATATCTCCTTGCAATGGCATTTATGAAAAATTGATGTTTGTATGTTTCTAATAATATTGAATATGTGAATTTGATTCTTTCATTTGTGGTAGTGTCTAAATTTACCAAATAAGGAAGATTCTCATCACCCAAGTCTCAATTGGACAGAAACTTGGAATCATTCAAGTTGTATTGTATGATGAATGAGAATTTTCATCTTTGGAAAATTAAGACTAATTCCTTGTTCACATGTATATGTGAGTCAAGTGAAGGACTAAGGGATCGAGTACACATTCTTGTGCATTGGTCAAGTCCACCACAAAGATCGATAAGACTATTCGTCATGATTTACTAAAGTTTAGTAAATATGGTTATACTTACAAGTTTAAGTATAATTCTGAAACATTGGAAAAGTTTAATTGTATGGCAGAACGAATGAGAAGAATCAAATTAGGCAGAAAGATAAAAGTTTCTCAAATCTGAAAGGATGGGAGAGTACTTTAGTATCATGTTTTATGATCATCTTAATGATTATGAAACCATATCACAATTGATTCTCTAAGGACATCTTAGTGCATTCCCATGGCTAAGAAGAGGAGTCATGAATTGTTGAAGTGGTTAAATCAAGAAGATAAGTCATACTTCGTTCCAAAACAATTCTTAGAGTCATACTCCAAGATTGTAACTTGAGTGACATATCTTAAAGAAGGTTTATAACACTTGTCAAATGTAGAGTAAAATGTTTTCTACTGGTGTACACTTGAAATTGGTAAGTTGTGATGTTTTGGATAAAAAAGACCAACTAAGGCCAATTGTGTGAAGTGTTTATCTTGATAAGAATCCACACTATCTCTTGACTATTTGTTTGTCAAGGAATGGTTCTTGGCAAGAGAGTCTTATATGTCAATAGGACAGTGGGAGTCTTAAAGATCCTAAAATAGTTTCAAGAACTAATCAAGAATAAAACCTGTAGTTTATCACTAGCACACGACTTGAGGTTTATAACCTATCGTCCTGACATAATTCTTGTTTCTATGTTTATTCCGGTTAGAGTTGACTATGCATGTGAGTTCTATGAGTTCTCGGTTGCTTGCATAACAACTTGGAAGACATGGTAGGCCCTTGGGCTGCCAGATGGCAAGAAATTAAGATTGAACAAGTTCAGTCCATATGAGATTGAATTTGTCACTAACCTTGTCTTGTGATTATGGTTTTGACAAATTCACATGGATAGGAACACATACACCATAAAATCTAAGTGTCATAAGGTTTCTCTCCGATTCATGAAAATGATGGTGAGGAAACGCTTTCGCTAAATACATTTTAAGTAGATAGCAATTGTGATATTTGCATTCTCAAAGTCGTTAGTGGAGCGTGTGTGATTAACCGGCACACTAGCATAGATTTGTAAGACATGGAAAAGGTCTAAACAATTGAGACGATGATTACGGCATCCCTTTTCATAGTTCTACAAATTATTTAGACACACATGTGAGCTATCTAAGGAAAGGTGTATGATTTTGACAGAGTCTTATCAAAGCATCTCGTATCAGAAATCTGAACTTTGGTAAGAAAGTCAATAAAGTATTGATTTCTAGAAGTCCAACTGATTTCTGGATACATGTCAAAGCTAGTGGGAGCATAAGTGTTATGCTAATAATTATCATGTTAGTGGGAGCATGATTATTATGTTAAGTGTTAATTATAGAAAACAAAAGTCTCAATTTGTGACTCTGTAGGGTTTGAAAAGTTGTTTTGCTATAATTAAGGGAGAGGAAATTATACTTCATTTCAATTCTAAAAGATTAGATTGAGATTTCAATCATCTTTAGTCAAGGATATATATATATATATATATATATATATATATATATATATATATATATATATATGAATTTTATGTTGGAATGGTTCAACATAAGGAAATTCTATATATATTGCGTTCTCAAAATTCGATTATGATTACGGCATCCATCTTCATAGTCGTATTATGTCTTTATGTGAGACATCATGAATCGTGTCCCATATGCTTTGGGTATAGGATCGATTACATATGCTATAATATTTATCCTTTCTAAATTTTCCAAATGCCTAGGGCATTAAGACGGGAAAAGGACTAGAATTGGATATGACTAAAATGATTAAGCAATTGTCGAGCACAATTTGAGGTTTACCAAAGATTGGTTGCTCATGGACAGTTAGAAGTATGATGTAAATTTTTGGAAAGGACCTTGTTGACATATTCTGAAAGGAGGCAACTCTTATTCAGAAGTGATAGTCAGAATGGGAATATGGAAATGTTTCATAGGTGGAAGTTATTTATTAAATTTGTGTAAGATTAGAAAACTTAATGCTAGAAGGATAATCAAAGGATTGTACTTTGAATTTGAGACTTCGTTTCCATGGAACTGATCTCCATTGGAATACTCTGTAATGTCTGTTGACAAGTCTTTGTGACTTTGTGCATAGTCATTACAAGAGGATCAATGCATATAAGTTTCAAATTTGACAGATTTCAGTAAATGGCAAAGAATCTTGTATTCTTACATTTGCGGTAAAGGATTTGGGATTGTGAAATGAGCATCATTGGAATCATGTTCAATTGATCTATTTCACAAAGAAAGGATCATAGACAAACATAGTATGCATACTTGGAGTATAGCATAACTATTGTTTAGAAAACATAGTGTGCATGCTTGGAGCATGAGACAACTATTGTTTTAATTCAAGTGTTAAGTTGATAAATCGAAACATTATGCAATGAATAATGTGTAATCAATATGGTGATAAATAAAATGTGTTTTATTTATATTTATAAGTTCTGAGACCATATTGGATTCGATTATTCTTGTGTTTCACTTTGCATGTTTGGACTTCTTGAATAACTAGGTTATTAAAAACTCTCCACAGTCAATCATACTTTGGAAGTAGGTATGAATCAAGACTGTCATGAATTGGGCTTGTAGATGCCTAAAGTGTTTAGACATAGCAAAAGTTGATGCAACATTCATGAGTGCTCCTAGAACGAGATTCGAGTATTGGATTAAACCCACGCTCATTTGAACCACTTCATGGATTTTATCACGAGTGATTATGAGACGATAATATCTTATATTCTTAAAACTGAGATGTGTGAGTTGTAATTGCGCGTCAGTTGCACATTGACATATGTAAACAAAACTAGTAACTTGGTTGTTATAAAACATATCATTGTGTGTAATTTGATGAGTAAGTACAAGCGAACATTTGAGTCGAAGTTTATCCATTCCTTTTACCCTTGGAGGGATAAAAGCGATATATGTGGGTCCCTCGATGATTTAGTGATGACACCCCTAAGTGCTTGGCCAAGCCTGGACTGATTTGATTTGTTCAATTAGTCATTCCTCATAAATCGGAAATCGGGAAACAACAAATGGACAGAGAGAATGATTATAATCAATGTCTCAGTCCATATGATATCTAGAATGGAGGAATATATGATCCCCTATCTAATGGACACGTCATTTGACTAGGTCAGACTTCGACAACGGCTTTAAGAGCTACGATTGCTAGTCAGGATCTTGGAGTCATATTTGAATAATAGTTTTAGACTTATCCAAGTGGGAGACTATTGGATTAGATGTCTAAGCCCATAACTATTATTGGTATGTACTCGACCCGAGAGTACCATGGTCCATTTGGGTTGCACTTCACCGGAACAATTTGTATGGATAGTCTTTTGAGAATAGTATGTCTATGGTTTATTAATATATTATAAGTTATAATATATTAATATGAAATCGTATTATTTAATTAGTATTGATCAAGAATTAATTTAGAATTAATTTAGTGATCAAAAGGAACTAATTAAATATATATATATATATATATATATATATATATATATATATATATAGAATGGGCCAAGTTCATTTAGTTTGGGCTAAACTTGCATGGATAGTCCATGGAGTTTTAACCCATGGATCCTATGGAAATGAAAGGTCATGGGTATTAGGGTTTACATGAATGTAACCCTAATCCCCCATATTATATAAAGAGGTCTTTGGCACATGAAATGGCACTAGTGTGTTAGTAAACAAGAGTGGGCCGATTTCTACTGTGATTACTATTCTCTCAAGTTTTCCAAGGTGTTTTGGTTATTTGTGATTCCACTTGAGGCATCCACATTATTGGTGCTAGGCTCTTGAAGCTCCAAGGAATCAACTACAAGAAAAAGGTATGTCATCCCACTAAGTTTTATATTAAAAGTTCCCCATGGTATGTTAGTTAGGATGAGAACCTTGGAAAAATCATATTTGCATGTATAATAGTGAAAGCATAGATCCAAGGTTTCTAGGGTTGCATGTACACCATAGGAGTGTTAGAATGCTCAAAACCCAACAGTAATATGTGATACGTTGTTTTCAAATGGTAATTCCTCAACTGTAACTTTCAGATGAGGATAAGAATGTAAATCGTTACATTGGGATTTGATATTTTTACGGCATTTTTCATCCATAATGATTACGTGAAAGGTGGGGGTTTTTTGAATACAAATAGGTGTTTTCTCTCTACTAGGTCACTTTGTTTCCCTTTTCAAGCATACTCTCTAAAAAATCCCACTTCGATTATCTCCATCTTCTTCAAAGAGTTCTACTGCCTCAGTTCAAGTTCTTCAAAAACATCATCAATGGCTCGAGTAATATTCGCTTTCGTTCATGCTGCAAATGGTGTCAATGCTCCAAATACCCCTGATACCCCCATTGTCATCCAAGCCAACAATTTCGCTTTATCAGACGCCATTTCACCACAACATAAAAACTCGGTCATCGAAGACTTTGTTGAATATTTGAAGTGTTTCCCTCTTTGATATGCCCTAAGTGACACTCCAAAGCCATTCTTCCCAAAGCAAGTATGTGAGTTCTATTACTCATGTACTTTTTGAAGGGTTTTGAGCATTCTAACACTCCTAAGGTGTACATGCAACCCTAGAAACCTTGGATCTATGTTTTACTAAGATACATGCAAATTTGATTTTCCAAGGTTCTTAACCTAACTAGCATGGCATGGGGAACTTTGAAACATAAAAGCTAGTAGGAGAACATACCTTTCTTGTTGCTTGGATTCCTCGAGAACCTTGTGAGCCTAGCACCTCAAATGTGATTCCTCAAATGTTTCACACAACACCACAACTCTTGGAATAACTTTGAGAGAAGTACACTATCACTCAAAATCGGCTAGCCCTATTGTTCTACACATAATGCCGATTTTGGTAGCCCATGGGGTCCTTTTATAGTTGTGTCACAAGTAAGGTTACAACATGTAAACCCTAATTGACATGGCTTTTCATATTCCATGATCCATGGGTTTATAACCTCCATGGACTATCCATGGATCACTCTATGGATTTTAGCCCAATTCAATAAACCATGGATCATTAGTCCACTATAAAAGAATGGATGATTTACACAATCAACCCCGTAGATTTAATTAGTCTCCTTTTGATCACCAAATTAATTCTAAATTAATTCTTGATCAATACTAATTAAATAATATTTTAGAACTTATAATATATTAATAAACCTTAAGTGTCCTTTCTCTCATTTTGTCTATCCAAGTGTTGCAATGCCATGCAACCCAAATGACCATGCCAACCGGGTCAAGTACATTCCAAAAATAGTTATGAACTTAGACACCTAATCCAACAGTCTCCCACTTGGATAAGTCTAATAACTATAACTGCAAGAATGACTTCAGGAACCGATCAGCAATTGTAGCTCTTTCAAAGTCTCGCGGAACTGAGATGATGATGATACGCCATTTAAGATAAGTGATCATATAATCCTTTGTTCTAGATATCAGCCGGACAAATACATGGAACAATGTTGTACTTATTGTCCAGCAGTTTGTTTCCCGATTTCCAATTTGTTTGACATAGAACTTAATCGAACACATCAATTTAGTTCTGACCGGGCCCGGTACGAAGGTCAAAACAAAATCATCGAGGGGCCCAGATATCGCTTCTAATCCAAGAAGGAAGAGATAAACTTCGACTCATATGCTTGTTCTACTACTTGTTGAATTATACACAAAGGCACGTTTTATAACATCGAGTTACCCATGCGTTTTCGTACAATCAATGTATAACCAACTCATAGTCAACAACTCATATCTCTAGGTTTGAAGACTTATATGATATTACCATATCACGATCACTCGAGATAAATTCCATGAAGTGATACAAGTGAGCGTGGGTTGAATCCAATACTCAGAACTTATGAGCACTCATGAATGTTGTAGCAACTCTTGCTATGTCCAACTCTTTAGACATCTACAAGCCAGCTTGATGACAGTCTTGATTCATATCTACTTCCAACATATGACCGACTGTGGAGAATTTGAATAATATGATATACCACAACATAATTATTCTGGAAGTCAAAACATGCAAAATGAAATGATAGTAAACGATTAACAGAAGATAGCAACACTTTACTTATAAATAAACAACAACTTTTATTTATCATCAAATGTCAATTACACTTTACAAATTTCAAAGCTATCTAATTTCTAAAACTAACATCATCCTTTAGCCCTATGCGCCTCGCATGCTGAAGTTGCTTAACCCTACCCAGTCCCTTCGTGAAGGGATCTGATGGGTTCTCATCCGATGATACCCTCTTTGCCACGAGGAGTCCTTCTTCTATTTGATGTCTGAAGAAATGGTATTTTCTTTCGATGTGTCTGGATCTTCAGTGATCCCTTGGTTCCTTGGTTAAGGCAACTGCACTTTCACTATCACATAAAATCTCCATAGGCTCCTTTATATTTGGTACAACTCTAAGGTCTCCAATGAAGTTCTTTAGCCATATAGCCTCCTTTTCTGCTTCACTTGCTGCTATATACTCTGATTCGCAAGTTGAATCAGCCACTGTCTCCTGCTTGGAACTTTTCCAAGTAATTGCTCCTCCGTTTAAGGTAAAGACCCAGCCTGACTGAGAGTGGAAATTATCCCTATCAATTTGGAAGTTAGCATCACTATACCCTACTACTCTCGAGTCATCACTCCCACCGAGGGTAAGGACCCAGTCCTTAGTCCTCCGCAGGTACTTGAGAATGTTCTTTACCGCAGTCCAGTGAGTTGTGCCATGGTTCCCCTGATATCTGTTGACCATGCTCAAAGCAAAGGCCACATCAGGATGAGTACAAGTCATAGCATACATGATCGAGCCTACAGCGAAAGCATATGGTACTCGACTCATCTCAGCTATCTTAGCCTCTGTACTCGGGCTCTGAGTCTTACTCTATTTGTCGTTACTCTGGATTGGTAACTCTCCTTTCTTGGAATTCTGCATGCTGAACCTATTCAGCACCTTATCCAAGTAGGTACTCTGACTAAGTCTAATTAGTCTCTTAGTCATGTCTCTCAAAATCCTTATCCCTAGGATATAGGCAGCTTCTCCATGGTCCTTCATAGCAAAACACTTCCCAAGCCAGGACTTCACTTCCTGCAGAGTTGGGATGTCATTTCCTATGAGTAGTATGTCATCCACATACAATACCAAAAAGTTAAATATACTCCCACTAGCCTTGACATATACACAAGATTCATCTTCACTCCTCGAAAAGCCAAACTCTTTGACTTTCTCATCGAAACAAAGATTCCATCTGCGAGGTGCTTGTTTCAATCCATAGATGGATTTCTCAAGCTTACACACTCTATTAGGGTACTCTGTATTGACAAAACCCTCTGGCTGACTCATGTAAACATCCTCATCCAACTTTCCATTAAGGAAAGCGGTTTTGACATCCATTTGCCATATTTCATAATCATGAAATGCAGCAATGGCTAACATAACCCTAATAGACTTAATCTTTGCTACTGGTGAAAAGGTCACATCATAATCAGCTCCCGGAGTTTGCGAAAAGCCCTTTGAAACCAGTCGCGCCTTATAAGTGTGTACATTACCATCCATGTCGATCTTCTTCTTGAAGATCCATTTGCACCCGACTGTCTTACGACCTAGTACATTGTCAACCAAGTTCCAAACTTGATTGTCATACATGGACTGTATCTCGCTGTCCATAGCCTCTTTCCATTTAGCAGCCTCAGGGCCTGCCATGGCTTCCGTGTAGCTGTTAGGTTCATACAGACTTACGAGTGTGCTATCACTGATAAGTGTATCACCTTCCGCAATAATATGGAAACCATAGTAATGCTCAGGTGCATTCCTAACTCTCGTGGAACGCCTCAGAGGTACAGACTCGTCAACATAAGGAAATTCTATATGTGGAAATATTATAGCGGAAGACTGGTAAAGTATCATGTCTTTATGTGAGACATTATGAATCAGATTCCATATGCTTCAGATATAGGATCGATTACATATGCTATAATATTAATTTGTTCTAATTTTCCAAATGCCTATGGAATTAAGAGGGAAAAGGGACTGGAATGAGATATGACTAAAAAGGTTAAGCAATTGTCGAGGACAGTCTAAGGTTTACCAAAGATTGGTTGCTTATGGACAGTTGGAAGTATAGTATAAGTTTTAGAAGGTCCATATTGACAAGTTCTGAGAAGAGGTAACTCTTGTTCAGAAGTGCTAGTCATATGGAATTATGGAAATGTTCCATAAGTGGAAGTTAATCATAAAATTTGTGTAAGATTAGAAACCTTAATGCAAGAAGGATGTTCAAAGGAATGTACTTTGAATATGAGACTTCACTTCCATGGAATTGGTCCGGTAACCAATGTCCAAAGGGAATACCTTGTAATATCATTGGCATAGTCTTTGTGACCTTGTGCATTGACATTACAAAAGGATTATTGCATTTAAGTTTCGAATCTAACAGATTATAGTAAATGACAAGAATTTGGTATTCTTACACTTACTATAAGGATTTGGATTGAGAAATGAGTATCATTGGAATCTATTTCACAAAGTAAGGACCATAGGTAAACATAGTGTGCATGCTTGGAGCATGGGATAACTATTGTTATAATTCAAGTATCAAGTTGATTAATCGAAACATTATACAATGAATAATGTGTAATCAATATGGTGATTAAATAAAAGGTGTTTTATTTATATTCATAAGTTCTGAGACCATATTGGATTCGATTATTCGTGTGTTTCACTTTGCATGTTTTGACTTGCAGAATAATAAGATTATTCAAACTATCCACAGCCGATCATACTTTGGAAGTAGGTATTGAGGCAAGACTGTCATGAATCTGACTGTAGATTGTCTAGGTGTTTTAGACATAGCACAAGTTTGTTGCAGTGTTCATGAGTACTCCTGGAATAAGATTCGAGTATTGGATTAGACTCACACTCATTTGAATCACTTCATAGATTTTATCACGAGTGATTGTGAGACGATAATATCTTATATTCTTAAAACAGAGACGTGTGAGTTGTAGCTTACAAATCAGTTGCACATTGATGATGTGTAAACGCACCAGTAACTTGGTGTTATAAAACGCATTGTTGTGTGTGATTTGATGAGTAAATATAGCAAGCATATGATTCGAAGTTTATCCATTCCTTTTACCCTTAGAGGGATAAAAGCGATATCTGTGGGCCCCTCTATGATTTAGTGATGACACCCTAAGCGCTTGGCCAAGCCTGACTGATTTGATTTGTTCAATTAGTCAGTTGTCATAAATCGAAAATCAGGAAACAACAGATGGATAGAGAGAATGATTATAATCCATGTCTCAGTCCATATGATATCTTGTAGAATGGAGGAATATATGATCCCTTATCTAATGGGCGCGTCATTGACTAGGTCAGAGTTCGACAACGGCTTTTAAGAGCTACGATTGCTAGTCGGTGTTAAATTCGTACTTGCAGTTATAGTTATTAGACGTATCCAAGTGGGAGGCTGTTGGATTAGGTGTCTAAGCCCATAACTATAATTAGTATGTACTTGACCCGAGAGTAGCATGGTCCATTTCGGGTTGCCTTCAAAAGGACAATTTAATATGATGGGTATTTGAGAAAGAGATTCTTTATGATTTGCTAATATATTATAAGTATAATATATTAATTGAGAAATTATATTATTTAATTAGTATTGATCAAGAATTAATTTGGAATTAATTTATTGATCAAAAGAGACTACTTAAATTAACAGGGACTAATTATGTAAATTAGTGATACATATGGTTTGGGCTATTGATCCATGATGGGCTAAGTTTATGTAATAATCCATAAAGAGTTAGTCCACACCAGTTATGGATCATAAGCCTAAGTGTAAGAATTAGGGTTATATGTGACTCTTGGATTCTACATTATATATGTAACCCCTTTAAGCAAAAAATTGATACACTAGTGATCTTGTTGATGCTATAGTTGAATTTTGGTGCCTAGAAACTCTCTCTCAAAGTCCTCCTTTGTTCATGGTGTTTGTGACTTGTTTGAGGCATCACATTTGAGGTGCTAAGTTCTTAAAGGCCAAATACATCAAGCTACAACAAAGAGGTAATCATCTAATCTATTTTTATGATTCAAGTATCAAATTGTATGCTAGTTGTAGGCTTCATGCTTTGGATATTTTATTGCATGTATAACTAGAGAAAACTTAGATCCAAAGAATTAGGGTTGTATCTGAATGGTTTTGAGCATTCTAACACTCCTATGGTGTACATGCAACCCTAAATGTGACAACCGTCAAAATTCGAGTTAGTTCTAGATTTGAATAAACTTAGTTGCACATATAGGCACGACACATACTAGACTTAGTAACTAGAAGCTAAGTTATGACCTACTAGAAACTTGGAAACAATTAGAAACAATGGATAATGTGCTTAGATTTCACATTGATATGTGAATTCTGCATCTACTGAACGGTAGTGACTATCCTTATTCGGGCCACTCTTTGACTCGAACACCTTTTCATGAATTATATACACACATTATGCACTTGACCTAGTAGTAGAAATTAGGTCGGAGTCTCATAGAAACTTAAGTCAAAGTTGTAGACTAGGACTAGTATA
Source organism: Lactuca virosa (assembly GCF_052849685.1). NCBI lineage: Eukaryota > Viridiplantae > Streptophyta > Magnoliopsida > Asterales > Asteraceae > Lactuca > Lactuca virosa. The sequence goes on from NC_136433.1 coordinate 342,805,844, forward strand.
CTTGATTCCTCAATTTCGCTTGAATCTCGGAGTCACTACATAGAATGCCAATAAACTGATAAAAATAAATTACAAACATTATTTATAACTATAAAAGAGTTATAATACCATAAGATAATTTAAAGTCTCAAATATTCTATTTATTTTGATATTCAAAGTTTATTAAACTCCAAAACCCTAAAAGCCATAAAAACTCATATTTATAAACTTTAACCTTAAAAATTTCTATAAAACTAATTATGAAACTTATAATATGATCTTATAATAATAAAAATTATGAGAATGCATTTAAAAAAAATAAAATTTAAGTCATTAGTATTTAACCTTATTTTCTATGCAAAAAAAAATCAAGGTTTTGTGAATGAAAATTAAAATAAGGTGCATATTTTATAAAAACTTGATATTTTTATAAAATAAAGTTATAATTTTATAAAATTTAAGAGAGGGAGACCCTCTCTCCACTCCAAAGTCGGACTCCCTCCTCCCAAGATGCCTCTCCTCTTCCCAACACAAAATGATTCTTCTTCTCTCTCACACTCCATATTCCCTCATTTTCTCTCATTTCTCTCTCACACTCTCACACACATTTTCTCTCTTCCTCCCACTATGAACCACGAAATTTTACAGCCAACATGTCCAAGAACACTCAAGATAATCAAAATCTTCATCATCTAATGGTGTTCATTAAGGTAGAACACGATTTCCTTTCATTTTCCTTCAAGTTTTCATGGATTTTCTTGCATTTCTTTGTTCTTCTACACCATTCTAATGAAAGATCATGAACACATAAACATACACACACACAAACTCATGGTTTTGATGATGATGGTGGTAGGATTTCAACCAAAAACAACATGCATGTTGTAAATGGTGAAATCCAAGGACCAAAACCTATGTCAAACACTAAAATACGGATTTTTACAAGTTTTGAAGGTTCATATACCTTATGCATTCAAGTATTTCCTTTGAAAACATCACTATGACCAACATATGTCCATGCATGGTCTTCAAACCGTGATGCATGTGATGAACACCAAGCTAAAGAGCTTGATGATTAAAGTACATTGTTAATAGTGCATGTAAATGGTTTTATTTGTAAAAAATATCTAAAAGTTCTTTCTGTTCGAAATAAAAATTTTCCTAGATTCCCATTAAGATAATATGAATATCTGGAAAATCCCAAGAGTTTTTACCATTTCTTTGATTTATTAAATTTGTTACAAGAAAACAAGGGCATAAATCACATAAAATACTTTCTGAGGTCTATAAATCCTAGAAAAATTCGTGGATGACCCTTATGGTGAATAATGACCCCTCATAAAATTTCATCGATTTTTGTTACTGTTTGATGTGTCTTTTGATTTTCTTTTTGTGTGGTTCCAATAAATCACAAAACCACTTTAGAGAGTGTGAAAATGCCATCTAGCAATTTTCTCACCTCTTACCAGAGGTGGAAGACTCAGAAAAATAATTTCAAGATTTTTCATAATACATTTCTATTTTTCCCCAATTTTTGTAATTATTATGGACTAAAAATAGGAAAAATAGTTCTGCTTATCCAAAATTCATAAAAATTTACCAGAACACCTTGTAGTACATTAGGATGCTACATAAACGTTTTGATGATTTTTCTCTTCTGTATACTATTTTTATCCTATTTTCTAAGATTAAATACACTTAAATACACAAAATCGGATTTCAGTATATAAAAATCACATTTGGTATTTTTCCCAGATTATTTATTCTGTGAATGAAGTGTACAAAATTTTTGGTAATTTACTTTAACTGTTTAATAATTATTATTCAATTAATGATTATTTAAGAGGATTAAACAAGGAAAAATAGAAAGACTAATTGAAAAATATTTTTTATATTTTTCACAGCTTCTACGTGTATAGTAAAAGTGTTACACAAATTTTGGGCAATTTTGGAAACTGTTTCCTATTTATTTCAATTTTTATTAGAATAAATGCTCAAAACTCATAAAATTTGGTTAATCAGTTTAGAAATCAAATTTTATATTTTTCCCAGCTTAATAATGTTTAATAACAGTAATACAAAAAGTTTGGGGTATTTTCATAGTTGATTTCTATTTTTCATGAATTTGTATCTATTTAGAGAATTAAATATGTGAAAAATGGTTATACATTATCATAATCCATGAAAATTTATCTAGAAGTCTTTTAGTACATTTAGAACCAAAATCTGAAGTTTGGTAATTTTTATTAACTGTTTAGTATTTTTCATGATTTTATGGTTATTCAAGAAACTAAAATCGTGAAAAATAGTCAGACAAATCAAAAATTCAAGAAAATTTATCTTAAGGTCTTTGACTTCAATTAAAACTTAAATGCAAAGTTTGGGACAGTTTAGAACTAAATTGATTTAGTTTTGAATATTTAATCATTGGAACACCTCTAAAATGTTAAATATTAACATTTCAATAATGGAAATTTTCCACTTAAATTGTTATATAACAATTGATTCTTTGAAACTTAATTTCCACAAAAAAATGTTTGTAACTTATCAATATTAAATTTTGACACATTATTGGCATAATTCTATTGTAGTAGTAAGTATACTAGTGTTAGATTTCGATTAGAGACTCACTAGCGAATACCATTATTGTAGGAATCGGTAGTGGTACACGTGGAACGTAGTTCAAGGCATCATTTGCATCATCTAAATGCATTGTGAGTATTCACGCACTCCCCTATTTTCAGTTTTTATGTTTTGGGGTGGAAAAGCATGTCCCGAAAAACTATTATTTGAATGTTGTATTTAAATTGATTTGTATCAAACATGATTGCTATTTTATTGCTATGTCTCTCTATGTATGTCTATGCAACACGGAACATGAGAACTTATCGTACTAAGGCCCTTCCCTTATCTCTAACCATTAACTCTTTGAGCCAATGGTCATTATGGATAGCGCTATTAGGAATTGACAACTCCTCACTCGCCCTATTGCTAGAGTGCATGATACCATATTCATCTATGGAACGATAAGCATAGATCTTGATAGGGCTTCAGTCATAGGTTTGGTTGAGACTCATTGTTTGCTCATACACATACAAACTCGTTTCTCGTTATAGCAATAAACTTGTTATTAATTATAGCAATGAAATTTGTTTCTCATTACAACAACGAACTTTTATTACTGAAAACTTATATACATGTTTTAGCAATGAAATTGTTTGCTCCTTGTAGCAACGAAATTGATTGCTCATTTTAGCAATGGAACTTGTTTACTCGTTTGAGTAACGAACTTTATCTTCCATGAGAATATGAATGTTGCATCTTATTTGGGCAACATACTTTATCTCTCATGATGACAAAGAACTTTGTTTTTACAAACTTATTTACTCATTTTAACAATATACTTTTATTATTGGAAACTTTTATCAAAACTTTGATTTCAATTCATGGAACCAATATTATTTTGTTTATCTGTGAGTACTCACCAACTATTTTTATAGTTGACGCTCGTTTTACATGCTTTTTTAGGAATCATCGAGTAAGTGGCACTTAGGGACACTTCACTTTTAGGAGCATTCGCATGTGTTATATTTTAATTTACATTGTAATTTCTTTTAAAAGTTGTTCAAACCCATTGTAAAATTGTAATGATTTTTAATACTATGGTTGGTGTTGTCTTTTAACTTTTGCTATGAAACCCTTTATACTGCCACGCCTCGTGTTTCCGCTTTAGCGGGGTGTGACACTAGATGCCTTGGATCTATGTTTTCTCTAATATACATGCAAACTTTCAAAATTCCAAAGCATCATCCTAACTAGCATATAATGGAGTATATATACTACAAAATTCAAGTTAGATAACATACCTGTTAGTGTGGTTGGAAACCTTGAAGCTTTAATAACCTAGCACCAATAATGTGAATGCCTCGAATGGAACCACAAATCACCACCAACAAATGGAAGAACAAGAGAGAGATTACTTGCACTCAAATTTCGGCTAGCACTCTTGTGTGTACACTTAGTGGCCGATTTTGCTAGCTATAGGGGTCCTTATATAGTGTGTTATGGTTACACCATGCAAACCCTAATGTGCATGACTTTCCACATTCGGCTCCATGGGATTTAACCTCCATGGAGTATCCATGGGTCACCACATGGGTTTAGCCCAACATAAAGAACTATGGATCATAAGCCCACTTTATAAGAATGAATGATTTACACAATCAATCCCCATTTATTTAATTAGTCTCTTTTGATCACAAAATTAATTCCAAATTAATTCTTGATCAATACTAATTAAATAATATGATTTCATATTAATATAGTAGAACATAATATTTTAATAAATCATAAATAACCTCTTCTCAAAAGTCCGTCCTTACAAATTGTTCCGGTGAAATGCAACCCAAATGGACCATGCTACTCTCGGGTCAAGTACATACCAAATATAGTTATGGACTTAGACACCTTATCCAACAGTATCTCACTTGGATAAGTCTAATAACTATAGTTGTAAGTATAAATTCAGGATCCGACTAGCAATCGTGGCTCTTAAATGCCTTTGTCGAACTTAGATGTACCATTTTAGATAAGTGATCATAGAATCCTCTGTTCTCAAGATATCAGCCGGACAAACACATGGAACATAGTCAATCTTATTGTCCAACAGTTTGTTTCCCGATTTCTGATTTGTTTGACATAGAACTTAATCGAACACATCAATTTAGTTCTGACCGGGCCCGGCACATAAGCCACAACAAAATCATCGAAGGGCCCAAGATATCGCTTTTAATCCTCCAAGGACTAAAAGGAACAGATAAACTTTGATAGTATATGCTTGTACTAACTATTTACTGAACCATACCCAATAGCACGTTTTATAACATCGAGTTACCGATGCGTTTTCGCATTATCAATGTACGACCAATTCATAGTCAACAACTCATATATCTAGGTTTGAAGATTAGATGATATTACCGTCTCATGATAACTCGAGATAAATTCCATGTAGTGATACAAGTGAGCGTGGGTTGAATCCAATACTTAGACCTTACGAGCACTTATGAATGTCATAGCAATGTCTAACCATTTCTGACAATCTACAAGCCAAATTCATGACAGTCTTGCTTCAATACCTACTTCCAAAGTATGATCGACTGTGGATGGTTTGAATAATCCAATTATTCTGGAAGTCAAAACATGCAAAAAGAAACAATAGTAAAACAATTGACATGAGACAGTACCATACTAGTAAATAAAAAACACCTTTTATTTAAGCATCAAATGTCAATTACAATTTATCTATTACAAGTTTCGAATCAGCTATCTAATCAATAAAACTAATATCATCCCTCATCCCACTGCGCCTCGCATGCTGTAAATGCTTAACCCTACTCAGTCCCTTCGTGAGGACCTGCCGGGTTCTCATCTGATGATACCCTCTTTGCCACGACGAGTCCTTCTTCTATCTTGTGTCTTATGAAGTGATATTTCCTGTCGATGTGTCTGGACCTGCCATGATCCCTTGGTTCCTTGGCTAAGGCAACCGCACTATCACTGTTACAGAAAATCTCCACAGGCTCCTTTATAGCTGGTACAACTCCAAGGTCTCCGATGAAGTTCTTCAACCATATCGCCTCCTTCATCGCTTCGCTTGCTGCTATGTACTCTGATTCGCACGTTAAATCAGCTACAGTCTCCTGCTTGGAACTTTTCCAAGTTATTGCTCCTCCATTCAGGGTAAAGACCCAGCCCGACTGGGAGCGGAAATTATCCCTGTCGGTCTGAAAGCTGGCGTCACTATACCCAACCACTCTCAAGTCATCACTCCCACCAAGTGTAAGGACCCAGTCGTTTGTCCTCTGCAGGTACTTGAGAATGTTTTTCACCGCAGTCCAGTGAGCCTTGCCAAGATTCCCTTGATATCTGTTGACCATGCTCAAAGCAAAGGCCACATCAGGACGAGTACAAGTCATAGCATAGATGATCGAGCCAACAGCGGAAGCATACGGTAATCGACTCATCTCAGCTATCTCAGCCTCTGTACTCGGACTCTCAGCCTTACTCAGTTTGGCATTGCTCTGGATCGGTAAGTCACCTTTCTTGGAATTATGCATGTTGAACCTCTTCAACACTTTGTCCAAGTAGGTACTTTGACTAAGTCCAGTTAGTCTCTTACTCCTGTCTCTCAATATCCTTATCTCTAGGATATATGCAGCTTCCCCAAGGTCCTTCATAGCGAAACACTTCCCAAGCCAGGATTTCACCTCCTGCAAGGTTGGGATGTCATTTCCTATGAGTAGTATGTCATCCACATACAGTACCAAAAAGCTAACTATACTCCCACTAGCTCTGACATATACAAATGACTCATCCTCACTTCTCGCAAAGCCAAACTCTTTGACTTTCTCATCGAAGCAAAGATTCCATCTGCGAGATGCTTGTTTCAATCCATAAATGGATTTCTCAAGCTTACACACTCTATTAGGGTACTAAGCATCGACAAAACCCTCTGGATGACTCATGTAAACATCCTTAGCCAACTTCCCATTAAGGAAAGCAGTTTTGACATCCATTTGCCATATTTCATAGTCATGAAACGCATCAATGGCTAGCATAACCCTAATAGACTTAATCTTCGCTACTGGTGAGAAGGTATGATCATAGTCAACTCCCGGAGTTTGAGTAAAGCCCTTCGCAACCAGTCGCGCCTTATAAGTGTGTATCTTCCCATCCATGTCGGTCTTCTTCTTGAAGATCCATTTGCACCTGACTGTCTTACGACCCGATACATTGTCAACCAAGTTCCAAACTTGATTGTCATACATGGACTGAATCTCGTTGTCCATCGCTTCTTTCCATTTAGAAGGCGCGATGCCTGTCATGGCTTCCTTGTAGTTGTTAGGTTCATCCAAATTTATTAGTGTGTTGTCACTGATTAATGTATCACCCTCAGATGTTATGTGAAAACCATATAACACAGGTGGAACACTAACTCTACTAGAATGCCTCAGAGGTACAGACTCGTCAATCGGATCAACAGGAGTTTCCTCCTCAGGTTGACCGCTAGTGTTTGAGGTTCCTTCATCGGTTAACTCTTGAAGCTCTTCAAGGTCAATTTGCCTCCCATTGTCCCTTTGGAATTTAAGTTCCCTTTCTTGGAAAACCCCTCTCCTTGTAACGAAGACAACATTGTCACTCGGTCTGTAGAAGAGATAAACAAAGGATTTTTATGGGTAGCCGATGAAAATACACCGCTCACTCTGAGGTTCGAGCTTGTCGTGAGTCTCGCGCCTCACGAAAGCCTCACAACCCCAAACCTTGATGTGTGATAACGAGGTAGCCTTCCCTGTCCACGTCTCGTGAGGTGTTTTCGCAACCTTTTTAGTTGGGACTCTATTAAGGATATGGGTGGCAGTCTCCAAGGCATACCCCCAGAATGAGATTGGTAACGAAGCTCGACTCATCATGGAATGAACCATGTCTAACAAGGTTCGGTTGCGCCTCTCAGCCACACCATTAAGTTGTGGTGTCCTAGGTGGCGTCAACTGTGAAACAATTCCACACTCCTTAAGATAGTCCAGGAATTTGATACTAAGATACTCACCACCCCGATCAGATCGGAGCATCTTTATCTTCCTGCCCAACTGATTCTCCACTTCTTGCATAAACTCTTTGAATTTCTCAAAGGTTTCTGACTTATGCTTGATTAAGTAGATATAGTCATATTTGTTGTAATCATCAGTAAAAGTCGCATAGAAGCGGTTAGCATACCTTGTGGCGGTTCTGAAGGGCCCACACACATCGGTGTGTATGAGATCCAACAAACCCTCACCCCTTTCACAAGAACTAGTGAAGGGTGACTTAGTCATTTTTCCAAGCAAACAAGACTCGCAAGTGTCATCCGACCTTAAGTCGAATGACTCCAAAACTCCAGCCTTCTGGAGTTGGCCTATGCGCTTCTTGTTGACATGTCCAAGACGACAATGCCACAAGGATGCCTTATCCAAATCATTAGAAGAATCGATATGTAACACAATATTTCCTAAGTTGTCTACAACCATCACAGTTTCATATACACCATTACAAGGTAATGCTCTAAAATAGAAAAACACCATTATAATAAGCATTTATTGCACCAATTTCATTATCAAACGAAAATGTGAAACCTTGTTTGTACAAACCATGAAAGGAAATAATATTTCTCGCCATATCAGACGAGTAGCAACAATTATTCAAATCTATTTCTAACCCACTACTAAGCAATAAAGAGTAAACTCCAATCTTGGTGACAGGTGAAACCTTCCTATTCCCCATGATCAAGTTTATCTTCCCGTGCTCCACATCGTTACTTCTTTTTTGGCCCTGCACATCAGAACAAATGTGAAATCCACAACCTGTGTCAAGCACCCAAGAGTTAGTATGTGATGAGTTTTTAGATAGAATAGTGTAAATTCCTGCATGGGTGGGTTTGACTTCCCATCCTTAACATCCTGCAAGTACTTGGGGCAGCTTCGCTTCCAGTGCCCCTTTTCATGGCAATAGAAACACTTTGGTTCCTTTGGGATGGTCGAGGGGGTAGCAGAACCTCCTTTGGTTCCACTTGAAGAGGATCCATCAAGAGACTTTCCCTTGCGGCTCTTGGAAGGAGCCTTCCTCTTCTTCCCCTTACCTTGCCCAATTTCCAGAACAGGGGCATTAGCAGTAAGAGTGGTTACAACAGATTTACCTTTGAGACCACTTTTGGAAGTCCTCAAAAGGCCCTGAAGCTTGCTCAGAGTGACTTCCTCCCTGTTCATATGATAAGTCATGCGGAACTGATCATAACATGGAGGTAAGTAGTGTAGAATAATATCTATAGCCAGCTCCTCATCAAATTTCACATTCAATTTGAGCAGACGGTCCACAAACCTTTGCATTTTCTGCAAGTAGCCCGTGATGGGTTCACCATCCTTCATCTTTGTTGTAATCATGGAGCATATGATTTCATACCGCTCTTGACAAGCACTCTGATGGTATCTTTCCATCTGGTCCTGGTGCATCTCAAAAGGGTAGAAGTCCTCATAGGACTTTTGGAGTTCAGTAGACATGGTGGCAAGCATGATACAAGCTACCTTGGTGGCATCTTTCTTAAGTGCCTTGAAATCAGCAATCTCCTGAGGAGTAGCAGCAGACTCATCAATTTCCTTAAGCTCCTTGTCGAGGACATATTCCTTGTCCTCGTAGCGAGTGACCATCCTGATGTTCCTAATCCAATCATTGAAATTAGTCCCATCAAAAATGACTCTCCCACAAAGGTTCATGAGAGAGAGAAGGAGCCAGTAGGGTTTGAGCCCGAACCAGTGTTGGAAAACATCTGAAAGAAAGAAATACAAAGTTTAGATTAGATAAAAGGTCCTTAATATAACACCCAAAATGAAATATTAAGGCTAGGACCCAACACAATATTTTACAATTTGGAAGAGGGATGTCGTAATCCAACTCGCAAAATATTTGAAGGTAGGTAAATGACGATTTACCAATTTCCACCATGAAAATGAAATTTGTTAATTAAGTTTTAATTGGATTTGAAACTCCTAGATCCTTTGAGATTCATTGAACAATTCAATGGCATGTTTAAATCTTGATTATGTCCTTCAGGTTTGTGACTGGGATACCGAGGATCACAAACAAGGTGTGAATAACCATGCAAATGTACTTGGTACTCTCAATGTCAATTATCACTTTAATCAATGTGTCGGTTAACCACACACGCTCCATTAACCTTATGATAAACATTAAGCTACCCTTTGCCACCCTTACTAGTCCAAGTTAATGTGTCAGTTAACCACACACGCTCCATCAACGACTTGGTAAGGTGCAAAGTGTAATTCCATCGATTAGCATCAATTTCACATTTTCCTAAAGTAACTAAGATTGGGAATTTATAAAAGGTTTAGTTACTTTATATTTATCATTATACTTTTAATGAGAATTATAGTCTTTGTCATACCCGTTCGGCTAACGATCCTCCACCAGTCAAGGAAACGGTGGGTGAGAGTGGACACCCATTAAACCACCATTTTATAGGCAGTAACCTTATACCCCCTTATAGACCGACTTCGTGAATGAGGCCTACAAACGGTAAAACCGACTTGTCTTATACATATATATAAATATTAAACCTATAATATTATAATAGTATGAGGGTTGAATTTTAACTTTTAAAATTCTAAGGTTTGGAATTAAAGTTTCATTTAGTGGGACTTTACAAATTCCAAAACTTGAGGGCAAGTTTTGAAACTTGTCAAAACTCTTCAAATCCATAACATATGAGTTTAATGACATCTTTAATAGAAAAACCTTTCATGTTCCATAACATCCATAACTTGAGGACAAGTTATGGAGTCCACTAAAAACATTTAAAACATTATTTAACTAATACAGTATTCAAATAATTCATAGAAGATACAATTAAACTCAAACGAACAAGACAATTCAAATCAAACAAATTTCATGTAATTAGCCTAATCATATAAACTATTACAAAACAAGAAACTTTGACAATTATCTTTTAATTGGACAAGCATGATCATTACCATATCAAAAAATAGGTTTCATAGTTCCAAAAACAGTTTAGGGTAATGGTCCTAATCCAATTGCTAGCCAAAACTCGAAATTCTGCTCACAGATGCATCACCACGTCGTGGTAAAAGCTGCCATGTCATGGTGGACATGCAGAAACGAAATTGGTAGATTTTCTAACTTTGGAAAAACAAGTATCATCAAGTATAATGGAAATCAAGCCTAGGCTTTGATACCACTGAAAGGTTTTGAGCATTCTAACACTCATATGGTGTACATGCAACCCTAGATGCCTTGGATCTATGTTTTCTCTAATATACATGCAAACTTTCAAAATTCCAAAGCATCATTCTAACTAGCATATAATGGAGTATCTATACTACAAAATTCTAGTTAGATGACATACCTTTTAGCGTGGTTGGAAACCTTAAAGCTTTAAGAACCTAGCACCAATAATGTGAATGCCTCAAATGGAACCACAAATCACCACCAACAAATGGAAGAACAAGAGAGAGATTACTTGCACTCAAATTTCGGCTAGCACTCTTGTGTGTACACTTAGTGGCCGATTTTGCTAGCTAGACGGGTCCTTATATAGTGTGTCATGATTAGGGTTACACCATGCAAACCCTAATGTGCATGACTTTCCACATTCCTTAGGCTCCATGGGTTTTAACCTCCATGGAGTATCCATGGGTCACCACATGGGTTTAGCCCAACATAAAGAACTATGGATCATAAGCCCACTTTATAAGAATATATGATTTACACAATCAATCCACATTTATTTAATTAGTATCTTTTGATCACAAAATTAATTCCAAATTAATTCTTGATCAATACTAATTAAATAATATGATTTCATATTAATAAATTAGAACTTATAATATATTAATAAATCATAAATAACCTCTTCTCAAAAGTCCATCCTTACAAATTGTTCCGGTGAAATGCAACCCAAATGGACCATGCTACTCTCGGGTCAAGTACATACCAGATATAGTTATGGACTTAGACACCTTATCCAACAGTATGTGCACCATAGGAGTGTTGTAGTATACAAAACCCAACATGGATTTCATGGTACATGAAGAAGTGGAACAAGATTATCACTAGCTGATGTCACTAGAACTAAGAAATCGAATGAAGAGCTTAAAGGAGATAATTTTCAGTGGATGAAGCAATAAATATTGGATGAAGCTGATGAATGCAATTAGAGTTAGTTTTGACATCATCAGATAAGGGGAGATTGTAAGGTTAAACCTTACAATCTGATGAGCCAAATACATGTTGACCATTAGCTCGAGCGCCAACGTCAGCTTATGAACTTCACCAACGTTAGCGTGTGATCACTACTAGTAGTGCATTTACCTTGTATTATATAATTATATTAATAGTATATGTCGGTTAACTGTTTCTTAATCTTAGTTATTAGGATCAGTCTATTTACTTGGATTAGAATCAATCCCATAAATGTCGGGATTGATCGTTACTAGTGTTATTATATATTTTTGTAATTGGGTTGTGCTAATTGCAACCCTAATCACTGCTTTGTGCCGATTCTCTTTGTGAGGATCATTATTAGTGAAAACATATTTGTGATAACTATGTTCTTAGTTCTTTCTTGTTTGTATCCAATCAAGCAAACCTTCACCTGATATATATATATATATATATATATATATATATATATATATATATATATATATATATATATATATTTGTATGAAAATACATATATAATTAAATCGAGTAAAATCATGTCATATAGGTTCATCCAATACATATTGTAGATGATAGGCAGATATAACATTTAATTATCTAGTCACTTCATATCTATGTGTAAAATTTAATTATCTAGTCACTTCATATATATATATATATATATATATATATATATATATATATATATATATTTGTATGAAAATAGATATATAATTAAATCGAGTAAAATCATGTCATATAGGTTCATCCAATACATATTGTAGATGATAGGCAGATATAACATTTAATTATCTAGTCACTTCATATCTATGTGTAAGATGAAAGTAACTATGCACTCACTTGTCAAAAGTGGATACCTCGGAATTTGGGCAGAACTTCGCCTTGGTACTTTATTTTTTCCTCTGACATGACCTAGATTCACATTACTAAGTCTTAGTCTTATCTTCCTGGCGACTAATGATAGTCTTGATTCCTCACTAATCCCAATGTCTACATCAAGATCTATCAAGTAAGGAACAACCAGGTAGGATCATATCGGAGGTAGGGTTCGTTTGGTATACAGAGTATACTGTTCAGAAATCCCATTTCAAACACCTCACTAAATCTAGCCTAGACATCATCCCCATAAGTAGATCAATCAGTATAATGACTTGGAATTACTGATAAATCTTATTTATAGGTTCATAATAACAAGTTATGATTATAAATATGAGTTAGACTAAAAGAAAAAAGAGTGTAGCTTAACTTATAGATATTTTCCTGACAACAGATTGGAAATTGTACCGACAGAACTCCAGCGTGATAACTACTAGTTTTTGGGTACTTAGGGACCTCAAAGCTAGTCAAAATACTCTAAACAGTAAGGAATTTCGAGATTATAACTTAGAGAATCAGAGGGGGAGTTTTTTGAGGTGTGGGGAGGAATGAAGACTTAGAAGCTATTTATAAGCAGTTTTGGGCATAGGCACGTCGCGCTCTATCAGTGTGCTGGCTCCATGTCACACCCTCGGTCGGCGGTGAAAACGTCGGGCTGTGCGACGTAGGGATATTGGATCAAGGCACGCAGATATATTAAACATCACACACAAACATAACACAAACTCTACTTTTATTTATTATAATTTATTGGGGTTACATTGTTTAATATATCAAGCACATATCATGAACATAACTAGAAATGAAAAACAAACAAAGATAAACTCCAGCAAGCTTCCTTGATGACATCCTCCTCTGCACGACTCCCTTCCTCACTCATCTCCCTGAGAATACATGTATTTTGGAAACGTCAACGTAATGTTTGTGAGTTCACAGGTGTTATAGTTTCTACTTTATTTGATTGTATTTTAAGAATCCTTTTTCTTTTTAGAAAAACCATTCTATCTTTGTTAAGATATCTTACTGAGTTTAACTTATTATCTTTATAGGATATTTTACCTATCCTATCTTACTATCTTTGTAGGATATTTTACCGATCCTATCTTATTATCTTTATAGTTTACGATATTCTATTAATCCTAACGTATTTTATTACTACTTGAAGGCGCCCCTCTAGGTAGTCGGATCTCTAAGGTGGTTGTAATATATTTCCACGAGCCCCGATAATTGACGTTGTAGACTAATAATTTCCCCGCACGACGCTTCATCAGACGTCGAATAGTGCTTGAATAATAAAGAAAGTTATCCTACCAGGATTGTAGCTAGCAATCGCAGGTGGGAGTATCAAACCCCGTATATATATATATATATATATATATATATATATATATATATATATATATATATATATATATATATATATATATATATATATATATATATCTTTCTGGCTATCGCAAGATTAACGATTACAGGTTCGGGGTAGCCGAATTTAATTAGGCTAAGGATGATTAATAACGACTCACTAACACATTAACCTTAGGTATTTTATCTTTTATCTTTCTTTCTTAGTGGTTTCCTATAACTTTCACAATATAAATCTTTTACCTTATATTTGATAATTAAAACTTATAGACCTCATAATTACCTTATATATATATATATATATATATATATATATATATATATATATATATATATATATATATATATATATACACCTTAATTATGGTTAATTTGGAAAAGGATATATGGGCAGAGTAATGATTAGGTACATTGAATATCCCTATATTTGACCAGCATTACTTCTAGGTACTATGTTATCCGAGGGATTTTGTGCCTTAATGCACGAGATAAGACGGAGATTGGCGCCAGGTTTATCACCGTAGATTATTAGGGTTTCGTGGTTGGAGAGGTGAAGGCAAACGGCCTTCTCGTGGCACATAATATCAGCATGGTGGGGGCTTAACCAATCCATGCCGATTATCACATCAAAACTCCTAATATTAATTGGCATCAAATCTATTTGAAATGAGTGGTTGTTTAATGTTAATGTGCATCCTACATAAACGTCTTTGGTTGTTTCGGTTTTCCCATTAGCCATCTCCACCGTGAAGGCTTCGCTTAGCTTTTAGGGTTGTTGGTTTAGTAAGTGTTTGAATTTTTTACTCACGAAACTCCGCTCATCCCCACTATCAAATAGAATGCATGTGTAAGTGTTGTTGACGTACCAGTAACAACCGTCGGGTCATGTACTGCCTATCCTTGACCCAATGTCAGGACCCTGCCTGATCCTCCTTCTCCTTGGTTGTTGGCTTTGGGGCAATTTCGCCTAAATTTCCAGTTCCTCCACATCCATAACAAGTATGACTGGCCACGACGTTATTGTTGTTGTTGTTGTTTGGCTGTTGGTTCTGTTGATGTTGAGATCTGCAGTACTGGGCGGTGTGCCCCTTGCGGTTGTAGTTGGTACACTGCATTTCTCTGCACTCGCCATTGTGGTGGTAGTTGCATTTGTTACATTTTGGTAAGGTTCCTGAGTATGGCCAGGTAGTGGTTTGCGCAGATGAGGCTGGAGCAGATGGTGCTGGCGCAACTTGAGCGGTAGCAGCGTGGACTGCTACAGTTTGCTGCTTTTTGGAGGATCCATGGTTCTGTCGCCCCTTTCGTTTGTTTTCCCCATTTTTCTTGTTATTCCCTTCCTTCTTGGTCTCAGTCTCAGCAGTTTTGGCTCCTTTCTTGTTGTCATGGTCGTAAATCTTTTGAGCTAGCCTTTTCGCACTGTCAAAAGTCTCTGGGTTTGCCGCAATCACGTTTCCTTGGATTGGAGAAGTTAATCCCCAAATGAACTGCTCGATCTTCTTCCCCTCTGATGTGATCATACCCGGGCATAATAATGTTAATTCACTAAACCTTGAGATGTAGGCCTCGATGTCTGAGTTTTGTACTGTGGGGTTCCATAACTCCTGCTCTAATTTTTGTACTTCCCCACGGGGACAGTACTCTGCCATCATCATCTCTTTGAGCTCCTCTCATGGCATAGCATTTGCCACTGGGAGTGTCATGGCCTCCACATGACCATTCCACCACGACAGCGCTTGGTCGACAAACGTGCAAGCTGCAAATTTCACCTTGCATTCTTCAGGACATCCGCAGATCTCAAAGACTGACTCGATCTTTCTATCCATCACTTTAAAGTTATCACGCCTCCCGTTCCGTTGAACGTTCGTGGTTTGGCATTTGAGAAGTCTTTGTAGGTACAGACCTTTGCAAGTCCTTGGTTCATTCCTTGATTCGAGCTTCCAGTTCCTTGACCATTACCGCCACCGTTGTTTCCATTATGAATATGAGCCAATGTTGCGGTGACTGCAGCCGATACTGCTGCCTGGAATGCAGCAGAGTTTACCTCCGACGGAGGCGGTGGTGGTGGTGCCATGTTGTTGTTCCTACGAATGTATCTTCGAGGCATCTTCTGTCATGGAATAGAAAGATGGTGAGTACATAGTGGTTTGTGGCTTCGTGTTCCTTTGGTATATAATGGTTCCGATGGTTCGGTTGTGCATATGAGTGAATTCATACAATATCATGAAACAAGGAAAATAGAACACATAGCAGATAACAACATCACAAATAAAACATAGAACCATTTCATTAATGATAAACTTTGTAGTACAATGCGTGAAAATTCGCCTTGGAAGGCGTACAGTACATAAGGAAAATAAAATATGTCAGCATAACGGCTCTATGAGTAATGTAGTCACTTAATCATAAAGTCGGTCAATAGTACAAAGAGAGAGGGTCCCATCGATAGGGGTGGTGATAATCAGATGCCGAAATGACGCACCAAAAGGTCAACCAATTCACTCATCTCCCGAGTGATTTCATCTCTCTCTTGCTCCGCTCGAACTGCTCTTGCTTCTGCTGCAAAAAGTTGTTGCCTGAGAGTGGAAACTTCCTCCTCCAAGGAGCGTGTCCGGTCTGTGGGGTCCTCCTATGCTATGTGCGGATCTGGTATTATTCCCGAAGGGTGTGATTCGCTAGGAATTTTCCCACTGCCTTCTCCCCCGCCTGTCTCCTCATCGGATCCCTTATCCTCGTAATTTGTCTCTTGATACTCTTCAGGTCCTATTCCTGGGTCTGCCTCTTGAACCATTTCAGGTTCCTCCTCCATCCACCCGTGGACCACTAGGGCCTGATAGTAAAGGTCACCTTGCTGGTATTCGGCCATGATGTCTGTGCGAGAATTGGAGGTGTGAGAAGTGTGTAAGGGGGTGTATGTAGATAGCATTCTAAAATACTCCTATAGTATTTTAGTTATTTAGGTTTGATTCTTATAAACTTTTGGATAATTAGATGGTAAGTTTTTGATTCATTGTCCACCACAATCACTCCCGAACATATGTTGGTCGTATTTTGAATAAATATAGTTAATCAGACTATATTTATCCCCAATACGACTACATAACTATCCGGGTTTAACCACGATGTTCAATTCCTCCATAAACTTTTATTGTTATTGTAATAATGCACACATAGGTATGTATTTTATTTTTGTTCAGAGTACTTTAGTCCCAATGTATTTATAGTTGCATATCTTGTATGATTAGATATTCCAGTTCACTATAAACATTGCTTTGATACCAATCTGTCACATCCCCGAACCAGAACGGCGGAAACGTCCGGGGGTTGGATGACTTCATCTTGTAATATCATCACAGTGTAAATAATTGAATCAAGACAACATCATCATCACACATACAATAATACAACCATCATTGTTTACATAAGTGTGTTGGATTACAAATTACATTCCAAAATAATAAGTGTATGATGATAACAAAAATACAACAAAATCCATGTGTTCTTGGTGACCAACCCGCTTAACGATTTCCTGAGAATACAAGTTATTTTGAAAACGTCAACATATATAATGTTGGTGAATTCATAAGCATGTTTGTATGAAAAGTTTTGTATCACTTTGTAAACACCCGAAAATCCGATATTTTCTGTAAAAATGGTTTGAAAGTTTTGTATCAAATCTTGTATTAAAGCATGTGTGTTTCTGTTTTGAAAATGTATAAAGAGAGTATTCCAGAAAATCCTATATTTCTTGTTGCAAGTAGAAGGTAATGCATAATGTTTGTTTCCCAGAAAATCCGATATTTTATGTCTGTAAATGAGTTGTAGTCTTTAAACCATAAGACCCGAGTGTTGTAGAATCGAATAGCTTGTATGTGTTTCGAAAGTATAGTATATGTATTCCGTAAATTTGTACAGTGTTTGTTAATCTCTATGTGAGTCGTTATAACCATGATTGATATGACTGGTCTTCCTATCATGACGTTTTTCAGGCGTCGACTTGTTTAAGGTAAGACATTTGTCATCCTAGACTGGCCTAGTCTAGTTGTAGCGAACAGCTCAGGTGCGGGGTTGTCAACCCCGTATAGATCTATACACAAGCTCCCGCTCTCCCACCAGGAGACTCTGGTTATAACTACAGGACTGAAGGTTGTACACTAGGTAGGTACGAATGAAAGAACGTCTCACAAGAACCTTAACTAAATTTACGCGAACAGTGTATCACATTGTTTACCGTTTTAAAATAATGTTTCGAGTATGCATTTGATTACAAAACATTGGTGAATAGATACCATTTGTTTTTATCAAAGTGTTAAGTATTGTTCCATATTGGCCCGATTAACATAAAATGTGTCCGGAGGCCTAATAAGAAAACCAATGGACCTATAAGGCCCACAAACATGAAATGAGTATGTCCAGTCCAATAAGCATGTAAATGGGTCACTAAGGCCCAATAAACATGAAATGTGTATACAGGGCCCAATAAATATGTAAATGGGTCACTAAGGCCCAATAAACATGAAATGTGTATACATGACTCAATAGAAGTGAAAATAATGTAATTAGCTCGTTTGTTATTATAATGCATTGTTTTAGCTCAATTTTTACTAAAATGGCATAAAAGGCCCACTTTTTGTTGAAAATGACATTCTTGGCCCATTAAGCCGAGAATGTACATTATAGACCCATTTTTTTTTAAAAATGTCACTTTAGGCCTATTAAGACCGAAACTTACATTTAAAGCCCATTTTTGTAAAAATGACGTTTTCAGCCCACTTTTGATAGAAATAACATTTTCGGCCCAATTTTTAATGGAAATGACATTTTTCGGCCCAAATATATTGGAAATAACAATTTCGTCCCAAATTTAATAAAAATGATATTTTCGGACCAAATATATTGGAAATAACATTTTCGGCCCAAATTTAATGGAAATGACATTTAAAGTCCATAAAGACCACAATTTACATTTTAGACCCATGAAAACCGTGATTTTCTAATTAAGGCCCATTTTTATGAAAATTGACTATTTTAGCCCATTAAAACCGTGAAGGCCCAAATAGAAGCCCATTTTGTGAAAACTAACACTTTAGGCCCCTTTAAAACCGTGAATATCATAAAGATCCATTTTTATCTAAAAATGACTCTTTTGGGTCCCCTCAAAACCGTGAGTTAACATTAAAGGCTTCACTTTTTGTTTATTTGTCAAATATGGCCCCTCTTACGGTTTTTATTTAGTTTTCAAGTATTTCTTAACATGTTTAATCCTTTCAAATTCATAGTAAGTGTTGGGATTAAAACCCTAATTGTGATTTGATGAACAAGATGCGGAAAATAAGAACAAACACAAATAAAGAAGATATGTCAAATGATCACTCGATTTATTCAAAACATGAGGAATAAATTACACTTTAAGGAATAATAATCTAACTCTACAAGAAACCTCACAATGTTTGGCGGCTACATTTTGCCTAACTCTTAACTCTAATTATGAATAACACATGACTATTTATAGGAAAAAGACAAGTCTTGGGCTTTTAACCTACAGTTCATCAAGGGGGGCCATTGCCATCATCCATGGAGTACTTTGAAACCCTACAATCTCCCCCTCAAAGTATGGAATGGATGACAATGCTTTAACTTCCAAAACAAGCATCTAGCAAATAAGAAAAGATCTTGCAACAAGGAATATTTGAAGCAATCCACGAATCATGATTCTTCAATAGTCTTCAACCACGGGTTCTAGGATATATATAAAAACCAAGCACTGAAGTAATGTTTTTAAACTTCATTTTCTGATGTAATCCCAAAGATCTTCAATAAAGCCAAACCCGCCATAAAAACTCATTTCAGAACAAAGAAACCAAATCACTTCTTGTCTTTGAAGAGCTCCCCCTCCAAGTCACAATGATCTCCACATAAGCTAATGATATAGGCCACCAAAAATTATCATGTAACAACGGGTAATTTTAAGATTCGTAACGCCACTTGATCGAGAAAATACTAGAAGTCAGAGATATAACAAGTCCTTAGAAGAGCTTGATGAAGATCTGCTACTGTAAAGGAATTCTCTGCAAAAACTTTAGAAGAGCTCGATGAAGAACTGCTACTGTAAAAGCTACCCTCATAATTCTACCACAAGCTTTATCAAAAATCTTCAAATTTGAAAAGTCACAAATCCAATTTCGAATGGCCATACCAAATTCTCCCCCGATTTATAATCAAAAACGTGATTATAAAGCCTTCTAATGTTCATGAGAATGATCTTGAATGGATAAATAATTACTATGCTCCCCCGCGACAAAATGATATACACAATGAAGTATAAAATCTGAAAAAGTCGAAATTTTTTGACTTTATTGCGAAAAACGACTTTCCGAACCGCCAAGACTTGATGGAATCCATAATTTTCTATTCACGAAAAAATATGTGCATAAAAAAATCCAAAACTGTTCACCGGCCCTCAAATTTGCAAACTTTTCGAAAATGGGCTGAAATTGTCACTTTGAAAAAATTCAGGGACTAAAATTGTAATTCTGCATCAATATTCCCCTTTATTTGTAACAAAATCTGGAAATGGTCCAAAAACGCCAAACTGTGAAAACACCAGGGACCAAAAGTGTCAATTCGCTGATGTTGCAGGGACCATAAATGAAACTTTGAGTTATCTTCCCCATTTAAGCTTTGACAGATGAATACAGCGACTCAAATGAATGTTCGCAAACGAAAGCCAAAAACCGATTCCAATCAACCCCGTGTAGCTTTCGTTCCGAGCACACCGATACCAAAGCGAATCCAAGTTCGTTCCAAGCATCACGATGCGAATCTGATTCCATGACCTTTTGCTTCAAATCAATAGATCACAGACCAAATACGAATCCTTAGCCAAACTGAATCCAATCACAGGTTCACTTTCTGTCCTCCCTTCTTTCGTTCCAACCACTAACATACGAACCCAAGATCATTCTAGGTTCGTTCCGAGTCCGTTGATTATACCCCAAAGCGAATCCATGTCAACAAACGTTAGAGCGAGCCCAGAAATCAATTTCAAATCCTTTTCCGAATCAATCGACCACACTTCCAATGCGAATCACTTCAAATCCGATTACATTCGCTTGTGAGACCATTCTTTCTAATTTTGACTTTTAGCAGTTTGACTGTTGCCCTTTCCGTTAGAGTCCAGTTACGAATCTGATTTTGATATTTTCATTTGACCCATCGAGTTTGAATCGAAACTAGCCATCTATTTCACCACAATCGATAAACAACCAAAGCGTTATACCAATCGATATTTCAGATTAAACACATCGATTTAACAATGATTTTCCAATTCTTCATCTATTCATCATTAGTTCATCACTATTGAAACGAGAATGAGCAGATAGACTTTATTTAAATAAAGAATCAATTGATACAATAAAAATTGATCTCGATAATGCCATTAATCACAAAGATCGACTCCAGAAAAGATGAACAAAAGATTTGAGGGAACGAAAATCACAGATGAGATTAGATAATTGCAGTACCCGGTTACAAGAACACGATATATGGGTCAAACAATCACTGATGAACAGAACCAGGAAACGGGAATTGATGATTTACAAGCGTCTACAAGCCATTCTCAGACAAATCGTCAAAGTTAATTTTGACAAACAAGAATGATCGGATTAAGCACAGAACAAGACGCAATCGGAGATTCACATATAATATTAGGGCCAAAGAAAAACTGGATCATTACTAAATACACGCCTCATGAACAGTGACAGACTGAACAATCAGGCCAAAACAAAATACGATCGGACCAAATGGCTTAAAACAAAGGAATAAAATTAATCGATTTGGGATTAAGCAAACGATATGATCCAATATGAACAGAAAAACGAATCAGATTACAAGAAATACCATATGAACAGTAGATGAACAACATAAATCTCCATGAACAGTAACTTGAACAGAATTTTGATTCCAAGACGTCAAAACACCAATAATCTTCAAAATCTTGTGCAGAAAATCATCAAATCAAGAACTGATACTTCAAAAATCAATAGATCTTCAAAGACCCACTCTGATACCACTTGTTGGGATTAAAACCCTAATTGTGATTTGATGAACAAGATGCGGAAAATAAGAACAAACACAAATAAAGAAGATATGTCAAATGATCACTCGATTTATTCAATACATGAGGAATAAATTACACTTTAAGGAATAAGAATCTAACTCTACAAGAAACCTCACAATGTTTGGCGGCTACATTTTGCCTCACTCTTAACCCTAATTATGAATAATACATGACTATTTATAGGGAAAAGACAAGTCTTGGGATTTTAACCTACACTACATCAAGGGGGCCCATTGCCATCATCCATGGAGTACTTTGAAACCCTACAGTAAGTTACATAATGTGTTTTAGTTTACAAACATCACCAAGTTTTGGTAGATCTTTCGAGATTTATGAAGGTTTAACATATCTTCATAGCATAATCACAACATATAACATGAAAACACACACATACATGCATAAATACTTAGATCTAACACAAAAGCAACTTTTATTCTCCCCCAAAAACATATTAAAACCGAAAACAAGGGGGTATGAACTCACTTTGGGTGATGGATCGGTTTTTGGTGAGAAGTTTGAATGAGTTTTCGGCCTAGCAAGCTCCTTTGAGAAGATCTTCGGAAACAAGATGATTCTAGGAGCATAAACACAAGATTGGTGATGTTTTGAGGGAAGATCTTAGCATAAGATGGATTTATTCAACTTAAGTGTGAAGTAGCTTACCTAGTATGATGAGCTTTGACGACCACTTCTTGAAACACACACTAACTCACGAATTTTAGAAGGAGAAATGGTAGAATTTTCCTTGTGTTCTTGGGAGATATGAGAGGAAATTAAGAATGTGGTTCAAGTTTGAAGTGAAAATGGTGGTGGGGAGGTGGCTTCGGCCGAGAATAAGAAGAGAGAGAGAGAGAGAGAGAGAGAGAGAGAGAGAGAGAGAGAGAGAAAGAGAGAGAGAGAGAGAGAGAGAGAGATTAACTGGTTTGTACATGATAGTTTAGTGTCTAGAAACATGAGAATTTGTTGCTTGGATTACCACTAAACATTAGTGAGGTTTCACCAATTTGAATTTATTAAATTTCTCTTTTTTTTGTGTACATACATATATACAACCTAGAATAAGGACGAAGGGAGGAAAGAAAGAGTAAAAATTGGGCTTAATTTAAATAGAAACCAAAAATGTATGGCCCAATAAGAAGATTTTCGGCCCATTGGGCTCACATATGTGTGTTTACGGCCCAAGATGATAAAAGGAATGGGTTTTCGGCCCATTGTAATTAATTAAATGGTTTTCGGCCCAATAAGGCCCATGAAGAGTTTTGTGGCCCAATCATAAATTTTTAATGACTTTCGGCCCAACTAGGGCCCAAATGTGGTTCTTAGCCCAAATGAATCAAGATGAGGGTTTATTGGCCCATTAGGCCCAATAAGATGATCCTGGTCCAATGAGAGTTTGAACCGGGAAAATTAGGGTTACAACCCAACATTGAGTGAATATAGTGCATTGAATTAGGTTTAGGGCTTCATGAGTGAGTTTTGATTTGAATAGTTGTTTTTGAATGAGTAATATGTATAACATCAAACTTGGAGTTACAAGATACAACAAGAATTGATTATATCTGAACAGAATTTCCTAGCCCAAAAATGCTAGTTGTGACAGCAGATATGGTTATGCACTGCCTTCTAATTATAAGCATGGATTTCGGGTGTTCGCGATGCAAAGATATGCATGCGTCACACGTGATCATCATGGATCCATCCAGAGATTTCCCCATGTCACCTCCCCTCTTGGCCATGCCGCTCGTAATACTCGAATATGGTGTCGGGTGCGCGACGGGCATAGTTGCGCACCTCGCGTGCACGAAATGATTTTGTAAAAATCATAACTTTTTCGTGCTAGCTCCGATTTAAGCCCTCTTTATATCTATGTAATGATCTCAATGAGTACTACAACTCTCCTTTAGATTTTTTTGCTAGTTTTGACCTTCATTTTTGTGCCTAACGGGGGTAAAAATAAATGATTTTACAAAAATCATATCTCTCTCATACGGATACCTTTTCGACATTCTTTGTCCTAAATTTTATATCTCAAGGAGTACTACAAATCTCCTTTTTGCACTTTTAGTCAAAACTCAACCAATCTTTACGTACTGTTTTGACGTAATTAACTTTAATTACGCGGTTGATTTTTATTTTTATAAAATATATAACTCTCTCATTTGGAGTTGGATTTTTACGAACCTTATATCCTTGGGATCACATTAAGGAGTACTTTCCAAATACGTTAATCAGTTTTGAAGACGGTACAACTTGTTGGATGCATATTTTTTAGCCTAATATTCGATTTAACAATAAATGTAATGGCACATTTGATTCTTATTATCTAATAAACTAAATATTACAATATTAAGCTATTACATCTATTTTTTATCCTACTCTCTCCTAATGGTGGTCGGTTACGGAATCCTCTTGGTTGTCACATTCTCCCGTATTTAGGAAATTTTGTCCCGAAATTTTATCTTATCGTCGGGCTTCCTTCAAACAAGTGAGGGTAATTATCTTTCATTTGGTCCTCTCGTTCCCATGTGTAATCTAGTCCTTGTTTAGAGTTCCACCGCACCTTGACAATGGGAATCCGACCCTGCTTGAGTCGTTTGACCTCTCTGTCCATGATTTTGACTGGCTCTTCGACGAAGTTCAGTTCAGGGTTAATCTGAATTTCATCAAGCAGAAGGACAAGTGTAGTGTAGGAAAGACACTTTTTAAGATTAGACACATGGAAGAAATCATGCACGTTATTAAGCTCTTAGGGTAACCTGAGTTGATAGGCGATTGGACCTATGATGTCGAGGATTTCGAATGGTCCTATGTACCTCGGATTCAGTTTTCCCCGCTTTTCGAATCTTATAACTCCTTTACAAGGAGATACTTTGAACATCACCCTATCTCTGACTTGGAACTCTAGGGGTTTGCACCTTACATCAGTGTAGCTCTTTTGACGGTCACGTGCTGCCTTTATATGCTCTCATATTTGCACTATCTTTTCAGTCGACTTGTGGATAATCTCTAGGCCTTTTCATAGGGTATCCCATGCAAATTTATTGGCCAGTTGGGTATCGCCAACATCTTCCCAACAAATAGGAGATCAACATTTTCGGCCGTATAGAGCCTCCAACGGTGTTGCTTTAATGCTCGTCTGATGGCTATTGTATGAGAACTCGACCAGAGGAAGGTAAGTATCGCATGCATTTCCGAAATCTATCACACATGCTCTGATCATGTCTTCCAGTGTTTGGATGGTCTTTTCACATTGGCCATTACTTTGAGGATGGTAGGCCGTACTCATATCCAGTCGAGTACTAAGGGATTTTTGCAAACTTTGCGATAAGCAGGAGGTAAATCTGCTATCTCTGTCAGAGATAATAGATAAGGGTACCCCATGCAATCTGACGATCTCTTTAAGGTACGTCCTGGTCATCTTTTCCATCTTATCTATCTTTTTTATTGGTATAAAGTGAGCAGACTTGGTTAATCTATTGACAACTACCCATATAGTGTTGTAACCAATAGTAGTCTTAGGCTGTTTGGTCACAAAGTCCATTGCGATCTGCTCCCACGTCCACTCGGTTATCTCTTGTTGTTGCAACAATCCCCAGGGTTGTTGATGTTCTTCCTTGACCTTAGAACATGATAGGCATTTACCTACGTGGGTCACAATTCCAACCTTCATGTTTGGCCATCAATAAAGAGCTTTTAGATCTAGATACATCTTGTATGCTCTAGGATAGGGTGAATATCTAGTCCTATGGGCCTCATTTAAAACTAGTTCGTTGACCTCTCTAAATTTCGGAATCCATATTCGGTTCATGAAATATCTCATTTCATCATTCTTAACCTCTAGTTGTCTTTCCATTCCCCTGAGGCCTTCTTCTTTAACGTTTTCTTCCGTTAAAGCCTCGAGTTGAGCATTTCTAATATATGAGATTAGGTTAGACTAAATAGTCATCGTAAGTGCTTTGACTCTATGAGGTTTAAATCATTCTTTACGACTATAGGCGTCAGTTACGACGTTAGCGTTGCCTAGATGATAACGAAACTTACAATCATAGTCGTTTAGAAACTCTAACCATATCATTTGTCTCATGTTGAACTCTTTCTGATCTAAGATGTGTTGTAGACTCTTATGATCTATATAGACTATACACTTCGTTCCGTAAAGTTAATGACACCAAATCTTTAGGGCAAAAACTATTGCTCCCAACTCTAAGTCGCGGGTGGTGTAGTTGTTCTCATACACCTTGAGTTGTCGTGAGGTGTATGCTATGACCTTCTCCCTTTGCATCAGTACACATCCTAACCCCTGATGTGAAGTGTTGCAATATACTATGAAATCATCATTACCTTCTGGAAGGGATAGTATTGGTGTGCTAGACAACATTTCCTTCAGCTTTTGGAAAGTTGTTTCCTGTTGGTCTCCCCAAACGAATTTTACTTCCTTTTGGTTCAATGTTGTGAAGGGTTTGGCTATACGATAGAAATTTTCTATGAATCTTCGATAATAGCCAGCTAGTCCTAAAAATTGACGAACCTCAATTGGAGTCTTGGGCGCTTCCTAATTCTTTACCACTTCAATCTTGGAAGGGTCGATATGAATACCTCTACTGCTTACCACATGCCAGAGAAAGTGTACCTCTCTTATCCAAAATTCGCACTTAGAGAATTTTGCATACGATGTTTCTTTCCTTAAAAGCTCTTGGATCACTTGGAGATGTCGCCCATGATCTTCCTTGGTTCGTGAGTATACCAGAATATCGTCGATGAATACAAACATGAATTTATCCAAGTAGGGCTTGCACACTCGATTCATGAGATCCATAAAAATAGTTGGGGCATTGGTCAATCTGAATGGCATAACCACAAACGCATAATGGCTATCACGTTCTGAAAGCAGTCTTTGGAATGTCCTCTTCCATTACTCGGAGTTGATGATTCCAGATCTCAGATCGATCTTAGATAAATAATTTGATCCTTGCAGCTGATCGAAGAGATCGTCTATTCGGGAGAGTGGATATCTATTCTTAATGTTCAACTTATTTAGCTCTCTATAGTCGATGCACATCTGGAGAGATCTGTCCTTCTTCTTGAAAAATAGAACGGGTGCTCCCCAAGGCGAGAAGCTTGGCCTGATAAAACCTTTGTCAAGAAGTTCTTGTAGTTGGCCGAAGAGTTCTTGCATCTTCGATGGTGCCAATCTATAAGGATACTTTGCTACTGGGGTGGCTCCTGGAATTAGATCGATCTGAAACTCTACTTGTCGAGCTGACGGCAGACCTGGTAGATCTTTAGGGAATACATCAAGTCAATCGCACACCTAAGGTACTTCCTCGATATTTTTCTTCTTATTGTCTTTCCTATCTACAATATGAGCTAAGAAGGCTTAATACTTTTTTTGTAAGTATGTCTTGGCCTTCATGTAGGAGATGATCCTAAGATTTCTAACAGGTTTATCACCGTAAACAATTAAGGGTTCTCCGTTTGGTAGCGGTAGACGTAATGCTTTCTCAAATCATAAGACTTCGATGTGGTTAGGGGATAACCAATCCATAGCGATGATGACATCGAAACTTCCAATGACCATAGGCATAAGATCGACGAGAAAAGCATGATTATCATGTTCGACCTTCTGTTGTTGGACAATCCTTCCAATGACCTTGTTCTTTCAGTTTTGGACAATCCTTCCTGATGTTTCCAACTTCCTTGCACTCATAGCACGTTCGACCTTCTGTTGTTGCGGTTCCTTGATTGGGTGGGGTTTTGCATCTGGTGGCAATATGACATTTCTTGCCGCAGTTGGTGCAAATCCAACATGCTCCAACGTGACGATATCCACACTCATTGCATCTTGGACTACTTCTAGTGGTAGTCCCTATCGAGGTTGTCGTAACCGTAAATTCTTGAACAGCTTCTCGCTTCTTTTCTGTTGCTTGCCTAGCCTTGGATTCCTTTCCAAACTTCCTCTATCTACTCTCCACCTTCGGAAGGTCATATTCACGAGAACTTCGATTCTTGTTTAGATTGTTCAACAAACAATCAACCGATTTGAATGGCGATTTCTATGTCCGTATTGATGCGCTGAAACTTCGAAAAATCTTAACTTCCTCATACCAAGTCATATTTGGATGTTCTCTATATCCACGCTCTCGATTTTAAATTACTAAGGCTTTCATTTAGATTACTTAGGATGATAAGAAACCTATCTAAAATTCACTTTTTACGACGCGCATAGCTGTGTCGATTAATTGCAAAACTTCGAAGAAGCATAACTTCTTCATACGAAGTCGAATTTCAGAGTTCTTTATATGTACGGAATTCTTTTCACATATACAATAACTTTGGTTAAGGTTATATATCCTAAATAACCTTTTATCAAAATGTCGTTTTTATCACTTATTATATTTTAATTCTCTAGCCTGAAGTTCCAGGCGTTACAAAGGATGTCATCCATTTTCGAAAGAGGGAAAGTTGGGTACCATGTTAACTGGTCCATTCAGGGTGATTTCTCGGTAGGAAAGTTTGCTTACTGGTTGGATCTGTCCGAGGAGCTCAGCCAAATCCACAACACTTATCATGTTTCACAGCTTTAGAAGTTTTTAGCAGATGATTCACCAATGGTAACGTTGGACGATCAGGTGGATGAGCATCTAAATTATGTGGAGAGTTTGATCGAGATCACTGATAGGAAGACGAAAACCCTATGCAACAAGGTGTTGGGTTTAGTGAAAGTGCAATGGCAGCACCAAAAGGATTTCGAGTGGAATTTGGAACCTGATGAGGAGATGTGCGAACATTATCTAGAGCTTTTTACAGCAGCGAAATTCTAGGGGGAGATCCGATTCAAGTGGACGAGAATTCTAACATCCATTTTATCAATTAGTATTTCCTATCTTTTTTTAATTAATTTTTGGGAGTTAGGGTTTTATTGGTCGTGGTGTAATATTGGAAGCTATCATGGTGTGTCCACGTCATTTAAGTAGCGGCGCGGTCAGGAGCTGGACCCCAGTGTGGTGGCAGCTGTGCAAAAAAATCTAGATCTCGGGCCTGGGGCCCTATATGTAATAATTCGTAAAAACAGGTCAAATTTTGTCGGTCAAATCACCACGAGCACTACTAAAAAGGGACCTATTGTGTAGTATTCCTTGTTCTGGAGTGAAATTGAAGTCATTATACTTGAAATTTCATACGGAATACCTTAAATTTTCTCCAAGTGACAGTCGTTAACAATCAAAAAATAGTTCACATAATAAGTATTGATTAATGCCATCAAAATAAATTTTCCACATTAAGTGTACTTAAGATCTATAGATAAAAAAAATTGAATAGATTATGTTCACCTGACTTTGTAGATATAAAGAACGTCCAAAACGGAAATCATATGAGAAAATTACGTTCTTTTTAAGTTACAAAACTAGTATTTATCTGATTTTCCTGGAACGAACTTTGCACTGCTTCGTTTGGAATAGCTACGAGCCTCGTAAATTATTTTTGAACACGGCTTTGAACTAATACTATGGTCTATTATTTGATTTCATTTTTATGACATTTTTAATCTCGATCAAAATCAAATTTGTAAATTATGTCGAATCGGAACTAATTAATCGCGAAACTACGCCATTTTCCAGAGTTCCATATATCGGAATTGAATTCCGTTTGCATTTTTGGAGTCAACGCAACCGATACAATCACCAGGCACTTCCATAAAAAAACTACGAAGTCATGAGTGATGGCACACGAATCAAGACAAGAAAGGAAATGACACTGCATGCATGACATCATGCAACTACATGCATGGTACAAGGACACATGCATGCAACCCTTGTTTATTCCCGAAAGTCCACTATGTTCAGCCAAGGAATACACCATACGTACACTCATTCTCTAACATCTCTCTCTTACTCTCAAAACCTCTCATCTCTCTCTCTCTCAAATTTACAGTGGAAGAAGCCTCCACCGGAGGCTATTTTTTCGGACAAAAAAGGGAGGCAGCAACCCTGCCTCATGTCGTGTTCTAGCTCCTCAATCATCCCCTCCCCCTTCCCCCCTTGGCAATGGTTGCTATTATTCTTAGCCTTGCAGTCGGCAACGGAGTAGAGAAACAACCAAGAGGAGCTGTCGGAGCAACCCCTCTCACCACCACTATCAACGACAACAATCCCCAATCATTTCCTTCTCTCCTTCTTTCCACTTCTCCCTCTTCCTACTCCGACTGGCAATACCACATGTGGCATTCTTTCTTTTCCCTCGACGCTAAACAATTTAGAAGAAGGTCGCCGGAAAAACAAGTTGTCTCCTCCCTCTCTCGATTGATTTGGCACCAAACAACCCACCTGCACCTGGTCACTTGCCTCCATTCCCAACGTCTAGATCTTGAAGATGAAGGTCGAAACACGATAAAACAACCAAATTAATGTTCTCCGGCGAGATTTTCCGGTGATGCCCTATTTCTCCGGTGAACACTGTTCCTATGGTCTCTAAACTGTGAAAATAAGCTTTCTAAACTCCTATCGTATAGATCTAAAACCCTATATACTTCCAAAATATTCCCCGAGTGAAAAATGAGAAAACGCGAATCGGTTTTTGATTTCCCAAACATATCGAACTCAGGCAACTAGGGTGAGTTTATATGGCCCTATTTTACAGTTTTCATGTTTGGGGGAGAATACGTGTGTGTTTATCAAAGTTTTGATGGATTACAAGTTTTATTAAACAAAATGGCATCATACTTTGTTAATCTTTAAAAGATTGTGAAATAGCAACATAAAATGCTCTAAATTACCAATAAATCTTACAAGTTTAAGTAGAATGCTATAAATGACATGCTTGTACTTTGTTGTGGAATATGAGTATAAAAATTTAATAAAAACCACAAGATCATAAGTAGATTTCTATATTGATACAAGCATATTTGATGATTTATATGAATTATGATCTTTGCTATACCTAAATTTGAATATGTTGAGAATATATAAAAAGACATTATATATAACCAAACATGTTAATTGACATTTTTATGTACAAAAAGAAAGTACATTACCAAAAATGGTTGAAAAGCAATGTTTGAACAAGTATATGATTATTAGTTGAAAATATAAAAAAAATCCACTATTACATATATATATATATATATATATATATATATATATATATATATATATATATATATATATATAAATAAAGTTATGTAAAAATGAGTTTCAAAGCGATTTTTATTATATTTATATAATTACTATAAAATATATATCATTTTTACTAAATTATGAAATTTGTTATATATGATAGCATAATTGATTCTCGTATTTAAGAATTGTTTTATTATGAAATTATGTATCATATGGATTATATAACTTATTGGTTTCATGGAAATTGTTGGTTTTACGTTGGTTGAAACCTAGAAAACGTTATAAAAGCAGCTGTTATGATGCCCAAATTTCTTCATAACAGACAATAAAATTTGGAAATATGTTAAGTCTTACGAATCTCAAATACTAAAAGACGTCAATCAATAATTATTCCTAAACATCAAAGAATTATAGGTGTTCAATGAACTTATAATGAAAAGTTTAGGATTATGATGCCTAGACACATTGTTAGGATCCAACACACAACACACACGGGACTTTCTATATGAGATATGTTGGTTTCTAAAAGCCATAGGAGTTAGGATCATTTCCTAAGATATATATTTTATGTTGTTGTCTACACTAAGACTGTATATCTTAGTAAAATCCTATGCGTTATAACCGTTAATCCGTATGTAACGTAGAACATCAAGTATAGATCAAATGTACTGATTTATACGGGTAGACATCCCGCCAACGGTTGCTAGCTACAACCATCGCCTAACGACTCGAAACTGGGCGTTGACGTTTCTACACTACTTACTCCACGAAGTTGATAAAATGTTGATGTGGAACTTTTAGCACACCCTTTTTAGAGCTGGTGTAGAGGGCTCATGTTGCAGTTCGGTTATAAGCTCACTATAGATCCCGGGTTTGTTTCGTTACATTATTGAATTGAAATAGGATTTATACAGGGTTTTTTTAACTTATACTAGTTGAAAGAGACTGTATGTAGTGGGATAGTTAGTGACTCAAAATGATAAGTGTCATTACGAAACGCTATGTTATATAACACTCAATTAATATCATGACATGACTGCTCAAGGTTTATTAACTTACATTTAATAAGTTAATAATATAAACCCTTCATTTTTTCACAAAACACCACGTTTAGGTGGGAGGAGTTTTCCCCACTGACTTATATCATTTTCCAAATTAAGTAAAGTGATACTTAATAATTAATGTGACACAAACACACAACGTTTATGTGGGAGCAGTTTTCCCACTGATTAGGTGTCGGTTCCCAAATTATGTAAAATAACAATTAATAAATACTACAACACGACCATACAAGGTTTATAAACTCACATGAGCTATATATAAGTTTGAATATGGTGAGAATATATAAAAAGACATTATATATAACAAAAAAAGTTATTCAACATTTTTATGTACAAAAAGAAAGTACATTACCAAAAATGGTTGAAAAGCAATGTTTGAACAAGTATATGATTATTAGTTGAAAATATTAAAAAAATCAAATATTATATATATATATATATATATATATATATATATATATATATATATATATTCTATGAAGTTATGTAAAAATGAGTTTAAAATCAATTTTTATTATATTTTTATAATTATTATAAAAATATAAATCAGTTTTGCTAAATTATGAAATTTGTTATATATGAAAGCATAATTGATCCCGTATTTAAGAATCGCTTTATTATGATATTATGTATCATATGGATTATATAACTTATTGGTTTCATGGATATTGTTGGTTTCACGCTGGTTGAAACCTGAAAAATGTTATAAACGCAGGCGTTATGTTGCCCAAATTTCTTCATAACAGACAATAAAATTTGGAAATATGTTAAGTCTTACGAATCTCAAATACTAAAAGACTTCAATCAATAATTATTCCTAAACATAAAAGAATTATTGGTGTTCAATGAACTTATAATGAAAAGTTTAGGATTAGGATGCCTAGACACATTGTTAAAATCCAACACACATGGGATTTTCTATATGAGATATGTTCGTTTCTAAAATCCGTAGGAGCTAGGATCATTTCCTAAGATATATGTGCTATGTTGTTGTCTACATTAAGACTGTATATCTTAGTAAAATCCTATGTGTTATAACCGTTAATCTGTATGGAACATAGAACATCAGGTATAGATCGATGGTACTGATTTATAGGGGTAGACATCCCGTCAATGTTTGCTAGCTACAACCATCGTCTGACGAGTCGAAATTAGGCATTGACGTTTCTACCTTACTTAATCCACGACGTTGATAAAATGTTGATGTGGAACTTTTAGCACACCCTTTTTTAGTGTCGGTGTAGAGGGATCGTTTCGCTGTTCGTTTATAAGCTCATTATAGATCCCAGATTCGTTTAGCTACCGCATTGAATTGAAATAGGATTTATACGGGGTTTTTGTTAACTTATACTAGTTTAAAGAGACTGTATATAGTGGGATTGTTTGACTCAAAATGATAAGTTTCATTACTAAAACTTAAGTTATATAACACTCAATTAATATCATGACACAACTCAAGGTTTATTAACTTACATTTAATAAGTTATTAATATAAACCCTTCATTTTTTTCACGAAAACACCACGTTTAGGTGAGAGGAGTTTGCCCCACTGATTTATATCATTTTCCAAATTAAGTAAAGTGATACTTAATAATTAATGTGATATGAACATACAACCTTTATGTGGGAGCTGTTTACCCCGCTGATAAGGTGTCGGTTCCTAAATTAAGTAAGATAACAGTTAATAAATACTAAGACACGACCATACAAGGTTTATAAATGCAAAATTTATGAGTTGTACATATAAACAATGCAATCACTTGTACGGAATTACAAGAGTGGATTTGGTTGTTTTATATTTTCACAAGGTGTGACACACCTTTATTTTATATAATTTTATATTTAGAATCTTTATATAAAATGCATTTTGGTCATAGAGACGATAAAATTTGATATAATTTTGACTTACTTATAGAATTATCAAATTTTATACTTTTGGATTGGAATAAAAAATATTTCTATATGAGTCTAAAATCGCTTTTATAAATTATATATTTTGTACCATTGACGGAACATTACGTATTTATAAAAGCTGGTCAACTAGATAAAATTTTATAAAATACTTTTGATTATAAAAGTACTTTGTGTCAAAATCTATAGAACTCGTCAACAATATTTTGTTGACGTATCTTAAATCATGTATTCTCAAGTTTATTTGTAGGTCGGAAGAGTTTGCACAGAAGACTTTCCGTTATTTTATTATATTGTAGTAAAAGCTTAATTGTTAGGCGTGTTTCGTGATTTAGCAACAGCCTTCAACAATGTAATTTCTATTTCGGTAATAATAGAAGATTATATTTTGTATTGTTCAATGTATGTTCACTAACTATGATAATTGATTTACGTCGTGCAACTCGGCGTTTTTGCCGGCGGCCGGGGGTGTGACACTATATAATGTTGCTAACCCTCTAGGGTTTTTCTCTAAGGCAGTTTCCACTCTATGAAATGATCCTAGCCCTAAACCTAACTCTCTTGGTGCTTTATGAGATTATTTTGTGTATTTTTGGTGTGTTGTTGAACAAAAAGGTGGCCTTTGGTGCAAGAAGAAGTAGATCCATCCAAGTTCCTTCATTCTTTTCATTTTCTGGACCTTTGAGAGGTATAAGTCTCCACCATTATGCTTATTTTCTTTAGATCTAAGTTGTATAACTTTATGGTTATTTTGGTCCCAAAACTCTAGTGTTCTTGGAGTTTGATGAACTCCAGAATTTCCTAGTACATTATTTTAGTTTTGGAACTTTTTGGTCCCATAAAGCTGAGAGCTTGATGGAATTTTTCCAACCACTTTGATTCCTTAGATAATTAGGGTTCTATATCTAGGTTATTTGAGGTTAAGAAATGGATAAAGCTTGAAACTTTATCCATGCATGGAATTAATCGATCCATATCTAATCTTTATAGGTCACGGTACGGGTCGCGAGGTCCAGTTGTGATTGTTTTGTTTAGTGACCACGACGCGACCAATGAGGTTTGTTACAGAGTGATGGTCGATGATGGTTGGTCTTTGATCTTGACCATTGATTGTTGACTTTTAACCTGTTTGAATTTTGGTCAAACTTGGAAGTATTGAGCTGTAGACTGAGGTGTGAGCTCTAGTTGGTATAGGTGATTAGCGTGGCTATCGTTATGAGACTTAGAGTTTTGATATCCATCTTGTAATTTAGGTGACTTTTCTCACTATACTATATAGGACACGGGGTGTCAATTTATGTAATTATAGTTGTGACTCTTTTTTGTATGTTTGTATGTTGTTAGGTGGGGCCCATTGTTCAAGGTGGGGCCTAATATGCAAAGCGTGGCCCATTATTCAGGGTGGGGCCCATATTATGTGTTGTATATGGTATTTTGGGGGCAACGAATATGTACATGGATTTAAGGCACGATTATTGGTGGTCATGTATGAAGCAAGACATGGCTTTGTACGTAGAGAGATGTTTGACTTGTAGGAAGGTCAAGGATGAGCATCAGAGCCCTCATGGCAAGTTGAAAACTTTGGATATCCTATTGTGGAAGTGGGAATAGATTACCATGAATTTTGTTACCAAGTTACCCAATATTGCTCGTGGCTCTAACACTATTTGGGTCATCGTGAATCGGTTGACCAAGAGTGTTCATTTCATTGTTATTCAGGAGAGTTCTTCCGCGGAGAAGTTGGCTAATATCTATGTTCGCGTGATCATTTCTTTTTATGGCATGCCAGTTTCTATAGTTTCTGACAGATATGTAAGGTTTACTTACAAGTTTTAGAAACGGTTTCATGAGGATCTGGGCACACGACTTCACGTTTGTACGATGTCTCATCCTTAGACTGACGGTCATAGTGAGAGGACCATTCAGACACTTGAAGATATGTTGAGGGCTTGTATTATTGATTTTGGTGGGAGTTGGGATTCTTATCTTCATTTTTCATAGTTTTCTTACAACATGTGAAATCCCCATTTTCACGGTCATTTTAAAACTTTTTGTTTATGCTTATTTAAAATAGAGTTTATTTGTAAATGCGAAATTTGATCCCGTAAAAGTATTTCCGAAGAAATGTTTTTCATTGATTTATAAAATTTTGGGATGTCATAATTGATACAAAACATAAGCATAAACAGGACTTACAGTATCTTAGACTATCAGTCTACATCTCCTTGAATCTCTCATCATGCATCTACCTTTCTACCGCTACCTGTGATACAGAGAAGCTGAGTGGATCAGGTTGGGAAACATGGTGATTACATAGGGTTTTAACCTACAATAATGTAGTTAACATGTTTAATTATCAAACAATTAACCCGATTACTCATCCCCGTTTTTTTTTTCTTTATTCATTTCTAAAAGCCTCTCCAAAGGATCATCACCTACGTCGTGTTTCTTATATCATCATTGCTAAGGATTTCTCCTAGGATTTATCGCCTAACATTGCATTTGAGATTTTCATTGCTAGGGGCTTCTCCTAATGTTCATTGCCTATCATCGCAATTTATATTTTTCATCGCTAAGGGCTTCTCATGTGGGTTATCTCATATCATCGCATTGACAATACTGCTTCGGGGATTCCTCCGAAATACATGTCAATAGAGTACATCGCATGAATACACGGTTCGTACATCGCCTGAACTTGTAATTCATCACCTACAAGTTATGAACTTGTCGGTGTTCCACTAGACTGTTTAAATTAGTCATTATTCGATATCTATACTCTGGTATATGACTACATCACAAGCGTCGCCGGCTTCCAGTTTGGTGAATATTTTGTCACCTCCAATTTTAGTGTCGTCTTCTGATCCCGTGTATTTCCCATGGTTAAGAAGAATGACTTTGTGAAATTAAAACAGGTGGTTGAAGTGTATGAAGTATCATTGAATGATTTATCGGACGAAAATGTGGTCCGTGTATGTCTTATATATCTGTTAGAGAAAGGTTTTAATAGGTGGTTGCCTCCTCAGCCTATGATAGACCAGTATTTTGCTTTTGTATCCAACCTTGATGAATTCTAAATGTATCATGTTATTAATTTATAACAAGTGAAGATCCCATGCTCCGCATGGGTTAGAACGACTTTTGTCTTTGCTTAATAGACATTTTACATATTTGTTATCAATGTACTTAATCCCATGCTCCATAGCCACACCCACCTTCCGATCCTTTACCATTTTCCCTCCGAGATCAGAAACAGTAAACCTGAAGAAGAGTTCAAAAAAAAAGTTTACCAGGCTAGAAGCTATTGGAAGCATTTATCAACATTACAGTAAAACATATACTACGTTTAAGGGACAAATGCGTAAATTCAATACAGAATTACCATGAACAAAATTCACATTGTTGTAATTTTTGTAGAGCATGAAGTAAGTGAAACATGATATTGAGGATGCTACTTTTAGCATGTAAAATACATGCATATGATAGTACAGGAGAGTAAAGGGATGAAGTAGCGGAGGTAGAGAAAGAGGGGAAGGGAGAGCTTGCAATTCATTTGTAAATATCACAATGATTTGAGTTAATAACAGGGACAACACCACCAAAAGACTGAAGTTCACCAAAATTGCACCAGGGGCAAAATGGACAAGATGTTGACCAAAAATAAATGCTTTCATATATCAATCCATCAATAGAATGTTATAGGTATCCCTTAAAAACTAACAAAAGAATGATAGAAACAACAACCACCACCACCAAATAACCCAAAAACTAAACAATAGGGCACCGAGGGCAAAATGGTCAACACATGAAAGGTTGCAATAAATTTAAACATCAATTGAATTAAATGATATGGACCAGCCATACACACACAACCATCATGCTTCTATGCTTATTGCAAAATAGAGATTAGCCATTTGACCGAAAAAATAAGAATATTTTTATTTTTAAAAAGTTATTTTTAAGCACTGAATGCCGTTATATTAAATTATTTACAAAAATGATTATTTCCGCTTTTAATTGATGGAAGGCAAGCCACATTAGATGCCTACAAATTTAAATATCCAATTATTTTTGCAGAAAAAAAACCAGTTCAAATTAAAAAAAAAAAAAAAAATTAGGCATTCTATTATTAAGATGCAAGCAATGAAATAGGAAATCCAAAAATGACAGTGACAATACCTGCTTATAAGAATCCCCAGTCAAGACACCCACGTGTGGTTAAAGACGTCACCCTTCTTTGTTATGTTCTGTCAGCTGCAAATATTAATTGAATAATATAATTATACTATACATTAAAATAATGGAGGTATGAATGACACAAATATTACAATAATA
Source organism: Lactuca virosa (assembly GCF_052849685.1). Classification (NCBI taxonomy): domain Eukaryota; kingdom Viridiplantae; phylum Streptophyta; class Magnoliopsida; order Asterales; family Asteraceae; genus Lactuca; species Lactuca virosa. The sequence goes on from NC_136433.1 coordinate 342,844,387, forward strand.
AAACTGCATCTCTTAACTCATCCTATGAACGACACAAATAATACAATAATGAAATAATGTTTATAGCCATAAAAATCAAATGAAAATATATAAATACATCATCAAGCAACCTGTGTAGCTCATCTATAGCTTCCACCACACGATTTAGTTTATTTTCGTTGTACTCTTCACATTTCAATTCAATTGAAAAAGTGGCACAATATGGACTTTGGATCCACCCCTCATGAAGATTGCAACTAATGAGATAATAAATCATTTTAACAAATAAAATTTCATTTGACAAACATGTTTCTGAATGCTTCCACTTGGTAGCACCCATACTGCTCTTACCACTTACTTTACATACAAAATTGAGCTCTTTTCGGTTTAGGCATATTCCATCAAATGGGTGGCAGGCAAGCTGGAAGTGGCTTAACCCCTTTAGCTATATGAACTACAGCTTCTTGATATGAAGGAATTATACTATCTGCATTTTATTGCTAAGAACAATATGTAAAATCCATGTTTTGGTCAAAGATCTTCTCATTCAGATCAGTTGGCATCTTGTAAAAGCAAACTCCTATCTTGCTGCAAAATAAAAATAGAAATCATAATGATTTCTCTTCATCCTTCGTTTTCTATTCATAAAAAACGCAGACTTCATAAAATCAAACAGATTAATAACAAACCCTATCCAAAGATACCTTAGCAGATTTAGGGGGAATTATTTATCCTTGTAGATCCGGTCGCCTCCCCTTTTCTGTCGTCCCATGTTCCTTAAAATATTAGAAATGGAAAAAAGAAGGAAATCAACATGGGAACGTATGAGAAGTCCAATTCTCAAGCAGAAATCAACAGGAGACATTGGTACCTGGTAACTGTGACAAATAGAAAGACCACATATGCAACCCACCAAATGACCACGTATCCGATCAATCGTTGATGGAATGCAATCTTTGAAGATGGTCTCCATCTCCATCTAGAAATCACAAATTTAGGGCAAAAATTATAGTAGTTGATAGCAATTTTATCAAACAGTTTGTGATCCTCATAAATGAAATTAGTTTTTTTCACTCATTTAAGAATAGATTGATTGACCACCATTTGTTTAGATTTTTTAACAAAGGAACACTAAAACCAGAACCGATAAACCATTCTGAAAATGATAACTAAATCGATCATACCTGAACATATTTGGCCGATAAAAGTTTCACCATCTCTGTCGATGCAGCATCTTCCCCGATTTAGGTTTGGACCTCTATAGCCCGTATTTGATCTCCACCTGTTCTGACCTCTTCTAAATCGATTGAATCAATCCTAAAAGAAATTGGCAAAGCTCAGTTAAACTTGATTTCTTGGTCAAAATAGAACAACCGAGGAGGAGTACAGATATCGCCGATGTTGTCGACCTCATCACCGGAAACATCGATTTCGTCGCCGGTAAAATACTCACCAATGGTTCGTATGGTGTGCTGGTGATAATCGAAAATATCCGGCTTAAATCGGTGGTTCCAGTGGCGTGGTGGTCATAATCGCCGGATAGAACGAAATCGTCTGTAAGGTGGAACACGTAGAAGAAAAAGAAGTTGTGGGAAGCAGTAAATCTATAGGTAATGGGGTGGAATCGGCGAAATTACATACCCGAGTCATGATTCGAGTTCTGATTTATGATTGTTATTGTTTCTCTTCCTGGTCTTCAGTGTATCCCTCTAGAAGACAAGCGAAATACAAACGAAGCTTCCATAAGTCATCAACATAGGAGAAAGTGTAGATAGGGCGCATGGAACTACCCCAAACGACTTGCTTTAACTTAGGAGGGAGTCTTGAAGAGCGGGTGAAGTGAAGAAGTCGATAGCAAACGGATAGAGAATGTTCGATTGCTGTATTAGCTAAACGGATGAGCGGTGGAGCGGTGACCATGGCAGAGTAAACTAACCCTTATGAACAGTAACCCTGGTCAGGTAGTACTGTTCATAAGGGAACTCAAAATTAATATATACTAGGAAAGGAAACGCAGGGTTGGTTACGCGAAAAAAAAAAATGGACAAAACACAGAGTTAATTCAGATGTTACATTCCATCTGAAAAAAGAAGATCATTCATCACCCTTGTATCTTTTGGGTTTCTTCTCAAAGGATTCTATGTACTGCTTCATCACATATTCCTAATGATTATACATACTATCCCTACTTGAAACTGACATCAAGAAACTGTGGCCTGGATGTAAGCAAATTGGTCCAAGGGGGCTGGAGTTCTAACCTGCATCACTGTATCTTTCTTCCTTAACAGCAAGATTCATTTTTGTAACCAAATCAAGCTCCTCAGCAAGTACATCTATGGCACTGTATAATGCAATTGTAAGTTGTAACAATCTTAATGACATGGAAGGGTATTTTTGGGATTTTAACTTTACAGAAACAGGAGAAAGGTGGAGGGTATACCTGTCTAAAAATCTGTAAGCTTCACTAATGAGGGCAGCAAATTAAGCCCATGGGCGTCGAATGTCTAGGAACAGGACAGGTTGTTGTTGAATGTTGATTGCTAATATAAGTCGAATCATGAAGAAGGTATTACATGCTAATCCTGAAATGGCTTGGTGGCACATGAAGAAACGTCGAGATGACTCACCCAGACACACATGAGGAAGTCAGAGTCCATAAAAGAACCCAATGGGTATCCGAATGGTGCAGCCTAGGGATGAGATTTAGAACCGGAAAACCGGACCGGAACCGGAATATATAGAACCGGTTCCGGTTCCGGGTTTAAAAATTGGCTTTATTAGGGTTCCGGGTAATCCGGGTTTGGGTCCATCAGGTCCGGGTAAACCGGGTCTAAAAACTGGAACCGGAACCACTTTTAGGACCGGAACCGGTTTTTGTGAAACGTTTAAAAGATGCATATCTCATTCGTTTCAACTCCGATTGACATGCAGTTTTTTCCAACATGTACTTTAGAGTTTGTACATGACTTTAGACTATAAATTTTCCATTTTTAGTTTTATATTCATTGACTTACAGTCTCCCAAAGTCGAGATATCAAAGCTGGAAGTTTTTAGTTTTTCAGTTTTTTTGTATTCGGTGAAAGTTTTAAAACATGCATATCTAATTCGTTTGAAGTCGGATTGACATGTGGTTTTTTCCAACTTGTAGTTTACAGTTTGTACATGAGTTTATACTATAATTTTGTCATTTTTGGTTTAACATTCAATGATTTACAGTCCTCCGAAATCGGGATATCAAAACTGAAAATTTTCAATTTTTCAGCTATTTGTTTTTTTACTTTGTATTATGTGAAAATGTTAACAGATGCATATCTCATTCGTTTAAAGTCGGATTGACATGCGGTTTTTTCCAGAGTGTATTTTAGAGTTTGTACATGATTTTAGACTATAATTTTGTTAATTTTGGTTTCACATTCAATGAGTTACAGTCCCCCAAAGTCGGGATATCAATATGAAATTTTTCAAAGTTCAACCCACTAAGTAGTAAGTAATTACCAAAAAATTCCGGTTTTTCCGGGTTTTCCGGTTCTAAACTCACTTTATCCGGTTCCAACCTACCCACTTTGATGTTTCGGGTTTTTTGGTTCTAGACCCACTTTACCAGGAACGGAACCGGAACCGGTTCCTATATACCGGTCCGGTTTCCGGTTCTACAAAATCTCGTTAACCGGTTCCGGGTTTTCCGGGTCCATCCGGTTCGGGTTTGGACCCACTTTCATCCCTAGTGCAGCCTACACAAAAGAAAAGCATCAGGTAACCTCAAACATATTGAAAGCAGCCAAAAAAAAATATAAACTACACAAAACAGTAAAGTAAATGACAAATGAGAACCTAAAACTTTTGAATACTATGATCCATAAAATAATTTCACCTGTGATGTGAAAGGTTAGCAGTAATCTAGATTGGTTAACATGTAACCAAATCACCAACAAAAGATTAATATATTTCAAAATAAAATCCAATAAAAGGAAAATCAGTATAAAACTTACCGCAATGTGTTTTCATTTGAAGAACAGCAACCGTAAACATGTTTACGGTCGTAAACGGGGTTTATGGTTCTGAGCTTACGACCGTAAACTGTGTTTACGGTTGAACAGTTTACGGTTTGTGAGTTTCCGGTTTATGTGTTTACGGTTCTTGAAGCTTGGTTTACGGTTTATGAAGATTCAGTGTTTAAGATTCTTGATGTTTATGATTCAATAACCGTAAATGGAGTTTACGGTTGACAGCAAACTCCCAGAAACGATTCCCTTCACTACGTAAACACTAACAGCAGGTTCGAACTTCAAGGATATCGGTTGAAATAGCCCAAAATTCGATTGAAAGAAGATTTAACACCGGTTCTCGCTCTGATACCAATTGTAAGTCCCTAATCTGCTTGTGTATCAATCAGATCCGTTTGATGGTGCGGAATCCCAATCAAACGGATGATGTCAGATCAAAAAGAAGAGAAGAGGAAGAAGAATATGATGAATCTTGTATGTATTGATATGAATGAAGATCCGGATACAAGATTTACACACACTAACACACACTCTCTTCTCTCTCTCTTTCTCTCTCTAGAACACCTTCAAATGCACACACTTAAGCTCCTCTAGTGTTCATCAATCTACTCCTCACCCCTTACACTTATATTTATAAATAAGAAACATGGGCTTGGTAAACATGGGCCGTAAATGGGTTTACGACCGTAAACCTGTTTACGGCCGTAAACACAACCGTAAACACCCATTGGACCGTAAACAGGGTTTACAGCCGTAAACTTGTTTACGACCGTAAACAGGGTTTACGGCCGTAAACTTGTTTACGGCCGTAAACACCGAGCAGTTTACGGTTCCAGACATAAAATTACATTTTCCTAGAAAAGCAAAGTATAAACCATATTTTTGACCCAACAATCTCCCCCTTGGTTTATAGCTTTCTTTTCTTTTCTTAATTGACCCAACAAGCTCCCCCTAAAAAGTAGCTGGCTTTCTTGATAATCTTCATTGGGAGCTTTGGCTTCAGCTTTAATCTTCAAATTCTTCACAGCTTCAAGATGAACATAATGAATCTTCAATAATTGACTTCATCTTGAGCAGTTAGGCATTTCTTCAGAATTTGGCATTGAACGCACATTGGGTGAGGAGGCTTGACATACTGATTCTTGAAAGATAGCGCTTTCAGCTTGAGAATCTTTAGAGAGAACATCAGAGAGAACAAATCTTTTGGATCACTTCAGCAGGTTCAAGATAGCAGCAGACTGATTGAGGAGGCTTCAATGCAATCCGTCACATAATCTTCAAGTGTAGCTTCACCTTGCTTCTGGAGTTGAAAGATTGAATGTTGAAAGAATAATCTTCATTTCTTGCTCCTTCGAATGAAAATTCTTCGATGCTCACAGATGAAGCCTTGGCTCAGAAATCTTCGACACAAACTCCATGAGTCTTATCTATACCTGAAATCACTTTTCAAGACAAAACAAAACTAAAAGAAAATTTAGCACACAATATTTTTGGGTTTTTCATATTTTCTGAACAATAAATAAAACTGAAATAACACTATTTTTTTAAGTTTTTTTTTTTATTTTTTATTTTTTATTTTTTTTTTAAATTTTTAATTCTCCCTTAATATTTAAATTAGAAGAAAACTATGAACAAATTTAACAAAAATAAAATGATATCTAACTTTAAGAGTGATTTGGGATCAAAGTTGTTAGACAGCCCTAATCCACTTTTCGGTACCTTTTATCTTCACGTCTTTGTCTGGTCGATCGCCGGTATTGTTGTCCACTTAAACACGAAAAATTGTGACAGATTTAGGACATACTAATAATTGTAAGACAAAGTGATCATAAGTTCCTAGATACTATATCTTAAGGACCATTCAGCTGACGACGACCAGGGATATTGTTGTCCACCTAAATTGAGCAGCGAGATCTATAGACAATCTGTGAGTGTTCAATTGTTAATTGTACTGGAACATGTTTCCCGCTTCCTGATATGCCCCAGTAATCAAGGACTTCCAGAGTACTCCTTACATCGGGTGAGCAGACAATCATTAAGAGAGAAGATAGATTCAGATTATTGTTAATTATAATTTTAGAGGGATTGAGAAGTAGAAGGTTGCATATGCTGTGTACCAGGTCGGATTGTGAGTCACGCAAAGGAGACAACATATGGCTAACAGATAGGAGGAATTTCATAGATATAATTTGCAGAGAAATAGATTTGCATATGTTGCAGTCCAGGTCGGATCTCTTCCAATCACGTAAAGGAGGCAACATATGACTGACAGATAAGAAGAGAAAGAAAACAATTTTCTACAGACCTAACTCATCGGAATTTACCAGTCGCCCCATCAATACCGGAATTAAGGACAAAATCCGTACATCGAGGAAAAGTTAATCCACGGTTCCAAGTACGGGTTCATTTAATGTGACGAGTAGATTCCCATATATATCTCCCTGCTCAACCTATCCAAGCGTCGTGTTGTCAGGCTGAACGTATCTAACTAGGTCAAGATTTGTCAAGACTATGAATTTCTTAAGTTCAACTCTGCCTAGTCAAGTCCATTTAGAATCTTTCGTGCCTACCAGCGCATCAAACCCAGAGCATAGACCCTTCAACTTTGGGTACGTTACGCAGACTCAGATTGCCTGTTATCACATGATCATATCACTTCCCAAAACATCTCACTCAAACTCATTTCATTAACCAACATATTTTTGGATTTTCTGATTTTCTAATTTTTGTTTTGTTTTTATTTCTCCCCCTAAATTTGTGCATAGGAGAGAAACTTAAGTAAATGCGCAAATTTAAACTATCCTAAAACAAAAAATAGTCTTTAAAGCGAATCAGCTTAAGAAAAACTCAGGAGTATAGAGAAGAAAACTCAAACCGTAAGTCACCGATTGAATTTGCATCCAGAAGGTCTGAGAACAGCACGTGTAATCTCAGAACAGATCCAAAAATTCTTCACATCGTTAAGCACTAACCCCATGTGTGATCTCTTCCTTTCTTCCTTTCCTGCAAAGGACACATACTCTCAAATAATGTTCTTAGTGTTGTACAGTTGAGAGATGCCTCCTATCATGTGCCAGGAACAGCCACTACCAACAAACCGAAGTCTGATGATATGCCTCCATAGCTGCTCCGACACAGAGCGGGATCAGTTGGTCTTTGGAACCCAGTCCATTTTGAAACTGGGTCGACCTTTGTCATCCTTGCACGGTACTCTCTCCCATGACATATCCTGTTTATCACAAACAGAAGATGAAGAAATATTAGAGTCCTTAGTTGATTTGGGAGAGTGAGCCTTTGGAACCCATTTGTAGTTGGGTTTAACCCATTTCTTTTTCGATCCGATGGGTGGCTCAGTACTTGCTTTTGATCTTGATGTCGGCCGTTGAGATGACTTTGATTTTGACTTCACGGGAGCATCTCTTGGATTTGGCTTCTTGGCCGACATTTCCTTCTTGCCCTTGGGAGTTGGATTCTTGGCCTTCTGCGCGTTCCAGTCATCATGGTCTGAACGTGACCTAGAGGGGTTTCTTTTGGAGTATCTCCCTCTTGGCGCGTTCTGCCAGCCTTGTGCGTAGTAAGGAACGTATGCGCGATTTGGACAGTTTCTGGCAATGTGTCCAGGTGTTCCACAGTGAAAACATGTCTTTTTCTTCACTGTGAAGTTGTTTCTTCCTGCCCCTGGTGGCGTAACCTTACCTTGTCTCTGATTTTTCCCACATGTACACTTGCAACAAGCCGTCGGTTGTTTCACTTGATTTGGTGGCCTGTATTTCTCAACAGCAGGTTGATCAGAAGCAGCTGAGTTCGAAGCAACAGATTCAGAGTTCAAGGAGATGTTGGTTTGTTCAATGGTTTTCTCCTTGTTCTCATCCTCTGCTACTTTACATGTACATGAAGTAGATGTGCTAGAAACAGGAACATCAGTATTTTCAAACAAATAATCAAATATGTCAAAAAAATTTAACTCAACATGATCCGATGCAAAAGCATCAAATGCATCACAAGATGTATCATCAACTTTATCATCAGAAACAGAAGGTTGTTCATTGGAAACAGAAACATCAGGTTCTTTAACTTTGTGCTTTGACTGATCTAAGGATTGATCTGCATGGGAAGTAGAAACGTCAGTACTTTCAACATTAATAAATCCTCCTGAGACGAAACCAGATGGCTTGCCATAAACCATGAAAGATTCATTGGCAATCTCATCTTTGGATAAGGGTTGATACTGATAAGTATGATTATATGGAGGAGGTACACTATCATATCCTAAACCCTTAGACTGATTTCGTTTAAAATCCATGCAGTGATCAATCATGGTGGCAACTACCTCGCTTGATCCATCAAATTTTTGAAAAGCAAAGTTTGTAGAATCAAACTCTTTCTTTAATGTGTCAAGCTCAGCAATTAACTCATCATTTTGTCTCTTAACATAATTATAAAGCTCACATTTTTCACTGTATTCTGTTTGAATTCTTCTAAAATCTTTTATTTTTGTTTCTAATTCAGCCTTCAGGGGTTTCTGTCTTTTCCTGAGTTGATATCCTTCATATCTCAGGTCCTCAACTTCTCTTTTTAATAAATCAATTTGTTCCCGAAGAAATTTAATCGTAGTTTCACAAGATGGAGTACATGAAACTTTAGTGATTGGAACGTTTGAAGAACTCATTTTCATTTTTTCTTTTTTTTTTTTTTTTTTTTTTAAATATGCCCTTTAACTAAAAACTCAAAAGTCAACCTAAAAAGTCAAATTTAAAAAGTTAAACTCAAAAGTCAAACTTGAAAAATCAAACTCAAAAGTCAAACCGAAAAGCTAAATTTGAAAATTTAAAAGTCAAACAAGAAGGTCAAAGTTTAAAGTCAAAGGTCAAACTTTAAAGTCAAAGTCAAAACTTTAAGTAAAAAGTCAAAAATAAAAATCAAAATTTAAAAACTAAATTTTTTGGTTGAAATTGGAATTTAAAATGAAAAGAAATTGAATTTTGGGCTGAATTTGTCAAATTGCGAAACTTGGATGCGGGAATGAGATGTTAAGTTTAAAAATTCGAAGGATTGAAACAAATGATCTGTTGGTCGAGTTGGCTAAACGCGCTGTGGCAATGACCTAAAGGTCCCGGGTTCGATCCCCGACACCCCAAACTTCGCGTCCCCTTTTTTTTATTGAAGCGCGCCTGAATCCCACTGATGCTGCCGAGCCGAGCCGATCCGTCCTCCAAGCCGCGATCCACCAAGCCGTATTCCGAGCCGAGCCGCAGACGATTCGAGCCGTAAACCGCCGAGCCGAGTACTCCGAGCCGCAAGCCGCCGATCGTAAACTCCGGCGACCGTAAACACGTTTACGGCCATAAACTCGGGACCGTAAACTCCGGCGACCGTAAACACGTTTACGGCCGTAAACTCCGGATACCAATTGTAAGTCCCTAAATCTGCTTGTGTATCAATCAGATCCGTTTGATGGTGCGGAATCCCAATCAAACGGATGATGTCAGATCAAATAGAAGAGAAGGAGAAGAATTAAAAACAATTGGTATCAGAGCAAGGATTGTATCACTCATTTTTGTCAGATCTGGAGCTTATTTGATCTTATTTTTGAAGGATTCCTGCGTTTTTGGATAGATCTTGGCAAAATAAGGGGGGTTTCTTCTTCGCGTTTTTCCTAAAAACGAGTTTTTGATCGAGTTTTGGAGCAAAAAAGGTGAAAAATCGTGTTTTTCCTTCGTAAACCCCGTTTCCGGCCGTAAACCCCGTTTTCGGCCGTAAACTCCGGAAAACCCTAGACGCAGCCACCGCCGACCGTAAACACTTCGGAAATCGCTGTTCTTGACGAAAAACAGCGTTTTTGCCCCCTTTTTGCTCCAAAACTCGATCAAAAACTCGTTTTTAGGAAAAACGCGAAGAAGAAACCCCCCTTATTTTGCCAAGATCTATCCAAAAATGCAGGAATCCTTCAAAAATAAGATCAAATAAGCTCCAGATCTGACAAAAATGAGTGATACAACCAAGCTCTGATACCAATTGTAAGTCCCTAATCTGCTTGTGTATCAATCAGATCCGTTTGATGGTGCGGAATCCCAATCAAACGGATGATGTCAGATCAAAAAGAAGAGAAGAGGAAGAAGAATATGATGAATCTTGTATGTATTGATATGAATGAAGATCCGGATACAAGATTCACACACACTAACACACACTCTCTTCTCTCTCTCTTTCTCTCTCTAGAACACCTTCAAATGCACACACTTAAGCTCCTCTAGTGTTCATCAATCTACTCCTCACCCCTTACACTTATATTTATAAATAAGAAACATGGGCTTGGTGAACATGGGCCGTAAATGGGTTTACGACCGTAAACCTGTTTACGGCCGTAAACACAACCGTAAACACCCATTGGACCGTAAACAGGGTTTACAGCCGTAAACTTGTTTACGACCGTAAACAGGGTTTACGGCCGTAAACTTGTTTACGGCCGTAAACACCGAGCAGTTTACGGTTCCAGACATAAAATTACATTTTCCTAGAAAAGCAAAGTATAAACCATATTTTTGACCCAACAAAAACTCAAACTTCATAAACTAAATACTGAAATTACAAAGATTAATAAAAAAATCCGTAATTTCAATATGCAAATTTTATCTCCAATCCAATTTTGGAATTTATTCAATCTGGCTCGAAGGCTGAAACTGGGAACATATCGGCTCCAAACAGGAGATACTGGAGTCGGAAGCAAAATCGGGTAGCGAGGACTCAATACTTGTAACTGTTAATAAAGATTACTCTACTCCGGTTGTACAAAACGACAGTGGAAGAGAAGAAAAATCAAATCGATTGCAGAGAGAAATCGCCTGAAATCGAGATTTGTTGAGTGTGGAGTTCATGTCTCTGATTGACACAGCAGGCAAAAAAAAAACACAGAGAAAACCCTAAATTAACATAAATAAAAAAAGTAAACACCTGGAGAAGATGCGTCAGAAATGTTCTTGTGCTTCATCAGTCACCGCTCGTTTTACTTGTCCACATGGCCGACGTTCAATCGGAGGTGCAGGGACGTCGTAGAAGGAGAGCAAGGAAGCCGACGAAAACCCACAAACGACGGCCATGGCGATTTGATGGTTCCCGTTTGTCGTCGTCGGCAGCCCAACAGAGGCGACGTGACCGGCAGGGCTGGCGAAGGGATGAACTTTGATAAATCGATTGGTAGTGAGAGTGGTGATTCTCACAGATCTTTTCTCCATGTTTTGTTTTGTTTTTTTTTTCTTTGTTTTTTTTTCCTTAAAATCTGCGTGACCTCTTCTTCTGTCTGCGCCGGCCTTCGCAGACTGTTTATTTTTTTTGAAGACTTCAGACCTAAAAATGTCTGCGCGCCCTCTTCTTGGCGCAGATGTGGACCAGAGTCTTCTAACATCTTCAGATATCTTCTAGCCTAAAAAAACATATATATCTTTATTTTTTTTAAGTTTTTTTTAATTTATATTTTTTCCAACTTTATTAATGATAAACAATTTGAAAAAAAATACAAAACTTAAAAAAAACTTTCGACGATACAAACATGATACTTTTGACAAATTTATAAATAAAGATTTATTACAATAATAGTCGTTGAAGTTGTTTATATAAATATGAAAAAAAATCATAATATATTCTTATATTTTTTGCCAAATTTTGTAAAACATTATTTAATACAGTATCGTCAATTTCTCGAGAAAATATTTATGGTACGTTTTTAATGGATTTAATTGAAAAAATCGAAGTTTATTTCCATCCATTTATATATCAAATTCTTTGATCACTGATTATAATGTTTAGTTATAACTTTGCAACAAAAGTTGTTGGTTTTTATCAAATATATACGTTAATTTATACCATTTTTATTTTTATTTTTTATACAATAATACATAAAAGTTGATCTAGATTCGTTAATTATTTATAACAAAGTCATAAAAATATTAAAAAATCACTTTGAAATTTAAAAAAATAAGTTTATTTAGATTTCAGTTTATTTTAGTAGCCGCAGATGTTAAAAAAAACAAACAGTCTTCTTTTTTCAGACTGCAGACGTTTGGTCCACCTCTTCTACTGCAGAGGTCTACAGATGTGGTCCGCAGACTGCAGACATTTTGCCTCAGAAAAAACAGCACCCGAGTGATTGGAGAGGAATGGATCGAGTTAGGACTTTTCTGTGGAAGGAAGAAAGAGATGGAGCGGTGGAAGGAAGAATGTGGAAGGTCGTAAGTTGAGGCGGTGGATATCGATGTATTGAGGCGGTGCAGTCGTAAAAAGAAAAGAAAAAAAAATCAAAAGTGGTCCAATAGGAACCATTTCCTGTGCGTAAGGGAACTTAATATTAATAGTATTATAAATATATATAAATTATCGTTACCAATATTTTTTACATATTTAATCATGATTTTTTATGTCGTAGATATCCATGTAGGAGAACAATTCGCAATCAGATGTACTCTCAGTTATATACTGTATTCGATAAGGTTGAGAAACATAGTGGTACAAAAAGAAACACGACCTCAAAAAAAGACGTACAAACTAAGCGGATTTTTATACGTTTTTAAGGTAAAATACATGATTAACAATTAAAAAAAATTGTTTGCTAATATTATGATACATGATTCTTTCAGATATGGATTCTTGAGAGTTTCCTGCGAGCAGTATGTTTGGTAACCGACAACCGAATCTGATCCCTCGGGCTATTGGATGGTTGAAATTGAAGAAGATGCAGGCGGATCAATGCAAGAAGTTTATAATCATTGACGACGTATTATTACTTATACAGTTTATACTTTTCACATATATTTATAATTTAAGCATATTTATAACATTACAATTTTATTAGCAGAACAATAGACTTATAGAGAAGTTGGAGCCGACAGCAGATAAGAGTCGTGTTGAATAGTGGACTTCTAACACCATCACCCAACACTCTCCAAACTATGAGCCTCAACAAAAGAAGGCACAACCAGATGCTGCCAAAGGTTCATATGCATCAGACCCACCACCACCACCTACTGTACCATCAACTGTTATACCAAATTATTATTGAATTGAAAAACGGGGTTTATAAATGTCGCGAGCAATTGAGGGCACATAAGATACGTTTTGTAGAACTTGAAGCTACGCTAGCCAAGTTTCTTAAACTTAATAATAAGGTTGTTGGAGATGATGTTGGTACCTCAAAGGGGGTGGAGGTACATTCTTAATTATTTCACTCTTATACATTTTTATTTAACTTTGTGGTATACCCGTTATTGAATTGTTTATAATTAAATACTATGGAAATGTACATGTACTTATCATATATGACGTTGGTACTACACAAAACAATGACTTATGGGGCCATGGGTATGGGTTAGATACACACGTACAGTCGTCGAATGACAGAACTGAGCAGATCTCTACATATAATGACTCGTCGGATATAAAAGTGATTCCCCGGGAAGAATACAAAACATCTACAACACCTCTTAGGCGTTCTCATCGACAAAAACATGTATTCATATAGTTTAAGTCCTTATGGATACAGATGAAGAAGAAAGGTGTTGCATGCCAATAGGCAACACCGTTGGACAGTTTTATAAATCCTACCATTAAAACTCTATATAAACCAAAGGATGCTTAGCTGTTATTTTCGCACTGTTTTATCATTAGCATATTGACGATTGAGTTTTGGACGCGCTTATATGGGGACAGTCACTTGGGACGGTTGGAATATGATGTAAGTTATATACATATGTGATCATTGCGTAGTATAAATCTAGTAACAATTAACTTTACTGTATACATATGTTGATTGGAAACACATCATAATGTGGATCTCATTGTTGATAGAGCGTAGACCGGATGTTGGTCGGTAGACATTTGTGCCAACAGCTTTCAGCACAGATGCATATGACTAAAGTAACATGGTTGATGGATCCATTTATCCAGCTTGACCGGAGTGTGATACGGTGTACTTGTGTTTCAATTAAGTTACCTAAGTAATAGTCATTTATAATAAAATGTTATTTAATGATTAGTTAATTCCAAGTTTGTGGGTAGCTTTACATCCCGATAAATATACCGAATACACTAGTTTTGGGGTGTTTTGGATTCCAATACATTTAAAATGATGATATACGATAGTCACTGGGTGGATGGCTATTTTTCAGAAGATAATTCTTGGTTTATAGCTATTCGACCCGTATCCACAAACTTTTAGTGGGTATCAAGTATCGGGGTACTAAACCCAATGATGTAATCCCCCTTCAGACTTTCAAAATCACCATTGAAATGGGAGCAGACGTTCCACAACAGTCTGACAGTAAAGGGGATTGTGAGGTGTATTTATATTGGTTCAAAGAGATGTTAATCATGGGGAAATCATTGGGAATAGAGGGTTCTACCAGAACATAGGCCATGTCATATCGCAAAATATTTGCGGAAAATTTTTAGGGTACAATTATAAATATGGTCTCTTTGAACATTGTATTATTATTTAAAACATATTTAACTTTATGTATTTATTACTTTTGGTAGATTTAAATTTTTCAAGCGTTGTTAAAAGAAAATTGTTCTAGAACATACAAAACAAAAATGAACACACAAAAAAATTAAATTTAAAAAAAAAAAAAATTTGTTCGAGAACGCTAAAATGTTAGTTATTTTTTTCTAAAAAGTTGGTTTATATGGGATAGACGACTCGATTTCCCTAAACTATTACATGTAATATTAGATTATTTATTTTTCTCTTTAGTTAGGATGTTGATGAAATATTGTTTTGTGTTTACATTTTTCTTTGGCATATTTTATATAATCAAAATTATAGTGTTTTTTTCTTGGATTTATACTTGCTCGAAAATATAGATAACCCAAAATCAATTATTTTATTTGTGAACAGCGGATCATGAATCCATTGACTATTTAATCTTAGAAGTGTTTTTATATGTTTTATATTATATTTTTGCTTGAATTGGATTTTTTATAAAAAATTACATGTTTTATGTAACTGTTTTTTATGTTTTTTTGGTTATTGTAGAAATAAAGGGTGTTGTGGTGAGAGATGGATGATCACCTTAAATTCTTACTTTATAGAAACCCTAAATTATTTATGAAAATTGTATAACGTTTTTGGATTTATGTTTTAAAATGTATCATTTGAAATAAATAATTAAAATTAGATAATTAGTTATAACAAAACGAATGATTGAAGATCGTTCCTGATGAGTGTTTATTTTTTAAATTTTTAATATTAACATTGTCATTTGTTTAAATATTTGATAAACTCTGATTTTTTAAATATTTAATTAATAAAAGTATTAATATTTTCACATATTATTTATATATGTATATATCTATTATAAAGGAGAATTTTTTCTTTAAACCTTAAACCTTTGATACTTTCATGTCTATTCATCTTATTACAACTCATAAAAAAATAACTTTATTAATTGATTCATTGAAATGTTATATATATATATATATATATATATATATATATATATATATATATATATATATATATATATATATATATTAAAAAGGGACCAAAGTAAGGAATAGTGAACATCAGGTTTTTTTTTCACAGATGGCCCTCCGTTTCTACCCGTGTTTCCTCTTTTGGAATGGAATGTATTTTCGGCGCTATTTGACATTTTGTTCAAACTTTGTTATGTTTACTCTTCTGCTTTCATCATTGCCGCTTCCGGATCCTTCCCACCGCCTCTCTTATCATCGTTATTATTCCATTACGTTTTCTTTTTCTTCCCGATCCTTCCACTGTCTTTCCTTTTATCTCCCACCGCTTCTTCATCTCAATCCTTCCACCCTCTGTGAGGGCTTCTCTTTAGAACCGATTGACCACCGCCATCACCACCGTCTGCTTCGGTTCGTTACGTTTTCCTCTTCCATGCTTTCTCATCTGGTCACCATCGCCTCCCCATCCTATTTACCTTACACCGCTTAAAAAACGGCTGCTTACAACAACCCTAATGGAGCTGTCGGTCGACTGTTTTTTTTCATGATTTCTACAACGAAGCAACAACACTCTGCTTCATATCTGCACCGCTTACTTCCTCCTCCAATTTCTCTCTTCAATATCGGCGCCAGTGGAAGAACTCGCTTGAAAGCTTTGCCTTTTCGCTTCTCCGCTGCTCTGTGCTTTGCGGACGCACCACCATCGGCAACATCCTGGCCGTTCCCCACCATCTTCTTTCCATCTACTTTGTCTTTCTTTGGAGACAATATCGGCATTCACACCCGCGTTCTGACACCGACGACAAACAAACCGTCACCGCCTACTGCTGCTTTCTCTGCTTGAGACTGTCACAATGTCGAAACACGTGGATATGATTCCCCGGAGAGTCGCACCTCAGGCAGAAAAAATATGGGGGAAACTGGTTGTGAACGATCAGTTGAATACCTTCATCCAACCCATTCACGTTTAAAGTTTTTAAAAGCTGTTTTCTGTTCAAATTGCTGAACGGACGAATCTGCTTCGATTATAGGTATTTCTATTCAAATTTGAGTTTCCAGCAATCAATCAAGTATTTTCTTTTATAAATTTTATTTTATATCGATTGTTTCACAAGTTTCTAATGCTGATTTTCCCCAAATCTCTTTCATCCGATGTTTTTCTCTTCGATTCTGAAAAGGCGATTCAGTTTCAGGTTTCAATACTCGGTAAGCTGCTCCTAATTCTGGTTACTGATTCTGAATTATTAAATGTTTGAAGGTGAAAGATCTAGTGGTGTCTGTGCAGGGACCATTCAGTGACTGAGCTATGTGATGTGAAATTTAGAAGTTATTTATGTTTTTTTTAGTTATTGGGGTTGTTTTGGTGGAATTGTACATCGATCGATAGATGAGGATTACGGTTCTGGGTGAACAATACAATTTGAGGCCAACATTGCTTCAGCCACATGGGAGAAGCACAACCGTAGCTTCAATTAGTATGTCAAATCTCCGATGATTGTTACTGATTTTGAAATCTCTATGCGATCCGTATCGGTGAAGAAGACTTCGAAAGCTTCAACGTTTCCGCACCACCACAGTCACTGGTCAGCTTGCTGAGTGGATTTCTTCTGCACCTTTTCTTCCAGGTTGTGCTTCTAAGGTTGATCGATTGTTACTGTGTCACCCGCTTCACGAGTGAAACGTGGATCCCAGTTTCTATGATTCCTTTTAATTTGTTTCTAATTTTGATTGCTTTGGTTTTGTTTTCCAGGATGATACAGATTACAAATACCAGTGGGAAATCCTCGCCCCTAACAGAGAAGGTCAAATAAACCCTAATGTTTCTACAGTTCCATTGTATTTGTTTGTAATTTTGATTGCTTTGGTTTTGTTTTCCAGATTTTGATTGCAGTTGTTCACGATCAAAAAGGTACAATTAATTTCTTTAATACCACCTGACAACATTGATGCTCTATATATGGTTCTAATAAGGTTTTTTTTTCTTATTTACCCAATATTCTTTCTTTACTGTTATCAGAATTCATACACAACACTTTAATGTTTTGCAGGTACAATGTTGTTGTAAAATGTGCTACATTACACCTGATTATGTTGAAAAAAATACCCACTTATGTTTCTCTTTTTACACTATAGCTACAAAGTTTAGAATCTGGATATATTAAGAAAATGTTATAGATATATTACCAATTTAACAAGACACAGTTGGGGCGAGGAAGTAGATTCTATAGTTACAACAGCTGCATTTCCCCACCCCACACATACATGCAAATAAAGGAAAAGATCGAGATTAGATCCATAGGGGAAAAGGGCAATTATACCTTTTATTGGAACTCAACAAAAATGTAAGGCCTGTAGGAAGACTGTTTACCCAGTGGAGCTTTTGCCTGCTGATGGTATTGATTATCACAAATCTTGCTTCAAGTGTAGCCTTTCCAAAGGTACCCTTAAGGTATGATGATGATAATAATGAATTTTCTTTTATGATGTTTATTTCATATTATTTATTTTAATTGTATGATAATTAGTTCTGGAATTAATGTAAATTGTGTTGATCTTCATTAATGGCACCTGCGGATCTAGGATATTTATTGAGGGGACATTATTCTAATTAACATATGGTTGCCGATTATAAATTTAAATAATGAAATGGACACACCTATATAATTTACTGATGATCAAGAATGATTGACTTTCAGAACAGTTGTAGCTGACTTTTCTTTTCAAACTTATTCTAAAATCTATTTATTATATGAGAGTATAAATTTGTAATAGGAAAAAACAAAAATGGTCATTTGTTTATGGTTGTCTTTCACATGTAAGCATGTAATTTGTTTATTTTTTGTTACTTGGCTCTTAAGTCTGTTACTATTTATAAATTTGATTCAGAGTGGAGGTATCCCTGCACTTATATGGTTTTTTTGTTACTTGGCTCCTCCATGGTATCTGTTTTTTTATTACATTTATGGAATGCTCATTATACGTTTGTTGAAATCTCTATTATAGGTCCGACGAAGAATTAGAAGGTTACTTATGAGAATATATGTGTCTCTACAAGTGTGTGGTGCAAAAAAAGGAAGATGGTGAACAATGAAATAGGAAAGCGTAAAAAAAGCTTTATTTGTTAACTTTGACTTTTATGTTATACACCACCACGTTGGATTTAATCCTTTTTCTGATAAAAACATTAGGGTTCAACAAAACGCTTAAACTCACCTGTACATTCGATATTTCTAACTATAAGAGTCATGTTATACTTTCTTAAAAATAAACTAGGCAAATGTAATCTATCATGGTATATTTTCTTTTAAATATGTCAAATAAATAAAATAAAATAAAATACATAAGTCAGAAATATAGAGACCTCGATCCTTTCATCAAATTGCTTTTATGATTCAGTGCAAGACCTGCACTGCACCTCTAGCTCGCCTCACTATACTTTTTCAGGTTTTCTTTTATATCCTTCTTAATTTGTGTATTTCATACACTTTAATCAATGACATGAGACTTATTGTTGATTGATTTGGGAAATATATTGGAAATCGAAAATTAATCAGACCTCATGTATCTCAAGCTGTAATTTCTTGATTCTACAGGTGCAAGGTATGCATTCTGATGCTTCTACCTTAAGAAAAGCCAGTATATGGTGTTAAGCAACACGTATAGTCAATGAAGAAGGATTTCGTGCATTTTGGAAAGGGAACTTAGTGGCAATTGCTCATTTTCTACCTTACTCCTCCACCAGTTTCAATGCATTTGAACGCTACAAGAATGTTGGTACAAACGTTCTTTGCTGAAATTTTGTATTCAAATGTACATTTTAATTTGATTTTATAATGTTTTGTTTGTTTTCCGATTCTACAATTACTACAAATGTTCATGGGAGTTGAGAGCTATGGAACAAATATAAGTGCAGACTTGTGTATACGGCTTGCAGGTGGTGGTTTAGCTGGTATAACTACTGCTTCTGTTACATACCCTTTGGATATTGTAAGAACACGCCTTTCAGCACACGTAGGATTTTGATAAATCATAAGCATATTATACTGTATTTATATTGGAATTATCCTTTTTCATGCCCTGATTCCTCAATGAAACTAATCCACTGCACAACCTTTAATGATTTTGGACTTTAGCCTTATTGTTGTAAACTCGATAAGATACCCGAAACCCAATGGGAAATTGTGTATTCCATTTTTTTTAAAATTTAAGTTGTTTTTAATAAACAAAAAAAAATCAATAAATGACCAATTTGGTCTTGGCCAGTTTTATATATGTTAACCCAATTATTTTTATAGTTGACCAATTTGGTCTTGGCCATCTACACACAGGCAGGTATGCAAAAAATAGCAACATACTTTTATTTAGACTTTAACTATGGGTGGACCAACTTGGGATATTGGAAAAAGCGTTATGAGAAAGTGGACGCTTTTAGCTTTTTTATAAAATAAACAGTTTTTTTTAACTGTTATAGATTTGCAGGCAGGAAGTCTGTAACAGATTTCTTTTTATTTATTTATTTTTTAACAGGGATTTCCAATAACAGTTGCAGTAAGAAGGACTAATTTCTGAAATCTGACTGACATTATTTGTTCTATTCCTTGATTTCATTGATTTTATATGTAATTTTCACTTTTTGCCTGTTTATTTCAAAGTTGGAAAATCTGATTACATATTACATAATTTTATAGTTTTTGACCATTTTACAATTTTACAGTTGCAAAGCGGGGTTCCTCATCTAGTTTTAATTATAATAATATTTTTTTGTACTTTTTCGTTTGAAACGTCCATTACTCTTCACATTACTGTTATAAAACCAAAATACTTTTTAACTAATAAAAATTAATTGATTTACTAAAATATAATGTTAATTATAATGATTATATTAATTAATATTTTATTATATAACATTAACCAAAATACAAAATTAGACAAATAAGTTGATCAAAAACTACTTTTCATAATAATATTGTTTTTCAAAAGATGTATTTCTTAATTATTTAAATATAATAAACATTTAAATATAATGTTAAATGTAAAATATAAATCAGAATCTATATATCATTACGATGGACATTGTTCACTAACGATGATTAATTAATTCATTAAAATACGAAATTAATTATAAAGATTACATTGGTTACTCTTTAAATATTAAAACATAAATCGAAAATAAAAAAATGTCGAAAAAATACTTTTTATAATATGAAATTTTTTGAAAGACATATTTTTAATTATTTCATTTTTTTAACTTATTTGTTTAAAGCTACACAACTATTCGTCTTGCTATAACAACTAAAAATAAATTAACTAATAAAGCATATAATTGATGCATTGAAACATTATATAATATTATAATGATTACATTATTAATATTTAGATATAAGGCTTAGATTAACAAAAAAAAAAATTATCAAAAACTATTTTTTATAATGTTAATTATTCTGAAAATAATAACTTTTTAGTTTTTAAAAAAGGAAAATCACTTAAAATGACAACCAATAACCCAAAATTTGCTCTTAGGATCACTAAACTTTTAATTGTATCCGATAAGCAAACCAACTTTTTATTTTGGTTTTAAAATATCAACGATTACGTTTTATCGATTAAATTGGCAATGAACACCATCATTAAACTTGTCAAGTCTAAGTAGTAGCTTATTATAATCATTTTTCTCAAACCACAACTTCAACTATATAGATTTTTGCCGATTAAAATGATAATGTCACAAAACAATATGTCATTACTAATGGTTATCGATTATGGTTTGAGAAAAATGATTACAAGAGGCTTTTAGTTAGATGTGACAAGGGAAATGACGGTGTTTGTTGTCATTTTAATCGATAAAAATCGTAATCATTGGTATTTTAAACCAAAATAAAAAGTTTGTTTCCTTATTGGATACAATTAAAAATTTAGTAACCTAAATAACAAGTTTTGTGTTATTGGTTATCATTTTAAGTCATTTTCCCTTTTGAAAATAATAAAAGTTGAAATATAATAGTAAACTAGATTATAACCCGCGTTAAACGTGGGGGTACGCATAAAAAAATACAATGTCTACAGATATTGCACAATAATTATTAAAAAAATTATGGTTATTGGTATTATTGAAATGTGTAGAAGATACACTGAAATCGATAAATATCTATAATCGTTGAATGATATATTTGTAGACAACATTTTTTGTTTTGTTAGTTGAATGACATTCTTTGTCACATATGAGTACCTTCAAAATTATAGATAATTACATTAGTGTAATTTGACGAAAGATTAATGGGTAAACATTAGGGACAAAACTTTTAGTTTTTTTTTTCTTAAAGAAGATGAATCGTCACTTGAATCCATCATTTTGTTTTAGTGTTAATGTTGCTTATAAAAGTTAAATAAAAAATGTATATGGGCATATTGGTAAGTTCTGTTATTTTATATGAGGAAAGTAATAATTATAATGGGGCAACATTATCTAAGAAATAAATACTTGAAATATTTTTGAAGGGAAACAATCGGGATCATTAAAAAAAATTATGTAACAAAAATACAAATTTAAATTAGGTGAAGTTATGGATGAAATTACCGACGACTATTATTTTGAAAGGAATTGTATTTTGTAAGGGTATATATAAGGGGCAAATCAATAGAAAATGCATAAATGTTTGGAAACCCTAAAACCTAGAAAATCAATAGTAATTAATACATAGAAAAAATACTTTAAGATATCTAAACTTTTTTTTCGAAGGTTTTGGCACAAGTTCGCTGAAAAAAAAAATTGAAAATATATATATATATATATATATATATATATATATATATATATATATATATATATATATATATATAACGATTTTATAAAAAGAGTAGCAATTTTTATGTTTGTAAAGTCAAAAAAATAGATATCTCAAAGTTTTTTTATAGATTTTTAGGGGGTTTTTTAGTTTTATGCATTTTTTATTGATTCTGCCAATATATATATATATATATATATATATATATATATATATATATATATATATATATATAGGGTATGTTATTTTGTTTCTTATATTTATTGTATGCTAGAATGCACCAATAGGAATTTAGTAAATTAAATAATTATTTAATTAAATAAATATAGATATTAAATGATTTCCATAATCTACTCTAATAAATGAAGGTTTTTTTTGCCACATGTCCTCTTCTCCTTCATTTGGACACATGGCATTTTCTAGAATTTTTAGATTTTCTATTTTCCACTTGTCATTTTATTGTATTTTTCATTTTATTAAATTAAAATTCCATATTTAATATGTAAGGTAATATATATGTAAGGTATTTATTAGAAAAGGGTTTATATATGTAATGTATTCAATACATTAAAACCTCATTAATTTTAATAATTCAAATTTTTTCTCATTTTTCTTATAAATTCAAACTTTTCAAATTGTTAAAACTTCATATTTAATTTTTTTTTAAAATAAACTCATGTAATACATGGGTCTCACACCTAGTTATATATATATTAAATGATATCCATAATTATAATTCTCTTTTTATGGAAACTAATTAAATATGTCATTAATGTCAGCAATAACATTCTTTTAGAATAAATTCGCATCTAGGTTTTTATATATGAGTTCGTATTTTGTTTCAGGACTCACTCACTTAAAATACAATAAAGTTGCATGGAATATGAAGAACGAGAGTGTATTCTACTAGAATACACTCTCATTCTGCTGCAATACACTCTCATTCTTCTATATATGAATTCATTCTAAAAGAATATTATTGTTGACATTAATGACGAATTTAATTAGTTTCCATAAAAATGAGTTATATGTATGGATAACATTTAATATACATATAATTAATATTAAATTCATATTGGTGCATTTTAGCACACAATAGATGTGAGAAACATTTGAACCTACCTCTCTCTCTCTCTCTATCTCTCTCTCTCTCTCTCTATATATATATATATATATATATATATATATATATATATATATATATATATATATTGGTAAGTTTTATTATATTATATGAGGAAAGTAATAATTATAATGGGGAAATATTATTTAAAAATAAATGCTTGAAACATTTTTGGAGGGAAAAATCAGGATCATTATTTTATATGAAGTAAGTTTATTATTTTATATAAGGAAAGTAATAATTATAATGGGGAAACATTATTTAAAAATAAATTCTTGAAACATTCTAATTAGACATTCCTTCCAAAATAAAGTTACTTAATTTAAATCTATATTGATAACCAGTATATAGTTTTTTCACTGCATTAAATATTGACAACTATTTCATTTATTCAAATAAAGTCATACAGTAAAATTTATGGAATGTTAAATGTTATATGGATTTAATTTTAGTATATCATCAATGAAAATTCTTTTCTAAATCATGATTGGTTTATTTTAAATTGATTATAAATATAAATGCTAGTTTTTATATTTGTTCTTATTTATTTAGTGTTCGCAAGACCTTTGCATTAGACTTGACGCAACTTTGAATAATATTGATATATCATCAATGTAATTTGGTATATATCTTTCAATTATATGAAATATCAAATAATGACACTTCATTACTATTGTGATAATTTAGTTTATATATTGCATTTTTGCTTATGTTAACGGTCTTATTTGTTTTTTCTAATAACCGTAACACTTTTACTAATTGTACTTTTTACAAATCTCCTAATATCTATCTTACTTTATAATTTTTCATAACTATGCTATTTTCAAGATTGGCTATCTTAAATATGAAACTTTGTTCGCTGATTTCGACCAAAAAGCGTTTCCTATGACCGAGATATGACCTTTCAAAGACAGTGACATATTAGGGAAAAATGCAGAAATAAGAGCTTTGGCTTTTTAAATAAAAAAAACCACATACGCACATTGCTACTAACTAAATATGTTAGAAACAAAATAGAAATTACAATGCACTTTGTATCCACTGAACACAGTTACAACAATTCAAAAGAAATTTAGAAATTACAATTCAAAACATTATAGATTAAAGTCAAAGTACATTTTTATTAACTAAATCTGTTAAAAACCAAGAATTATGGACAAATATGTCAAATTAATAGCAATAAAATATAGATAATTAAAAACACTGAAGGGTAAATTGTAGTTTTCAATCATCAACTACCGTGCAATCCAAACAATCTCAGAAACTTTTAATTACGTATGACACACATGCAAACATATAGTTAATCAAAAGTCAATGTGTTTTTCTCATGGGCATTTTATCAAACATATAGAGTGCAACATCAAATACAAGGTTAAAAAGACAAAAGTAAAAGATTGAAAAACTAATACTAACATTTATAATCAAGATTATTCATGCATTCAAAAATCACAGTCAAATACAACACTAATGAGAATCAAAAAATCGAATACAATTAATAAAAATTAAGAACATCATATTAAAGAAGGAACGTGGATGATGAACGTGATGCTGCAAAGGGTGATGTTGTTCGAACATGATGTTGCAAAGGGTCTGAAGAAAACATAATGTACGAACAACAACACATGATTTATATATAACTTTCAACAATGATTATGGAAAGGATATCAAATTTCGAATTCTTTGATTCTTTGAAATTGAGCGATGATATCCCGTAATCTTGTAGATATGTTTCATAAATAAATGTGAATTGAAAGAATATACGAAAGGTGTCAGCTAAAAACGTGATTTTTATTATGAATGAACGAAATTTACTTTCAAACATTATGAAGAGGTTTAAATGAGTCGAATACAATCCTTTTATAAATGACGTTAACATTAAATCAATTGGTCAAACTTTCAAATTTTGGTCAATATTAATTTAATTTTTAATGACATCATCAAAATGATCAAAGGATTGAAATTAATTAAAGAAACATAATGAATGACCTGATTGTTGAAAGTGATGTCATCAGGTTTCTCTTTTAATATATATCTAGATTAGATATAATACCCAAAATTGAAATGTTAAATTCACATTCGGCACACGGATAGATTCTACTAAAATATTTAATCATTATATATATATATATATATATATATATATATATATATATATATATATATATATATATAGGCTTAGGTTATTCTATTCAAAGTAATTATTGTATGGATGTAGGATTAAATGTGGGCCAATCAAATTTTAAATTTTTAATACAAAATGATTAATATTAAGTTGATATAAACAAACTAAAAAAGGCGTCACGTTTAATGAAAACAGGTGAATAAGGGTATTTCTGTACATTTCTCATCTCCAAAAAAAGGGAAACTGACTCGATTGATCACAACTGCCTGCATAATCCCTATAACATCGCATAAACCCGGACTCGATTCCCATTTCTATCGGAACACAAAATCAAAGAATAGTTACTATAATCAACAAAAAATCGGTAGATTCTGTTGTCGTTTTTGTATATACTCATCGATTCTCGAAGAGTTGTTTATAGAAGTTGCATTGTGATAGTTCGAAGAAGAAAAATTGGAGTATAATGAGGAGTACAAGGTCGACTGCTTTCAAATCGAAATTTAAGAACACGCAAGAAACGGTGTTGAATCTAGATGAAGACGATGATGATTTCGTTTCTCCCCCTATAGGTAATTTTTTTTTTCAATTTTTTCGGTTGAATCCATAAAATTATGTTTGAATGTTTGAACAATGTAGTATTTGCATGTGTTTTTGAAGTTGTATTAAGTAAAGTAGACCAAAAAAGTGCAAAAAAGGCGTATTTTTTATTAGGGTTTTCTCAAATCGGAAAAGAAAAATATGTGAGAATGATTGAATTTTAGGGTATATGACTGTGGTTCTGTAATAATAGGGGATGTGATTGTTTTTTTGTTATGTGTTTTTGAAGAATATAAAGTTAGTTTTTTTTATTATGTTGTGTAGTCTGTTAGAAGTATTTGACTTGCAAATATGTTAGAATAAGTGATTATACATAAGTTGCATTCTGTCATAATCAAAACATGCAAATTCTTGTATGTGGTTGTTGTTCTGTGAGTATAGGGGATGTGATTGTTGTTTTGTTATGTGTTTTTGAAGAATATAAAGTTAGTTTTTTTGATTATGTTGTGTATTCTGTTAAATGTATTTGACTTGCAAATCTGTTAGAATAAGTGATTATACATAAGTTGCATTCTGTCAGAATAAAAATATGCAAATTCTTGTATGTGGTTGTTGTTCTGTGAGTATAGGGGATGTGATTGTTGTTTTGTTATGTATTTTTTAAGTATAATGAGTTAGTTTTTTTATGTTTTATTCCTGTGATTTTGGGGGTTTTCCTTTATTGGTAATTAGTATTTGACTTTAATTCTGTAAGAATAAGTGTTCGAACATGTATTGCATTCTTATAGAATGACAACATAAGAAGTATAGATTGCGGTTCAAGGGATTGAAGTATGGCTGGTTATTTTGGAAAATGTTACTAATGAACTGTAATCATTTGATTCATTAGTTGTTGCAGAAGCTGAGCAGGAGCCAATTAATGTTGATACTACAAGTCAAAAAAATGTGAAAAGGAAATATTGTACCAGATCAACACCCGTGAAAGACAATATCATTTCTCCACTTGCAGCTAGTTTTCTTGTTTTGGTTTATGAAAAATAATAACATTATTTTAGAATATGTTATAATGGTAATAAATGGTATTCTTTAATAATTAATGTAAATGGTATCATTCTAACATAATTATTTATATGATTTGCACAATGTATTAACTTATAGTGTGATTTTGAAATAAATAAATATATATATATATATATATATATATATATATATATATATATATATATATATATATATATATTCTATTAAAACATTTTGATAATATGTATCTTTTCTTACTTGATGAAGCAGTTGGTGTAGAATGTGAACCGATTCATATAAATATTGTTGGATCAAGTAAAACAAAGGACAACACGAAAAAATCTTCAAGATTGGAAAATGGAAAGAAGAATGTAGCATCTGGAAATTCAGGTAATTTCTTAATTTGGTTTATTTTCTTATGTGGTCCAGTAAAACTTTTAATTGTATAATATAGGATTATCTTTAAATTGGTGTACAATTAAGTGTTTTTAAATACTGTTTTATAATATATAATTCTGATATAACTAGTATAAAATTAAAATTTGTATACTAGTTCTATTAGAACTTGTAATTGTATACAGTATAAGTCTAGTATAATTGGTATAAAATTAAATATTATAACAAACTTATTTATAAAAATTCTAATGTTTTTTTAAATAAGTGTTAATGGGTTATTAAATAATTTTTGTGTAGTCTGAATGAGTAGAGCATGACTAATTATGTTTATGTGATTCAACAGTTGATAACAAAGATGAACAGGAGACGATATGTATTGATAGTACAAGTGTAAGAAGGGTGAAAATGAAGGATTTTGCGAGAACAACACCTGATAAGGATAATAAGAATTTAGTAGAAGCAAGGGCTGAAAGAAAAAAACCAAGAAGTTTAAATGAATTACTTGTGGAGAGTATGAGTGGGTCAAAGAGAAACAATGAAAAGGTAGACATTGGTATGGATGTGGAAGATAAGGAAGATGTTGGTAACAGAAAAAATGTAGTGAATGATCCACAGTCAAAGAAATCTCCACAGAGAAAGAAGGAAAAAATAGAACATGAGAATGCCAATATCAAAAAGATGGAGGGCAAGGTTAGAAAAGTGAGTAAGGAGCATCCATAAGTTTTAAGAAGACTTGCAACTAGGATGACTCCGGGAAGGGTTAGTGCAGCTGTGAAAGTGATGTCCCCTGCACAGAAAAATGGAATTGTGTCTATGGGTTTTGGTTCACTTCTAAATATTGACATGGACACTACTCTGGGGTTACTTAACTACTATCTCTTAGATCACTATGATCCACAAAGTAACCGTCTAGTTCTAGAGAATAATATGATTAAAATTACCAAAGAGACGGTGCATGATATGTTGGGGTTACCAAATGATGGGGAAGACTTCTTGAACATGACAAGTTATGAGAAAGATAATGAAATTCTGCAAGAATGCAAAAATCAATATGAGAAAAAAGGGTTTAATGGTGATGAATACCTGGAAAGGATAAAAAACACAAAGCAAGACAATCTTATGTTTAAGCTGAATTTCCTTACCCTGTTCATTAACACATTTGTGGAATCAAATTTGAGTGGTACAAATCAAATAAATGTTGTTAATAAGTTGGTGTTGGTAAAAGACTTCTTGAAGATTAATTGGTGTAAGTATATTCTAGATTTTTTGGTTAGCAGAAAACAGTTGTGGAGAAGGGATGATAAGACATGCTATTACAGCGGACCTATACTCGTTTTGACAGTAATCTTGGTGTCTTGAGTAGATTTATACTTTAGTTTATATTGAAATATGTATATTGAATTAATAATTGTAAAAAAAATTGTGATGTAGCTGGTGTATGTGTATAACATGAAGTTCTCAAGCGTCAAGATAATGAAAAGGTTACCGTTTGTCAGACATGTTACGAGTGATGTTCTTGAAAAAATAGAGAAGTTGGAGATTAGTGTTGGAGGGTTTGGAAGGTAACTACAGGAGAACTTTGAAAATAATGATGTTGATGATGAAATGATGGATGAAGATGAAATGTTGGATCAGCTTAAGCGAGACTATGGGGATGAGGAGGTAAGACATAAAGTTATAATGGAAAATATGATACATTCTTAATTTCCTGTAAAATAGATTTAAACTTTTTAGGTAAAAGTTTAAAATAATTGAAAAAATTATTATGTTGCAAACTACTTCTACTAGAATTTTAGTACTCATAAATTGTTATTAAATTTTCAGGCTTACGTGGTTGTTATCGAGCATAGCTACGGAATAATCTTGTCCGAAAAGAAGACTATGGAAATGGATTTGAAAGCTGGAATAGAAAAATTCCCAGATAGTTTGTTGTTGAAGGAGTGGTACGAAAAAAACAAAGAATTGTTCAACGAAGTCAAGAATGCAGGAACTGGAGGAATGAAAGATAAAGAACATGGTTTTGATGTTGATAGTAACAAAGGAGCGGCCGATGGTGGTAATGAAGGTGGAATCTCTCCGGTTAGAGGATTGGTAGTTTGTGGGGATAAAAAGGATGATGGTGGAAGTTTCAGTACGCCTAATGTGGAAAAGGTCGATAGTATAGACCATCTAACTTGTTCACAATTCTTGGAGCATCCTGAAGTGTTGGCAACAGCCATTGAAATGACAGATGAGGCTATGTTGAACAGTTATAGAAAAGAAAAGAAAAAAGGAAAAGAAATCTTAGAAATAATGGCAATAGGTGTGGAAGATGATGACAATGGAAAAAGGGGGAGAAGAGGACAAAAGTTACCTGTATATGGAAAATCACAATTTGTTGAAAGGATTGTTAGAATGGGTGACAAGGTGAAGAAGGATGAGATGGCATTATACAATTCAGTTTTTGCATCAAAAAAAGATTATGGGTAATTGAGATAATATATATTAGTGGTTTGCTTATAAAACATAGTTGTATAATTGATTTGATTAAAATTGTTGAGTAGGGAACAGATATGGAACATTGGGAGCGGTCATGTATTGCATCAAGGATTTGCATATCATTTTAAAAGCAACACGTTTATACATGCTATAATCATTGACTGTTGGACATCATTACTCAACAGAATGTAGGAACTAAGGGATGTAGGATCAGTTGCTAGAGTTTTCTTTGATAAAAACTTTTTGGTACGTATTAAATTTAAGTTTATTACTAAATAATAATATGTTTTTTATTGATTGTTTCATTTATGTATACAAGCAGATGAGATACTGGATGCATCAGTTGCATACGATAGAACCCAATCATTATTTGATTCGATGCTGAAACTCCACATTAGAAGTCTACGAATTAAACAAAGTCTCAAGGATGTTGGACTGGTAATTTGATTAATAATTGTGTTCTATATTATAATATTTATTATACAAATATAGCTTATTGTTATAAATTCTGTTGTATACCAGGTTTTCTTTCCAGTAGTTGAGAAGAGTAAATATTATTTAATATGCTTTGATCTAAGGGTACCCACCTACTACATTATCGACCATGTCAACCGAACAGGCACTGTTGAAGATATATATGGAAGGAAACCAATTCTTGTGGTAAGATTAAGAATTACATTTAAGAATTTTTATATGACTTGAATTTGGTATTGTTAAAATTGAATTTTAATAAATTGATTGTATTGTATCACAGAAAAAATTTCTTGGCAACTACTTAAAAACAGAAAATTACCAAAAATCAACAGCTTTCAACAAAATTAAACCTCATGTAATGAAATTCACATGGAAAGTAGCAAAAGAAGGATCAGACTGTGGAGTGTATCTTATGAGGCATATGGAGTCGTATATGGGGGAAAGTGAAGGGCGTTGGGATTGCGGTTTTACAGGTAAAAAACAAAGTGTTGTAATTGCTTTAAATAATTTAAGAATCAAATACATGGCAAGGCTTATGAAACCCGACTACAATAAGTATAAAAGTATGTTGGAGAGAGATGCAGAAGCGTATGACAAGCTTGATCCATTGGAGAAAATGGTTCTGATGAATGAAGTGAAGGAAACTAGGGAGAAGTAGAGACGTGGAAGGCGTTGTTTTTAAGATGGGCATTTTGTTTTGATTAATTAATCATTTTAGAATGGTTTATGTTGAAAGACTTATGGCAACATGTTTTATTTTGGTCTAGTTATCTTTGTTTGGGAAACTGTTGGAAGACTTATGTTAGGATTTTTTATTTTGTTCTAGTTGTCTTTGTTTGGGAAACATTAGAATGTGAATGATGTTGGTTCTAGTTGTCTTTGTTTGGGAAACATTAGAATGTGAATGATGTTGGAATGTGTTTATGGATATGAAAATTGTGAAAGTAAGTAATGTGTTGAAGTTTAAAATGTTTAAAGTTCATGTTTTGACAGAATGAAAATAATAAGAATATAGTTAAAAGATAGTTGTTATTATACATGTAAGTTATGGTTTTAAAGTATTTAATTATGATATGCCATTGTTCTGGAAAATTGAAAATAGTTATAATACACTTAAATTGTGGTTATGAATTGATAAAATTCTGATTCGTCCAAGTTATGAAAGAATGACAATAATTGGAATAAAGTGAAATTTTGTTTGAATGTTTAAAGGTTATGTTCTTTAATGTTTGAGCAAAGTTTATAAGTTCAAATTATTATAATGAAAATATATTGAGATTATGTTTGTGTGTTTTGTAGTAATTTTTTTAAAGGGTCTTAAAAGTATAAAATAACCAAATGATATGCCAGTGTTCTGAAAGAATGAATATAATTTCAAATATACTGAAATTCTGTTTATGAATTGTTAAGTTCTGATATGACAATGTTCTGAAAGAATTCAAATAATTGGAATAAAGTTAAATTCTATTGGAATTTGTTATTGTGTTGTTAAAAAATTGTTTGGGAAATAGTATGTTTTTGGTCATAATTTTTTTTTATGGAAATTAATGATTATAAATATTTGTAATGTTGGTGTAACATGCTTGGATAAAGAATGATAACAAAGTGTGCAATAGTGCATAACCATATATAATAATTATATTAAAGATGCCCAAAATTGAAATCAATGTCACTAATAAACGTGAAACAAAAATGTTACTGTAATATAACAATTTAAAAAACCTATATATATAAATCAAACTACTTAGGCACGTTTTTAAGAGGACAATTTCGTTTATCATGGTTAGCCATCTGTTTACTTGAAGCACACTTTCGCTTAGGCTTCAAACTTACTTTTTCCAGCATTTTTTTTTAATCTCTTACCACGACATCCTATGTTACGTGAAAGCCATTTGCCTTAACCTGCCAAGTAATGAAACCCTTATCATTTACGGCAAAAAATCTGGCGCGAACCTACAAATCATTTCCTGTATCAAGGCGCAAAAGTATCTTCGCAAGGAGTATTGTGCTTTTCTAGCTCACGTGGTAGACAAGAAACAAGAAGTGAAGGACTTCGAGAGCATTCCCAAAGTCTGTAATTTCCCTGAAATTTTCCCCGTTGATCTTCCAGGAGTCCCACCTGAAAGACAAGTCGAATTCAGAATCGACTTAATCCTTGGAGCTACCCTCATAGCCAAATCAGTCTTACACCGACAGAAATGCAGGAACTATCCAGCCAGCTGAACAAACTTCTTAGCAAGGGATTCATTAGACCAAGCTTCTCACCTTGGGGAGCACCGGTCTTGTTCGTGAAGAAGAAGGATGGATCTTTCCGTATGTGCATACACTATCACGAGCTAAACAAACTGACCATTAAGAACTGATACCCTCTACCGCGGATAGACGACTTGTTCGACCAACTTCAAGGAGCAAGCTACTTTTCAAAGATTGACTTAAAATTCAGGTATCACCAGTTACGAGTTTTAGAGGAAGATTTTCCCAAAACAGCCTTCCGAACTCGTTATGGTCACTACGAGTTTGTAGTGATGCCTTTCGGATTAACCAATGTGCCTGATGTGTTCATGGACTTGATGAACAGGGTGTGTCGTCCATACTTGGACAAATTTGTAATAGTCTTCATAGATGATATCCTTATCTACTCACGAAGTGAGGAGGAGCATAGACAACATCTCCGACAAGTTTTACAAACATTGAGATCAGAGAAGCTATATGCGAAGTTATCAAAGTGCGAATTTTGGATTAGGAAAGTAGATTTCCTAGGTCACGTGGTCAGTGAAGAAGGAATACACGTGGACCCATCCAAAATAAAGGCAATCGAGAACTGGTCAGCACCCAAAACGCCTACATAAATCCGCCAATTCTTAGGTCTTGCTGGCTACTATTGCAAATTTATTCAGAATTTCTCCCATGTTGCTAAACCGCTTACCACCTTGACACAAACGGGTGTAACTTTTATCTGGGGAGAGAAACAAGAAACATCGTTCCAAACACTAAAGCGAGCCATGTGCAGCGCACCTATTTTTTCTCTACCAAAAGGGACACAAGACTTCGTAGTATACTGTGATGCGCCAAATTAAGGGCTAGGTTGTGTTCTTATGCAGCGAGGAAAGGTCATATCCTATGCCTCGAGACAGCTTAAGACACATGAGGTCATTTATACGACTCACGACCTTGAACTGGGAGCAGTGATTTTTGCTCTGAAGATCTGGAGACATTACTTATATGGCACAAAATGCACAATATTCACAGAATATAAAAGTCTTCAGCATATCTTCGAACAGAAGGAACTGAACATGAGACAACGACGTTGGGTGGAGCTACTAAACGATTACGAATGTGAAATTCGTTATCATTCCAGTAAAGCCAATGTAGTAACTGATTCCCTTAGCAGAAAAGAATACTCGGGACGCCGAGTAAAATCGTTGACCATGACAATCCATTCACACCTATCCACACAAATCAAAGAGGCTCAACTGGAGGCATTGAAACCCGAGAATGTGGCAAGTGAGACTTTAAGAGGAATGGACAATAACTTAGAAATCAAAGGTAATGGAGCCCGATATCTCACGAACTGGATCTGGACACCAAAGTCCAGTGGTTACAGAGAGGTTGTCATGAATGAAACACACAAGACACGATACTCCGTTCACCCGGGTTCATACAAGATGTATCTGGACCTTAAGAAACTTTTGGTGGCCTAACATGAAGGCTGAGATTGCTACATATGTGGGCAAGTGTCTTACTTGTGCCAAAGTCAAGGTAGAATATCAAAAGCCTTCAGGTCTACTGCAGCAACCATAAATCCCCAAATGGAAGTGGGAACGGATTACAATGGATTTCATAACTAAGTTACCCAAGACAATGGGTGGTCATGATACCATTTGGGTAATCGTCGACAGATTAACCAAATCCGCACACTTCCTACCAATAAAGGAAACATACAAGATGGAAAAGTTAACTAGAACATACATCAAAGAGATAGTTAGACTTCACGGTGTACCAATATCTATTATCTCTGACCGAGATAGTAGATTCACCTCACAATTCTGGCAGTCACTGCAGAAATCTCTGGGAACTAGGCTGGACATGAGTACAGCCTACCATCTACAAACCGACGGACAGAGTGAGAGAACGATTCAAACGTTAGAAGACATGCTGAGAGCATGTGTAATCGACTTTGGTAAAGCATGGGATACCCATTTACCACAAGTCGAGTTCTCATACAATAACAGTTACCATACTAGCATTAAGGTTGCTCCATTCGAAGCCCTATATGGTCGCAAGTGCAGATCACCTCTGTGCTGGGCTGAAGTGGGTGACACGCAACTGGCTAGATGTCAAATTCCTGACAGCACTCTCACTGGTCCGGAAATCATTCGAGAAACTACTGAGAAGACAGTACAAATCAGAGAATGACTTAAAGCTTCCAGAGACAGACAGAAAAGCTACGTATACAATAGAAGAAAACCTTTGAAATTCCAGGTTGGTGACCGCGTCATGTTGAAGGTCTCACCCTGGAAAGGCATGATACGCTTCAGAAAGCGTGGAAAACTAAATCCAAGGTACATCGGACCGTTCGAGATTCTTGCTAGAATCGGTCCAGTAGCTTATAAACTCAAACTACCTCAAGAACTCGATAACATACATCTTACCTTCCACGTGTCTAACCTAAAGAAGTGCTTATCCGACGAGACTCTTGTTATCCCACTTCGATGAAATTGAGATAAATGAGAGCCTCAACTTCGTGGAAGAACTAGTAGAAATCCTAGATAGGGAAGTCAAGAGAACAAAGCAAAGCCGTATCCCGATAGTGAAGGTTCGCTGGAATGCAAAGTGGGGACCTGAATTCACTTGGGAGCGGGAGAATCAAATGAAACAAAAATATCCGCATCTCTTTCCCTACTCTTATTGTACCTAAATAGTCTTAAATTTCGGGACGAAATTCCCTTTAACGGGGGGGGGGGGGATAATGTGACAACCCGTTATTTTCAATCTTGTAAAAAGTCAAACAAAGTCAACCAAAGTCAAACCTATCTAATAAAAGTCAAACTTGTTGTATTGTTAATTTAATAAAGTTAAATTAATGATTTTGGTTAGGATAAATCTTGTGTTAAAGTGTGTAAAGTTTAGAAGGAAAATCACCCAAGAAAAACCGAGGATTCTCTCCTAGACCGAAAACCCACGGACTGTCCTTCTCCTCGGACCGCAAACCTCGGACAGAAAACCTCATTTTCGGCCGTAAACCCTTCGGACCGAAAACCCCGTATGAGTCACGTTCTCGGCCGAAAACCATCCAAGTTCTATCCACTTCACACTTCCCAACGAACATGTCCCATCAACTTGTCCTCCCTATTTATTCATGGGACCGAAAACATACTATCACTTCTTCACCCTCCAACCGAAAACACTCACAAATCCTCTCAAGAAACACATGCGAAAATCACCTTCCTCTCAAGAACACTTCAACCGAAAACACTCTTTCCTCTCAAGTATCTTGCGAAGATCACTTGAATCTTCATAAGTTCATACCGATTTCTTCAAGTATTCATCACATCTTTTGAAAATCATCATCCACTCTCTTGATTTCCAACCGAAAACACCCAAATATCACTAGTTTTCACGAAGAACACCAAGAACACCCACACACTATTCTAAGAATTATTGTAAGTCTTTTTACAATAATTAAGTATTGTTTAACACTTTAAACATTACTAGATTATCTAATTTACACTTAATATGATGTTAATATAAATTAGGATTCGGTTTTTATCACGAGTTCTAACTTGTGGATTTAGCTCTACTACACCGTATCTACAACCGGAAACTCACAAAAGGTGAGTTCATACCCCTGCGTTTTTACTAATTTTCACTGTTTGAGGGGGGGGGGGGAATATAAGTCTAACACAAGAATATTGTGTTTACAAATAAATGATTTCTAAATATTTCTAAAAATGACTTTATCTTACTGAAACTGTTTTAAATATCGTTAAAATCATTTAAATGTTTTATAAACTCTTTTTAACTTATATTTTACCAAAAATCATATATATATATATATATATATATATATATATATATATATATAAATAATATTTAAAGGGCTTAGGACTAATAATTCGCTTTATTTCCTTTTCTTTGTTTGGATGTGTGCTTAGGGTAGAGTTATTTGTCCGAATGTCGTTTCAATTTTAATTATATATATATATATATATATATATATATATATATATATATATATATATATATATATATATATATATATGAATATAAAAGTTACTTCAATCAAATTCATTACCCTTTGTAACATGCCGAGCAAAGGGGGTACTTTCACGAATAATTCTTATCAAACCGAATACAAATATAAATTATAATAGGTATAATTTATGGAAATTTCATTTTATTTTCACTAGTCAGTTATACAAGTTTAACAGTATACTCTCGTACAAATACTTTACATACAAGTATACTAGAAAAGGATCATACTATCAATTCATCTATTTCAGAATGACTTTTCATCATTATTATACACGTAACCGTCAATATGGTTTTTGTGAGACAATGTTCACTCACTTAATTATTTAATCAATACTATTAAAGACCTGATAATTATAGCCAGAATCTCCCGACAGAGATCGAGACAAATGTGTATAAATCTATACAGGATTGACAATCCCGCACTCAGACTGTTCGCTATAGTTAGGCTGTTATGCCTGTGAGTGACAATTGTCGTTACAGTTCTAACGCCCGTAAAGCGTTGTATCAGGCTTACTAGTCTTAGTATGGTTATAATAACTCACAAAAAGATATGAACAATACGATTAGTGTATGAATAATTAAACCAAAGAGTACAAATACAACGTATTGGTTTTACATCAATACGATTTTCAGAATAATACTACGACTTACAATTACAGCTGGTGGAACCAGAAACACTCACAATTACAGAGTTTTCAAAGAATACAATTACATCATACTAGTTATAACAAAGAGAAACATAGACAATACAGAAAACATTTCTTTTTATAGTTTTATTGTGAACTAAAACTATGTTACACTATCTTATAGTACAACAATAACTACACAGAACGGTTTTATGGTATTAAAACTACTTATCAGTTATATTAGAAAATATTGGATTTTCTAGAACAATAAACATGATTACCATTTCAAGAAACAAACAATTAGCTTCTGAACATAAATGCTTATGAACTCACCAACTTAAATGTTGATACTCTCTTTTTCAAAATACTTGTATTCTCAGGGAACCAGTAGACAGGTACATTCCCAGGATTTTGAGAAGACGGAGCAGTATAGAGTTGTGTCTTCTATCTTTTTGTATATATAACTTTTGATGTCATATATGCAATGACTTGAATGCTATGTAAAACTTATAGATTATTAATGCAATGGTTGTTGTACTTTGATTACTATGATGCATGTGTTGTGATACTTAACAAGAAGTCATCCACCCCCGGACATTTCCGACGCTCCGGTTTGGGGGTGTGACACCATACATCTCTTTCATCCACTTGTTATTTGAAATGTTAAACTCATCTAAACAAGATTGCCATGCGTTAGCAAAATCACGTGGTTCCAGTTTAGAATTCCAAATTATAGAGTGAAAATGCTTCCGAAAAGTTGAGTTTGTAGCTAGTTGGGATGTTATCTAAATAAAAATACATAAAATCCATTTTAGTAAAAAATAAAATGTTGGTGTACGTCGTATAAAGGAGACGAATATCCTAATCATGTATTCTGTTAGAATTATGTTAAATGATTGTATCAGAATTACATTATAGAAATTCTGTCTCAATACTGGTATATCTATTATTCTAGCAGAATTATATTCTGAGAGAAAGATATGTATTAAGAAAATAAACCCATTAACAATATTTTTGTAAAAAAAAATGTTCACCTTGTTTGGCAATTTTTTTGTAATATGCCACATACAAAACCTATGTGATGACATTGGAAAAACTTCATTTACAACTTTGTTTAAAGCTGGATCTTGATCTGTAAGAACAAGCGTAGGTTGTTTTTTTGTTGTACTTTGATTACTATGATGCATGTGTTGTGATACTTAACAAGAAGTCATCCACCCCCGGACGTTTCCGACGCTCCGGTTTGGGGGTGTGACACCATACATCTCTTTCATCCACTTGTTATTTGAAATGTTAAACTCATCTAAACAAGATTGCCATGCGTTAGCCAAATCACGTGGTTCCAGTTTAGAATTCCAAATTATAGAGTGAAAATGCTTCCGAAAAGTTGAGTTTGTAGCTAGTTGGGATGTTATCTAAATAAAAATACATAAAATCCATTTTAGTAAAAAATAAAATGTTGGTGTACGTCGTATAAAGGAGACGAATATCCTAATCATGTATTCTGTTAGAATTATGTTAAATGATTGTATCAGAATTACATTATAGAAATTCTGTCTCAATACTGGTATATCTATTATTCTAGCAGAATTATATTCTGAGAGAAAGATATGTATTAAGAAAATAAACCCATTAACAATATTTTTGTAAAAAAAAATGTTCACCTTGTTTGGCAATTTTTTTGTAATATGCCACATACAAAACCTATGTGATGACATTGGAAAAACTTCATTTACAACTTTGTTTAAAGCTGGATCTTGATCTGTAAGAACAAGCGTAGGTTGTTTTTTTGAATGATTTCAAGAATGCTCTAAGCAGCCAAGAATAAGAACTACCATCTTCTCTACTCAAAAGTCTGGCACCAAAAGTTACACATTTCTTATGGTTATCTATCCCAGTGAACGGTACGAAAACCATATCATATCTGTTTTAAAAAATTAAAATTATTTACCGTTATTGGAAGTAATAAAAAATTATGATAACATTACAAATTTAAAAAATACTTATTCATGCTGAATGTGGCAATAAGGGATACGTCTCCAAAAGCATTGTAGTTATACTTTACGGTTTCGTCAACCCAAAAAAGCGCATTCAATTTTTTCTGCACGACTTTAAACTCGAAAGAAAAAGTTGGGATTTTTTTTCCTTTCCAACATCTTCACTACAAGGAATTTTGCATCCCTGGAACCTATGTAAGAATTGAGATTTCTCGTACTGTTCTTCAAATCGGAAACCAAACCACCTCGAATGTCAGACCCACCCTAAAGTCCGGTATACAATCTATGTGCTCTTGAGGCACCAATATTTTGCTTTGAAAAGTTATGGATAAACATCTCCTAAGAATAATCAAGTTTCCTCTTTGTACGATACAAAAACATGTTGTCCTTACCAAACAACTCATGATTATGTGGTTCGACAAAATCATCAACAATATATTTATTAGTACCATGTTGTAGAATAAAAACAATTTTTGCTTTGCATTCGCACCTAAATGAGTCTTTCCTTCTTTGAAACTTATTATGTTGAGGGTCTAGAGTATCCACTTTAGCGGTTCTTGGTTTACCTTCCCGATTACATATCAAATGTTGTTGTGTGATAATGTCGGATTTGGTTGTTCTAATTGTTCCAAGCCTGACATCAAAACCTGCTTCTAATGCATAATTTTTATACATTAATAATGCGGCACCATATGAGTCAACGGCTGAATTGATTTTAGGTTTGATGTAGTCCGAAACAACAGGAATTCAATAAGATGAGCCACCAGGAGAAACATAATCATGTGTAACATGGAGATTATTCTGCATCAAAAAAAGATTAAATTATATACCACATAATACATATAGATTTAAATAAATGAATGTCGTCGATGTGCAAATTGCAAACAATCGCAACGAATTAATCTAGTTTTCTAAAATATTTTGTTATTGGTGTACTAACCTTTCTGTAAATCAATATTATCATCGACTATAGTATTATCTGCCTCATCATCAATGAACTCGTTTTCGTTTTCTGCATCTTTTAAATAGAATAAGTGTAATGGATAATTAGATATATATAAAAACAAATAAATAATTACAATACATCACCTTGGTCATGATTACTACAATCACCGAAATGATAGTCGGAATTGTCATCAATATAATTTTGAATGTGTTCTAATGGATCCTCATCTTTGTAAGTGCAAGTTTCACCATATTGCAAATAACAATATACAAGTTCAACATTATTGTTATAAAAATTAACAAGTAGAAAAACATATAAAGATAGATCACCTATATTTAGATTGTTATTCTCGCCTATTTCAAAATCGATATTATGTAGAGAATCATAATCATGTAACCCGAAATATTCATCATTGTCTGCATAATCAATAGGATATTCATGTTGATCGTGAATATGATCGTCACCGGCTGATATTGTATCATCCATAAGATAATTTACATCACGATTTAACACTGGATGATTATAGAAAGCAAAATAAATTAAATCTTCTAAACTTTGAGCCAATTAAGTATATATTAAAAAAGGGGAAAGCGTATAATTGATATGTAACTAAAAAGGCGTGATATCTGCGGTCATTGTTATCAATGATTTACTTTTTTTAATTTTTAGAAACATTGTAAAGATAAGAATCAACACCAAATCCTATTATTGATCATGATATTGTTAATATTTGACAAATTCATATTCCAAAGATAATACATTCCATAGATAAGACTTTACAAATTATCATCTTCCGTAGATATGACTTTTCAATAATTTATTCAGCAAATTTTAATAAATAAATTTATTTCGATGAATTTACATATGATTATTGATTAATTATGGCATAAACGTAGATACTAAGAAAACAATGAAGATACAACTCTCTTATTCTGTCAGAATAGGTGAAACAAGAATTACATTAAATGATATCTTCCAAGGACGAGTTTGCATATAAAAATAAAAGTTTGATTATTTTAATTGTTTATTAAAGTGTATTTGTTTGTTCTGGATATTGTAATACACATTAACATTCTGCAAATTCTAATAACAACAATTCTAACAAAATCTTTGCATAAACATTAAGTATAACACAATTAGGCACAATTATTCTATACGAATAGAAAAAAAAATACATTTAAAACAACATATCTGTCAGCCGATGATAAATAACAAATTATATGAAAATAAATCAAAATCAAAATATATATTATTAATATTTATTGAATAAAAACATAAACTTACAAGGATAAACCCATAAAATTCATGAATCCGTATCATTATTATACTGAAATAAAACTCCATAAAATCTTATACGACTAAATTGAAAACATTATTGAACTTCTAATCTCTCTTGACGAATTAAACTTCTATTCTCTCTTGACTAATGCATGAGGACAGTTCCTCCTATCATGACCAACATAAAAACAAATCCCACATCTTCTTTTTTTCTTCAAATCTTGATTCACTTTGGATTGCTTGACATTCCGACCATTGTTATCAGAAAAGTCTTTGTTATTGTTATCAACATTATCTTTCTTTTGAAAATCAAAACAAGTATAATTAAAACAATGAATTTCATCAATGACTATCATAAGAAAAAATATGATATGCAGATGAGGAACGATTAGTTTGCAATATCAGAAGAAATAATATATGAAAAAGAAAAAGGTAAATAAAAAATACCCCCATTAACGAAATATCAGAAAAAAAAATATGATATGAAGATTTAGTCTGCAATAGAAGAAAACATATATGATGCATATATATGTATATGTATATATGTGTGTGTATATATATATATATATATATATATATATATATATATATATATATATATATATATATATATATATATATACACATTATGTTTGATAAGATCCATAATTAATAGCCTGATATTTAGGAATTTGATTGAAATCATTCACATTTTAATTTAATCCCGATAATATTAATTATATGGTAAGATTACACTAATACCCAAAAAGAATGATTGGATGATATTAAATCCTACAACCATACAATAATTACTTTGAATACCTGAACCTATCTCTCTCTCTGTCTCTCTCACTCTCTCTTTCTTTCTCTCTCTCTCTCTCTCTCTCTCTCTCTATATATATATATATATATATATATATATATATATATATATATATATAAGTAGGAAGAGTTAAGAATAGTTACTTTTAACGTAAGGCGTGACTTAAGACGATAATTTTTTATATAATTAATATTTTTATATGTATTTTCAACTATTATTTATTTATATATATATATATATATATATATATATATATATATATATATATATATATATATATATATATATATATATATGAGTTAATGCGACATTTTGGTAAAGTTTGGCGGCATGTACAAGCTTTGGAGCCATGACGTGCTTTTTAGAACCTTGTTTTTTTATGTTTTAGACATTGACCACATATTTTTCA
The DNA here is from genome assembly GCF_052849685.1 of Lactuca virosa. NCBI lineage: Eukaryota > Viridiplantae > Streptophyta > Magnoliopsida > Asterales > Asteraceae > Lactuca > Lactuca virosa. The sequence goes on from NC_136433.1 coordinate 342,887,075, forward strand.
AATGATGGCAAAGTTTAGTCTCTTCATTATTATCTAAATGCAATTAACAAATGAATAGTAGTAGACTTTTTCATTTCATATATTTATTCCTTATCTAGTCCCTAGAGCTTTTTTTTTTTTTTTTTTTTTACAAAAAAGTCCTTATGTTTAAGTGTGATTTGGATGTTGCCACATTTAGTCCCTAGAGGGTTTTGTTTACAAAAAAAGTTCTTATGTTTCAATTTTCTTTTATGTTGGCAGGTTTGACCCTTATGTAGGAAATAAATTACAAAAATTGTTCCCTTTTAATAGGGCTGTAAACGAACTGAACGTTCAACGAACTGTTCGTGAACCGTTCGGCGGCAAGTTCGTTTATGTTCGTTTATCCGTTCGTGTTCGTTTATGTTCGTTTACACGAACAATGTAATTTGTTAAACGAACGAACATGAACAAGAAAACTTGTTCGTTTATCCGTTCGTGTTCGTTTATTTGTTCGTCTAACTTAAACGAACGAACATGAACAAGCCCCGTTCGTGTTCGTTTGGATCGTTTACAGCCATACCTTTTAATTTACAGAAGATGTTATTGTGTCCTTATTTAGTCCCTAGAGTTTTTTTTTACAAAAAGGTCCTTATGTTTAAGTGTGATTTGGATGTTGCCACATTTAGTCACCAGAGGGTTTTGTTTACAAAAAAAAAGTTCTTACGTTTCAATTTTCTTTTATGTTGGCAGGTTTGACCCTAATGTAGGAAATAAATTACAAAAATTGTCCCGTAATGTAAAAATTATCCCCGTAGTTTACAGAAGATGTTATTGTGCAATTTTTTTAACAGAAACAGTCCATATGTTTAAAAAAGGTTGGCAATTTTAGTTAATCAAAAGTCAATGTGATTTTCTCATGGGCGTTTTATCAAACATGTAGAGTGCAACATCAAATACAAGGTTAAAAAGACAAAAGTAAAATATTGAAAAACTAATACTATCATTTATAATCAAGATTATTCATGCATTCAAAGATCACAGTCAAATACAACACTAATGAGAATCAAAAAATCGAATACAATTAATAAAAATTAAGAACATCATATTAAAGAAAGAACCTGGATGATGAATGTGATGCTGCAAAGGGTGATGCTGTTCGAACGTGAAGTTGCAAAGGGTCTGAAGAAAACATAATCTACGAACAACAGCACATGATTTATATATAACTTTCAACGATGATTATGGAAAGAATATCAAATTTCGAACTCTTTGATTCTTTGAAATTGAGCGATGATATCTCGTAATCTTTTAGATACGTTTCATAAAATAGATGTGAATTGAAAGAATATGCCAAATGTGTCAGCTAAAAACGTGATTTTAATTAGGAATGAACGAAATTTACTTTCAAAAATTATGATGAAGTTTAAATGAGTCGAATACATTTCTTTTATAAATGACGTTAACATTAAATTAATTGATCAAATTTTCAAATTTAGTCAATATTAATTTTATTTTAGGATGACATCATCAAAGCGATCAAAGAGTTGAAATTAATTAAGGAAACATAATAAATGACCATGATTGTTGAAAGTGATGTCATAAGGTTTCTCTTTTAATATATATCTAGACTAGATTAGATATCATACCAAAAATTGAAATGTCAAATTCACATTCGGCACACGATAGATTCTACAAAAATAATTAATCATAAAAACCATATATACATTGATTATATATATATATATATATATATATATATATATATATATATATATATCTGTGTGTGTGTGTTTGTGTGTGTGTATATATATACATATATATATATATATATATATATATATATATATATATATATATATATAAAAGTGGAAAGAGTTAAGAATAGTTTCTTTTTACAAGGTTCTAAATAACGTAAGACGTGACTTTGCGGCAATGTCAAGCCTCAAGTTTTTCCAAGCCTTGGCGAGCCACGTCGTTTGTAGGGCGTGACTTAAGGCAGTAATTTTTTATATAATTAATATTTTTATATGTATTTTCAACTATTATTCATTTTTATACATATATATGAGTTAATGCGGCATTTTGGTAAAGTTTGGTGGCATGTACAAACTTTGGAGTCATGACGCGCCATGACGAGCTTTTTAGAACCTTGTTTTTTTATGTTTTAGACATTAACCACATATTTTTCAAATGATGGCAATTTTAGTCTCTTCATTATTATCTAAATGCAATTAACAAATGAATAGTAGTAGACTTTTTCATTTCATATATTTTGTCCTAGAGTTCTTTTTTTTACAAAAAGGTCCTTATGTTTAAGTGTGATTTAGATGTTGCCACATTTAGTCCCTAGAGGGTTTTGTTTAAAAAAAAGTTCTTATGTTTCAATTTTTTTTTACGTTGGCAGGTTTGACCCTTATGTAGGAAATAAATTACAAAAATTGTCCCCATAATACAAAAATTATCCCCGTAATTTACAGAAGATGTTATTGGGTCCTTATTTAGTCCCTAGAGATTTTTTTTTTTACAAAAAGGTCCTTATGTTTAAGTGTGATGTGGATGTTGCTACATTTAGTCCTAGAGGGTTTTGTTTACAATAAAAGTACTTATGTTTCAATTTTCTTTTATGTTGGCAGGTTTGACCCTTATGTAGGAAATAAATTAAAATTGTCTCCGTAATACAAAAATTATCCCCGTAATTTACAAAAGATGTTATTGTGCATTTTTTTTTACAGAAACAATCCATATGTTTAAAAAAATACAAAAAATAGCCCGTACTTAATAAAAAATTTACATGTTACAACCCCACAATATATATTGTCATTTTTTGTCCTTACACTTTTTTGGTTTCACACTTTGGCCACATGAGTTTTGTATGTTTGAAGGATTGCTCCCTATATTTCCGTAGTAATTTAAATTCCCCCCCCCCCCCCCCCCCCCAACCTAGTAACCTACTAGTTAATAACTAAAAATAGCTATACAAATAAAATATATTTTTATTTAATATGTACCCATAGGTAACAACTATGGTTTTAATATATATCGAATTTATCATATATTTATATTTAAAATAGTTAGAACATTTGATACACTACATGAAATCCTCCCTAATAAATAAAAAGCTTTTTGCCACGTGTCACACTGTTATTGATTTGGCCACATGTCATTGGCTACATGTCATTTTGTAGTTATTTTAAATTTATTTTTTTCCACATGACATTTTATTGTTTTTTTCATTTTACTAATTTCCACATAATATTTAAATGTAATAATTACAATAAATGTAATAATAAATGCATATCAATTTCATTAATCGACTTCCTTCTAATTTCAAATTTTCTAAATTAAAGTTTCATTAGTTTCTTTTGTTTATTTACTAAATTATTTGTTTAATTTAAAAAAAAACAAACAATTTAATTTTAATAATTCAATATTTTTCTATTTTTTTTCTTATAAATTCAGACTTCTTAAATATTTAGAATTTCATATTTTTTTTTTCTTTAAAATAAACCCATGTAATACATGGGTCTTACACCTAGTTAGTAATAACTAGGAATGTATTCCCATGCTACGCATGAGTTAGAGTTTATTTGGAAATTGTCCTCTAATGTGGTGCTGAGCAAACAGGAGAATCCCCCACATAGTTTTCTAATGCTACAAATTCTTTCTCAGCCTTGGATATGCATGGAGACATAACTTTACGCTTTAAATTTTTCTGCAACCCACCAACATGAGCATTTCATCCTGCAAGAAGCAAGAAACCCATAAGACAGAGTTGTGCCAAGAAATTAGCAGAAACATTAATCTCTGAGGCTACATCTTTCAAATTGACTTTTCTTCGTTCAATCAACTACAGAAAATCATTATGGATTTTTTCTTTATTGATATTATCATTTATTGTTTTCAATCTCAACATCAAATCTAAAGCTTTCTAAAAAAAAAAGCAAAGAAATAATAGTCAACCTGATGAAAAATCTCTCCCGCATAAGAGCTCGACAACTTCGTTTTCTTTTTCTGGAACCTGCCCCATAAATTAGAACAAAAATCAATCAAAAAAAAATGTTGGATATTGAAGTAAATTTAATGGTTCATGGGGGATAGATACATACAATACTTAGAAGCGAGTATAATTGCCAATGTTTGAAGGAATTGTGCCAGTAAATTGATAGATATCTTGCAACAGATTTCCAACCAAATTGTTGCCTCTCAACACAATTGCAGTAACTAAGCGGTAGCCCATGAAGTTATAACATGCACAATTGCAGTAACCAAAGTTCCTGAAATCAACACAATCATATCAAAACCACTTTTCGTGGATACATATGAAGTTTTTTGGTGAAAGATTAATGGTGATATATGCATGAAGAAATCAGCTCACCGGTTCTTTTTTCACGCAAGATTATCTGATCTCCTCCAATTTATTCAGTTATCTTTTCTTAAGATATTATTGGCTCCAACCTTTTATGGAAAAGGAAAATTAAAGAAGCATACAATTAAGTGTGAAAAAACAAAATAAAAAGATCCATAATTAATGAAAGTTAGAATGTTACTACACATTGGCTCTCAGTACAAAACTATAAAACACAAATTGTTGTGTATAACTAAAAACTGTTGTGTATGGATCAACACCCCTCTCCTAATCCCTAATCTATTAAAAGAACTTCATTTTACAGATTTGGTTGACTCGGACGTTTCATCAAACACCTGCTGTGCAAAACAAAATACAATTACAAATAATAACAAATTCTTTGAATAGAACCAAAGCTAAAGGCTGAAATTCTAATAGCCGAAAGAAATTATGAAAGGATAAAGAAGAAGCAACGGAATATGTGTCTCTAATCCACTTACCCAAACCTATCAAAAAATATACTCTCCTAAGAACACACAGAAACACAGTGAGACGAAAATTCAGAAGAAACACTAACAAAAATCAAACCTTTTCTTTGTGAGGTACCTGACACGTGTACAGTTACATGAACCGACGATATTTCTATTGAAATTGAGAAGAAATTAGAAAGCGAGAGAAAGTTACCTGATTTGATTGCAAAGATTTCTTGGAACGAATGGCAGTGAAAGCGTATACACGAAGGTAACGTTAGTCTGCCTTCTTCTCCCGGCGATGCCGACATGGAATGGAGTCCGAAGCGAATAGAGTGAGAAGCAGATAAGTGGGTAAATGAAGAATCCGTCTTGGAGCAGGAAGACACGATTAAACAATTCCAACCTAAAATCGAAAGTTACAGATCGATACAAGACGACGACACAGATTAAACTCTGTGGACCGTTCCCCTTGTCGATCGGTAAGAGGAAATCACCGATTACAAAGAGTCAATGACGGTGAAGGTCGAGAAATGGATTGAAGTTATCGGGTAGTCGACTCAAAATTGAAGTTGCCGCCATTGACCAACTGACGACCCGTTGACCACCAAAAAGGGGCTAGGGACCAAATTGCAAATATTAAAACCTATGTGGCCAAAATCTGAAAACCCATAGTATCTTGTTGGTAAGGCTCCCACAATTAAGGTTATATTATATATAATTATTATTTATATACATACTAATTCACAACTTCTCGGTGAACAGGACTTTCCTATGATTGGCTGATTTTTTTTTCCTTTTTTTGTTTTTTTTCCTTTTTTCTTTTAGCATATTAGTGTCATCGACACCGACTCTATTACCCAATAAGAATTGGATCGGTGGCCATCGACTCTTAACCCGATATCCCACCGCCCATCAATCAATATCATCGCTCACAAGAAGATGAAAAAAGTTCATCGTAGTCTGTGGTTTTGCTCCTTCTACCTTCAACATTCCTTTCTAACATGGAATCGAAGATGTCGCCTAATCGGATGTCGTCTGGAGCCGCCTTTTCCGCACCGCCTCTTCATCCAATCGGATGTCTGCTCTTCTACTGCTTTAGGGTACCGATTGTTCTTGCAGACAGCCAAATTCGAGAAAGTAATTGTGTATTTGTGTGTTTTTTTTTTGCGATTGAGAAGGGACGACATCAACATGATCATTTCACGATTCGGTGCTTTTCTTCTCAAAATATGAAATTGGTTGTCGATGGATGGGGGAAATTGGCTGACGGTGCTCAGTTGAGTTCCTCATGCCGACATATGTTGTTGATTACCCTATGTTGATTATGTTGGGAATGCAACAAAACAAGTTAAACACTTCTGAAAAATTGATAAATGATTTCGGTAACACTTGCAGAATAAAAACTACTGAAAATTACAAACGAAATTGAACACGATATTTAACGTGGTTCGGTCTAATCTGACCTACATCCACGGGCGAACGAGAGAGAGGGGATTTTATTAACACCAAAGAAATTACAATCATACAAGGCTAAAATCTGCCCTTGTAATCTGATCACTCACTGTAAGATATCACTCGTAATTTTTGGCTGCCAAAAATTAAGGCTCTGCACAAAAATAATACCTCACTAATTTCTTTCTGTGTATATACAAGAACTTGAGTTGTGTTGCTGCTCTGATACCAGTTTGTTGGGAATGCAACAAAACAAGTTAAGCACTTCCTAAAAATTGATATAACGATTTCGGCAAAACTCGCGGAATAAAACTACTGAAAAATTGCAAACGAAATTGAACACGATATTTAACGTGGTTCGGTCTAATCTGACCTACATCCACGGGCGAACGAGAGAGAGAGGATTTTATTAACACCAAAGAAATTACAATCATACAAGGCTAAAATCTGCCCTTGTAATCTGATCACTCACTGTAAAATTGCAAATACGTGATAACACAACACCATACACCTAAAACAAAAGAGTACAAAATGACACCACCATGCTATCTGGTTTTTAGATCAAGCTCTTTGGTCTAAATATTTTTCAAATATGTTGCTTTCATTTAGTTTGTAGATAAAAAACTAACGACTTGGGCAGTTGACTTTTAAACTAATCCAAAAAAAAATGAACAAATCATCTAACAATGATCAATTTTTTTACCTATAAGGCATGTGAAATTGCCATTTCCAGTCTTTTTCCAAACATTTTCTGGAATAGAATGCTATGGTTTATGAGCACTTTTTCCCATTTGCCCTTTTTCTTTAAAATGATGATAGTTATTCATGTTGATTGGAGAGGTACCTGTTGTGTTAGCAAAACCTTAAGGATACATGAATTTTAGTGTAGAATCGGTTAGTTTTCTTATACACTCATAATCCAACATTGCAATAGATGTACTTATAGGGACATTTTTGTAATTTACTTATTGTAGTGGTAAACTCAAAAATGATAACTATTGGGTCTCATATTTTAATGTGAACATTAGTTCTGTTGCTATAAGAATAGCTAAAATTAACCAAGCTCATCCACTCTACCCATCGAGATGAATATCATATACGGTGAGTAAAATATGAATTTCAACCCATTTTTGTACATTTTGCCAAAAAATTCAACCATCTACAGATTCAATTTTGTTCCAATATACTTCAACTTTGGCAGATGAGTTTCTCTTGCTAACTACCTATATGATCGGAGATGAATACTTCTGACTAATTGTTTTGGCAGATTTGGTTATTACCGGTGGTTTTTTGTTGGTTAAAGGGGGTATGCCAGGGTCCATGAATTATAGATTTATGAAATTGTGATGATGAGAAGATGTCGAGCAGTGAAGATTCAGAAGATTTTTCATATGGTGGCTGTAGATTTCAAAGGGTGAAGCAGAGGCTAAAAGATTGATCGACGGTTAGTACTTCTAATGGAGATTCGAAGGCTTCTGTGTGGAAGAAGAATTACTTGGACATATCCGATCCATCACAGTTCCTGGACTGTACAACACCTGTTGTACCCTCTCAATTCCTCTCCAAGGTATGATTCTACTGAAATTTCCATTGATTTATGGAAATCCCAGATGAGTAATTTGTCAATTCTGCAAAACCCAAGTGTAGATTTGTTTTTGATTGCTGAAATTGCGATGAATTTTGGTGCGGAATGAGGCTTCAAAGCTTAATCGGCTATGGCATCCATGGGAGAGAGAAAAAGTCGACTTATTCACGTTGGGTGATCTTTGGATTAGTTTTGATGAATGGAGTGCTTTTTTATTTTTTTAATTTATTTGACTAAAGAACAAGTAAGTAATATCATGTTCATCTATACGATAGCAGCAGACCTCCATCCTTATTTCTTTTGTTTGCTCGATTAGTCTTGACTCTTGATGCTACTTTTACAATTTGGTCCCTCAACAATCTTCATAAGTCCAAAATAGAACCCAAAATTAGTAACACAAAAGAACGACATAATAATTCTTTTGTACTATCAAAGTTAAGATTGATACTATATTTCAACAGAACTAATTAAATTTTGTTTGAAAACTAAATACAAAAAGAATTTATAAAGATCCGTACATAATTTAAAAACCAAATGCAATAAATAATTAGAAAAAACAAGATATGTATGAAATTGATTCATAATTAATTAGAATCCAACAGTTGGTGCTATACACTTAGGAATTTGAGTTTCCTTCTTTTATTCCTTTATGAGTGTGAGGTACTATGCTTTACAGATTCTTAATTTAGATTATATGTATACTTATCTCACAATTACTATTCATCAGGGAACAATGAATCAACATTGTTGCAGCAAAAGAAAAAAAAAACAAATTTGATTTTCCTTGATGTTGTAGAAGATAAGGTTAAATAGATTATTACAATCTTTAATGAAAAAAGTGACTTTTTCAAACACTACCACTTATTTGGATAACGTTCTTGGATCATAGATTCTCAATGCAAAAATATTCAACATAAATAGTTCCAAGTTCCAACTAAACATCATAGAATTATAAAGAAACCTCATATTTAGCTTAGAGAACATATTACTTTTTAGTTTTTAGTCATTTCATCTTCAAATTATTTTCCATTTTTTTTCTGATACCTATGTGCAATTGCAACATCTTATCCCAATGTATGTGATTAAAACTTCTTAACCATCATAAAAAGGCACACGAACTTGGGTGGCAACATTGCAGTAAGTTATTCAATCATTTTATAAAAATTTAACAATTTCATTGTAAATTAGGTTACTGGTGTATGCTTTTATCCTTCACCCAAACAACAGTGCAAAACAATTGGTATTAAGGGCTCATAAAGAGGCTGTGAACTCATTAGTTGGAAATATTTACAGATTTACCCTTGGGTTCATTTTCAGACAACTGAGACACTTTCATATGTGTCAGCACTTGAATTGCCTTTGAGGTTGTACTTACAGTGTGCAGAGGTAAACTTATTATTACCTATTGAGATCATTTGACAAATCTACCCTCAACCTTTGCATCAATTATATAAGAATTTTTGCTTTTTCTTTTTTCAGGCTGTTAACGACTTTGATTTGGAACCAGTTTGGAACCAGTTGTATATGAGTTTTTCACCCAAGCATTTGTTTTATATGAGGAAGAAATTGCAGTAATTGCTCAATCTCTTTACATGCATAAACAAAGTTAGTTGAATAGAATTTTTTTATTCACAAAATTAAAGGATGATATATTTTCATTTGTCATAATTAATTTTTATTGATGTCTTCTATTTGTTTCACAAAATATTAGCTAAGAGATGACCATCATTTGAAACATGGAGGGAAGATGGAGTTGGGATTGTTTCTTAAGAGTTGCTTAAGCTAAAGTATTGTAAAGTTTGTTGCTATTTCCTCTTTTTTGATAAAAGACTATGAAATACCCTCCAACCCCCACAACTCCAACACCCGCAATGCTGGATTCTTCCCTAGTTATTAAATAATTTTAAAACCTTACATATATCAATCTATTAAATTATATTCGCATAGTAAAATAATAATATTGGATTGGTTGGCTGCATAAAAAGATTATGGCTATTTACTATTTGTAACTTTGCTTTCTAGCTTTTTTTACTAGTTTTTATTAGGGGTGAGCATGGTGCGGTTTTAGGGCCAAACCGAACCACAAATCGTAAGGTGCGGTTTTTGAATTCTATAAACCGTTGGGTGTGGTTTTTTAATGGTTCGGTTTTGCGGTTTTTTAGTGCGGTTTCGGTTTGTACCGGTTCGGTGTCGGTTTTAAACCGGGTCAAACATATGGTGCGGTTTTTTATGTTCACCGGTACGATTTTTCTACCGTGGTGTTCATGTGAAGATTTATGATTGTATGACATGGTGTAATTTCATTTCCTCACATTTAGAAGGTGAAATTTTGAGTTTTTTTTATGTGTTTTACTTGATCACTTCATTTGCAACCCATATTTCCAAGCTCATTTTTTTATTCAATTTGTGCTTAGAAGTTACAAGCTTGCAAGTTGTAGCCCACATGGTGTTTACACTTTACACATAATCATTAAGTCACAAACACAAAGTGACAAACTCACATATTAAACCTAATACCTAATTACCGTCAAGTTCAATATAATATATATATATATATATATATATATATATATATATATATATATATATATTAGAATTTATTAGTTTTTAAATAATATGTATAATTGTATAATATAAATTAGTGATTTATTTTATTGTTAATAAGCTTGCGGTGCGGTTCGGTTTTAGTGGTCCGGTTTCTAGATAAAAACCACACCGCATCAATAAATTCGGTTTCTCAAAAAAATTAAATCCGCACCATCGGTTTTTGCGTCGGTTTCGGTTTTTCTGTGGCGGTTTATTGCGGTTTTAGCGTTTTTTCTTTTATCGGTTCGGTTTTTGCTCACCCATAGTTTTTAATATAGCTTATCCATTCAAAAATTATATTTAGGGGATTTGTGATTAGTTATTCGAAGTGTTTAGTGATTTTTTCGGTTTATCATTGGTAACACTTAAATAAGTGATAGCATACTTAAAATATCTGTCACATTATAATTTATGATGCCACATAGGATTTATGCCATAGCGTCCAAGTTGTAAAAGATATAAATATAATATATTATTTTAATAGATTTTATTTTTGTGGAGAAAAACGATATCCAAGTTGTATATGATAAAAGAACACTGATGTGTTATTTTAATATATTTTATTTTTTGAGAAAAAAAAATCAATCACAGCTCACGATCCAACTTTCTTTATCATCTCTTACATGTCCCATGCCCTAACATGCCTAGCGAGGACCTTAGCAACCCCCTCTCTCTCTCACGCCTAATATAAAGCTAGTAGTTAGTAGATAAAAAGATTTTTGAAAATGACATATTAGCCCTACTATATATTACCCAATCAGTCCTAAGTTATTTTTGAGTCTTTCGAAGGAATAAATTTTGAAAGTCAAAATTACATTTTGACATTTTGTTCCTTTATCAAAATCTATTGAAAAGTCAAAATTGACCACCAAGTTCCTTTGCATATTCCAATTTAACCACCCCCCTTCTCTCTCTCCGTCTTTAATCAAGATTCTTGCTTAAGAACAACACGAGTGAGTCATACTTATATATTACACTAGATATGTGTGCCTACACAAAACAGCAGCAAGTACTTTTTTACAGGGAAATAATTATTAGATTTTAATATTAGTTTATTATGGAATAAAAAATTACAATTTTTAAATAAATTATTTATGTTTAGACCTTATATCTATATTGTTTGTTTATATCTGATATAAATTAATTAATATCCGTGTCTAGTTTAAATTTTATAAATTAAATTATATACATGAATTTAATATTTTAAAAATATTATTTTGCTCTAAATTGAATTTCTGAATTACCTTCCTTAATTCAAAATTTTAAACTTTTGGCAAGTATTAATGATTATTTATACATAATTGATTTGTACAAAAGAATTTGTAACATATATTTTTTAAAATTCAGAATATAACTAATATGTATTATAACAATCTTCATTTCATACTAATGCGAGTGTAGCTATTGTTATTGTTATGGCTTTCAAATCTTTTGCTCCGGTTTTTAAGATCCAATAACGTGATTTCTTGTAGTTTCAAGAACCCCACCTGCAAAAAAAGCTCTAACAATGAAGTTTTCTGGTTAGAATGTTAAAGGGTCCACAAACTTTGGGTTCGGATCTGTGGCGATGGACTTAGGTGTGAATGTAACGGATTTTAGATCATGTGTTAATACCCAGTTGATCGAATCATTATCTGGTCATTTCCGTTGACTTCCTTAGCGGTGCACATGTTTTCCGGTAAAGTACGAAGGGTGCCACCATAACAGAAGCCAAATTCAAAGTCTTCTATATTATTGTTATCTTTTTTTTTGAAACCATATATAATAATCCAAAACGCGTTTCTAAACTTTCTAAACTTCAATGTTACGTATACACAAAACTTTCAAAAAAATTAAAACATTAAACTTTTATAGGGCTAATGTCATAAAAGTCCTTAAGTTTTCAGGAAATTATAGCTTTTTACCCTTTAGTGTCTTTTAGGTCCAATAAAATCGGAGGTTTTGTTTAAATTTTACACTTTCGCCCTTTTACCCGGTTTCCAGGTCATCAGGAGGTAACACACCACATCTGTGCTGACTGTGCAATTTTGGCTGATGTGGACGCTGATTGTGCACCATTAATTAAAAAACCGTGCTTGGAGGAAGAACGAGGGATGCGAGAATCGAACACAGCACCCCCTACGCCTCATACCACATTAAAAAAAACAAAAACAAAAAACAAAAACCAAATTTCCAGTAGGCTGCGGCTCATCTTGTAATTATATGTAGGATCTTTTGTATATAATCTAAAATTCTGATTATTAGTAATATAATACTTAATTATTATTTTGATTATTATTATATATTCATATTATATGTTTTTATATATGTATGTACACTTTCAAATGTATAAATATATTTTAAACCTAAAAAATACGTTTTTAAAGATATAAAGAAATTTTAAATGTATTTATATGTTTAAAAAAATATTTATATGTTTAAGTACATATTTATATATTTGAAAGTATATGTATAGTTTAAAAGGTGTATTTATATATTTAAAAACGTACTAATATCATGGTTGTTAAGATCCCGATCTTGATCTTTAAATCTTACGATTTTAAGATTCTACAAGCCAAAAACAATCTCGATCTCACTATGATCTATCTGAAGTAAGATCTATGGTGGGATCTTAGGATCCTCGCAAGGATCTTAAGATCTTAATACGATTCAATCCTACCTCTATAGTTTTATTATATTGTCGAGCCTGTTTTTTTTTCTATTCAACATGAAATCGACCATTGCAAGTTGAAAAATCATCATGGACCATCATTATTTCATCTCGAATTAGGAAAGTTACATTCATGATATTCTGTTTGTGATCTTAAGCCTTTAGTTGTAGATCATAATGATATTGTTTCTCTTTGTAATTAAGATGTTTTCTTTTATATATATATATATATATATATATATATATATATATATATATATATACACACACACACACACACACACACACACACATAAGATCGATCGGGACCGAAAGATCCTACCAAAATAAACTTATATTCAAATTTGCTTGTAAGGTCTTGATGTGCAATATACATTATAACTTGATATCAATTAAGACGTCAATTTGAAGTCAACTTTAACTTTTTAAACATTAATCATGATTTTTTTTGCTGCAAACCGTATATATATATATATATATATATATATATATATATATATATATATATATATATATATATATAATCATATGATAACTCATAGTTTTACGAGAACCTGAGAACTTTTATGCTTGATTTTTTAACCTAAATTCGCTACTTAAGTGTGGTAAACTCATGAAAAGATTACACCCAATGTACTTGTTGTACCTTATCTCCTTAGAAGCTTATACCTAATGTACTTGTGTTACCTTTATCTCTTTAGAAGTTTATGCCTCATTTATGTTTCGGTATTTACAAGCTTACAGCTAATGTACTTGTCTTAGATTATCTCTTTAGAAGCTTACACATCATGTTTTTAGCTTTCATTTGTCATGTACTTGACTAGCGTCATCACTAAAATCTGGATAACCTTTGCTTCTAACTGTAAAACTCATATGAAGGCTAGTTTGTGTTGGGTTATGAGCATAACATCATTCCTATGGTGTACATGCAACCCTAATTGCTTTGATCTAGGTTTTTCTAAATTGAACATACAACATTGAATACCAAAGCAATAAACCCTAATCTAGCATGCTTATTTCGAAATTGACATAATAAACAAGTTAGAATCTTTACCTCTCTTGTTATGTAGCAATAACAAGTTTAATCCTTCTTGATCTTTACTTCTGAAAGCCTAGTGCCCCAAGTGTTGCACCTCTAATGGAGTCACAAACACTCTATGCAAAGGATGATGTAGGAGAGAGGAGGATTTCGACCACTATAGGTTTTCTTCAAGCCTTGGACCAAAATCCCTTGTAATGGGGTCTATTTATACTTGTGGCTGCTAGGGTTTTAGGTGGAAACCCTAATGTGACTGCTTAGGCCTTAAGCAGCCCATGTACCCCTTCTAGAATAGCCCTTGGACGAATTCCTTATGGGCTTCCCATAGAATACGTCCAACCTTATCCAAGGTAATCCATCGGCCCAATTGCAACTATCAAATAATTACAATATCAGACCCCTTTATTTAATCAGTCTCTTTTGATCGCCAAATTAATTCCAAATCAATTTATGATCAATACTAATTAAATAATATGATTTCCAAATAATATATTAATCTTGTAATATATTAATAAAACCATTTTGAGTATGAATTTATTATTCATATAATAAATTCTACTCTCTCTCCTCTTGTCATCCTATCAAGTTGCATGAGTGAAGGCAACCCAAAAGGACCATGCTTGTAATCGGGTCAAGCACATACCAAAATAGTTATGGGCTTAGACACCTAATCCAACAGTCTCCCACTTGGATAAGTCTAATAACTATTTTGCAAGTACGACTTCAGAACCTGATTAGCAATTATAGCTTTCAAAAACCACCGTCGAACTCTGATCTTATCAGCAACGCATCCTTTAGATAAGGGATCATATATTCCTCCATTCTAGATATCGTATAGACATGAGACATGGATTATAATCATTCTCTCTGTCTATGTGTTGTTTCCCGATTTTTGATTTATGACGAATGGCAATAGACTTCAGTTGAACACATCAACTTAGTCCAGGCTTGGCCAAGTGCTTAGGGTGTGATCACAAAATCATCGAGGGGCCCACAAATATCGCTTTTATCCCTCTTAGGGTAAAAGGAACGGATAAACTTTGACTCAAATTCTTGCTTGTACTTACTCATCAAATCACACACAACAATATGTTTTATAACACCAAGTTACTGGTGCGTTTACATACGTCAATGTGCAACCGACTTGCAAACTACAACTCACATGTCTTCGTTTCAAGAATATAAGATATTATCATCTCACAATCACTCGTGATAAAATCCATGAAGTGATTCACGTGAGTGTGGGTTTAATCAAGTACTCAAATCTTATTTCAGGAGCACTCATGAACACTTCAACAGAATTTTGCTATGCCTAAACACTTAGACAATCTACAGTCGGATTCATGACAGTCTTACCTCATTACCTACTTCCAAAGTATGATTGACTGTGGATGTTTGAATAACCTAGTTATTTTGGAAGTCAAAACATGCAAAGTGAAACACAAGAATAATCGAATCCAATACGACCTCAAATTCTTGAGTATAAATAAAACACCTTTTATTTAATCACCATATCGATTACACATTATTCATTGTATAATGTTTCAGATAATCAACTTAATACTTGAATTGAAACAATAGTTATCCCATGCTCCAAAAATGCATACTATGTTTATCTATGATCCTTACTTTGTGAAATAGATCAATTGAACACATTTCCAATGATGCTCATTTCATAATTCCCAATCCTTATCACAAGTGTAAGAATACCAAATGTTGCCACTATTAGAATATGTTAGATTCTAACATTTCATGTAATGACCCTTTTGTAATGTCACAACACAAAAGTCATAAAGACTTTGCCAATGATATTACAAAGTGCTCTATCAGAGATTGTTATAAGACAATTCCATAGATATGAAGTCTCACATTCAAAGTACATTCCTTTAAACATCCTTCTTGCATAAAAGTTTCTAACCTACACATAGATTCTTAATATCCAACTCCCATTATGGAAATATTTCCATATTTGTCATATGACAACTCATTATAAATAGAATCCTATCTATTTATCATAATGTCAATATGGTCCATCCATTACTATACTTCCAACTGCCCACAAGTGACCAATTCTTTGCGAACCTTAAATTGTACTTGACAATTGTTTAACTTACTTTAGTCATATCCGATTCTCGTCTTATTCCCTCTTAATGCCCTAGACATTTGGAATAGACAGAACGGTTGAATATTACAGCATGTGCAATTGATCCTATACCCGAAGCGTATGGGATATGATACGCAATGGAAACATGATACTTTACCAGTCTCTTGCCACAATATTGCCATATATAGAATTTCCCTTATGTCGAACCTTTTCAACATAACATTCATATATGTCCTTTGACTAAATTTCTCGATCTAAGCTTTTAGATTTGAAATGAAGTATAATATTCTCTCCCTTAATTATAGCAAAACAACTTTTCAACCTCTGCAACTTTGCGAATTGAAACTTTTGTTTTCTATAATTAATATTGCTAGCTTGCAACACTTAACATAATAATCATGCTCCCACTAACATGATAATTATTTCCTTACCAGCATAACACTTATGCTCCCACTAGCTTTGACATGTACTCAAAAAACAAATGGACTTCTAGAAGTCAATACTTATTGACTTCCTTAACCGAAGTTCATATTTCTGATACGAGATGCTTCGATAAGCTTTTATCTAAGCTCATACACCTGTTAGAAAGCTCATATGTGTGTCTAAACTATTTCAGGACTTATATTAATAAGTCCCAAATGTTCAGACTGATTGCCAAATCTCACAATTCGAACTATGAAGAGGGATGCCGTAATCACAATCGCTATCTCCATAAAATCTTTTTAGTGAAAGTGTTTCCTCACAATTCTTTTCATGAAATGGAGAGAAACCTTATCACTTAGATATTATGGTGTATGTGTTCCTATCCATGTGAATTTGTCATAACCATAATCATAAGACAAGGTTGTGACAAATCTAAAACCATATGGACCGAACTTGTCTAATCTTAATTTCTTGCCATCTGGCAGCACAAGGGCCTACCATGTCTTCCAAGTTGTTTAGCATATCACCCTTATAGATCAATGTACTTTCCATTGATCAAGGTGCTTTGCCTTATGCAATCAAATGAGAACACATGGAACTCACACGCATATTCAACTTAACTGGAATGGCACAGAAACAAGAATATGTCAACACGATAGGTTACAATCCTCAAGTCGTGTGCTAGTGTAAAACAATAGGTTAACTCTTGATAAGTTCTTGAAATCTTTTTCAAGATCTTTAAGACTCCCACTGACCTCTTGACATATAAGATTCTCTTGTCAAGAATCATTTATTGACAAACAAATATTCAAGAGTTAGTATGGATTTTTATCAAGACTAACACTTTACACAATTGGTCTTAGTTGGTCTTTGTCTTATTCAAGACATCACAACTTACCAATTTCAAATGTGCGAGAGTAAGAAACATTTCTACTCCACATTTGATGAGTGTTATAAACCTTCTTAAGATGTGTCACTCAATTCACAATCTTGGAGTATGACTCTAAGACTCGATTTTGGAACGAAGTATGATTCACCTTTAGATCTAACCATTTCAACAATTTCCGATTCCTCTTCTTAGCCATACTAATGCACTAAGGTGTCCTTAGAGGATCAATTGTGACATGGTTTCAAAATCACTAAGTTAATCATAAAACACGATACTTAAGTACTCTCCCTTCTTTTCAGATTGGAGACACTTTTATCTTTCTGCCTAATTGATTCTTCCTATTCGTTCTGCTTCACATTGAAACCTTTTTTCAACGATTCAGAATTACACTTAATCTTGTAAGCATAACCATATTTACTAAACTTTTAGCAAATCATGACGAATATTCTTATCGTTCTTTGTGGTGGACTTGGCCTAGCGCACAACAATGCGTACTAGATCCCCTAGTCCTTCACTTGACTCACATACTTATGTGAACAAGGAATTAGTCTAAATTTCCCAAATACGAAGGTTCTCATTCATCATACAATACTAGTTGCATGATTCCAAGTTTCGGTCCAATTGAAACTTAGGTGATGAGAATCATTTCTTATTTGGTAAATTTTTTGACACTACCACAAATAACATAACTAAGAATCACATCCATTTTCAATATTGCTAACAATAGAAACATACAAACATCAATTTTCACAAAAGTCATTGCAAGGATATATATTAATAAGACAAAAATTCAAAATTTATTTTATTTATAAAAACGCGGAAAAACATGTCCTTACAACGCAATTACAAATGAAAACTATGTTACTAAATATTTGTAAGCAATCTATTCTAACTCTTTAAACAACAGCTTAAAAAAATCCGACCTTCGAACCATGCGATTGAAATCCATTTCTTCGTGATCAGACTCAGCTCACTCTTCCTTTAAGCTTCCTTTCTTTTCTTCGATCCTACAAAACATCAAAATGTGATCTTATCACATCATGTATTAAGAATCTACAAATAGGAACTTAATAGAGTTAGATAGTGGATTTACCTGAAGCAGAGTCATACATCTTGACTCTCCCATCCTTGCGATCCATCAGGTAGATGTGGCAGCTTCGTAACCAATGCCCCTTCTCTTGGCAGTAGAAACAATTTGACTATTTGGGAATAGCACATGGGACAATTTCAGATTCAGCCTTTCTCTTTACCATCTGGTCAAATGGTTTGACCTTGGCCGATCCCTTTCCATTGGGAAGAGAAGAATTTTCTGGAATTCCAATGTTGCCATCATCAATGTCCATGGAAGTTTGAGAGGTTGATCTACCAATCAAGTTTTCTTTACCAGTCCGCCAAATCATTGTTGATTCAGCAGCAATAAGCAAATAGGTAAGATCAATGAGGGTCACATCATGGTCCATCATATAGTAATCTTTAACGAACTCACTATATGATTCGGGAAATGATTGAAGAACCATGTCAACAGCCAGCTTTCTTGAGACATTGACACCCAACATTCCCAACCTATCAATATGCAACTTCATATCCAAGACATTAACACATACAGACTTTCCATCTTCGTGTTTGTTTGCCAATAGGGTTTAGTGACCTTGAACTTTTCAAGTCTTCGAACACGTGGGTCAGGGAGAATTATTGGAGGAGGTGGAGGAAGTGAAGCATGATTTCCATTTCCACAATCCAATCTTGGAACATCATCTTCATGTGGAAAACTTTTTCCAAAGGATTCATGAAGACCATAGTTGTTAGAATTTGACATCTATAAAACGGGAGAAATCCAAGTTAGTTGATTAGAGTCCTTAATATAACACCCAAATAAAATATCAAGGCTAGGACCCAACACAATATTCTACAAATCGGAAGAGGGATGCCGTAATCCAACTGCAGAATATTTGAAGGTAGGTAAATGACTATTTACCAATTTCCACCATGAAAAACGAAAATTTAAAATTAGGTTTTATATGAATTGAAACTCCTAGACCTTTTAATATTCATTGAACTTTTCAATGGCATGTTTAATCTCGATAATGCCCTTCATGTTTGTGACTGGGATGCCGAGGATCACAAACAAGGTGTGGATAACCATGAAAATTAGTTTGGTACTCTCGAAGATGTCCATCACCTAATCAATGTGCTGGTTAGCCACACACGCTCCATTGATCTATGATAATCTACGAGCTACCCATTGTCATCCTTCATTGGTCCCATATTATTGTGCCGGTTAACCACACACGCTCCACTAACGACCAACAA
Organism: Lactuca virosa; assembly: GCF_052849685.1. Lineage (NCBI taxonomy): Eukaryota > Viridiplantae > Streptophyta > Magnoliopsida > Asterales > Asteraceae > Lactuca > Lactuca virosa. The sequence goes on from NC_136433.1 coordinate 342,906,892, forward strand.
GGTGTAATGTGCAATTTCATGGATTAGCACCAACTCCACATTTTCCTAAAGTAACTAAGATTTGGGAATTTATAAAAGTGTTTAGTTACTTCGTATTTCATTATACTTGTAATGGAAGGTTTGTGTCCTATCCTACCCGTTCGGCTAACGACCCTCCACTAGTCAAGGGTGCGGTGGGTAAGAGTGGATACCCAATGACGATCATTTTACAAGCCGCTTCCTTAAACACTCCTTATAGACCAGCTTCGTGAATGAGGCCTACTAACGGTAAGACTGACTCCTTACTTATACATATATAATATGCTAAACTTTTAATCTTATATAGTATAAGGGTGTATTTTACACTTTTAAAATACTAGGTGGTTTAAACTATTAATAAATTAAACTTTTAATTTGATTAATCTTAAACCATATTATTATGGATTTATTAATTTTTTTAATTAAACACTTAATTAATTTAATAAAACCATAAGGGTGTAATTTGAACTTTTCAAAGTACTAGGGTTTTAGAATTTAATATTTCAAAATTAATACCTTTTAATTAAATTTAAATTCCAAAACTTGAGGACAAATTTTGAAACTTTTCAAAATATTAGGGTTTAACTATTTAAATTTCAAAAACTAAAACTTTTAAGTTCAAATTTAAACTATAAAACCTAAAGGGTGGGAATTTGAAAATTTTTCAAACTTCTAGGTAAAATATTTGAATCATAATAATCCTATATTATCCATATTTAATCAAATCCACCAATTTTGATAGGGATATCCATACCAATCATAAACAATCGAATTTAGGCAAGAAAAACGAGTTTTGGTAAATATCCAAATCAAAATCTGGCTGAAAAATCGAAAATCTCAGCACCAGAGCACTCAAATCGTCGAGTCCACTATGGAACTCGTCGAGTTCATGCAACTCGTCGAGTCCATACATGGACTCGGCGAGTCAGCCAGTCAGACAGCAAAAAAATTTCGATTTTCTGATCTTTGGCAGTTCACTTTTGTATATATTCAATGGAAAAATGATCTAGGCTCTGATACCACTGCTGGGTTATGAGCATAACATCATTCCTATGGTGTACATGCAACCCTAATTGCTTTGATCTAGGTTTTTCTAAACTGAACATACAACATTGAATACCAAAGCAATAAACCCTAATCTAGCATGCTTATTTCAAAATTGACATAATAAACAAGTTAGAATCTTTACCTCTCTTGTTATGTAGCAATAACAAGTTTAATCCTTCTTGATCTTGACTTCTGAAAGTCTAGTGCCCTAAGTGTTACACCTCTAATGGAGTCATAAACACTCTATGCAAAGGATGATGTAGGAAAGAGGAGGATTTCGACCACTCTAGGGTTTCTTCAAGCCTTGGACCAAAATCCCTTGTAATGGGGTCTATTTATACTTATGGCTACTAGGGTTTTAGGTGGAAACCCTAATGTGACTGCTTAGGCCTTAAGCAACCCATGGACCCCTTCTAGAATAGCCCTTGGACGAATTCCTTTGGGCTTCCCATAGAATTCGTCCAACCTTATTCCAAGGTAATCCATCAGCCCAATTGCAACTATCAAATAATTACAATATCAGAACCCTTTATTTAATCAGTCTCTTTTGATCACTAAATTAATTTCAAATCAATTTATGATCAATACTAATTAAATAATAGGATTTCCAAATAATATATTAATCTTGTAATATATTAATAAAACCATTTTGAGTATGAACTTATTATTCATATAATAAATTCTACTCTCTCTCCTCTTGTCTCCTATCAAGTTGCATGAGTGAAGGCAACCTAAAAGGACCATGCTCATAATCGGGTCAAGCACATACCAAAATAGTTATGGGCTTAGACACCTAATCCAACAGATGTCATTTCTTTCTCGTGAACAGTGTGCTTTTGGTTGTGTCTTTCGTCACACAACGGATGGCGCCAAATGATGTGACTTTGAGCTCAAGCTTCGGCGAACTCTGACACTGGTTGTCTCGTCGTTCCTGCAGAGTCACAATGGAAAGAAGGCTGTCAGCCGTTTCCCGGGAGGAGCTCCCGGAAAGTCGCTCTGACGGTCAAGTCAGTTGGGTGTTCTAGGGTTTTTTTGGGTATTACTTGGAGAAGGCGACTTACCTGTTGGGGCTGTGGGTGTAGCCTTTTATATTAGGCGCTCCTGATCCTCCGTACGAGACAGGATCGCCAGAGGCGACAGGATCAGGGGCGCTGATTGGAGGATCGTGCCCCTCTATCTGTCAGAGCGTTGCTATTGGTTCTGGCAATAGTGCCCTGATCGTCTGCTTTGTCGCTTGACCGTATGATTTGTCTTGGAGCGGAAGGTGTCCTTAGCGGGCACGAGACTTTCTGTAGGAGCGCCTTGCTCTTAGAGATGCTAGCGGGCGTTGGGCTCCGGTGGGTCTGTCCCGCCGGGCGCGCTAAGACTTCGTGCAGCCGACACGGTTCTTTTCATGCTTGCTAGGGCACATTATCAAGTCCCCTATTCTGGTAGTCGTAGCGTTACTACGCTAGCTATGGCGTTCTGGACTCAACTACCCTGTATACTGTTGGGTTTTGAGCATTCTAACACTTCCTAAGTGTACATACAACCCTAATAAACCTTGGATCTATGTTTGTCTAAGGTACATGCAAAATATTATTTTCCAAGGTTTATAACCTATCTAGCATGGCATGGGGTACTTTTAAACATAAAAGAACTAGATGAATTACATACCTTTTGTTGATTGTTGATTCCTTGGAGTTTGAGAGCCAAGCACCAATAATGTGAATGCCTTAAATGGAAATCACAAATCACCACAAACTTGGAAAAAGCATGAGAGAGTATACTAACTCTTAGATTTCGGCCACCACTATTACACACATACTAGGGTGTCATTTCATGCATCACAAGCTTGTTTATATAGTGCACATGATTAGGGTAAACCCTAATAACCCATGTCTTTTCCTTTCCAAGGATCCATGGGTTAAAAGCTCCATGGATCATCCATGGACTTCCATATAAGCTTAGCCCATTACCATAATGAGTGTTAGCCCACACTATATAAATATAATAGCCCATGTTTAATTAGTCACCATTTGATCACTAAATTAATTCATAATTAATTTAAGACCAATACTAATTAAATAATACAATTTCATATTAATATATTATAACTTATAATATATTAATAAGCCGCAAATATATTCTTCTCATAATGTTATCCATATAAATAGTTCGGGTGAAGTGCAACCCAAATGGACCATGCCGGGTCGGGTCAAGTATATACCAAATAAGTTATGGACTTAGACACCTTATCCAACAGTCTCCCACTTGGATAAGTCTAATAACTATATTTGCCTATATGACTTCAGGAACCAACCGGCAATCGTAGCTCTCGAAAACTCTGTTGAACTATGAAGCGCCATTTTAGATAAGTGATCATATAATCCTTTGTTCTCATGATATCAGCCGGACAAATACATGGAACAACGTCGTACTTATTGTCCAGCAGTTTGTTTCCCGATTTCCGATTTGTTTGATAAAGAACTAAATTGAACACATCAATTAGGTTCTGACCGGGCCCGGTACATAGGTCAAAACAAAATCATCGAGGGGCCCAGATGTCGCTTCTATTTCTAGAAGGAATAGATAAACTTCGACTCATATGCTTGTTCTACTACTTGTTGAATTGTACACAAAGGCACGTTTTATAACATCAAGTTACTGATGCGTTTACGTGCAATCAATGCACAACCAATTCATAGGTAACAACTCATATCTCTAGGTTTGAAGACTTATATGATATTATCGTCTCACGATCACTCGAGATAAATTCCATGAAGTGATACAAGTGAGCGTGGGTTTATTCCAATACTCATAACTTATGGGCACTCATGAATGTTGTAGCAACCATTGCCATGAGTAAACACATTTAGCCATCTACAAACTCGATTCATGACAGTCTTAATTCATACCTACTTCCAACATATGAACGACTGTGGAGTGTTTAAATAACTTAGTCATTCGGAAAGAATAACCTAGCTATTCTGGAAGTCAAAACATGCAAAGTGAAACACAATAATAATCGAATCCAATATGGTCTCAGAACCCTTTTGAATATAAATAGAACCACCTTTTATTTATCACCATATTGATTACACATTATTCATTGTATAATGTTTCAAATAATCAACTTAATACTTGAACAAAAACAACAGTTGTCCCATGCACCTAGCATGTACACTTTGTTTTTCTAAACAATAGTTATGCCATACTCCAAGTATGCACACTATGTTTGTGTATGATCTTTACTTTGTGAAATAGATCATTTGAACATGATTCCAATGATGCTCATTTCACAATCCCAAATCCTTATTGTAAATGTAAAAATTCCTAATTCCTACCATTTACCAAAAAAACTGTTAGAATTTAAACTTTTATGCAATGTTCCTCTTTTAATGATTATGCACAAAGTCACAAAACTTGTCAACAGTCATTACAGAGTATTCCAAAGGAGATCAACTCTATGGAAACGAAGTCTCATATTCAAAGTACATTGCTTTGAACATCCTTCTTGCACTAAGGTTTTCTAATCTTACACAGATTGAATAACTTCCACCTATGGAGAAATTTCCATAGTCCCATTTTGACTATCACTTCCGAACAAGAGTTACCTCTTTTCAGAATATGTCAATATGGTCCTTTCCAACAATTTATATCCTACTTCCAACTGTCCCCGAGCAACCAATCTTTGGAGAACCTTAGATTGTCCTCGACAATTGCTTAATCACTTTAGTCATATCAAATTCTAGACTTTTCCCTTCTTAATGCCCTAAGCATTTGGAAAATTTAGAAAGGATAAATATTATAGCACATGAAATCGATCCTATATCCGAAGCATATGGGACACGATTCATGATGTCTCACATAAAGACATGATACTAGACCAGTCTTTTGCTATAATAAGGATGAATATTATAACACATGAAATCGATCCTATATCCGAAGTATATGGAACACGATTCATGATGTCTCACATAAAGACATGATACTAGACCAGTCTTTTGCTACTATATTTTTTATTTGCCATGTTTTCAAAATTTAACTATGAAGAGGGATGCCGTAATCATAATCGAATTTTGATAACGCAATATATATAGAATTTCTTTAAGTTGAACCATTCCAACATAAAATACATATATATATATCCTTGACTAAAGATGATTAAAAACTCAATCTAAGCTTTTAGAATTGAAATGAAGTATAATTTCCTCTCCCTTAATAATAGCAAAACAACTTTTCAACCCCTACAATTTTACGAATTGAAACTTTTGTTTTTCTATAATTAATATTGCTAACTTGCAACACTAAACATAATAATCATGCTCCCACTAACATGATGATCATCAGCATAACACTTATGCTCCCACTAGCTCTGACATATTTCCAGAAATCAGCTGGACTTCTGAAATTTAGATTCGTACACCCTTTCTTAGATAGCTCACATGTGTGTCTAAACAATTTCCAGAACTATGAAAAGGGATGCCGTAATCATAGTCTTAATTGTTTAGACCTTTTCCATTTCTCACAAGTCCATGTTAGTGTGCCGGTTAACCACACACGCTCCACTAACGACTTTGAGAATGCAAACATCACAATTGCTATCTACTTAAAATCTTCTTAGTGAAAGCATTTCCTCACCATCATTTTCATGAATCAGAGAGAAACCTTATGACACTTAGATTTTATAGTGTATGAGTTTCTATCCATGTGAATTTGTCAAAACCATAATCACAAGACAAGGTTAGTAACAAATTCAGCCTTACATGGATTGAACTTGTTCAATCTTAATTTCTTGTCATCTGGTAGCACAAGGCCGACCAATGCTTCCAAGCTGTTATGCACACAGTTTAGAACTAACATAACTCATATGCATAGTCAACTTAATAGGAACAGACACAGAAACAAGAATTATGTCAACTTAATAGGTTTCAAACCTTAAGTCGTGTGCTAGTGATAAAACTCAGGTTTTACTCTTGATTAAATCTTGAAATCCTTTCAGGATCTTTAAGACTCCCACTGTCCTATTGACATATAAGTTTCCCTAGTCAAGAACCATTCCTTGACAAAACAAATATTCAAGGGATAGTGCAGATTCTTATCAAGATAAACACTTCACACAATTGGTCTTAGTTGGTCTTTGTCTTATCCAAGACATCACAACTTACCAATTTCAAATGTACAGGAGTAGAAAACATTTTACACTACATTTGATAAGTGTTTTAAACCTTACTTTATGTCACTCAATGTTACAATCTTGGATTATGACTCTAAGAGTTGTTTTGGAACGAAGTATGATCCATCTTCTTGATTTTAACCATTCCAACAATTCATGACCCCTCATCTTAGTCATAACAATGCACTAAGATGTCCTTAGAGTATGAATTTGTGATATGGTTTCATAATCATTACGATGATCATAAAAACATGATACTAAAGTACTCCCCCATCTTTTCAGATTTGAGAAACTTTTATCTTTCTGCCAAATTTGATTCTTCTCATCCGTTCTGCCATACATTGAAACTTTTCCAATGTTACAGAATTATACTTAACCTTATATGTATAACCATATTTACTAATCTTTAGTAAATCATGACGAATTGATCTTTGTGGTGGACCTTGACCAGCACACACCCAGTGTACCTAATTCCTTAGTCCTTCAATTGACTCACATATGCATGTGATCAATGAATTAGTCTCAATTTTACAAAGATGAAAATTCTCATTCATCATACAATACAACTTGTATGATTCTAAGTTTCTGTCTAACTGAAGCTTGGGTGATGAGAACCTTTCCTCATTTGGTAAATTCAGACACTACCATATATGAGAGAATCAAACTCATATTTCCAATATTGCTAGAAACATACAAACATCAATTTTCCATAAATGCCATTGTAAGGGGATATAATATAAAATAAACTAAACAAAACTTTTATTTCTTTATTAAAATGCGGAAAAATATTCCTTACAATGCAACTTTAAATGAAAACTATGCTATTACATATTTCTTAGCAATCTATCATAACTTTTAAGTAGTGGCTCAAAAATCCGATCCTCGAACCATGCGATAGAAATCCATCTTCGTGATCAGATTCAACACACTCTTCTTTTAACCTTCCTTTTGCTCGATCCTGCTAAACATCAAGATGCAACCTAGTCACATCATGTAATAAGAATCAACAATTAGGAACTTTAACAAAGTTAGATAGTGGACTTACCTGAAGCCGAGTCAAACATTTTATCTCTACTTGCTTTCAAATATTTCAGGTATTCAGGGCAGCTTCGCTTCCAATGTCCCTTCTCATGACAATAAAAACATATAGACTCTTTGGGAATGGTACACGAGACAATCACAGACTTAGCCTTTCCCTTTACCTTTTGGTCAACCGGGTTGACCAAGGCCGATCCCCTTCCATTGGGACGAGAAAGCTTTTCTGGACTTCCAATGTTACCATTGTCCATGTCCATGGAAGTTTGAGAAATAGATTTTCCATCAATATTTTCTTGACCATTGCGCCAAATCATTGCTGATTCAGCAGCAACAAGCAAATAAGAAAGATCTATTAGGGTTATGTCGGGATCTGTCATATGGTAGTCTTTAATAAACTCACTATATGACTCAGGAAGTGACTGAAGAACCCAGTCAACAACGAACTTCCTTGAAATAACAGCACCCAACATTCTCAACCTGTCTATGTGTGACTTCATTCCTAAGACATGAGTGCACACAGGTCTTCCATCTTTATGTTTCATTTCTAGTAGAGCTTGAGTGATCTTGAACCTTTCAAGTCTTCGGGCTTGTGGGTCAGGGAGAATAAATGGAGGAGGTGGAGGGAGTGAAGCATGATGTTGAGGGACATCATCTTCAAGAGGAAAGCTTGTTCCAAGCGATTTGGGAAGATCATAGTTGTCTGAACCAAACATCTACAATGGGAGAAAATCAAGTTAGTTGATTCAAGTCCTTAATATAACACCCACTATGAAATATTAAGGCTAGGACCCAACACAATATTTTACAACTTGGAAGAGGGATGCCGTAATCCAAGCTATAAAATATTTGAAGGTAGGCGAATGACAATTCACCAATTTCCACCATGAAAAACGAAATAATTTATTAGGTTTTAATTGGATTTGAAACTCCTAGATCTTTTGAGATTCATTGAACTTTTCAATGGCATGTTTCAATCTCGATTGTGCCCTCTCAAGTTTTGTGACTGGGATGCTGAGGATCACAAAACAAGGTGTGAATAACCATGCAAACTCACTAGGTACCCTTAATATTATCACCTAATCGATGTGCCGGTTAACCACACACGCTCCACCGATCTATGATAAACATTAAGTCACCCTTCGTGATCCTTACTAGTCCAAGTTAGTGTGCCGGTTAACCACACATGCTCCACCAACGACTTGGTAAGGTACAAAGTGTGAATTCCATGGACTAGCACCAAGTTCACATTTTTCCTAAAGTAACTAAGATTGGGAATTAAAATATTTAGTTACTTTATAATAATCATTATACTTTTAATGAGGATTTAAAGTCATTGTCCTACCCGTTCGGCTAACGACCCTCCACCGATCAAGGAAGCGGTGGGTGAGAATGGACACCCATTAAGTTGCCATTTTATAGGCAACAACCTTATACCCCCCTTATAGACCGGCTTCGTGAATGAGGCCTACTAACGGTAAAACGACTTGATCTTATACATATATATAATAATTAACCATTAATGTTATAAATAGTATAAGGGTTGAATTTTAACTTTTAAAACTCTAAGGGTTTGGAATTAAAGTTTATTAAAGTGTGTGAAACTTTACAAATTCCAAAACTTGAGGGCAAGTTATGTAACTCTCCAAAACTTTTCATTTCATAACTTATGAATTAAAGGTTCATAAAAATGAAGACTCTTCATTTTACGTAACTTATGTGTTTTAAGTGTGTGTTTAAAAGAAGTGACCTTTGGATATCCATAGCTTGAGGACAAATTATGGACTCCATTAAAACACATAAATGATCAAGAATTAATCCTAAACAATTCAGCAAATAATTCCTATCATCTTCTAAATTCATAAGAACATGAACATGATCATCAAAGTTTCAAGAATTATATGAACACATACAAAGCATGAAATTTTGATATAAGCTATTGTAAATGGATTAGAACAACCATTACACCAACTAAAACAAGTTTTAAAACACCAAAACAGTTTAGGGTAATGTTTCTAGTCCATTTCCAGCAGCAAAAGTCGAAAATCTACATTCTGAGGCTCCTACTCGCCGAGTGCACGAACCTACTCGGCGAGTAGGATGAGTTTACACATGAACTCGGCGAGTCCACCCATGGACTCGGCGAGTTCATCAGTCAGACAGCAAAAAATCGACTTTTTATCACTATTTTGCATCAAGTATCAAACAAACAAGCCTAGTCTCTGATACCACTGTTGGGTTTTGAGCATTCTAACACTTCCTAAGTGTACATGCAACCCTAATAAACCTTGGATCTATGTTTGTCTAAGGTACATGCAAAATATTATTTTCCAAGGTTTATAACCTATCTAGCATGGCATGGGGTACTTTTAAACATAAAAGATCTAGATGAATTACATACCTTTTGTTGATTGTTGATTCCTTGGAGTTTGAGAGCCAAGCACCAATAATGTGAATGCCTCAAATGGAAATCACAAATCACCACAAACTTGGAAAAAGTATGAGAGAGTATACTAACTCTTAGATTTTGGCCACCACTATTACACACACACTAGGGTGTCATTTCATGCATCACAAGCTTGTTTATATAGTGCACATGATTAGGGTAAACCCTAATAACCCATGTCTTTTCGTTTCCAAGGATCCATGGGTTAAAAGCTCCATGGATCATCCATGGACTTCCATATAAGCTTAGCCCATTACCATAATGAGTGTTAGCCCACACTATATAAATATAATAGCCCATGTTTAATTAGTCACCATTTGATCACTAAATTAATTCATAATTAATTTAAGACCAATACTAATTAAATAATACAATTTTATATTAATATATTATAACTTATAATATATTAATAAGCCGCAAATATACTCTTCTCATAATGTTATCCATATAAATAGTTCGGGTGAAGTGCAACCCAAATGGACCATGCCGGGTCGGGTCAAGTATATACCAAATAAGTTATGGACTTAGACACCTTATCCAACATATACGTGTCCGTTTCTCGTTCTTCCGCCGCTTCGATTTTAATGGCGACGTGACCGCTCATCATGGTTGGCGGTTACATCACTTCGTCAGGGATTTTGAACATCCTGCCTTTTCCTCTCTTTATAAGGATGCTTAACACCTCCTTTTTCCTCGTCACTTCTCCTTCCTCCTTTTATTTCTTCTAGATTTCTCCTTTGCTCTTTTCTCTCATGGATGGTAAATCTGGTACTCTTCCTTCTGAAGCCGATTTCAGGTTTGTCGGAGAGACGTATGACCTTTCTCCAGCGGACGAAGTTGAGTTTCCGTTGCCTGGTTCGTCGATTCTGTCTCCCCTCCTGGGAAAGTGGGTGTCTATTTGAAGACTCTCGATGCTGGTTTACGTCTTCCTCTTACTGACTTCCAAGAAGAAGTTTTGCAGAAGGTTGGATGTAGCGTCCAGATGCTTACCCCCAGCGTCGTGAACAAAGTGGTGGCGTTGATGATTTGCCGTGCTAACGGTTTGCTCCCAGATTACTTTGTTTTCAAATATTTCTTTAGGTTCTGCTGCACCGGCGACAAATGTACCTTTTTTGTCCGACGGGGAGGACATACCCTGGTTCCTGATGGGAGGACCCCCTACAAACTGGCAGGACAAATGGTTGTGGGTTAACCACGGCTTGGTGGGTAGCGGACGGTACCGTGCAAACTCCTTTGCCGATGTCACTACCAAGTTGTTCCCTTATAACCAGGGCGTCGCCGACCTCCTGAAGACTATCCAGGTTTGCCCCCGAGGACTATTCTGAAGCACTGCTTGCTGGTGTGGGGATGAGCTCTTCCTGGCGGCGTCGAGGGAAGATGGCGGCCTTTTTCTCCATTGTTGATGGTAAGTGTTTCTGTTGTACCTTTTCGTTCTCTTTTCCTCCCTCCCCCCTCTTTTTTTTTTGTCATGAAGAGGGGTAATGGTCTGACTATTCTATATTCGGTTGCGTGTTTTTGTTGTGCAGGTGTTGAGTCCCCACTGTCCATGGATGAGGTATTGCGAAAGCGTTACCGGGGGAAACTGGAGCATCGAGAGGTAGACTTGGTTGACAATCTCCCTCCTCCCCGCCGTATCGATCAGCTTGCTTTGACCGCTACTGCTCCTACCCCGCCCGTGACTGAAGGAACATCGGCGTCGGCCGAGGAAACTCCTCTGACCGCCCGCCGTATCCCGACTGTCGCTCCCCCTGCTGGTGCTTACTCCAGTTCCACGGAGATAGTTGAAGATAGCAAAGATGGTATAATCTCGGATGTTCGTCGCATGCAGGCCAAAAGGAAAGTCGTTTTGGCCATGGGTGATGCGGTTACCGGTGCGCCTAACATTGGTAAGCAAGTTCAGTCGAGGCGTAACTTTAATCGCCTCCTGAACTCGATGTCCTCAACACCGGAAGCAATCATTGTGATTCCTGATGATGACGTTCAATAGTCTGATATGAATCAGGGGTTGACTAAGTAGCCCGAGGTTCTTGTCCAATCTGACCCTCAAACTCCTTCGAATCTTTCTCCCCCTAGGGGTGTTGGTGACGTTGAGCGGCACCAAACCCCTCCCCGCGAGGGGATCTCTGGGGATTTTTCCGCATCCAACGTATTTGTTCCCTCTTGGACTCTCAATAATGGTTCTCGTTTGTCTGTTCGTGCCAATGCAGTGGATTTCGCCCGTCATGCATTTCCACATGCTGATGTCTCTGATATGGAATCCATGGACAGTCCTGTCCTTTCCCACAACATGTCCTACGCCGCTGCGCAGTCCATGTTCTACTTGGTTGTAGGTGCTTTCCAGGTTCAATCACTCAACGAAATGGAGGCTGCTCATTCAATATGCAACGCCCGTGAGGATGGTTTAAGGCGTCAGATCTATGAACTTGAAAGTGATGTCCAGGGTTTGGAACAGAAGTGCATGCTGCTCGCTGCTGAAAAGAATGTTGTGGAAGAGGTTCGGTCTGCCATGGAAAGCAAAGTGGATTCTTTAACCCAGATAAATGAGGGATTGATGATCCAGAATGAGAGTCTCGAGCGTGATGTTATTGATCGTGATAAGTTGGTTGCTACTGTCCAGGCAGTTGCCGAGGTTACCCGATGTGATTTGGATTGGTTACTTCATGTGGGTGTTGTCCGAATTATGGTCAAGTTGATCGAATATCCGGAGTTCACCGGCGCCGTTAGTCTCATTCGCCATGATACTTTTGTTGCTGGGGCAGAGTCTGGTCGTAGCAACTTGGTGTCTGAGGCGGGTTCTTGTCCCCATAATCCCAGTGCTAGTGACTCCCGATCAAGCCCTGCTTTGAGTGTCAACGAAGCCCTTCTTGCTTTTGCTAGTATGGACCATGCGTCTCTGCTAGGTTTGAGAGACTTAGACATTAAGGGAATCTGAGAACTTTGTGCTTTCGACACTGCTGAAGGGACCCCTGAGGGTATGCTAATTGACGGTGGCGGCGGGGATGATGGTGGTAATATTGGTGTTGATGATGATGATGGCGGTGATGATGATGGCAAGGGAATAGGTGGTGGCGCCAGTTCTGACGTCGGCGATCTGGGGCTGAAGGATGGTGCTAGTGGTGTTGATCCTCCTGTTTCTTAAGGTACTCTGTACCGTGTGTTGCCCCTTTGGGGTGTGAAGAAAAATTTGAAGCTTTGTAACTAGTTGTTTTGCTGTTGGATAGTTTGTTAATGTCGGCCTTTTGGGGCCTACTTTTGTAATAGATTCTTATATATTTTGCTTTCCGTGTAATCTATTTAGTCTGGTTGTTCCCATGCATGTTTATATCAATTATGGCTTTTGTCGCACGGATATGTTTGTTATTTCCATTGCATAAGCATTTTGAGTACGTAAACCTTTGTGGCCTATTTGAGCCATGCGAATACACAGGGTGATGACTCCCATCCTGATGTGTTGGGCCTTTGGGCTTAATACGTTAAGTACTGTGAAGTGAACGTCTGTTTTCAATACACTAAGTATTTTGGAATTAATACACTAAGTATTAAAAATGAAAAACTGAACATTTTGGAGTTAATACGCTAGGTATCATAGATAATGCTCCTGTTTTTTCAATACGCTAAGTATTTTGAATTTAATACACTAAGTATCTGAAAATAAGAAACTGAACGTCTTGGAGCTAATATGCTAAGTATTGTAGATGAGACTCCTGTTTTTCAATACACTGAGTATTTTGAAGTGGGGGAGGAATGCTGCTCGACCCCACACTATTTTGGATAAAAGATGAAGTTATCTGCCTAAGCGCTCTAAGTCTTTGGCATTAACCGTTTCCTTTAGGTGATCCTCATGGGCGCACTAGAAATAAAACTTCTTCAGGTTTTTCGCGTTCCAGGTCCTCGAAATTTGTCTTTTTTCCATCCTTTCTAATGTGTATGCACCACTGCGACTGGCTTCGATGACCTTGTACGGTCCTTCCCAAACGAGACCCAGCTTGCCCTGCGGTTGGGCCCTACTTGCTTCATTGCGCCTCAGCACAGGGTCTCCCACCTTGAAAGCCTTTTCTTTGACCCTCTGGTTATAATATCTCTCGACAGTGTGTTTGTAAGCGGCTTGTCGGACGCTGGATTGTTCGCGTTGTTCTTCGAGGAGGTCCAGGCTCATCCTTAGGTCTCGGGAGTTGGCTTCTTCTTCAGAGTGGGTTACTCTTAGCGAGCCCACCGTCAATTCCGTTGGTAGCATTGCCTCTGTGCCATATGTCAGGCTGAACGGAGTCTCTTGTGTGCCTACTCTCGGCGTTGTCCTGTATGACCACAGTACGGTTGGTAGTTCCTCGGCCCAGTTACCTTTAGCTTTCCCTAGACGCTTCTTGATTCCATTGAAGATCGTTCTATTGGACACCTCTTTCTGGCCATTCGCTTGAGGGTATGCAACCGATGTGAACCTCTGCGTGATTCCTTTGTCAGCGCACCATTCTCTGAACGAGTTCTCAGCAAACTGTAGCTCGTTATCGCTAACGAGTATCTTGGGAATCCCAAATCTGGTCACGATGTTTTTCCACATGAATTTAATCACTTGTCTCCCCGATATACATTCCAATGGTTCAGCCTCTATCCACTTTGTGAAGTAATCTACTGCTACGATAAGAAATTTTACCTTGCCCGGGGCTTTTGGGAACGGTCCCATGATATTTATTCCCCACTGGTAAAATGGCCACGGGCTGGAAATATTTGTCAGGGGAGTCAAGGGGTTTCCCTGGACCGGGGAGTATTCCTGACATTCCACACATTTTTTTGTTAATTCCGACACATCTTGATGTGTGGTTGGCCAGTAGATGCCCATGCGTAGCACCTTTCCTACCAAAGCGCGTGCTCCCTCGTGCGCGCCCGTCTGGCCAGCGTGTACCTCCTGGAGCGCTTCCTTTCCCTTGGCCTCATCTACAAATTTGGGCCAAGGTGTCGTAAATCCTTTCCGATATAGTTCCCCATCCACGAGCGCATACGAGGGTGATTTAACACATATTTTCTTGGCCTCTTCATGGCTGTCTGGTAGAATACCGTGCTGCAAGTACTCGATCAGAGGGGTCATCCATGTGCGTTTGGAGGTTGTCAAGGTGTTCACATGTCGCTCGTCTATGCTTCTTTCTTTGAGCACCTCCACTAAGACCTTCATGGACAGGTTGTCGAAGCACGTTGACGCCAGCTTGCTTAGGGCATCTGCCCTTCTATTCTCACTTCTTGGTATCTGCTTAATGACAAACTCTTTGAAGGGCTTGACGAGTCGCTGCACTATCTTGACATACTTCTCCATTCTCTTATCTTTTGTTTCGAAGCTTCCGCTGATTTGGTTGGCGGCCAGTCTTGAGTCTGTCAGGGCTACCACTGCTTTTGCCCACATTTGCTTGGCTAACCGTAGGCCGGCGAGCAAAGCCTCGTATTCCGCCTCATTATTGGAAGTGTGGAAGTCAAAATGGAGGGCGTATGTGACTTCCTCCCCCTCCGGGCTGGTCAAAATTAGGCCCGCTCCTAAGCCTTCCCTGCTGGACGCACCGTCCGTGTATAAGGTCAATCTCCGATTATCCTTTGGTGTTTTCCCTGTCGCTGGTATTCCTTCCTGGTTCATTTCTTCCCCTCCCCCGGGGATTTCGAGCAGGAAATCTGCAAGCGCTTTCCCTTTGATGCTTGTTCGTGGACGATAGTTGATGTCGTGTTCGCCTAATTCAGTTGCCCATTTTACAAGTCGTCCAGAGGTCTCTGGCTTGAGCAATATCTACTTGATTGGACAGTTTGTTAGTACTTCTATCTGGTGTACCTAGAAGTAGCGCCTCAGGCGCCGAGTGACATAGATGAACGCGAGCACTAATTTTTTAAGAGTGGGAAAAATGAGTTTAGGGCACTGCAATGCTCGGCTAACGAAGTAGACTAGTGTCTGTCTTCCTTCTCTTTCCACGACCAAAATAAAAGAGATGGCTTGGGTTGAGGCGAGAGATACATTTGCAACGTGTCGCCTGGGACAGGGCTGGCTAGCGTGGGTTATTTGTGCAAGGCCTCTTTGATTTTCTAAAGTGCTGCTTCTGCCGCTGCTGTCCTGGAAGTTATTTTTCTCAATACATCCCTTAAGTGTGTGAAAGAGTGGCATAGCCTTGTCAGCCGATTTCCAGATGAAGCGGCTGAGGGCTGTGAGCTTTCCGTTCAGGCATTGGGCATCCCTGAGGGTTCTTGGCAACGGAGTCACCATGAGCTCGTCCACCTTGATTGGGCCAGGCTTTATTCCTTTCCTACTCATATAGTATCCCAAAAACTTTCCGTCTTCCACTCCGAATGTGCACTTGCCAGGGTTTAGCTTCATCCTGACCTTCTCTAGCGTCTTGAGGGTTTCCTCCACATCTTCTAGTAGTTTCCCTTCGTCTGGGCTTTTGATGACCATGTCGTCAACATATACCTCGATATTTCGTCCAATTTGTTTTGCGAATATGGAGTCGACTAATCGCTGGTATGTTGCGCCTGTGTTTTTTAGCCCACATGGCATCTTGGTATAGCAGAAAGCTTTGTGGTCTGTGTAAAAAGTTGTTTTCTCTTCGTCTTCTTGGCTCATTAGTATCTGATGATACCCCTTGTATGCATCTAGAAGGCATTTTATATTGAACCATTGCAGCGATTCTACCTTCTGATCGATCTCTGGCAGGGGGTAACAATCTTTTGGGCATACTTTGTTTAAATCAGAGTAGTCGACACACATGCGCCATGAGCCATCGTGTTTCCATACCATGACGGGGTTTGCAATCCAGGTGGGGAAGATCACTTCCCTTAGGATCCATGCCTTTGTCAGTTTGGCTACCTCAGCATTGATTGCTCTATTGCGGTCTCCTCCTTAAACCCTCTTATTATGCTTAATTTCCTTCGCGCCTTGCTTGATTATTAACATGTGCTCTATAACTTCTCGGTCTACCCCTACCATGTCGGTGGGGGTCAATGCGAAAACATGTTTGTATTGTTTTAAAAGGTTGATCAACGCGCGTCTAGTTGATTTGGGGAGATACTGTCGACGTTGACCGGCTGATCTGGGTATTCTTCGTGGATGACCTCTTTCCCGTTTGTTAGTTCGACCCATGCCATCTTACTTTCTTGCGCTATTTCTGCCGGTCACATGACCTTGAAACATTGTAGCTCCCTTGGTGGGATTGCGAGGACTGTGTCTGGCCCTTCGGTGGTGCTAAATTTTATAATATCACCCATTGTTGACGGGACTGCTCCTATCTTCAGTAGAGTTGTCCTTCCCAGAATGATGTTGTGCTTTGCCGGATGTCGTATTACGAAGAAGTCGATTAGGGTCGTCTTCCTTCGTTGCTTGTCGTGGCTTGTCAGCGTTAGTGGCAGGTGAATTGTGGCTATGGGCCACAAGCTATGTCATGTGAAACGTATGAGCCTTCATGTAGTGGGCTTGAGGTTTTCCTTCCATCTGTCGGGGAGGAGACGAAAACAATGTTCGTAGATGATGTCTGTCGAGCTGCCTGTGTCGATGTACACCCTATGGATTATCACGTTTCTAAGGGACCCTTCGATTATGAGTGGGTTGTCTCGCTTCCAGCCTTTGGGTCGAGGATCTTTCATTGAAAATGTGAACCCTTGCATTGTTTTGGCGAGCCTTGTCAGGTCGTCCTGCTCGTCCTGTCTCTCCCTTTAGCTCGTATCATGAGGATTTCCTTAGGCTGAGCATGCTCTTTTGTTCGTTTTTGGCCTGAAATTTGGCGCGGAGGCTTCGTGCTATCTCGATGAGGTTTCCTTTTAGCTGTTTTTCCTCCATTTCCTTCTTCAACACCGAACAGTTGGTTGTGTCATGTGTTTTGCTCTTATGGTATTCACAGAATCTCCTTTTCGCTGCTTTCGCTGGCTGCTGCTTGTCTGCGACTACATAAACGTCTGGCCGTCGGCCTCGCCTGTCATCTCTGGCGAATGGCCTGAAACGCCCCTGCAAGCGTTTTCCTCGCCCAAAATGCCTGTTCCCGCTTTCTGTATCATGCGTGAGGTAGGCTGTGGCACCTCGCGGGAGTAGTCATGGCGTTTAGGTACGCCTGGTTTATTGCCTCCCCTTCCTCTTGTCTCAAATATCGTTCTACTTTTTCTTTCAGTTCGGCCTTTCAGTTCGGCCCGTGTCTGTGGTTTCTTTCCTATGAGATTTTTGGATAGAGGGCCCGGTAGGAGTCCCCACGTGAAGGCTCCTGCTATTAGTCCCTCGTCGTGCCCTGGAACATCCAGTGTAGCATTCATGAATCTCGTGAAATATTCCCTTACCGTTTCCCCTTCTTTTTGTTTGTAGCCGATGATGGAGTATGAGTCGCCTTTATACTTCCGTAATTGCATGAAGTTTGTAAGGAATAGGTATTTCAGTTGTCCAAAGTTGTATATGCTTCCTGGGCGGAGTGTTTTGAACCATGTTCCGACGTTGTCGTCTAGGGTCTTCGGAAAGTATGTGCACCAGAATCGTTCGTCCAGCTTGAGCGACGTCGTCGTCCATTCGTATGTGTCGATGTGGCTTTCCGGGTCTGTGGTTCCGTTGTAGGTTTTAAGGTTGGGGAGTTTAGTTGTGTTCGGAATTTCTTAGTCCAGCAATTCCTTGGCAAATGGAGATGTTACGCTACGTGATAGACAGTCTTGGTTGGGTATAGGCAGTATGCCTTGCAAATTGTAATGTTGGGCGGCTGCATGCGGTTGCATGATTGAGTTGTTGTAAGGCGTATAATAGGCAGGGCTTGGGCCATAGAATTCTTGTTGTGGAAATGGCAATGTTAACGGGTGGTTGGATGACATGGGCAGGTTTTGAGTGTTTAGGTTATTCGACACAACTTGTTAGTAGTGGGAATTTACGGGAAGGAGTGGTGTGTTCGCTGGAAACGGCGATGTCAAGAAAATCGGCGTTTGGGTTGTCATTGCTTGGGCTAGCGGCGACATTAAGGGAGTCACTTGTGCTTCCGGTGGTGTCTGGATTATCGGCGATGGGTGGAATGTTGATTGTGTGCCGGTCGTCTGAGTTAGTGGTGGCATCGCTTGAAGTATCGCTTAAACAGTGGTGACATTTGGGAAGCTACTGGTTGCACCGTTGTCAGTTGGCCCGTAGGTGGTGTTTGAAAAAATGTAGGTGGAGGCATTGTTATTCGGACTAGTATCGGCTGTTGGAGTGGAACTGGTGTTGTGACATGTGTGTTTGTCGTTGACGGCACAGGCTGTGGTTGGGACGTCTGCGCCGGAGTGATTGTAGTTAGGACAGCGGCGGAGGAAAAGTGTTCCTCGCCGGCCATTTGCTGTTGTCTTTCTGGTGGTTCGACGGTCACCACCGAACCACCCTCATCTGGAACCTCTCTGGCGACCACTATGGGTGGTGGCGTTTCTTCTAACGCTGCCATTGGTCGAATGGGACTAGCTGGTGTCCCACTGGAACCTCCGTTGTCGCCAAATGCAATTTCTTTCTCGTGAACAATGTGCTTTTGGTTGTGTCTTTCGTCACACAACGGATGGCGCCAAATGATGTGACTTTGAGCTCAAGCTTCGGCGAACTCCGATACTGGTTGTCTCGTCGTTCCTGCAAAGTCACAATGGAAAGAAGGCCGTTAGCCGTTTCCCGAGAGGAGCTCCCGGAAAGACGCTCTGACGGTCAAGTCAGTTGGGTGTTCTAGGGTTTTTTGGGTATTACTTGGAGAAGGCGACTTACCTGTCAGGGTTGTGGGTGTAGCCTTTTATATTAGGCGCTCCTGATCATCCGTACGAGACAGGATCGCTAGAGGCGACAGGATCAGGGGCGCTGATTGGAGGATCGTGCTCCTCTATCTGTCAGAGCGTTGCTATTGGTTCTGGCAATAGTTCCCTGATCGTCTGCTTTGTCGCTTGACCGTATGATTTGTCTTGGAGCGGAAGGCGTCCTTAGCGGGCACGAGCCTTTTTGTAGGAGCGCCTTGCTCTTAGAGGCGCTAGCGGGCATTGGGCTCCGTTGGGTCTGTCCCGCCGGGCGCCCTAAGCCTTCGCGCGTCCTGGAGCGGCTAACACGGTTCTTTTCGTGCTTGCTAGGGCACGTTATCAATCTTGTAAGCATATGGTAAGCTAATTTGCTTATTTGCTTTCTAAATTTTTTTAAATGAAAATTATAACATTTTCCTATAACTATTCCTTTGGTGTCCGATATGTCCTTAAATGCAAGAGACTTCATTAAACTTTTTTAAAAGCTTTAAACTTCAATCGAGTTATATATACACGCACGTACAAGATCACACACACACACACACCCACACCCACACACACACACACACACATATATATATATATATATATATATATATATATATATATATATGTGTGTGTGTGTGTGTGTGTGTGTGTTTCAAATCAGGTTAGGGACGATGGCTTTTGATACTACAATGGAGGTGGTTAATGCAAAATAAGGTTAATCTATTTGTGCTTAACTATCACAAGAATAACACTTTTATGCTTATTGTATTATGTCATTTTCTATTCCTAACTTGAGATTTTTGGTCCATGTGTCAGCGACCTTGAGGCTTGTATCAATGCATAGGTGACTTACGATCCAAATCGCATGTTCTTGTGGTCGCAAGGACGATGATTTCGCTGGAAAAAGTATTCTCCGATCATGTGAGGTAGGCTAATATCTAAAACCCTTTTTGCTAATCTTTTTGCATTTTTTCTCATTACTGAAAGGTGTTGCAATAATACATGAAAAGTCTAACATATGTTGTTTGCTTTGAATTCAAACTGCTACTTTGTTATCTTAAGATGGGTTAGCTAAATCTTACCCGTTGTTAGCAATTTAAACAGGATGGCCACAAGTAAGAATATAACATTTACAGTGAGGAATTCCGAAAGACATTCAAGAAAGAAAACCCTGATGTGAAAGCTGTTTCAGCTGTAAGTACTACACAATACTTGTTATATTCTCTTGTTGTTTGTTTTTTACTTTTTACTTTTTTATTTTTCCATTTTATTTATCTTTCTGTTTATACAGGTTGGGAAAGCTGGGGGAGAGAAGTGGAAATCACTACTAGAAAAAAAATACTTTCCTCGACAGACGAATTACGACGTACAACAGTTTTATGACAGACATAAAAATGTCTGTCATTAAAGTTTGTCATATTTCATAAAATTCAAATGGTCTATGACGGACAAAACTGTCTGTCATAAATTTATGTCGTATGTTAATTTGTTAAATTTTAAATAAAAAATAAATAATGTGCATTTTAATGTATGAATTGATTTGTTTTTTATGAGTTAATAGGATACGCAAAAGACATTATATATATATATATATATATATATATATATATATATATATATATATATATATATATTAGTATATTACTTTAATTCCTAACACAGTTAAGAACAATTTACTTCTTTTGTTTCATATTTTGACACATTACTTTGCTTCCTTCTATAATTTGTCCATGTTTTTCGGTTTTTGATATTTTGATAACCTTATTTTGCTCGGTTGCTATAATGTATCCCTGTTTTATTATGTTTCATATTTTTGACCAAATTACTTTGCTCCCTTGCTATAATTTGTCCCTGTTTTTTAGTTGTTTATATTTTGATCATCTTATTTTGCTCCGTTGCTCCTCTGTTTGCCACGTTACTCGTTTCTCTCTAATCGATACTCATTTTGTATAACCGGATCAAGTGAGGGTGTATTTTGCTCATTTTATAAATGCAAAATGATTTTAGGGCTTTTATAAAAGGAAATCTCATGGAGGGACTGTATTTGTTTAAAAGACTAAATTAAGGAAAATTTAGGGCTTTTAATTGCCCTCGACTTCAACGACCGGGAAAGAAAAGGGGCATACAAACGGACGAGCTTATGAACGATCATAGTGAGGGGGAAAACACGAAGGAAACACGAAAAATGGGAGGGGTTCGATGGTTCTTCAACAATCGGTAGGGTGGCCGTCGTCAGAGGCCGTCGTCGGCGTCTGGATCGACCGGGGAAGAGAGGAGAGCGAAGGCTCGCAGCGGCTAATCCGGAAGCCTTAAACGATCGCGAAGAGGGAGAAGAGACGAAGGCATCGAGGCCTTCTCTTTCTCGTCTGGCGATTTCAGATCGATCACACTCGAGTGGCGAGCTCCGGTGGTCGACTAACCGAAGAAGGACGTGGGCAGAAGCAGTGACGCTGCTGTGGGGTTGGCTTACGTATTGAATCCCATTTTCCTAATGCTCCAAACTAATAACTTCTTTTTTTTTATTTGAATTAGGAAATGTCGAGTGATACTCCAACGATCGATCAAGTACAAAGGTAAGGTTCTATCGAATGTTCCTACATCTAATAATCTTTTAGTTATGCGTTTACTTCATTTTTTTACTTTTAATTTTCATGAAAATGCTATAAGTAGTTAGTGATATATTGATTAGGTTAAAGGCATATCGAATGATTCACTTGAAGGCTTTATCCTGCTAAAGAATTAGTCTAATAAATATGTCTTGCAAATTCTGTCCACTAGGTGTTCGATATAATGCCAAGGTGAGTTACAGACTTACAGTTTAATGTTTTGACTTTTTATTGAATAGGTTGAATATCATTGATCAAATAATTCGACTTTTTAGTGAATTCTATTGTTCTACATTGAATATAATCATTATTTATCTTTTTTTTGTTTAATTGTTTGGTTTTGGCTTATTTTAAAGCTTTTGCACCAAACAAATGATTTCTGATGGGGCCAATATTCTGCTTCTGTACAGGGCCATTCTCATAATAATGATTTTACCCGGGTAGAGTCATCTTGACTATTTTTAGCAGTAGGTTTGTCTTATATGCAACTGTTCATCTTAGACGATATTTTGCAAAGAAAGTTTTGCGTGAAGCTATGCACTACATGTCGAAGGTTTCATACTCAGGTTGATAAAAATCATTAATTTGTTCTAGGAGCTGCTAGATCTTGCATTCTTAGGGAGGAAACCATAAAGTTAACTTCAATGAAGGCATTCGGATATTCCAGTTTCATCCCTACATGACAATCCTACAAGTGTTGAGTATTTTGCTTTTTATAAGTATAAAATTATAAACACTTTTCATTGTAAACAGAATGATAGAATCAAATGGTGGCCAATTTATTATGAAGAGAATGAATGGATTGGGAAAGTCCAACTTTCTATCAGCAGTACAATTGCATCCGATGAAACTACACACCTCAAGGTTTGAAATAATTAAATAAAATTAGTTGTTCACGAATGTTGATTTTTTGTTTTATAATTTATATTAAAATGACAATGTGGACCTGTGGTGGAAACACTCGCGTATGATTTACTGTTGGAAGCTGCCATGTGAGCACAATGTTTCCATACACATAATCATGGTTGGCTTTACTGTATCAGGGAAGGACATTCTGGAACAACACAAATTCCTCATTTTGATTGGACAGGGTGTATTGTTTGACAAAGCTTCCTATTCTTTTTAACACATTCCTCAGTTTTATCTGAATTATCTTTTTCATATGTCCTTATATTTTTGCAGACCATTAAGGCCTTATCCCATATCAAAAAAACGTGTAATACCTGCAGGAATTGAGCTACCTGATTGGGCAGTTGATGTAAGTCATTAACAATCATGATATGTTTGCAGACGTTTTAAATTCATTAGATGTATTTTTCTAATGATATTAAATGTGTAACTTTGTGAGAAACTCCAAAAATCGAGCCCAATAGTGATCTGCAACATCTTACTAAGGTCAGTGAAAGTTTTGGGAATGATTTCCCAAAACCAGATATTGTCATATCAGGTTTTATTTTGACTTAATGACTTAATGTAAGTAAATCCATTAGTTAATTGATGGACTTGAAGTGTTTTACAATATTTACATATATAATTGTTTAATAGTTTATTGCTAATATATTAATTTGTCTCAGTTTTGTAGGGAAGAATGAATATACATATGTCGAGCTTGCATGATAGGGTGCGTGAAAAATGGGATATTTATGTTATAAACTTTATTTACAAGTGATATGTATTTGACAATTACTTTTTGATGAATTTGGAATGTAATTTTGAATGACACTATAGTTCGTGTAATTTAGACAATAAATTTGTAATTTAGCTTGATTAATATTTGGTAAAATATATATATATATATATATATATATATATATATATATATATATATATATATATATATATATAATGTAAAAACTATGTCAAAAATCATGCTGTACAGAACATGTCGTAATTTGAAGTCGTAAATGTCTGTCATAATTACAAAAATGTTACGAATTATGACATTCAAAGCCAGTCGTAAATGTATGTCAAAAATGAATGTCATGTATGTATGTTATAATTGTTGGTCATAAAGGTCTGTCGTAAATTTTATGACAGACCAAATGTTTGTCATTTTCTTTTATGACATGGCTTTCAATGACAGACATTTGTCTGTCATGTATAGGCATTTACGACGGACATTGTCTGTCAAGAAAAGCCTCTTTTCTAGTAGTGAATCCCTTATGCAGCTGTAAGTTTTTGTCTTAGTGGAAAATAACTTTTTTACAGTATAAATTTTACTCAAATAATTAAATGGAACTTAGTTATTTTTTATCTAATCTTATCAGGAAAAAGCACCATATGAGGCCAAAGCTGCAAAAAGGAAGATTGATTATGAGAAACTAATGACAGCATACAACAAGAAACAGGTAATATTTTCATGTTAATTAATAACAAATTAACAACAAACATCATGACTTGTTTATTTACAAAGATTTATGTATAACTCAACAGGATAGCATTGCTGATGATGATGAAGAATCTGAAAAGTCAAAGTCTGAAGTAGATGAGGAAAGTGGACAGGTATTGTTAATGTTTTTTTGTAAAATTGACAATTGATTACAATAAACAAATCAAAGAAAGTATTGGTTTTTATTTTTTGCTTTGAAATAATTACAGGAAGGTGGTGATGATGATGAAGATGATGATTGTGATCAATGCTTTTTTTTTTCAGCAAAATCTGTCTGAATTCATTTTCAGACCAAACAAATATTTGCTGGAAATTTGCATGTTCATGTTCATAGATTATGCTCATGTCTTATCTATGTGTACTTTGCATTTTACACTTCAGTTCTTGCAGAGTGTTTAGCTTAGATTTTATTAATGATCTTTTACTTTATGTACTTTATCTGCGATTTCTCTTTTATTTTGAATTGAGTGTTGATTTTACGTTGTTAAGTGAGTTTCCTTTCAAACCTTTGTACGTAAACTAATTATTATGCTTTATGAAAAAAAAAATGTTTTTTTTTTCTTTTTGAAAGTATGACTGTTTATTAAAACTTCACATGTAAATTGAAAACGAGTTCATGGTGGAAGTGTCTCTAGTGGGGTATTTTGTATTGAAGTCCATGATAAACCATGCAAAAAGAAGTGATTATAACACAATCTACTAAGACATCAACGAATTTGATTATCAACTGATCCTATTTCAACCCTCTTTCCCATACTCTACTATACTATTTCGGAAAGTTTTCTAAAATATATAAATACACACACCTCTGTTTCCTATACTCTACTATTTTGAAAAGTTTTCTAAAATATATAAATACACACACCTGACTCCAACCCACTTACACTAAAATATATTAACGCACACACCCCATCCCAACCCACCTACACCTTGTTGGATTAATCGGTTAATAGGAAACTTTCCTTATTACAAGATTTGTTTATATATCTAGTTTAAATAAGGTATTTTACGAAAACTTGATATAGGCGCTATTTTTAGTTTTGGTATTGGAATATGATTCTTTTTTTCTAGTATAAACTAGTTTATAACCCGTGGGAACCATGGTTACAAAATTAATTAAACTTTATAGTAAAAACTCAAAATTATTAATCAATTATTTTAAATAAATTATTAATTCAAAAATATTTTTTTAATTATATAAAATTATAATTGTTGATTTAAATAAACACGTGAAACTATATCACCTTATAATTTGTATTAAATTTTATTCTAATGTTATTAATTTAATGTAATTAGAGTGAGAAATTTGAAATTTGAAATGGAGAATCAATAGGTTGTCAAGTAGCGTGCATTAATTAGGAGGTCTAATAACACATGATAAAAGAAGAATAAAAATATGCATTAATTATGAAGCCTAATAGGATGACATATGACAAAAAGAGAATAAAACTATTTTTTTTTATTATAATAGGGAGATATGTCTAGGTCCAGTTTTGGTTAATTCAATAAAAATCACATTAAGTTTATTTCTATTTTGTGCTTCGTGCATATTCACAAGAGAATCAAGGAATTAATCCTTGCAAGTTTTCTTTGATTCTTTCTTTTACGTTGGTGCATAAGGTTTATTATCAAGTTTTTGTCAACACTTGGTATCAAAGCACGGTTACGTTGAAGGGGGTGTGATTCGAGGTTGATTACAAATAGCCTCGGAATCTCTTAATCGGGCTTGTGAGAAACTAACCACAGGTGCGTGATAAATGGATGGGAATACATCAAAGCGGGTGGATTTGATTCAGTTCGTTTTGCAGGTGACGGAAGACAGTAAAGGTGGTTGCGACATTGTCTTGTTGTTCGGTGGAAGAGTGCTCTTGAAACAAGCTTGATTAAGGAGGCTGAGGTTGTCAAAAGGAGAATAGGATATCTTTGGTTAAAGAAGGAGGTTCGATGATGTATCAAGTTCTGGTTTTGACTCCAAAAAATTATCCGGTGTGGGCAGTCAAAGTCAAGTCGATTATGGATGCACACGACATATGGGAGACTGTTGAATCGAGAGCGTCAGGTGAAACATTGGATCAAAAGAAGTCAAAACAAACTCTTTCCTTTCTGTTTCAAGCGATACCCGAAGACATAGTGTTGAAAATGGCGAGTTACACCGACCTAAAGCAAATGTGGGATGGGCTGAAAACATGGTATTTGGGTGTGGATCGGGTGAAAATGGGTTGACTTGCAACATTAAAGAGAGAGCTTGAAAGTTTGTACATGAAGGAGGGTGAAACGGTCGATATTTTGTGACGAAATTATCCGGTTTAGACTCAAAAGCAAGGAGCCTTGGTTACGAGCTTTGTAACATCTTGATTTCCAAGTATTCCATTTTTGACATTTGTTTTGAGTATGGTTTGCAAATTTAGCCCTAAGGGGCATTTTCGTAATTTTTGGGCAAGGCTTGCGTACCCTGGGCATACATTTCATACGTTTGGCGTACGTAGCCAGGGTGCAAACACTAAATTTTAGGGTTTAACCCCATTGAAGCATCATTATGATCTCATACCCTTCCTTAACTCCAGTCTCCATCCCTATCTCGAAACCCTAAAGTGTGTGAGAGTGTTTTGAAGCTTGGAGAGTCATTTTGGTGCCATTTTGGTGCTCTTGGTGGTGAAGGAGGAACCTTGAAGTTGTGCTGCTTCACTCAAGACTGGGGATCCAACAACTACTCTCCCTTGTGCATCTTCTGGAGGTATAAATCTCCAACCATGATGAATATCTCATTAAGATCTAGTTCTAGCTTAAAGTTGGCACCTTTTTGTCCGAATCTTGATCATTGTGAGTATGGAATACTCCAAGACCTTTGATTTGTCCTTTCATATGTTTTAGGATGTGATAAGTCATAAAAATGTGATCCTGGACATTAGTTTCTTTCCATGCATGATCTAGGTTGTCTTAATGGGTCAAGAAGCTAGGGTTTTTGATGTTAAGGTCTTAATAGCCATGCAAAACCATAAAGTTGGAATCTTTATGGTTAAGAACACCTTTTAGGGCCTAGATCTGGATTTTGGACAAAGAGCTTAAGGATTAAGCTCTTAATTGGTTGAGTGGGTGGCAACCACGTATGGTGAGCGTACCAAAGGGTACGTTACGCATACTTAATCAACCCCTCGATTTTGGTCAAGCAAGTAGTACTCCCAGCAGACGTGTTGAGTACGCCCAACATACTCACCGAGTTGACCTGATTGAATCGGTTAACTTTGACCTGTATTTTGACCAAAGTTTGATCTAGATGTATTTTGGGTATTTTGAGTTTTGGTCACTGTATTTATAAAGGTGACTGGTAGAGTTGATTTTGGAGCAGCATGTTGTTTCAGTTTCTCATATGTCTATGAGGAGAGTCTTCTCATTATATCTATGGGTCGAAGGCACCAATGCCGACCCATTGTTGTGTTATTTAGGATGATATTTGTTATGTGGCTTATATGTGTTTGTATGATGGGTTGAAATAGACCCCATGGCGGGGCCCATTATCATATGTTTGGGTTGAAATACACCCCAGGGTGGGGCCTATTATTGCATGTTCGGGTTGAAAGATACCACACGGTGGGGCCCATATATGTTGAACGAGTTTAAATACACCCTAGGAAGAGGTCCCACAGCGGGGCCCATATGTGTATATCAGATTGGATTATACCTTAGGGTTAAGCCCATTTGTATGTTTTGGTATGTGGTACTTTAGGGAACTCACTAAGCTTTGTGCTACAGTTTATGTTTATGGTTTTAGGTACTTCTGATTCGAAAGGGAAGGGCTCGGCGTGATGGCACAACATCCACCCTTCATGATTTTCGCATTTTGAATAATTGTACTCTAATGTTTTGGATATTATATGGTGTTGGATTTTTAAAGAATTAATGAATAACTTGATAGCCTTTCAATGAAAATTTTTATCATTGTTTTTGTGATGTTACAAGTTGGTATCAGAGCCTTGGTTTGAGGGATTCGAGCACACTTTCGGGTGTGTTAGAACTCAAATTAAGGAAATGATATTAAAAAAAAAAACAAAATTGAATTTCTAAAAAGATTCTTACTAAGTAAAAAGGGTGCGATGCGTGCAATCAGACGAGCTTAAGTGAGTAGTTCCCAAAATTACCCATACATATGTGTTATGATTAGTATGCTTAATATGGGAATTGCATGCTAGCATAGGGATAAGGATAACTTCAGGAATTATATGATATGATTTTCTGATTTGTGTGATGCCTTATAGCCTAGGAGGATTGGATGCGATGTATTACTTGGGATTGATATCAAATCAGTTAATTGCTAAGTGTATGCTTTCAAAGTTGTATACGACTAGGATCATATAGCCTTAGAATGATTGATTTGGCCTCATTTCCTGTTCCTTGTTTGGTTGTGGACTTAGGGTAGAATCATCATTTGACAGTCTATGTGATTCCATTTGTGTATACTTGCATGCATAAGGCAACCAAAGGTGTTGATTAACGTTCTCAGTATTACGAGCGGTGGGAGTTGAGGATTCCTAGGAAAGCCTAGGACATGTATGTTGTTTAACATAGGATTAGTATATGGTTCTAGTGTGGTGACTTAGAGGAATCATGATGACTCTCGAGGAAGGTACAGATAGGTGTGAAAGGTAGTATTGGGCCCGTACTACTGGAAGCACAAGATATGCACCTGAGACAAGGGCAGACCTGGAGACTTTAAGGATAGCTGTATAGTGAGATTTTTCTCAAGCCTTATGCTGATTGTTATTATGTTTATGTTTCAGTTTGAGTATGGTGATGACTACTCGAGGAGGTTCTGGTTCTGGTTAGGTTCTGGCTCGGGCATAAAACCAATTGATGAGAGGCTGCGTGAGTTCATTGCAGCTGAGGTTACTCGCGGTATCTTGGATGCTACTCCTGTGATGTTCGGTACCATCAAGGAATGGATTATGGAGCTGATGGATGAGAGGCTCAGGTCTTTTTGATCCGATATTGCTACGGGTCAGATAGGAGCTCAAACTCCCTTATTCCGGGAGTTTATGGCGTGTAGAGCTCTTGAGTTATTTGGGGATAAAGACCATATCGGTAGCCGACGCTGGATCTCTGTCATGGAGAATACTCAACGAACGAGTTTTTGCGCTGAGGGGGCAAAACTGGGATTTGTATCCTACCTGCTGAGGGACCGAGCAGGAAACTGGTGGGAGGAGGTTAGTCGAGTTGTAGGGTCAGCAGCAGTGGCAGTCATGACATGGGAGGATTTTGTTCCGAGGTTACAGAGGGATTTTGCACTAGCTATCGAGGTGTAGCAGTTGGCGAGGGAGTTTCAGGACCTTTTCCAGACTATTGAGACTGTGGCAAAGATTACTGCCAAATTCAAAGATAGGGCTTTCTTGGTTCCGCAGTATGTTGCGGATGAGGATGTGAACAATACAAGATACCATGATATGTTGAGAGAGGGTATCAGGGAGTTTATGATCTTCTTGGGGTGCAAGACCCTGAATGATATGATTGAGAACGCCCATGAGCGGGAGATTGAGTTGGAATTTTAGACGAAGCAAAAGTCGGAGCAGGTACATATAGTGGTTTTCTAGGCTAAGAGGCCCAAGACTTCCGATTCACACACCAGAGGCCCATAGGGCCGGAGCCGCTGCGGTAAGTGAGACAAGCTGTACGGTGGGGGGGTGTCGATTGACGGGTTCAGTATGTTTTGGTTGTGGTCAGTCGGGCTACATGAGTAAGGACTGCCCCAGGAGTGCTCTGATTTTCTTCCATTGCAATTAGACTAGCTATAAAAAGGCCGATTGTTCGAGATTATATGGAGGAGCAGTGGCGGCGCCTACGCCAGCCACCTTGAGGATTACCGATGGCTGCCAAGGCAAGGCAGAGGCACATGTGGTGATGAGTAGGGCATTTCAGCTAACCACCAACGAGGCATGTGCAACATTGGATGTGTATGTGACTTATTTCTATGTTTTATTGCTTTCTTTATTTGTGCTCATGATTATATTTGATCTTGTATAGGGACCTTTTTGGTTAATGGTATGTCTTCTCATATTCTGTTTGATCCGGGTGCTACCCGATCCTTTGTATCTCTTGCACTTAGCAAGAAGTTTTGTAATGCTCCCGGGAATCTGGATTTCCCATTGGAGGTTAAGATTGTGGGTGACCATACTGGGAGTGCTTCGAGGGTTCATCGTGGGTGTGTCCTAAATCTGTTTAATGAGAAATACTTTATTGACTTGGTCTCGATTTCTCTACAAGGATCGAAGGTTATTATCGGGATGGATTGGTTAGTCCCCATTGGGGCCATGATCTACTATGAGCACCAGTTAGTGAGAGTTCGAACCCCAATTAGGGGAAATCTAGTTTTTCCTGGTGAGGGAGCTTCGCATGGGTCGACTCTTTATTCAACTACGAGGGCCAAGAGATATCTTCAGCAGGGTTGTTCGGGATTTTTGGATTATATGGCAGATACTCGAGTTAATGGCGCAACGACATTGAGTGAGGTTCCCATTGTACGGGATTTCCCCAATGTGTTTCATGAGGAGTTACCCGGAGTACCTACCAAGTGGCAAGTCGAGTTCCAAATTAATTTGATTCGTGGAGCGGCTCCCATAGCTAAAGCACTGTATCGTTTGGCACCACCAGAGATGCGGGAGTTGTCTATGCAACTTCAGGAGCTGTTAGACAAGGGATTTATTCAACCGAGTAGCTCACCATGGGTAGCAACGATCCTATTCGTAAAGAAGAAGGACAGTTCACACAAGATGTGTATTGACTACTGAGAGTTGAATAAGTTAACGGTGAAAAACCGTTACCCACTCCCGAGGATTGATGACTTATTTTTCCAACTTCAGGGCACATCTTGGTTTTCCAAGATTGATGTGCGATCATGTTACCATCAGATGAGGGTCAGAGATGATGATCTGCAGAAGACAACCTTCGGGACTCGTTATGGTCATTATGAGTTCGTAGTGATGCTTTTCGGGGCCACCAATGCACCAGCAGCGTTCATGGATCTCATGAATCGGGTTTGCAAGTCGATGCTGGATCGGTCAGTGATAGTATTCATATATGATATCCTGGTCTACTTCATGACCATGGAACAACATGCAGATCACTTGCGAGAGGTGTTGGAGACCTTGAGGAGGGAGAGGCTTAAGGCCAAATTCTAAAAATATGAGTTCTGGTTGTGCGAGGTGCGATTCTTGGGGCACATCTGTTGGATAAGGTGTCTAAGTCCATAACTATTTCTGGTATGTACTTGACCCGGTTTGGCATGGTCCATTTGGGTTGCATGGCATCATGCATTTGGATAGACTAAAATGAGAGAAATAACACTTAAGGTTTATTAATATATTATAAGTTCTAATATATTAATAATATTATTTAATTAGTATTGATCAAGAATTAATTTGGAATTAATTAAGTGATCAAAAGAAGACTAATTAAATATATGTGTTGATTGTGTAAATCATCCATACTTGTATAGTGGGCTAATGCTCCATGGATTATCAAGTTGGGATAAAACCCATAGGATGCTCCATGGATGCTCCATGGTGGTTATGGAACCCATGGGTCATGGAAATGAAAAGTCATGACAATTAGGGTTTACATGGTGTAACCCTAATTGTAACACACTATATAAGGATCCTTATGTTCACCAAAATCGGCTACACTAAGAAATAGAGAGGGCAAGCCGATTTTAGAAGTGTTCTACATTTCTCCCAAGTCATTCCAATAGCATTTGGTGTTGTGTGAAACATTTGAGGCATCACACTTGGGGTGCTAGGCTCTCAAGGTTTTCATGGAATCAAATCAACTACAAGGTATCTAATTCTAGCTATCTTTTATGTTTATAAGTTCCCCATGTATGCTAGATAGGATTAAGAACCTTGGAAATCAATTTTTCATTTTAGACAAACATAGATCCAAGGTTTCTAGGGTTGCATGTACACCTTAGGAGTGTTAGAATGCTCAAAACCCATCAGTGGTATCAGAGACTAGGCTTGTTTGTTTGATACTTGATGCAAAATAGCTGAAAAAATCGAAATTCTTGCTGTTTGCACAGGGGACTCGCCGAGTCCATGGGGGGACTCGACGAGTCCAAGCATATCTTCAACCAACTCGGCGAGTCAGTTCATGCACTCGACGAGTTGGTCAGGCAGAATGCAGATTTTCGATTTTAGTTGCTGGAAATGGACTAGAAACATTACCCTAAACTGTTTTGGTGTTTTAAAACTTGTTTTAGATGGTGTTATGGTTGTTCTAATCCATTTACAATGGCTAATATCAAAATTTCATGTTTATATGTGTTCATATGTTCTTGAAATTTTGATATGAATATTCATGTTCTTATGAGTTCTTGATAGATCATAGGAATTACTTGTTAAATTGTTTAATGCTTAATTCATAATCATTATGTGTTTTAATGGGATCCATAATTTGTCCTCAAGTTATGGATTACCAAAAGTTTTTTCTTTTAAAGTCCATTATTAAACACATAGGTTTCATAAAATGAAAAGTCACTCATTTTAATGAACCATTTAACTCATGAGTTATGAATTGAAAGGTTTTGTAAAGTTACAAAACTTGCCCTCAAGTTTTGGAATATGTAAAGTCATCTTAATAAACTTTAGTTCCAACCCCTAGAATTTTAAAAGTTAAAATTCAACCATTATACTTTATAATATTATAAGTTAATAATAATTGTATATGTATAAGAACAAATTCGTTTTACCGTTAGTAGGCCTCATTCACGAAGCCGGTCTATAAGGGGGGTATAAGGTTGTTGCCTATAAAATGGCAGCTTAATGGGTGTCCATTCTCACCCACCGCTTCCTTGATTGGTGGAGGGTTGTTAGCCGAACGGGTAGGACAATGACTTAAAAATTCTCATTAAAAGTATAATGATTATTATAAAGTAACTAAATGTTTTTATAAATTCCCAATCTTAGTTACTTTAGGAAAATGTGAAAAAGGTGCTAACCCATGAAATTACACTTTGCACTTTGATTAAGTCGTTAGTGGAGCGTGTGTGGTTAACCGGCACACTAACTTGGACTTAACAAGGTAAGTAAAGGGTGACTTAAGGTTTTTCATAGGTCAGTGGAGCGCGTGTGGTTAACCGGCACATTGATTAAGTGAAAAACATTAAGGGTACCAAGTAATTTGCATGGTTACTTCACACCTTGTTTTGTGATCCTCGGCATCCCAGTCACAAAACCTGAAGGGCACACTCGAGATTGAAACATGCCATTGAAAAGTTCAATGAATCTCAAAAGAATCTAGGAGTTTCTAAGACCAATTAAAACCTAATAATTTAATATTTCGTTTTTCATGGTGGAAATTGGTGAATCGTCATTCACCTACCTTTCAAATATGTTATAGCCTAGATTACGACATCCCTCTTCTAAGTTATAACATATTGTGATTGGGTCCTAGCCTTAATATTACATTTGGGTGTTTTTATTAAGGACTATCTTTATATCTAAACTAAACTTGTCTTTTCTTCTTTTTCAGACGTCTTCCAACAATGCTGCTTCTGGCTCAAACCCTACCGGCTCCTTCTCTCTCATGAACCTTTGTGGGAGAGTCATCTTTGATGGATCCAACTTTACAGATTGGATCAGGAACATCAGGATGGTCACTCGGTATGAGAACAAAAAATATGTTCTCGACAAGGAGCTTAAGGTACCCGAGCCGTCTGCTACTCCTGAGGAGATCACTGAATATGAGGAAAATGAAAGAGATGCTACCAAAGTGGCATGAATCATGTTGGCCACTATGACAGCCGAGCTCCAAAAGTCCTATGAGGACTACTATCATTTTGAGATGCACCAGGATTTGATGGACCGCTACTATTAGAGTGCTCGTCAAGAGCGATATGAAATCATCTCCTCCATGATAACAACCCGGATGAAGGACGGTGAACCCATCACGGGCCAAATGCAGAAAATGCAAAGGTATGTGGACCGTTTGATGAAGCTGAATGTGAACTTTCCCGAGGAGTTGGCAATAGATATCATTTTGCTCTCCTTACCTTCGTGTTATGATCAATTCCGCATGACATACCACATGAACAAGGAGGAAGTTACACTTAGGAAACTTTAAGGACTCCTAAAGACCGCTGAAAGTGGTCTTAAAGGAAAGTCGGTTGTTACCACTCCTACTCCTACTCAAAACTCCGCCCCTGTCTTGGCAATCGGGAAAAGTAGAGGGAAGAAGAGGAAAGACCCTTCGAAGGGTACCAAGGGTAAGACCCTTGATGGATCCTCTACAAGTGGAACCAAGAAAGGTTTCGTCACTCCTTCTTCTGATCCAAAAGAGGCTGAATGCTTCTATTGCCATGAAAAGTCGCACTGGAAGCGGAACTGCCCAAAGTACCAGCAAGATCTGAAGGATGGGAAAGTAAAACCCAACCATGCAGGTATTTACACTATATTATCTAATAACTCACCCTATTATAACTCTTGGGTCCTTGATACCGGCTGTGGTATTCATATTTGTTCTGATTTGCAGGGACTAAGAAGAAGTGAGAATGTGGAGCATGGAAAGATAAACTTGATCATGGGAATAGGAAAGCTTCACCTGTCACCAAGATTGGAGTTTACTCTTTATTGCTAAGTAGTGGGTTTACTTTAGATTTGAATAAATGTTGTTACTCGCCTGAAATGGTAACAAATATTATTTCCTTTCATGCTTTGTACAAACAAGGGTGTACCTTTTCTTTTGATAATGAAGTTGGTGGAATAAATGCTTTCTTTAATAATGTGTTTTATTTTAAAGCATTACCTTGTGATGGTGTGTATGAAGTTGTGTCTGTTGTAGATAACTTAGGAAATAATGTATTGTGTATTGATTCTACTAATGATAATAACTTGGATAAAGCATCATTATGGCATTGTCGTCTTGGACATGTAAGCAAGAAACGCATAGGCCAACTCCAAAAGGATGGAGTCTTGGAGTCATTTGACCTAAAGTCAGATGATAGTTGTGAATCATGCTTACTTGGAAAAATGACAAAGTCACCCTTCACAGGTTCTTGTGCTAGGGGTGAAGGTTTGTTGGATCTAGTGCACACAGATGTGCGTGGACCCTTCAAAACTGCCACAAGGGATACTAATCGTTATTATGTGACTTTTACAGATGATTATAGTAGATATGGATATGTCTACTTAATCAAGCATAAGTCAGAGACTTTCGAAAGGTTTAAAGAGTTTGAACATAAAGTCGAGAATCAATTGGGCAGGAACATTAAGATGCTTCGATCCGATCGTGGTGGTGAGTATCTTAGTACAGAGTTCCTCGACTATCTTAAGGAATGTGGGGTTGTCTCACAATTGACACCTCCCAGGACACCACAGTTGAATGGTGAGGCTGAGAGGCGTAATCAAACCTTGTTGGACATGGTTCGTTCCATGATGAGTCGAGCTTCGCTACCAATATCATTCTGGGGGTATGCCTTAGAGACTGCTGCCCATATCCTTAATCTGGTCCTTACAAAGAAGGTTGCCAAAACACCTCACGAGATGTGGACTGGAAAATTTCCTAATCTAGCCCACATCAAGATTTGGGGTTGCGAAGATTTCGTGAGACGCGAGACTCACGATAAGCTCGAACCTCGAAGTGAGAGGTGTATTTTCATCGGCTACCCACAGAAATCCTTTGGTTACCTCTTCTACAGACCTAGTGAGAATGTGGTCTTTGTATCAAGGAGGGGTGTCTTGAGAGAGAGAGAGAGAGAGAGAGAGAGAGAGAGAGAGAGTTCATAAGCCAAGGAAACAGTGGGAAGCAAATTGACCTTGAAGAAATTCAGAAGTCAAGTGGTGAAGGAACCTCAAACCCTAGCAATCAACCTGAGGAGGAAACTCCTGTTGATCCGACAGAAGAGTCTGTACCTCTGAGGCGTTCCACGAGAGTTAGGAATGCACCTGAGCATTACTATGGATTCCATATTACTGCGGAAGGTGATACACTTATCAGTGATAGCACACTGGTGAGTCTGGATGAACCTAACAGCTACACGGAATCCATGACAGGCCCTGAGGCTGCTAAATGGAAAGAGGCTATGGACAACGAGATACAATCCATGTATGAAAATCAAGTTTGGGACTTGGTTGACAATGTACCAGGTCGCAAGACAGTTGGGTGAAAATGGATCTTCAAGAAGAAGACCGACATGGATGGTAATGTACACACTTATAAGGCGCGACTGGTTGCAAAGGGTTTTTCTCAAACTCCGAGAGTTGATTATGATGAGACATTTTCACCAGTAGCCAGGATTAAGTCTATTAGGGTTATGTTAGCCATTGCTGCATTTCATGATTATGAAATATGGCAAATGGATGTCAAAACCGCTTTCCTTAATGGAAAGTTGGCTGAGGATGTTTACATGAGTCAGCCAGAGGGTTTTGTCAATACAGAGTACCCTAATAGAGTGTCTAAGCTTGAGAAATCCATTTATGGATTAAAGCAAGCACCTCGCAGATAGAATCTTTGCTTCGATGAGAAAGTCAAAGAGTTTGGCTTTTCGAGGAGTGAAGATGAATCTTGTGTATATGTCAAGGCTATTGGGAGTATAGTTAGCTTTTTGGTACTGTATCTAGATGACATACTACTCATAGGAAATGACACCCCAACTCTGCAGGAAGTTAAGTCCTGGCTTGGGAAGTGTGGTGAAGAGGTTCAGCATGCAGGATTCCAAAAAGGGAGAGTTACCTATCCAGTGTAACACCAGATTGAGTAAGACTCAGAGCCCGAGTACAGAGGCTGAGATAGTTGAGATGAGTCGAGTACCTTATGTTTCCGCTGTAGGCTCGATCATGTATGCTATGACATGTACTCGTCCTGATGTGGCCTTTGCCTTGAGCATGGTCATCAGATATCAGGGGAACCCTGGCAAGGCTCACTGGACTGCGGTAAAGAACATTCTCAAGTACTTGCGGGGGACTAAGGACTGGGTCCTTACCCTCGGTGGGAGTGATGAATTGAGAGTTGTAGGGTATAGTGATGCTAGCTTCCAGACTGATAGGGATAATTTCCGCTCTCAGTCGGGTTGTGTCTTTACCTTAAACGAATGAGCAATTACTTGGAAAAGTTCCAAGCAGGAGACATTGGTTGATTCAACTTGCGAATCAGAGTATATAGCGGCAAGTGAGGCAGCAAAAGAGCCAATATGGCTGAAGAACTTCATTGGAGACCTTGGAGTAGTACCAGCTATAAAGGATCCTATGGAAATTTTCTGTGATAGTGAAAGTGCAGTTGCCTTAGCCAAGGAACCAAGGGATCACGGGAGATCCAGACACATCGACATAAAATACCATTTCATCAGACATCGAATAGAAGAAGGACTCCTCGTGGCAAAGAGGGTATCATCGGATGATAACCCATCAGATCCCCTTACGAAGGGACTGAGTAGGGCTAAGCATCTCCATCATGCAAGGCGCATAGTGCTGAAGGATGATATTAGTTTTAATAGTTAGATAACTTTGAAATTTGTAAAGTGTAATTGACATTTGATGATGAATAAAAGTTGTGTTTATTTATGAGTAAAGTGTTGCTATCTTTTGTCAATCATTTACTATTATTTCTTTTGCATGTTTTGACTTCCAGAATATTTATGTTATGTTTTACATATTATTCAAATTATCCACAGTTGGTCATATGTTGGAAGTAGATATGAATTAAGACTGTCATGAAGTTGGCTTGTAGAGGGCCATGTGGTTTGACATGGCAAGAGGTGCTACAACACTTAATGAGTGCTCATAAGTTCTAAGTATTGGATCCAACCCACGCTCGTTGGTATCACTTCATGGAATTTATCTTGAGTGATCGCGAGACGGTAATATCATATAGGTCTTCAAACCTAGAGATATGACATGTTGCCTATGAGTTGGTTATATATTGATTGTACGAAAGCGCATTGGTAACTCGATGTTATAAAACATGCCTTTGTGTTGGATAAGGTGTCTAAGTCCATAACTATTTATGGTATGTACTTGACCCGGTTTGGCATGGTCCATTTGGGTTGCATGGCATCATGCATTTGGATAGACTAAAATGAGAGAAATAACACTTAAGGTTTATTAATATATTATAAGTTCTAATATATTAATAATATTATTTAATTAGTATTGATCAAGAATTAATTTGGAATTAATTAAGTGATCAAAAGAAGATTGATTAAATATATGGGTTGATTGTGTAAATCATCCATACTTGTATAGTGGGCTAATGCTCCATGGATTATCAAGTTGGGCTAAAACCCATAGGATACTTCATGGATGCTCCATGGTGGTTAAGGAACCCATGGGTCATGGAAATGAAAAGTCATGACAATTAGGGTTTACATGGTGTAACCCTAATTGTAACACACTATATAAGGATCCTTATGTTCACCAAAATCGGCTACACTAAGAAATAGAGAGGGCAAGCCGATTTTAGAAGTGTTCTACATTTCTCCCAAGTCATTCCAATAGCATTTGGTGTTGTGTGAAACATTTGAGGCATCACACTTGGGGTGCTAGGCTCTCAAGGTTTTCAAGGAATCAAATCAACTATAAGGTATGTAATTCTAGCTATCTTTTATGTTTATAAGTTCCCCATGTGTGCTAGATAGGATTAAGAACCTTGGAAATCAATTTTGCATGTATTTTAGACAAACATAGATCCAAGGTTTCTAGGGTTGCATGCACACCTTAAGAGTGTTAGAATGCTCAAAACCCATCAACATCGTCAACCAAAGGGGTATATTGGTCGACCCGACCAAGATCGAGGTCGTGATGCGATGGGAGGTCCCAAGGACCCCATCTGAGATTCAGAGTTTCCTAGGTATCGCACGGTATTATCAGAGATTTATTCACGATTGCAGTTCCTTTGACCCGTTTGACGAAGAAGAGCGTTACTTTTCAGTGGGGGTTTAATCAGTAATTGGTTTTTAAGACTCTAAGGCAGAGATTGTGCGAGGCCCCAATTCTCATGCTTCCCGAGGGTTTGGATGATTTTGTGGTTTATTGTGATGCTTCTATTTCGGGTTTGGGTGTTGTCCTTACGTAGAGGGGTCATGTGATTTCTTACGCTTTGAGGCAGTTGAAGCCCCATGAGGCGAATTACCTTACGCTCGATTTGGAGTTGGGGGTTGTGGTTTTTGCCCTCAAGATTTGGAGGCACTATTTGTATGGGGTTAGGTGTACTATTTACACTAACCACAAGAGTTTGAGGTACTTGGTGGACCAGCCGAATTTGAATATGCGGTAGCGGAGATGATTGGATGTGGTAAAGGATTGTGATTGCGAGATCCTGTACCACCCTAGGAAGGCCAATATGGTGGCTGATGCTTTAAGCCGTAAGGCCGTGAGTTCTCCTATCAGGGATATTTGTTTGAGGATGGTTGTTACTTCGCCTTTGTTGGATTTGATAAAAAAGGCTCAGTTGAAGGGATTGAAAAAGGAGAATCGGAAGGCTGAGTGAATCAGAGGGCAGATTCCTTTATTTGTCAGAGACAGTCGGGGGTTGTTGACTCAGTGTTGTAGAGTTTGGTTCCGACAAATGGTGGAGTGAGACAGACAGTTCTAGAAGAAGCCACAAAGATGTATAGGGATTTGAAGTTAAGTTATTGGTGGCCCTGTATGAAAAGGGAAATAGCATGGTTTGTCGAGCGGTGTTTGACTTGTAGGAAAGTCAAGGTCGAACATTAGAGATCCCACGACAAGGTGTAGCCATTACCCATTCCCATGTGGAAGTGGGAAGAGATTACCATGAATTTCATTAGAAAGCTGCCAAGGACGGCACGTGGAGTTGATTCTATCTGGGTCATTGTTGATAGATTGACAAAGAGTACACATTTCATATTGATTGCCGAGAGTATATCTGCTAAGAAGTTAGCTGACATCTACATTCAAGAGGTGATGGTTCGGCATGGGGTTCCAGTTTCGGTGGTTTCAGACCGGGATGTCCGTTTCACCTCCAGGTTTTGGAGGAAGT
This sequence comes from Lactuca virosa, assembly GCF_052849685.1. NCBI lineage: Eukaryota > Viridiplantae > Streptophyta > Magnoliopsida > Asterales > Asteraceae > Lactuca > Lactuca virosa. The sequence continues at coordinate 342,947,274 of NC_136433.1, forward strand.
TTCATGAGGAGTTAGGTCCTCAGTTGCATTTTAGTACAACATATCACTCCCAGACCAATGATCAGAGTGAGCGGACGATTCAGACGCTCGAAGATATGCTCCGGTCTTGTGTATTAGATTGTGGGGGGAAGTTGGGATACTTACCTTCCACTGGCCGAATTCTCCTACAACGACAATTATCATGCCAATATTGACTGGCTGCCTTTTAAGATGTTATATGGGAGGAGGTGTAGGACCCCGTTTTTTCTAGGGGGGAGGTCGGGCATTGGGTCATGGGGAGTACTGAGGTGGTACTCAAAACCACTGAGTTGATTCAACAGTTGCGCGATAGGTTGAGATTCGCACAAAGATGATAGAAGAGTTATGCATATCAGCGACATTCAGACCTCGAGTTTCAGGTGGGAGATTTGGTGCTTCTGAAGTTGTCACCATGGAAAGGTGTCATCCGATTTTGGAAGCATGGCAAGCTTGAGCCTATATTTATTGGTCCCTTCAGGATATCCACCCGGGTGGGCAAGGTAGCATACTAGCTAGATTTTCCTGATGAGCTTAGCCAAATCCACAACATCTTCCCTGTTTCTCAGCTTCAGAAGTATGTGGCCGATGAGTCCGCAGTTGTTCCTTTAGATGTCATTCATGTTGATGATCTCTTGAATTATGTGGAGAGACCAGTGACGATCTTGGATAGGAAGATGAAGGCCCTGTGCAACAAAGAAGTGTCTTTGGTCAAGGTCCAGTGGCAGCATCGGAGGGGTTCCGAATGGATGTGGGAGCCCGAGGCGGAGATGCGAGAGCATTACCCTGATTTATTTATGGCATCAGACTTCAAGTACGAATTCTAGTTCAAGTGGGGGAGAGCTGTAACATCTTGATTTCCATGTATTACATTTTTGACCTTTGTTTTGAGCATGGTTTGCATATTTAGTCCTAAGGGGCATTTTCATAATTTTTGGGCAAGGCTTGTGTACGCTGGGAGTACGTGGCCAGGTGCAAACCTAAATTTTAGGGTTTGGACCCCCTTTCAGCATCATTATAGCCCCATAACCTTCCTAAACTCTAGCCTTCATCCTTATCTCGGAACCCCAAAGTGTGTGAGTGTGTTTTGAAGCATGGAGAGTCTTTTTGGTGCCATTTTGGTGCTCTTGGTGGTGAAGGAGGAACATTGAAGTTGTGGTGCTTCAGTCAATACTTTGGATCTGAAACTACTCTCTCTTGTGCATTTTCTGGAGGTATCAAGCTTCAACCTTGATGAATATTTCACTAAGATCTAATTCTAGCTTAAAGTTGGCACCTTTTTGTCCCAATCTTGATCATTGTAAGTATGGCAACTCCAGGACCTTTGAGTTGTCCTTTCAGATGCTTTAGGGTGTGATAAGTTGTAACGCCCGTAGATCCGGGCTAGTCAATTTAGAGACGATAAGCATCAAAATGACTTTTTGATGGAAGATTATTTAGAAGGATTAATCTTAACCAAGTTGTAGTATATGTCTCAAGGTTTCCGGATATATAAAGAACGTCGAAATCCGAGTTATAACGAAGAAGTTATGACATGTCGAAGTTTCACGACAAAACCGGCACGGTGCCGAATGTCGTAAAAAGTGAATTTTTGATAAACTACTTTTTAGCCTTAGTGATCTAAACGAAACTCGTAGTGTTCGTTAAACCAAGAGTAGGTATAAAAAGAACGCCCAAATCTGACTTTGTATGAGGAAGTTATGATTTTTCGAAGTTTCAGCTTAGCAGTAGACAGCTAAAAACTCGAATTTTAGATCGAGTGATTTTTAGCCAACACGACCTAAACGATAATCGAAGGTCTCGTAAATAGTAGCACAACGGTAAAAAGACAGACGAAAACGGACGTCAGATGAAAAAGTTATGAATTTTTAACGGATTTCATGTCCCGGTCTGTTAAAAATAATAATATAAAAATTAAATTCAAAATTAGCCGATGAAGTCTTAGCGAAAGTTGTAAAGCGTAATTTTTACCTAAGCGTGCATATAAAGAACGTCAAAAACGGAGCTCGTATGCGAAAGTTATGGATTTTAGAAGTTCGGGGCACAAAAAAATCAAGAAAAGTCCGAAATCCGAGGAATTTCGCATGGCTGGTGTTCGGCCACGTCACCCTCGTCCGGATCTCGCCCCGTGTCTGAAGCAGCTGCGTGATCCGAGGAGTTGGTCCACTTGCGAAGCAACGCGTGTCGCAGGCGTGTCCGAGCCTCGCACGAACACCTGGCCTCCCTCGCATGCGCGCCACCTGCCCTCGCTGCTGCCACGCACTTCGCCCCCTCGTTGCCGTGTGTCCCTTCTCGGCCGAAGCTCCGGATCTCCCCTCCTATAAATAGAAGACCCGCGAGATCTCCCGGCTAGAATTAGAAACTTGGCATTTTTCACCCCTAAACTCATATTTTCACTATTTCGACCTCCCCCGAAGCCCCGAGATCATTTCCAACACCCGGAACACGCCTCGAAGTGCCCGAAGACCCGAAAAATTTATCTTTTCGGTTTCGAAGCCCGACCCCTCGCAGAGCCCGGTTTCTCAATAAAACTCCCGGTTTTATTAGAAACGATCGTTTTAGGAAACGAATTGCTGCCCGATTTTCATTAAATCAGGTGAGTGTATAGTCCCTTTCACAAACACGATTTTAATACAAGTAATGTTTGAATGTATTAAGTATATGTTTTTTGTGAGTGTGTAGTTACTTTCTTCTAACACATATATATGAAGTGTTTGCCATGAAATACGTGCTATGTGTTATATATTGTTTGTCTATTTGAGATGGGTGTGGAATTGATGTTTTATACAGGTGTTAAATGATTTAAACTATGTAAGTATTTATATCTACGAAAATGTTGGGTAGAACATGGGTAGATGGGATAGTTGGTGACTATGGAGTTAGCGCCAATTGTATAAGCCTTGGTGACTATGGAGTTAGTGCCTATTGTATAAGCCTTGGTGACTATGGAGTTAGCGCCTATTGTATAAGCCTTGGCGACTATGGAGTTAGCGCCTATTGTATAAGCCTTGGTGACTATTGTATAAACCTTGGTGACTATGGAGTTAGCGCCTATTGAGTAAACCCTAGCGACGATGTGACTTCGTGCCTATACCTCAGGTCAATCCTTAAGAATGAAGGATAAATGATTCTTAGGGTAGATCCTTAAGATAAATGGAGATAATGGGGATGGGTAATTGGGTTGATTGTTTGATGATTAAATATAATAAATATATTATTGTGGGTTGAAAACCCTATATGCTCACCAGGCTCCCAAGCCTGACCCACTCAGCTTTTTATATTACAGGTAGTGGACCCTGAGGATAGTCGGATGATGACAATGAGTGATTTTTGGATTATAGGCCAGTAGTTATAAATAACTGTGTAAGGCTTGTAATGTCTTGTTTATGCTTTTGATCTGTATCGGAACATGACATCCCGAGGTTTTGTTATGAAATAAAAATATATATTTCTTAAAGAAAGGTTTTGATAAACTTTTATCATGTTTTGTTTTGGGGACCAATTCCGCAACATCTTTTAAAAAGATTTCTCTGATTTTATTTTAAAAAGCATAAACGAAAGCGGTCTTTTCTGGCCGTGTAATTGGGGATGTCACAGTTGGTATCAGAGCATTAGTTTAAGCGAACTAGGAATTTGTAGGATTTCTAGACTTAAACTTAGAATGCTAAGCGATGATTGTGAGATGAGTGTCTACCATATTTTTGACACGAGCACTAGTATATTTTAGGAAAGTTGCCTAAAATGCTTTTATGTGCTAAATGTTATATGTTGCCATATATGATATTATTTGTTCGGATCTATGGTTTGTTGCCAACCGGATCTGGAAACCTTATGTGTTCAGGATTCTAAGCGTATGACTACGATATTAGAACTAGCATGTAAATGTTTCGGAGTGATAAGGATGATTTGAACGTCTATCGAAATAGAGATCTAAATTCACCTTATTCGGTGTATAGATCAAGAATGGCAAGAACTAGAAGCGGAGTTGGAAACGCAAATGAGAATAGGAATCAACCACCAGTGATTGAGCAAATACATGTTGTAGCTGCAGCACCTGAGCCAATGACGATGGCTGGTGTACAAGCAATGATGCAGGCGATGTTGGATTGTTAAATGGAGGAGACCAGGTGGTTGCTTCGACAGAATCGTGAAGAACTGTCAATTCAAGTGGAAGAGCCCGAAGTAAATGGAGGGCATTCGGAAGAAGGGAACTACAGTGGGACCGTTGGTCAAGCCAACCCACCAATAGTTCGCCGAAACAACCAGGATGGAGGAAATGACGGACGTGGATGCAAGTACAAGGATTTCATGGCATCTAAACCACCGTGTCTTTCTGGGAGCCCGACACCGGTACAAGTCATGGACTGGATCTCCGAGATGGAGACAATGTTTGAAAGTTGCGAGTGTAGCAACAGACAGAAGACCGCTCTTGCAATTCCTCTGTTAAAATCTGGAGTACTGAGCTGGTGGAAGTTACTGGCCGGTTCGATGCCCAAGGGGGAAGCTAGCAAGATGTCTTGGGAAGAGTTCGTGGTGCAACTGAAAATGCAATACTGCTCTGAGCAGGATCTTCTGGAAATCAACAATGAGTTCCAGAATCTAAAGAAGGGAAAATTGAGCGTCACTGAATACGCTACAAGCTTTACAGAGAAGATGAAGCTTATTCCATACCTAATTCCAACTGAACTTTCCAAGGTCAACAAGTTTGCCAATGGATTACCAGCGGACTTTGGTCCGATAGTCAAGCAAGCAACCACTCTAAAAGCCACCATCTGGGCAGCCAAGAATGTTGAGACCCAAATAAGGGAAAAGGGTCTGGAAAGAGCTGAAGTTGGAGAGAAAAGGAAACATGAAGGATCTTCAGTGATCAACAAAGAAAGCAAATTCTCGAAATCTGGGGGAAGAGATGAAGCTAAGTGGTGTGAGAAGTGTAAAAAGAAACACTTCGGGAAATGTAGTGAGGAGATGACTTGCTACAAATGTGGGAAGACAGGGCATTACGCCAACAAGTGTGCGCCTATCAAGAAGGTGTGCTACAGATGTAACGAAGAAGGGCATATTTCTAAAGACTGCCCAAAGAAAGACACACCGCCACAGCCGAGGGCATTCCACATGCTCCTCGACGAAGCAGAAAACGATGGGAGGATTAAAAGATGAAGACTTCATATTAATATATAAAGTCTGTATCAGGAAGCATAGCCTGTTAGAGGCATAGTATAGGGTGAACTTGAACTTTTGTTTAATAGTTTCAAGAAATAATATAAACCCTGGTTTTGTTATCTGATGTGTTGAATGATTATATGATTTATGTATGGTGACTTGGTTGACTGCAAGACAATACTTGGGGCGAGTATGAGTAGGTGTGAATGGTAGTAGAGATCTATACTACCGGAAGCACATGACTCACGCTTGGATCAGGGAAAGTCACAAGGTCACCGAGAAGCTAGTAATTGATTCCGTTTTATTCAAGTATGTCATTACCATTGTTTCAGTAATGACTAGTAAGATGGTTGTTATTCCGACCCTAGTGGTCATATCGAATTGAGTCTGACTACAATGAGTTTGTTACGTGGTTCGGAGAACCAAGTTCGAGGTAGCATTTGACTTAAGTCAGAAGATTGAAATCAATGCAACCAATAGCATCGCGCTCGTTAGTAGCTAGAGATGCAACATGTTAAAATGTGACTATATCACATTAGAATATGAAGGAAGGTATATTCCATTTTGGAATTTGACTCTAAGAGACTTGATTCTAGACGTTGCATCATCCGATGAAGGTCATTAGAACATGACCCGTCGATCTGTTACAATATATAAGGGGAAGTACTTATCCTAAGAAGAAGAAGGAGTCCTCAATAAGGATTTATTCTGTAACTTGTAGGTTACGATTGAAAGTCCAACCTAGCACGAAGAACAAGTGTAAGATTGAGCATCATGGTTATTACTTAGGATGGAAAGATAACGTATGGAATCATTATACAAGTCCTATTTTCGTTGATGATTCCGGGACGTAATCATCCTAAGGGGGAGATAATTGTAACGCCCGTAGATCCGGGCTAGTCAATTTAGAGACGATAAGCATCAAAAATGACTTTTTGATGGAAGATTATTTAGAAGGATTAATCTTAACCAAGTTGTAGTATATGTCTCAAGGTTTCCGGATATATAAAGAACGTCGAAATCCAAGTTATAACGAAGAAGTTATGACCTGTTGAAGTTTCGCGACAAAACCGGCACGGTGCCGAATGTCGTAAAAAGTGAGTTTTTGATAAACTACTTTTTAGCCTTAGTGATCTAAACGAAACTCGTAGTGTTCGTTAAACCGAGAGTAGGTATAAAAAGAACGCCCAAATCTGACTTCGTATGAGGAAGTTATGATTTTTCGAAGTTTCAGCTTAGCAGTAGACAGCTAAAAACTCGAATTTTAGATCGAGTGATTTTTAGCCGACACAAGCTAAACGATAATCGAAGGTCTCATAAATAGTAGCACAACGGTAAAAAGACAGACGAAAACGGATGTCGGATGAAGAAGTTATGAATTTTTAACGGATGGAGATAATGGGGATGGGTAATTGGGTTGATTGTTTGATGATTAAATATAATAAATATATTATTGTGGGTTGAAAACCCTATATGCTCACCAGGCTCCCAAGCCTGACCCATTCAGCTTTTTATATTACAGGTAGTGGACCCCGAGGATAGTCGGATGATGACAATGAGTGATTTTTGGATTATAGGCCAGTAGTTATAAATAACTGTGTAAGGCTTGTAATGTCTTGTTTATTCTTTTGATCTGTATCGGAACATGACATCCCGAGGTTTTGTTATGAAATAAAAATATATATTTCTTAAAGAAAGGTTTTGATAAACTTTTATCGTGTTTTGTTTTGGGGACCAATTCCGCAACATCTTTTAAAAATATTTCTCTGATTTTATTTTAAAAAGCATAAACGAAATCGGTTTGGGGATGTCACATAAGACTTAAAAATGTGATCTTGGACATTAGTTTCTTTCCATGCATGATCTAGGTTGTCTTAATGGGTCAAGAAGCTAGGGTTTGTGGTGTTAAGGTCTTAATAGCCATGAAAAACCATAAAGTTGGAACCTTTATGGTTAAGAACACCTTTTAGGGGCTAGATCTAGATTTTGGATGAAAGAGCTTAAGGATTAAGCTCTTAATGGGTTGAGTGGGTGGCAGCCGCGTACGCTAGGCGTGCCAAAGGGTACGCTACACGTATGTGGTCAACCCTTCGATTTTGGTCAAGCAAGTAGTACGCCCCGCGTACGTGTTGAGTACGCCTAGAGTACTCACCGAGTACCCGGTTGACTCAGTTGACTTTGACCTTGATTTTAACCAAAGTTTGATCTAGGGGTATTTTGGGTACTTTGATATGTATTCTGAGTTTTGGTCACTGTATATATAAAGGTAACTGGTATGGTTGATTTTGGAGCAGTGTGTTGTTTCAATTCCTCATCTGTCTGTGAGGTGAGTCTTCTCACTGCATCCATGGGTTGAAGGCACCAATGTCGGCCCATTATTGTGTTATTTAGGATGATAGTTGTTATGTGGCTTATATATGTTTGTATGATCGATTGAAATAGACCCCAGGGCAGGGCCCATTATCGTATGTTTGTGTTGAAATAGATCCCACGGCGGGCCCATTATCGTATGTTCAAGTTGAGAGATACCCTAGGGCGGGACCCATATCTGATGATCGGATTAAAATACACCCCATGGCGGGGCCCATATATGTATATCAGGTTGCATTATACCCTAGGGTTAAGCCTAATTGTATATTTTTGTATGTGGTACTTTGGGGAACTCACTAAGCTTTGTGCTTACAGTTTATGTTTATGGTTTCAGGTACTTCTGATTCGAAAGGGAAGGGCCCGACGTGATGGCACAACATCTTCCCCTCATGATTTCTTCATTTTGAATAATTGTACTCTGATGTTTTGGATATTATATTTAGTGTTGGATTTTGAAACAATTAATGAATGAATTAGTAGTCTTTCAATGAAAAATTTTATCACTGTTTTTGGGCTGTTATAAGCTTGAAGAAGTTGATTTTGTGAAAAGGTTACTTGATTCAATTTCTAAGTCGTTTCTCCAAATTGTGGCGTCAACAGATCAACGTTTCGATTTGGATTGAATGTTATTCGATGAAGCGGTTGGTAGATATAAGACATACGAGGAGCGTATAAGAGGAACCAAGAAAGTGGAGGACACTCAAGGTGGTTTGTTGTTGGCCAATGAGGAAAAATCATATGTTTTGTAAGCATTGTGGCAATGGATGTTAAAATCGGGATGAATTTGGATATGGTCGTGGAAGAGGTTGGGGTCCGGGAGTAGTCGAGATGGTAATGAACGTGTCCGTGGTAAAAATCACATTAAATGTTACATATGTGGTGATTTTGGTCACTATAGGAAAGAGTGTCCTAAATAGGAGAAACAAGTGGCAAATCTACGTGAAGAGGAACTGGCTCTATTACGAACGAGTGGTATGATCAATTGATTACGGGGGTGATTATTGGATTAATCGGTTAATAGGAAACTTTCCTTATTATAGTATTTGTTTATATATCTAGTTTAAATAAGGTATTTTAGGAAAACTTGATACAGACATTGCTTTTAGTTTTGGTATTGGAATATGATTGTTTTTTTAGTATAAATATGTCTAGGTCCAATTTGTTTAATTCAATAAAAATCACATTAAGTTTACTTTTGTGTTGTGCTTCGTGCGTATTAACACGGGAATCAAGGAATTAATCCTTACAAGTTTTCTTTGCTTCTTTCTTTTACCCTGGCGCACAAGGTTTATTATCAAAATTTTGTCAACACATCAACCCACCACACTCTTACATACTTAACACTACCACCTACCCACATCAGTCACCCACCCCGCCAACATTTACCCCACCGACCCTTACCCTTACCTACCCATAAGTACATACCCCACCCCACCCTTACCTTCCTATCCTTCCTCCACCCACCTGACTAGGTTCATCTCAAGATGATTTGAGGCCCGGGGCAAAATAAAAAATAGGGCCCTTCATGATTGATATAAAGATATAATTTATTTTGGTAAAGGAGGGCGAAACCTGCAAAAAAATTATTAATTAGAAAAAAAATCAATTTCAGGTTGGGGACTCCCACCTATGGTAAGGAAAAAGGTTTTAGGACAGACCTAGATTCTAAACAACCTAAAACTATTTATACAAAACAACAAAATAAAAAGTCTATAACATGCTTTGAACTCATATTTCATAATAATAGCAAAAAAACTTTTTTTAGAAGCAAATTCATCATAAATAGTATCAAGGTCAATTTTGTACAACATATTTTTTCGATTCATAACATAGTCAAACCATTTAATATTTCTTGTGACATAGATTATCACAAATAGTTTTTAAATAACTTTAATTTTGAAAATAATTCTTTCTAATGCTACAGTAACATGTATAGTTAACAATATTCGATATGCATGAAAACATTTGGATATATAAATGCTTGGAAAAGTAATTTGGACATTTCAACTACATCATTTTCATAATATCTTAATATGAAAGTAGTTTTATAATTTCTATTTTTAGAATTTTTTTTTGAAAAGTTTTGAATATAAATAAACATCCAATAATATCGATTTACAATGTAACACCTGTTTTCCAGAAGGGATCAGTGTAGGGCATTAAAGAGTTAAAGGCATGGTTTTTTGGAAAAACCATGAGTCACGAAGTGACCATAGGGAGGTTACGACGTGACTAGCTAAATTAAAGAACACGTATCCGGAGGATTAGTCACGACGTGACATGTATTTGGTCACGACGTGACAAGGGTTGCAACCCAAGCCCATTATCTTTTTGGTTTTCTTTCATACTTAAGCACCATAAACTCGGATTTAGGGTTCATTTCTCATCCTCCATCTCTATTAAACCTCAAAAACCCTAACCCTAGTCCCTCTGGGTGGTTTTGGCTCATTTTAGTGGTTTTGGTGCTCTTTGAAGGAAGTAGAAGGAGAATTGGTGCAAGAATCAAGCAAGCAAGACTTTCTCATCTTTGATATCACCTTCTGGACCATTTGTAAGGATTCAAGCTTCTACCTTTATGATTTATTCTCTTAGATCTAAGTTGTTTTAGTCCCTTTTGATTCATGGTTTTGATTTCAATGACTGGATGGAATAAAGTTGGCAACTTTATGGTCTTCTGGAGTCCCTAGAGCATCATATCTTGTGGATCTAAGGATTCGTTGTGGATTGTGAACATTGCATGAGTTTTAGGTCATTTTCTTTCCTTTTGACCTAGGTTGGGTAGAGAACATGCATGGAGCATGCATGTCCATTAAGTTGTTGTTTTTATGAACCTTTAAGTCCCTTAAAGCTTTTAGAAAAGTTGGAGTTGAAGACTTAATGGATTAAGGACTCAAACCATTAAGATTTTTCCTCAAATAGTGGTCACATTATGTCATGGAGAGTGTCATGACGTGACAATGGAAGATCCCTCGATTATATTGTCCTGTTGTGTTCGCGACGTGACTAAGGAAGGTTCACATCATGGTGCTTGTTGAGTGAGTAATTTGTAACCATGTCGGCTGAGTTGGTGTGAGATCTATTTGGAATGGGGCTGAGCGCATTCTCACGACGTGACCATGGGTTGCTCACGACGTGAGAATCAGTTTTTGGTATTGTTGGTTGTTGACTTTGACTTTAGGCAAGGGTTGACTTTTGGTCAAACTAAGGGTTTTGGAGTGTAGAATGAGAGGGTACTCTTTATCTCTGTTAGGTGTCTTGTAGGATCAGTCTCGTTGGGTGAGAACTATGATGTTTAGTTGCTACTTGCGAGGTGAGTCTTTTCACTATACATGCATGTGTGGTAGTATATGCATGTTGACCAGTTGGGTCTTATTTGTTGATTTTTGTTATATTGTGAACTGAGCTGCTGATAACTCCTGGATTGTTGCGAGTCTATGGGACTGCTGATAGTCCCCAGGGTTGTTGATAACCCGTGAGGTGTGCTGTTAATCCACAGGGTGTGTTGTTACCCCGTCGGGACCCCTGATAGTTCCTACGGTTGCTGATAACTCATAGTTGATTATTATGTTTTGTTGTATGCGATATTTCGGAGAAATCACTAAGCTTTGTGATTACGGTTGTGAATTAAATATTTTGCAGGTACTTATCGGATTGAGAAAGTGGGATTGTACACTCACATGAATAGTTTTATTATCTGAGATTCCGCATTGTCGTCATTTTAATTTGGATTCCTGAATAACGGTTTATGATCAAATGGTTGCCCTGAATGTAGTTGTGTAAAAATTGGATGTTTTATTATTTTAAAAATGAAAATTTTAGCCTGAGAAATTGGGATGTTACATTTAATATATATTTTACTATAGTGCTTTAATGTATATTTTACCAAAAGCTATTAATATAACAAAAATTGTGAAATTGGCAATTAAAAGGTGTTATCAATTAAGAAACATGAGCACATGTAACAACACTGCCAACGTTTAACTATAAGTTTTTAGAGGTAGACTAAAACTGGGAATAAAAATAGCGTAGATTGAGAATCGATCTCGCGACAATTGTCTAATCCTCCACGAAAAGTAAGAAAGTCCGCGTATTTTGACCAATTCAAGGTAAAAAAATGGGGTTGCTCCCTCAGTTTAAGCATGAGCGTTTTCCCAAATGATCTACAACGCCACTAGAGATGGATTTTAAAAATACAATTATATTAATACATAATATATAACATAAATAAAATTGGGGCCCTACATTTTACGAGGCCCGAGGAGATCGCCCAACTTGCCCTACCCATTGGGTCGGGCCTGTACCCGACCTACCTAATACCTATCTATCCTACCTTCCCCGCCTACCTTAACCACCCCACTTACCCTCATACCCACCACCCACCTAAATCACCCTACGTACTCCACACCACCCACCCCACTCACCCACCTAACCATACTCCATGCACTACTTACCCCCACCCACCCATCGCCAATCTACCTAGGCCCACCCCACCCTACCTATCCAACCCTTATCCTAATCTAAAATAAAAAAAAACTAGAAATTGAAAATCGATAGAAAATAGTGCGTTTGGTTGCAGAAAATTTTCTAGTTTACCATGAAAATTTTCAAATGAAATAAAAAATATTGAAAATGCGTTTCGTTTATTTGGTTTTCAGAATTTTTCCAAGAAAATAAAAATTTTCTGTTTTCCAAATTGTATGTAAAATTTTCAACTCTATTTTCTAAAAACATTATTCTTGGAAAATGAAAATAGTTTTCCACAACCAAACTCACCAACAACTAACATATTTTCTAATTTTCTAAAACCGAAAATGAAAAGTGAAAAGTTTTAATCAAACATGTTTTCTAAATTTTTCTGTGAAAAATGAAAATGAAAACTCATCTCATTTTTTGGAAATTATTTCCAAGAAAAGTGAAAACTATTTTCCATAATCAAAGGCAACCCTAAAGGTGCGTTTGGTTGTGGAAAAATTCTAATTTACTATGAAAATTTCAAATGAAAATGGAATTTTGAAAATGCTTTTGGTTGATTCATTTTTCAAAAGTATTCCAAGAAAATGAAAATTTTCCATTTTCCAAATTGTATGTAAATTAGAAAAGTGATTTTTACAATTTTTCTAAATTTTCAAAATTTTAAAATGGAAAATGAAACCTCCACCAATTTCAATCAAACACATTTTCTAAAATATTCATTGAAAACTAAAAATAAAAACTTAACTCTATTTTCTGAAAATATTTTCTAAAAAAATAAAAACAATATTCCACAACCAAACACATCCTAAAGTTTTCATTGTTTCTATTGTTTTATCCTAGATATGTTTTTTTCCCTTTGGTTTACCTAAAGTTTTCGTAGTTTCTATTGGTCCCTATGGTTCCCACACACAACTTAGTCAAGTGGAACGACTCTTCTTTTATAACAGACCATAACCTTCTAAATATATGAGAATGGAGACACCAATTCTAAGTCAAAGTTTCTCAACAAATGGCTCCACATTGCTTTAACTTGTAGATAAGCAAACAATGTGCCGCTTTGCAAAGAGATCCCCTGCAACCTTGTCCTCTTGGTGGAAGTGGCGGGTATACTTGTACTAAGGTGGATGACATGACCCACATAAATATTTAAAAAAAAAATTATAAGCTATATATAAAATTCATATGTTTGGCAAAGGAGAGGAAGAAAAAAAGTTATAAACTATAGACAATAGAAAACACGTCATATTTGATGGCATGAATGACTCCCATATCGACTCCAAGAAGAAAGTGGTGAAGAATTTTCCATTATAAATAGATGTTTCCACTTTAAAACTTCCGCACCATAAGTTTGTTGAAGCCTTATTCATACGGGTTTACTCGTAGTATAAGTTGGTTTTAGTAAAAAAAAATGGCGCGGTTCTTTCACCACTAGTTTTTATACATACTGAACCAATTATTTTTCTGGTTGAACCGATCCTGTTGAAAATGGTTCTCTCTTGAATGGGCCCGGTTGCAATCGGTTAGAGAACCACATGGTTTTCTATTCTAGACTCGTCACTGCGTGCGGTAAGAACGATTAGGTGTTTTAATTTGTGTTTTAAATCTCCCATTCGTCACTATATCCTCATTTGGAAAAGTATTCCTGCAAATTTTCGAAAGTGGAGAATTATAAAGAGACTGGTACTTCGATTGATATAATTTTGGGGAAAAAAGTGGAGATATGGAGTACCTCAACTTCAAAAATTATCTAGATCTTATTTCCAACAACATTTCCAGCGAAATAAACAACATCAAAACTTCATAAATGGTCCTTATGGTTTCCGAGGGGATTTAGTCCCTAAATTTTAAAAACTTCAAGGAAGATCCATATGGTTTTCAATTTATATCGTGGGTCCTTACCCACATAAAAAAAAATTTATACCCTTTTTTTTAATTTCATTTACATTTTTCTTTAATTAAAACAATTAAAAAAATAAGAAAATAAAAAAATAGCAATCCCACCCACCTCTAGTTACCCACCGCTTTCTTCCTATTCAGTTTATATTTTATTATTCTAGTGCTAACCATCACCGTGCACCACCATTACCCACATAAAAAGATTTTTATACCCTTTTTTTTAATTTCATTTACATTTTTCTTTAATTAAAACAATTAAAAAAATAAGAAAATAAAAAAATAGCAATCCCACCCACCTCTAGTTACCCACCGCCTTCTTCCTATCCAGTTTATATTTTATTATTCTAGTGCTAACCATCACCGTGCACCACCATTACCGAAAACTCAACTGGGGAGTAGAAGTCTCAGGGTTTGACTCAAGAAAAGTTAAAAATAGAGGAACCTGAAGAGAGATGCAGGGTTTTAGGTGGTGGATGATCAAGAATTGGGTGGCGTCAACGGTGGTTGTAAGTTGTTTCTGGAGACAGAAGTCGATGAAAATTGTAGTTCCGACAACCATGACGGTTAGTAGAACCATCCTATTTGAGGCCAAGATTGATGGCATGATGAAAAGGTTGCAATATTTAGGGGTGATTCTTGTAGATCTATAGAAATAAGTATGAGAGAGATTGAAGATTGAGGATTGAGGGGGAGAGAAATTGGAGATGATGAAGTCATGGAGAAAGTTGAAGTCAATGTTTGTGTATGTGTGTGAGTATATTATCTTGCTACTATGAAAAATACAAATTTATGGTAATGGTGGGTTAGCGATTGTTTGGAAAAGATGAAGGATGGATGTGGCTGAGAATTTTCCTGATCTTCTTCTTCGACGACGTGCAGGTTCCAACTTACAAATGTGGGTTCAATTTTTTAGGTTTGATTTTCAGGTTTTGTGTTTTTTTTAGGTTTAGGTTCATGATGGTGGTCAGAGAAAAGAAAACGAAGAGGATTGTGGCAGCAGATATGGTGGTTGAAAGATGTTAAAGGTGAGTCTTGGTGAACTAGTGGTGGTCCATAATAGTAGGGTGTGTTTGGGATTCCATTTTAGACTTAAAATTCCTTTTTATAAAACATTTTTTTTTCTAAAAGGATATGTTTAAAATGTGGTTGACTTGGCTTTTAAAACTTTTAAGATAGGATTTCATAACTTTTGAAAAAGCTCCTTTTTGTTCATGGCAAATATTTGTTCTAAAAGAATGCCAAACATCTTTTTGGAAAAGTTAAAAGTCCAAAAGTCATTTTAAAAAGAATGTCAAACACCCCCTTGGTTGATGATTGTGGTCCGGTAAGGGGTATGTCAGTGTTCTATGATGGTGGCATTGGTGGGTATGTGGTGGTCCAACAGATTGAAGTTGATGATGGTGGTAACAGTGGACATCGACTAAAAGAGGAAATGAAAAGGGTAGGGTAGGATGGGGTGGGTGGGGTGGGAAGGAAGGATGGGATGGTGTAACTGTTTTTATTTCTTCTTATTTCTTTTTATTTATTTTAAATTCAAAAATAGTCAATAGAAAATGTGAAATAAATTAAAAATGGTATAAAAGTCTTTTTATATTGGTGAGAGACCAACCACAATAGAAATTAAAAACCGATTGACCTTCCATGGATTTTTTTGAAGTTAGGGACTAAAGCCCATATGTTGGGAAAGCACAGGGACCATTTATGAAAGTTTTTCTTTTCAGGAAGAATGTACAAGAGCCACTTAGTTATTTGATTAATGGGAAAGAGTCAGTGATGGGAAAGAGTCGGAACCAATCTTGATTTCTTAGAAATAAACATTTGTCTGTCTCTTGTGGATGATGGTGGTCTCTTGTGGATGATGGTGGTTTTATGTGTTTGAGAGAGAGAGATAGAGAGAGATATCTAAATGTGTGTGTGGATGGGTGGGGGAGAGGGAGGGTTCTAATTTTATTTATTTAAATATATAAATAATTAATAGGAAAAAAATATTGTATTAAAAAGGATAAGATGTTTGTTTCATATGATTCATGCGACAGAAGCCCAACAAATGCAAACCTCATTATTAGACTAAATCAAAATGCAATATAAGAACCAAATATTAATTTACTCTAATATATATATATATATATATATATATATATATATATATATATATATATATATATATATATATATATATATATATATAACACAATCTATATAGTTAACGCACATGTGGTATGTAGGGTCGTACCCATTGGCATGGGAAACTTGGGTAACGGTCGAGGGCCTCCAAATTTCAAGGGATCCATTTTTTATATATCTTATAAAGATAGTATAGAAAAAACTATGATATATCGTGTATAACTGCTGAGTAGAAAAAGGAAAGGAAATGGAGTCAAAACAAAAGAAGCGGAGAAGACTAAGCGACATGTGATTCTTTTGGAATAATCATCACACTAGACCTCTTACCACCACCAATCGAAGAACTCTATGAATCGATTATAATTTTTTTAATGATAACAAAAAATTGATTATGATTTTTTCACGTAACCTTCTGAGTTCCAATTTCAATTTCTGTTTTCTAATTTTGATTTCAATATTTTTTAGTTCATTAGTTATGATAATATGATTTTATGCATCCTTCAAAAAAATTAGTCATGTATTCGTGTTAATATGATTTCAGGTAGCCTCACCAATTTTAATGTATGATTTATGATTTGTTTTAATCTAATTCATGTTAATCTAATCCGTGTAAATTGTAAGATTTCATTATTGTTCTTCACTTCACATCGTTGATGTTAGTATTCTGATAAAAAGTTAATTTGTGTGATTTCTTTCAAACTTTAAATAGACAACTTGAAACCTCAAAATTATAAGTTTTGAATCCTTGTTGGAGTCTGGAAAACGATTTAGAAACCTTATCTTTGTTATTGAAAAATGATTTGACATCACAAGTTCACAACTGATGTTACATTTTCTTTACTTGTTTTTTTTTCATTGACATTGTTTTATAAGTTTAAAATAGTAATATGTTGCATAGAAAACATTTTTATGGTAGTGAAAATTTTATATCAAAGGCCTCATGCAGGGGCGGATGTTAAGAGGGTCGGGGGCCATGGCCTCCCTGGTTTTAAGGCTCTTACGACTTTATATATATATATTAGCAAATATATTGATTATAGGATTTTTTTTTATAATATATATATATATATATATATATATATATATATATATATATATATTATAAAAAAAAATCCTATAATCAATATATTTGCTAATTGGGCACTCTGTTTTGAGTTCACATGTATATGTGATGTAAGTTACAAAACTTTGTTATCAAGTGATAAACTCATCCGATAATCACTCATCAAATAAAAAGAATCATTGATAAAATCAAATGAAACCGTATTACATTAGGAAATTAATTAAGTTAAGAAACTCTCTATAAAACAAAATAAAAAATCAAATCAAACATAAAATTCTTTTAACTCAAAGATTTGGGTTTAAGAAAACAATGAAGACCTAGAAATATCGATGCCGGAAAAGTTCAAAATCTCTCACCGGAAAAACATTGCCACCTGTCGCCCACCTGCATCTCCCCGACCGGTCTCTATTGCCACTTGTTGGACCACTGCGTTTCCGTCATTGGACTGCTTATTTTCCGCCTCGCTCTTTTTTTGTCCGTCGTTCGCCGCCCCTCTCCAATAATCTGTTATCTTCTTCGCTCTCCACAAGAATTTTCTGGTACTAATTTTCTTCTCGTTTCTATTTATTTACTTGCTTTCTCTTTCTTTTATTGTTTCTCTTTCTATATGTTCATACATCATGATGGTGGAGTATAGCTTTGGTTATTTCTTTTATTGTTTCTCTTTCTATAGCTTTAATAAATAATAATCATATATATATATATATATATATATATATATATATATATATATATATATATATATATATATAGGCTTAGGGTTTTTTGTTTTTACTAACTATTGTGTGCCAGAATGCACAGATTTGGACCAACGAATGGAATTAATCAATGAACATGATTTGAGGGTGTATGATATTACAGTGGGATAACATGTACCATATAATCACACAAATTTTAGCAAAATGGTATTTTGGACAATTAACTACATTTATAAAAGGAAATTTTCGGATTTTTAGGGATAATTAATTCTCCTAATTTTAAAAATCTGAATTTTTTAATTAATTCAATTTTAATTCTAACGTAATTTGTATACATAACCGATTTTATTCTGTCAAAATATTTTTTTGTTAGAATGACGTTCTTTCATAATTTTATTCTATTAGAATATTATTGAAGAATAACAACATTCTTGAATCTGAGGTTGAAAACTAACAACATTCTAATATATATTCTTATACATCCGAACTTAAATACAAATTCATACATATTCTTACATATTAAAAGCCTTATACATTTTAATATAATTATACATATTCTAAAAGAATATCAACAAAAATGAATAAAATTCTTAAAAAATAATAACATTCTAAAATTGTGAGTATGATCAAACTTTATTCATTCTTTAAGTTATTCCTTTTAGGTCTTCAAAGCATTCTTCCAGCCATTCCTATCACAAATACAACAAAAACTAATAATGGTTAAAAACATGTTACTTGCAATTAACTATCACTTTATATATTCTGGTAGAATACATAGAATATGACAGAATACATAGAAAAAGGAATAATAGGCAATCCAAGAGAAATATCTATTACAAAAAATAATAATAATAGGCAATCCAAGAGAAACATCTATTACCAAAAAAAAAAGATTAACATGTAAACAAAGATTCTAAAAGAATCATTAAATATAAAGTGTAGTTACCATTTAATTCTGATAGAATATATATGCAATTACCATTTATAACATCATACAATTACCCATTACTATTGTGTAACCAAAATCTATTATAAAAATTTTAACAAACATTCATAAAGAATCATTAAACCTAAAGTGTAATTATCATTTTAAATTCTAACCGAGTGTATTCTAACATAATACACTATACAAAGCATAATGTATTCTTACAGAATCTACTATATTGTGTATTTGATTGTAACACCCATAAAATTTGAGCCAAATTAAAACATTTTAAATCATTCAAAAACCATTACGTTCATACAATTCGTTTTCAAAATAGTTTAAACATCAGAGTATCCCCTAGAACCATATCATATAAATCATAAAACATGAGGAGCGGTACGATCACGCCTTCGCCTTGCCACGATCTCCTGAAGTACCTGAAACAATACACTGAAACTGTAAGCCCGAGAGCTTAGTGAGTTACCCCCAAAATACTAACCACACATATCATACTCATAACATATCATAAATAGAACAGCCATGCACATCAGGTCTACTATGTAACTGGTCCGCCCGCACGAGGCCTTCAGTCCACCTGGTCCACCCTCCGAGTCTAGCCATGTACGTCGAGTCTACAGTGTGATTGGTCCGCCCGCACCGGGCCTTCAATCCACCTGGTCCACTCTCTGAGTCTACAGTATGACTGGTCCGCCCGCACCGGGCCTTCAGTAGGCCTGGTCCACTCTCCGAGCCTCGACACGTCTGGTCCGCCCTCTTGGGGCCTTCAGCCTATCCGGACCGCTCGCTGGGCCTTCGGAACATCCGGTCCGCCCTGGGTATGTTGGCCTACAGCACAAAGCAGGACCCGCCTCAACCCAACCCCCGTCAAACAACCATGTGCACATACAACAATTAATCACATAACAATCCTCAACCAGACAAACAGTCTAACAGATCACATAGCATATCAGCATCCTAACCAGGATTCCGACCTAACCGGTCACTAGCAGAGCATTACCCTATATCCCGGGTACCGACCTTAACTAGGTCACTAACATAACACCATCCTAAATACCAGGATGCAGATCTAGCAAAACAATAACATAACAACAATACCCGGATTTCCATCCGATAAAGGGCTGGCCTTGGTGCCGTAGACCCTGTCGATATAGTGAGGATAACTCACCTTGCAACTACCGAAATCCTGCAAATCTCTGACCGCTAGCTCACCGGGACTCCCAGCTATCACATGATAATCACCAAGTTAGAATCCAACATGACTTTCTAGGCCAAGGGCCCACAACACTCATTAAGTCCATCATCCTCTTATTGGGCCAAGACCCAAAACCAAATCCTCATGCAAAGCCCAATATTGGCCCAATTTACTAAATTGGGCCCACCTCACCAAATGGGCCTAGATCCAAGGTCCATAATAATTATTGGGTCTAAATTACTCCATCCATAATGTTCAGTCACGGCCTAAGCCCCACTAGCCCATAAACAGCCCAATCACTTAAGGCCCAAAATCAAAAACCCAACAAAGGGAGTACGCTGGGCGTACCCCTCTTGGTACGCTGGGCGTACTTCGATTCTCGCGGACTGGGAACGGGACACTGACCCACTACGTTGGGCGTACATCAGCTTACGCGGGGCGTAATCTCGCTGAACTAAAATTCCACATAAGTTCTTAATGGCTTAAGCTCTTAAGCCCAAACTTCAGATCCATCGACCAAACATGCCTAGGATTCATAAAGTCTCAAACTTTATTACTTGGGACGTCCATAAAGCTCTTAACTCAAGGTCTTAATCCATTAAGACCCACCTACATCACACATGAGACAATCAAAGCCTTTGGGACCTCATTTTTCTCACTCAAGACCTCTCCTAAGGTCTGAAAGGACAGCTAATCTCAACCAACTCGCATCATGCATCACTTTGGGGGGTTTTGGGACAAGAAATGGTGTCAAAACCTCATAACACCTAGATCTACACAAAATAGATGTCAAGCAAGAGACTTTATACCTCAAAAGGGCTCCAGAAGATGATGCCTTCCCAGATCTACGAGCTCCAGCCACCCAACTCCTTCCTTGACAACTTCTTCTTTCTTCTCCTAGGCTCTCCTTTGCCAAACCAAGCTCCCCAAGGTCAAATATCCACAATCATGGAAGAAAACGGCTACTTAGGGTTTCTGAGAGTAAGAGAGCAGATATGGAGGCTAGGGTTGGAACCATAATGTTCCTTATATAGTGGCTGGCCCTAAAATTAGGGTTTCTGGACACTGGACGTACGCTGGGCGTACGCCCCCAACACCCGCGTTCATTTAACAGCTCTACGCTGGGCGTAAACTAGCTTACGCTGGGCGTACCCAGCCAATTACACGCATGCACTCCATGCATGCCTAGGACCCCTTTGCCAAATATTTCCTTTAGGGACTATTATTGACACTATCTTCAAAGTGTCATAACTCCTTTATTCTAAGCCCGTTTCCGACAAACTTTATATCCACGAAAAGGTGGCGAGAAGCCCTACGCTTCTAGCAACACACCCCGACCCGAAACCTTCTCGAATAAAACCCATTGCCCATAAAAGACCGAAACGCCCTTACTCTTGATCTCGGGGATCCATGAATAATTACTCTTAGAATGGGGCGTTACAATTCTCCCCCACTTAAATATGATTTCGCCCTCGAAATCGCCAATTGTCAACTCTGGCTACCCAAACGTACATACATCAATACCCTTACCCAAACCAACACTCACACCTGGCCCAATCAGCCTCTGGCTGGAATACCAGGCATGCCTACGACGGGTCCGCTCATCCCTAGGATGGAATACCCTCGTATCCCTACCCATGTTTGGCCCAATCAACCCTCGGGTTGGAATACCAAACACATCAGGTCCAACCAATCATAGGGTCCGGTCATCCTCATGATGGAATACCCCAGATTGGAATACCTCCACATACATAACTCAAACCCAAAACCATACTCGGAACCAAGGACCTTGTCCTTGCGTCCCCCCTCGAACTCTCCGGTTCGCCACACTTGAGTATAACCCACTCACACTTCCCTATCGCGATCTCTAGGTCCTTGACCT
Organism: Lactuca virosa; assembly: GCF_052849685.1. Classification (NCBI taxonomy): domain Eukaryota; kingdom Viridiplantae; phylum Streptophyta; class Magnoliopsida; order Asterales; family Asteraceae; genus Lactuca; species Lactuca virosa. Next base: position 342,969,093 of record NC_136433.1, read on the forward strand.
CCGACTGTAATATCCTTATGCAGTCCTCAGCACCGGTCCAGACTGCTCCCGAGTCTGTTATCCTGCTGAATCACCTTCCTCTGTCCCATTCCCCGATCTGGAACCACTATCCTCCTCCTCTTCCAAGGAGACCGAAAACATGCATGCGCATCATCCAACATTGCCACAACCTCAACGGGCATCCAACCCGTATGTGCTTCCATATATCTGGTACAATCCTAGTGCTTACTACCAATAGCTGAAGCACTTTCGATCATCCATTTACTCCACTGCCCCTCTTTCATAGGACCCACACTCCTTCCGGAGTTACATACCTTTCCTTTCCAGGAAGTTTACTCCACAACCATAACCGCACTTATAAGTGCCACTGAGCTAAACTCCACTCTACCGATCCACTAACACATACAGAGTCTTCAGCATGACTGGACCGCCCTTCCAGGCCTTCAGCCTATCTGGACCACTCTCAGAACCTTCAGCATGTCTGGACCGCCCTCCTGGGCCTTCAGCCTGTCTGGACCGTTCCCTGAACCTCCGGCCGACTCCATCATCATGATCAATACTTGGGGCCAGACCATATCGATTACTATTGCATGGTGACTTATTCATTCATTCTCCTTCTATCGATCCATGAACACATACATAGTCTTCAGCATGACTGGACCGCCTTCCCAGGCCTTCAGCCTATCTGGACCACTCTCAGAACCTTCAGCATGTCTGGACCGCCCTCCTGGGCCTTCAGCCTGTCTGGACCGTTCCCCCGAACCTTCGACCTGACTGGTACGCCTCCCGGCCTTCAGTCTATCCGGATCGCTCAAATGTCGTCGCATATCACCCTGAACCATTCCTTCCGGGAATCCCTCCCATGCAGTCTGTTCTAGCCCTCTAGGGGTTCCGAACTCCACATCCGTTCTATGAATCTTTGACCCCGGCCTGATCCCAGGCCTCTCAACAATCACTTTCTCTGAAAACCATGGTCTGTTCCCTGCCCCACGTGTCTATCTCCACATTCTCGGCTAACACAACGCTGAAATCCAACAGCTAACCATCCCTGGATGCATGTTGTTCCACCGGAGAATTTTCCAATTCTCCCCCACTTAGTGCATCGACTACTAACCACCGTTCCCAAAACCGGCATGGCTCAAACGCCCTTACTCCATATATTCCCTCTTATCCATGAACTGACTCCCTCGGGAGTGAGTAACCTTCACCGTATAACCCTTCCGCCATCGCACACCTGAGCTTCAAGGAAGTTCGAATCTCAACTGAACACTCCTCGCAACGCAGTCGCTATTCCAAGCAACGAGATCATATACCTTATCTTTCGACCAAGAATCCTCCTGAACACTAACTACCACTCCTAACTACTAAGATCCTCAATCATACTATGAAACATGCGGAACAAGGCAGACAGATTTACCATACTACACAATCAACAAGATAACAAGATATCACAATGGAAACATACCCGCAACTGCATCTGGCTCTGCCCTGACCTCCTCTGTTGTAAGCTGAAATGCGCGTCCCTGAGCCCTCGGAGGCTCCGCTCCACCCTGACCCCTGCCAGTAATCCTCAAAGTGGCCGGTGCTGGAGACTGCACCGATCCTGCAGCAAACTGTGGGCAGTTGGCCCTCAAGTGTCCAACGTGATGGCAATGATGACAAATTCTCGTATCCTGCCCCGGGGCCGATTGACAGCAATCCCTCTCATAATGCCCCTCTCTCCCGCACTTGTGGCACGCACCACCGGACCTACAAACTCCGGTATGACCCTTCCCACACTTCTCACAAGTGTGGCTGCTCTGACCCCTAATCCTGGAGTCAACGGTTTTGGACCGTTTCGGCGCCGGCTGCGACTGCACCGGGGCCTGTCTCTGCTCTCGTAACTGCAACTCCATTTCTAACTCCCGCCGCCTGGCGGCCTCCTGCAGCTCTAACAAGGTATCACACCTTTGCGTGGACACAAACTGCCTGATGTCCCTCTTGAGCATACTCAGATATCGGGACATCTGAGCCTGCTCTGAAGCAAACTCTGGGCAAAACATCGCCCTCTCAGTAAACATCCTGGTGGTCTCCGTCACCGACTCTGAATCCTGCTTCAGCTCCAGGAACTCCTGAGCCAACCTCTCTCTCTCTCAACCCGTGGAACATAACGGGTACTGAACATCTCCCGGAACTGATCCCACGTAACCGCAGCCCGCTGCGCGTCAGAATAAGATCCCGTAGTCAACCTCCACCAATTCTTCGCTCCGAGCCTCAACAGGTTCATAGCACATCTCACCCTCTAATCAGCAGGGCATGAACACGTGAAGAAACATCCCTCCACGTCTGACAACCACCTCATAGCAACGATCGGATCATGAACTCCATCGAAAGTAGGGGGCTTCGCATTATTGAAGTCCCGATACTGAAAACCTCGACCGGTTCCTCCCCCTGCCACTGCTACAGCCGCTGTAGCTGCCGCGGCAGCCGCCTCCGCAAGAGCTGCATAGCGCTCATCAAAGTACTCGACCATGGCGGTCTTGATCGACCCAAACATCTCTGGCAACTCGGCCCGTAACATAGCAGCAACCTCATCATGCAGGATCTCACGAATCCTGGCATCCAACTCGTCCGTGCTCATCTGACCAATGACCTTGGGTGGTACTGACCCATCCTGACCACCCTCTCCCGATCCTGATCCCGAACCGGATCCTGCCCCGAAACGTCTCGTAATCGCCATACAAGCAATACACCAACGAGACCCTTAGACACAACACATATTCACCCGGGGAACTATCTCATAACCGATACCCTAGAGAGTTGTGAATTCCTTGATACGCGTATGGGTCCTGTGCTTTCAGTAGTACGGGCCCATACTACCTTCCACACCTACCCATATTTGTCTCAAGTATCACCACAACACTCTAACCATATATACACACACCCGCTCAATCCTCACTCCTAGAGGAAAAGTTGCATATCTCAAATAAGGAAAACCCTAGGCTAATAGGCATCACATAATCAGGCAATTATATCATGCAATTCCTGAAGATCCCTAGCCTAGTACTAGCATGCTGTTCTAACATATCACATAATCAAATAACTTGTATGGTATTTTGGGGTCTACTTACTGGCTCTGGCTGATCGTACCCTCTGCATCCTCCTTTACTTATTTCGAAAACCTTTTGAAAACCATTTTGAAAATCCCCCCTTGATTTGAGACTGGATTCACACGAATGTTCCTCCAATTCACTCAAACCAAGGCTCTGATACCAACTTGTAACACCCATAAAATTTGAGCCAAATTAAAACATTTTAAATCATTCAAAAACCATTACATTCATACAATTCGTTTTCAAAATAGTTTAAACATCAGAGTATCCCCCAGAACCATATCATATAAATCATAAAACATGAGGAGCGGTACGATCACGCCTTCGCCTTGCCACGATCTCCTGAAGTACCTGAAACAATACACTGAAACTGTAAGCCCGAGAGCTTAGTGAGTTACCCCCAAAATACCAACCACACATATCATACTCATAACATATCATAAATAGAACAACCATGCACATCGGGTCTACTGTGTAACTGGTCCGCCCACACCGGGCCTTCAGTCCACCTGGTCCACCCTCCGAGTCTAGCCATGTACGTCGAGTCTACAGTGTGATTGGTCCGCCCGCACCGGGCCTTCAATCCACCTGGTCCACTCTCTGAGTCTACAGTATGACTGGTCCACCCGCACCGGGCCTTCAGTCGGCCTGGTCCACTCTCCGAGCCTCGGCACGTCTGGTCCGCCCTCTTGGGGCCTTCAGCTTATCCGGACCGCTCGCTGGGCCTTCGGAACATCCGGTCCGCCCTGGGTATGTTGGCCAACAGCACAAACCAGGACCCGCCTCAACCCAACCCCCGTCAAACAACCATGTGCACATACAACAATTAATCACATAACAATCCTCAACCAGACAAACAGTCTAACAGATCACATAACATATCAACATCCTAACCAGGATTCCGACCTAACCGGTCACTAGCATAGCATTACCCTATATCCCGGGTACCGACCTTAACCAGGTCACTAACCTAACACCATCCTAAATACCAGGATGCAGATCTAGCAAAACAATAACATAACAACAATACCCGGATTTCCATCCGATAAAGGGTCGGCCTTGGTGCCATAGACCCTGTCGATATAGTGATGATAACTCACCTTGCAACTACCGAAATCCTGCAAATCTCTGACCGCTGGCTCACCGCGACTCCCAACTATCACATGATAATCACCAAGTTAGAATCCAGCATGACTTTCTAGGCCAAGGGCCCACAACACTCATTAAGCCATCATCCTCTTATTGGGCCAAGACCCAAAACCAAATCCTCATGCAAAGCCCAATATTGGCCCAATTTACTAAATTGGGCCCACCTCACCAAATGGGCCTAGATCCAAGGTCCATAATAATTATTGGGTCTAAATTACTCCATCCATAATGTTCAGTCACGGCCCAAGCCCCACTAGCCCATAAACAGCCCAATCACTTAAGGCCCAAAATCAAAAACCCAACAGAGGGAGTACGCTGGGCGTACCCATCTTGGTACGTTGGGCGTACTTCGATTCTCGCGGACTGGGAACGGGACACTGACCCACTACGTTGGGCGTACATCAGCTTACGCGGGGCGTAATCTCGTTGAACTAAAATTCCACATAAGTTCTTAATGGCTTAAGCTCTTAAGCCCAAACTTCAGATCCATCGACCAAACATGCCTAGGATTCATAAAGTCTCAAACTTTATTACTTGGGACGTCCATAAAGCTCTTAACTCAAGGTCTTAATCCATTAAGACCCACCTACATCACACAGGAGACAATCAAAGCCTTTGGGACCTCATTTTTCTCACTCAAGACCTCTCCTAAGGTCTGAAAGGACAGCTAATCTCAACCAACTCGCATCATGCATCACTTTGGGGGTTTTGGGACAAGAAATGGTGTCAAAACCTCATAACACCTAGATCTACACAAAATAGATGTCAAGCAAGAGACTTTATACCTCAAAAGGGCTCCAGAAGATGATGCCTTCCCAGATCTACGAGCTCCAGCCACCCAACTCCTTCCTTGACAACTTCTTCTTTCTTCTCCTAGGCTCTCATTTGCCAAACCAAGCTCCCCAAGGTCAAATATCCACAATCATGGAAGAAAACGGCTACTTAGGGTTTCTGAGAGTAAGAGAGCAGATATGGAGGTTGGGGTTGGAACCATAATGTTCCTTATATAGTGGCTGGCTCTAAAATTAGGGTTTCTGGACATTGGACGTAGGCTGGGCGTACATCCTGTACGTTGGGCGTACGCCCCCAACACCCGCGTTCATTTAACCGCTCTACGCTGGGCGTAACCTAGCTTACGTTGGGCGTACCCAGCCAATTACACGCATACACTCCATGCATGCCTAGGACCCCTTTGCTAAATATTTCCTTTAGGGACCATTATTGACACTATCTTCAAAGTGTCATAACTCCTTTATTCTAAGCCCGTTTCCGACGAACTTTATATCCGCGAAAAGGTGGCGAGAAGCCCTACGCTTCTAGGAACACAACCCGACCTGAAACCTTCTCGAATAAAACCCATTGCCCATAAAAGACCGAAACGCCCTTACTCTTGATCTCGGGGATCCATGAATAATTACTCTTAGAACGGGGCGTTACATTGATTTTCCAAAAAGAATCAGTATTATGTTAGAATACATTGTATAATAGTTTCTTTTTATTAGTATATGTAATGAAACCATGAAAACTTATCATCTATAATCAAGTTGCAGCATAAATTAATAAAATAAATAAAATTATCTAGACGAGTATATTTGTGTGTGAAGGTCCAGGAGCAATTCGAGTATTTCTCACAAGTTGGGATAAAATATCAATGTTTTAATCATCCTCTTCTCTATTTTAGTTATATAAACATTATCACCAACCTCGAAGGTGTTAGAATGACATCAAAAATATTCTAAGCATGAAAAGATCTTCAAACATAAGGTATTCATGGCGTCATTTAAAAACCTTTTGAATTTGCTATTTTATATTGCATTTTTGTATTACCACTAAATATGCATCACGTAATAAAAAAGGGATAATGAATGTATTTCGTAAGAAAAAATATTAACCAACCATTTATATCAAGATTTCTATGTCATTACATCTTTTTTAAACCAAAAATATTCTGACAAAAAATGAAATCCACCCACATCTTTTCTACTAGACATTTCGTCAAACACCTTTAGGGCACACACAAATCATCACGCTTTGTAGAATATTACTAATGAAATGAAGAACTAAATGCACCAACATCAAATATATTTAAAAATAAAGATGCCTTGAACACCATTACCTAATTACATATCAAAATTTCTTTAAAAATGATATAAGAATATGATTACCTCTGATTAGAAGTAGAGAGGATGAGTGTATGATGTTTTAAGAATATGTTTACCTGATCAAATAGAATAGTGACAGAAAATAGTGATGAAGATGATGCTGGTGTAGGAAGATGAATAATAGAGATGTAACGAGCAAAAAAAAATATGAACGAGATTCATTAATTACCTGTTATGCGTGTATGATTGTATTCATCCCCAGTTAGGTTTTCTTATACATTGAATCGCTGATAAAAAAGATCACCAACAACAATTAAGTTTGAATCTGATGATAAGGCGGTTGGCAATGGTGACAGGAGGCTAAAGATGGAGATCGGTGATGATGATGGTGAAAATCGATGATTGATAAACCCTAATTGCAGTCGCCAACTGAAAATCGATGATTGATAAACCCTAGCGTTCTTTGGCTGAAAATCCTCCATGTTCAGCCTCCCTGGATCGATAACAACGATAACCGACAGAGAGAATAAGAAGGCAGGCGACGTGAGTCCTTTTGTCGATCTACCTATAGGTGAAAAAGAATAATATAAGAGAGGATATAAGAGAGAGACTAGGTCAAATATATTTATTTTATTTCCTTAATTGCAGGAATTCAATTAAATGATCCCTTAATTAAAAGTACAAAAGGTCCAAAATACCCTTAAATGATTTATTTAATTATTTATTATTTCTTGAATTCTCATTGGTGCATTTAAGAACACAATAGTTGCTAGAAACATTTGAACCTAACTAACTAACTATATATATATATATATATATATATATATATATATATATATATATATATATATATATATATATATATATATTGCACTTGATTTCTGTGAAGAAATAAACTCTTCACAATCTTATATTAATATTATTTATTGTTTTTAAAACTTGTGGTAATGTGGTATGCAAATATGTAAATTGTGAACGATTGTGCTTGTATATGAGTGTAAAATGAAACTAATTAAAACCATAATATATTGTTTATTTAGGTTCTAATATAATAAAGAAAATCAGTAACTTATATCTTATAAAAACATAATTATTTGATATAATATAGTTGTTAGTTGTTATTATTTTGGTATTTTGTTTTGTTATTTATGAATTATTTATGTAGTTATGAAAAAACAATCAACTATTGACGGGTTATTTAAAAGAAAATGTGTCAATTCTACTTAAGATCCTGAAAAACCACCAAAGATTGTTTTAGATGAAAATACTCCACCGTCTAGTATTCCTGTTGCGGTAAACCCAACATCTAGTATTCCTGTTGCGGAAAACCCGTCCAAAAAAGCTCAACTTGAAGCGAATGAAATTGATCTTAATACAGTCGAACGAGATCCTGGTTTGCGTATGCAAATTTATGATTATCCAATTAATCAACGAGATAGCATACGTCGAGCATATATAAATCTTGGTCCCTTTCAACCGATACTTCTAGTATATCCAAAATTTGGACCAGAAACCCATAAACGCAGCTTTCAAGTTTCTTGGTTTAAGATATTTCATTGGCTTGAATACTCAAAGAGTCGAGATACTGCATTTTGTTTCCCATATTTTCTATTTAACAAACCTTCTGGAATGGGACAATACGACTAACGGGAATTTACTATAGATGGTTTTCAGAATTGGAAAAAAGTGGGTGGGAAAAAATGTGTCTTTTTTAATCATATGGGGATTGAGTGTACATCTTTTCACAAAATTGCACAAAAATCATATGATGATTTGTTAAATGACGCACAAGATATACGAAATGTGTCAGATTGATGGCTACTATTTTTTCAGTCCGTTGGTGTGCCTTTCAAGTAGTTCCATTTAGAGGTCATGATGAAAGCTCAAATTTCATCAACAAAGGAAATTTTCATGAAAGGTTAAAGGTAATTGGCTTTTATAACAACGAGATGAAAGAACTGTTTCGGACTGCTCCTAAATATGCATTATATACATCACCGTCAATTCAAAAAGAGGTTCTAAACCTTATCTCAACTAGGGTGAAACGGATGATTTGTAAGGAGATTGATGGTGGAAAATTTTGTTTACTAGTTGATGAAACACCTGATGAATCTAACAAAGAACAAATGTCAATTGTTTTGAGATTTGTAAATAAAGATGGTGTTATTGTGGAGCGTTTTTTTGGACTAGTTCATGTACCAGACACTACATCTGTAACACCCATAAAATTCAAGCCAAATTAAAACTTTTTAATACATTTTAAAACCATCAAGTTATTATAGTTTGTTTTCAAAATGGTTTAGACATCAGAGTATCCCCAGAATCAATTCATAAAACCATAAAATAAGAGGAGTTGTACGATCACGCCTTTGCCTTCCTGCGTTCATCTGATTTACCTGAAACAATAAACTGAAAATTGTAAGCCCGAGAGCTTAGTGAGTTACCCCCAAAATACCAACCTCAAATAACCATAATCATATCATATCAACAAATACAGAACAGCATACATAATGAGTCGTCAGCCTGACTGGACCGCCTCACAGGCCTTCAGTCTATCTAGACTGCTCTCCGAGCCTTCGGCACGTCTTGACCGCCTCGCAGGGCCTACAGCCTATCCGGACCGCTCGCCGGGTATGTTGGCCTACAGCACAAAGCAGGACCGCCTCAACCCAACCCCCAATCAAACAAACATATGCACATAAATATCATACGCTAGCTCATTTCATATAACGGTCAAACCGATCTAACGGATCACCAATCATAACAACATCCCAATAACCAGGATACAGACCTAACCGGTCACTAACATAGCATCATCCTATAACCAGGACAATCATGTGCACATAGACATCATATAACACTAGCATGTATATATATAACAGTCAAACCGATCTAACATATCACAAAGCATAGCAACAATCCTATAACCAGGATATCGACCTAACAGGTCACTAACATAGCATCATCCTATATACCAGGCTACCGACCCCACCGGGTCACTAAAGCATAGCATATCACCATCCCAACTACCAGGATATAAATCAGTAAGCATAACATGCAATAATCCGAATACAATCCATAAAGGGTCGGCCTTGGTGCCTTAGACCCCATTGATATAGTGAGGAGAACTCACCTGACACTGCTGAAGTCCCGCGGATAAAACTCCAGCGACTGGTTGACAGCTTCCCGAACTGTCAACATCAAACAACACCCAATTAATAATTGGGTTCCAAGCCCAAGGTCCAACTCACACTACAAAACCCAATAGTCAAGTAATGGGCCAAAGCCCAATACATGGCCCAATTTTCCAAATTGGGCCCAACCCTTCACATGGGCCTTACCCCTTAGGCCCAACCATCCCTCCTGGTCCAAACACTTGGCATACTAATGGCCCAATCTCTCATAACCATCAAGGTCCAGTTATGGCCCATCTATGGCCCAATTTTCCAAATTGGGCCCTAGTCCTCACATGGGCCTTATCCTAAATCCCATCTAATTATTTTGGTCCATTAGCTTGTTCTTGGATAGCCCATCAATAGTCCAATCACTAAAGCCCAATAGGAAGGCCCAACTCTAGGCCCAAGTGAAAATAGGGCTTTCACATGAAATGATAATTAGGGTTAAGTGTTTCTTACTTAACCCATTAAGGACTTAACCCATTAAGTCCATTATTGCCTTAAATTAGTTTGCCAATGATTATTATTTAATATCTCAAGTTATTAAATAATCTCGTGTGTCCCGGTAAATTCTCAAAATTAAGGTTTTAAGCCATTAAGATTTTCCAAACCCAAATTAGGGTTTCCTACCCAATACTAGCCCATTAGTTAACCGGTTGGGCTTTTAGGTCACTTTGGGCCTCATTGGGCCCATTAAGATTTTATTAAGTCAATTAGGGCTTTATTGGGCCCCATTAAGCCCGCTAGAGTTTCATTAAGCCCATTAGGGTTTCAAGCATCCCAACGAATCAATACCACAATGCAAAGCACACCACCACCCGACACGGCGGCCGGTGGTGGCAGGAGACGGCAGCCACCACCTCATGGTGGTGGTTAGGGTTTTCTTTTCCATTATTTCACTTTGGTTACAAATTACAATATTACCCTCTTAACACACACAACCAATAAAACACATACTAATTACACACACACAACCGCACTGTGGCGGCAGGCGGTGGTCGGAGGTGGCAGCCACCACCTCATGGTGGTGGTGGCCCACTATTGATTCCAAAATTACACCACCCACATATACACACCTAAATAATTAGCAATACACACACATACACACACAGCCACCTCACGGTGGCTGGTGGCGACGAAACCACGACAGCAAGCGGCTGTCGGCGGCAGATGGCGTTGAACGAAACAGTACTAGCAGCAACCGAGGCGTCTAGAGGCGATAACAACTGCGACGACTAGGGTTGGCCATTAGTCGCCAACGAACGGATGGCGGCGGCAGCGAATGCATTTCCCACCGTTCCAGCGCAACAGGGGCAGCAGTCTCGGTGGTTTACGACCCACCATCGTTTCTTGTCCCCGGCAGACGGCTGGATGGTCGTCAGGTTGCGAATGAATGCTTGAATGGCGGTCTTCCAAGCGAACGACGGCAACACGCACCCAACTTCATTCCCCGGTGCTAGGATGGACACGAGGTGGTTGCTCCGGTGGTTTGGGGCTCCAACTGTGGTGATTTGCGACTCGGTGGAGGAAGGTAGCGGCGCCGGAAGTTGAGAGAGCAATGGTGGCGGCTGAATGCCTCATTAGGTTTAGGGTTAGGGTGTGGACGAGAAGGAAAGGGTTATATACTCGGATCCTTAAACTAGTTCCCATATTAACACATTTAGTCCCTCTCTTCCTTTTTCTTTCAAAACAAAACCCTAATTTACCCTTTACACCCTTGATTTCAATAATCCTTTTCATTACAAGTCCAACATTTACAAAACAACCCCTTTCTCTATAAATTATTCTCAATTAAGATCCGTAAATTACCATTAACCCCTCCTTCTGAAAATCCTTACAATTCAAGTCCAAAATGTTATCAATCAGCCCTTGACTTATGAAAATATTTACAAATTAAGTCCCACAATCACACTTTAACCCCTAGAGATATAAATCTTGTCATTTGGCTTCCCGAACCAACTCCCAACTAATTATTATTTGGTTTTGGACAATAATAATAATAAAATCATAATAAAATTACTTCTTGGGGTTCCGGGTTTATCATTAATTATCTCGTTTTAAACAGGATGTTACAACATCACAAACTCTTAAGAATGGAATCTATTCAATATTGTCACATAACAATCTTGATCTTAAATCAATTCGTGGCCAAGCGTATTATGGCGCACGTAATATGCGAGGTCGGTTCAAGGGTTTGCAAGCATTGATTTCAAAAGATAATCCATATGCCTATTATAATCATTGTTTTGTTCATCGGTTACAGTTAGCATTAATGGCCACTTCACAAGGAGTTGTTGCAGTGCAAAAGTTTTTTACTAAGTTATCTTTTGTTATTAATGTTGTCGGTGCTTCCTCCAAGTATTCTGACCAACTAAGATATGCACAAGCCGAGCAAATTGCATATATAATTTCTATTGATGAGTTAGAGATAGGTAGAGGTCTCAATCAGATTGGTACATTACAACGAGCTAGACAGATGGAGTTCTCACCTCAAATCGATTTCGAGTTTAATCAAGATGTTTAGTCCTACTTGTGAGGTTTTACTTAAAATTATTGAGGAGGGCACTGGTTCGATCAAAGGGGATGCAGATTCAACATATGAGATTATTACTACATTTGAGTACATTTTTGTTTTGCATCTCGTGAAGGAAATAATGGAGATAACTGATTTACTTTATCAAGCTTTACAAAGACAATCTCAATATGTTTGCAATGCATTGAAGTTAGTTGCATCCACCAAAGAACTTTTGCAAAAAATGAAATATGAAAGATGGGATGGTTTGCTCTCTCTTATTAAGTCATTTTGTCAGGATCGCGGGATTGATATCCCTGATTTATCTTCTGCCTACTTTAGCAGAGGGGCTCGAGCTCGTAAGGAGCATAGCGATCATACACCTGAACATCATTACCGAGTTGTAACGACCCAAAAATTTGGGGTAAAAATTTCATTTTTAATATAACCCAAACATAGATATCATTTATTCTAATCATTCCAAAACATTGTTAATTAAAAACATTTATCAGAGTTCATCCCAAAATCATTCATTGCGGAAAACATAGGTGTGTGCGCTGCGATCAAGCTGAGCCCTTCCTTTCCAACACAAAGATACCTGAAACCATAAACAAAACTGTAAGCACGAAGATTAGTGAGTTCCCTAGAGCATACCCCACGCAATCCAAATAACCACATAATCCATATCAGCTATAACAGCTACATAAACCGTAATAATCGCATAAGCAAGCATATACACATATAAAGATGTCATGGAAACCCTCCAAGGTCTTATTCACATACTCACGTAAATCATATCAACTACACCAGCCATGCATATAAACATATAGGGAAGCCCTGGAAACCCTCCAGGGTCTTACACCGGGTGCCATGGGAACCCCCACATGGTCTTAACCCAATGCCTCAGGAACCCCCCGAGGTCTTTGACCTAGGATGCCAAGGAAACCCTCCAAGGTCTTACACCTAAGTGCCTCGGGAACCCCCCGAGGTCTTGACCTAGGATGCCAAGGAAACCCTCCAAGTTCTTACACCTAAGTGCCCCGGGAACCCCCCGAGGTCTTCCATGCAAGTATCACAAAGACCACTAGCATATCACGTACCACAAAATCAATTAGCATAGCACATAATCACTAGCATACACCCTATCACATAACCAGCTAACATGCCACATAATACAACTTCAGCTAGTGTATCACATATCATAAAATGGGCCGGCATTGGTGCCTTAGACCCATTGGTATGGTGAGGAGACTCACCTGGCACTGCTGAAGTCCCGCAGATAAAACCCCAGTGCTGGTTGACAGGTTCCCGAACTGTCAACATCAAATAATACTCAATTAATAGTTGGTTCCCAATGCATAACCACAACTCCATACTTGGGGTAAAATACTACTTTACCCTAACTTAGCTTTATTCAGTCCAAGGCCCAATCCAAAGGCCCAAAAGTCAAACCATGGACCAAAGCCCAACATATGGCCCAATTTTCCAAATTGGGCCCAACCTTTACGTGGTCTCATTTAAAGGCCCGACCATTTAGTCCAGTCCAAACATTTGGCACTCTAATGGCCTAATATCATATAATCATTAAGGCCCAAACTATGGCCCATTTATGGCCCAATTTTCCAAATTGGGCCCAAACCCCTTACATGGGCCTTGCCCTAGGCCCATTAAATTATTCTAGTCCAATTGCTTATTCTTGGGTGGCCCATTATTATCCCAATCATCAAAGCCCAAAAGAAAGGCCCAACTCAAGGCCCAAGTGAAATTAGAGTTTCACATAAAATGATGATTAGGGTTAGGTGTTCCTACTTAACTCATTAACGACTTATTCCATTAAGGACTTAATCCATTAAGTCCAATATTGCTTTAGATTAATTTGCCAACGATTATTAATTAATAATTTAAGTTTAATAAATAATCATGATCAGTCCCGAAATTAGGGTTTCATGATATTAGGGTTTTCCAAACCCTAATTAGGGTTTCCTACCCAATACTAGCCCATTAGTAAATTGGTTGGGCTTTTAGGTCATTTTGGGCCTCATTAGGCCCATTAGGTTTTATTAGGTCAATTAGGGTTTCCTTGGGCCCATTATGGCCTCATTGGGCCCACTAGGGTTTCATGCGTCCCAAACGAATCAAACACAACAAGGCAAAGCACACCGCCACCCGACGCGGCGGCCGGTGGCGGCAGGAGACGGCAGCCACCACCTCACGGTGGTGGTTAGGGTTTCTATCCATTAATCCATTTTTGTTACACTGTACAATGCCAATCTCCAAAATAAACACACACACTAATGCTAAATACACATACACACATAGCCACCTCGTTGCGGAAAACGGCGATAGAGAGCGGCAGCCACCACCTCACGGTGGTGGCAATGGGGTTTTCCTTCGGATCTCCGGCCAAGCATCGTTCCAGCAACCTTATACCACAACAACATTCAAACTCAACACCCCATATCACTTCTGACCGTGAACGAGTCCAGCCACCCCCACCTGATGGCACAAAACGGCGGTGACGGCATAAAACAACGGCGGCAGCGGCGGTAGCCTTCATGCATGACCGCAAACAGAGATGGAGGGCGTTTGCGGTGGGGAAATGGTGGTAATCCACCATCGATAATCGCTACCCCAACAGCAAAAGTAGAAGAAGAAGAACACAGCGGCCATTGCTTGACACGACGACTTGAATGATGGCGAACCGAACGAACCGGAGGAGGAAGGTGAGGCGCGTCCGGTCGTGGCGGGGGTGAACGTGGATTGAGGCAGCAACCCAAACTCGAACAGCAACAGCACCCACGAACGAGTTTTCCAATCTCGTCAAGCCTCTTCGTCTTCGCCGACGATGGAATAAGGCGGCTGCTCGAGTGGTCCTTCGGTGGTGGCGATGAGATGACGGCTGGGAGAGAGAGAGCCATAAGGTTTGCGGCTGGAGGATGAAGAGGAAGTGCGGGGTGACGGCCGACCTCTCTTTTAGGGTTAGGATTTGGCAACCTTTAAATACCCGACGCCCTTAATCATTTTTCCATAATGCCACAAATAGTCCCTCCCTTCACATTTTCTTTCAAAGCAAGGCCAATATTTACCATTTAAACCCTGAATCCATAAATTTCTTTCATAATAAGTCCTTAAATTACCAACCAACCCTCTAAGCCTTCAAATCTTTTCAATTTAAATCCATTAATTACCAAACGCACCCTGACTTCTGAAACCTTTCTCAAATTAAATCCAAAACTTATACTTTTAACCCCCAACTTTAAAAATTATGACAATTAGCTCCTCGAAATCACACCTTGCTATATAATTATTGATTTTAGGACTACAACTCGATCATTAATTTATTTATTTATCTAATAAATAAACGGGGTGTTACACGAGTGGATATCTTTTACGAAGCCATTAATTGTCAATTAATGGAATTGAATCACCGGTTTAATGATAGCTCAATGGAGTTGCTTCAACTTTCTGCAACTTTAAATCTTAAAAGTGTTAATGAGCCTTTTCGAAGTGGTGATGTATGTCGGTTAGTGGAGACGTTTTATCCTGAAGATTTCAATGAACAAGAGAAATTAATTTTGAAGATGCAACTTCAACACTATGAGATTGATGTCGTTAAACACGCAAATTATAAACTATTGACATCTATTTCAGAGTTGTGTCAATGGTTGATAAAGACCGGAAGAGTGGCTAATTTTCATTTTATTTATCCAGTAGCTAGTCTCATACTTACTCTTCCGGTTTCCACTGCTACAAAAGAGAGATTATTTTCAGCGATGAACCTTATTAAAACAAGGTTACGTAATAAGATGGAAGATGAGTTTTTGAATGACTCACTGGCATTGTACTTTAAAAGGGAACTTGCCGAAACGATTAGTCTAGAAACAATTGTGCAAGATTTCAAAAATGCAAAAGATCGATGAGTTCCACTTTGAAGTGCGATGTAACAATATTTATTATTAGTTTTTTTGTTTCGAATTTTGATGTCATAATTTTGAACCAATTTTTTTTGTCTATATGGTTTTGTTTTGAAGCTTTAATTTTGACCCTCTAGCTATAGTGTTTGTGTTTTGCCCCTGACCTCATGTTAAAAAAAAAAACCAAAATTGTCGCCCTCGTTTACTAATTTTTTTTAATAGGAGGGCCTCATTTATTATTTTGTTTCAGCCCCGGTGGTATGATGCAGGTCTTAAACTCGATGCAGTCTCTAAATTTATGTTTGCTTTTCTTAATTCTTATACAATGAAACAAGCTTCAATCTTTTACGCAAATGTAGGTTTTCTAGCATATATCCCTTTATCAAGTGACCAAGCATCTAATTATGTGTATTACAACTTCAAAGTTCAAATAGTAAAAACATGTGAAAACACGATAGTTCCCTAGTGTTTATTTTATTAGAGTTGATTACTTTTTTTTATTATATATCAAAAGCCGATAGTACCATATATTACAACACCAAACAATTACAACTTTATATGGATAGTAATTAGTAAACATGGTACTAAAAAGCTTTATTTTATTATATCATATATTTCAAGAACAAGCAACATCCATCATACGATGCTCAAACACAAGTCAATGTGAAGAGTTTGTCGAATGCAATAACCACAGCTTCACGATACGATGCTTCGTATGGTGGTTGTACCCGAACCACAAGACAGTCAACCGAACTGAATGTCTCATGGATCCCAATATTACATAACACAAGCCTCCTTGTCTCAAAAGAACACATATTAAAGATGGCAGAAACAAGTCCATTTTCACGTGCCACATTGTATCCAACATGCGACACCACACAGTTGTGTAATTGGTGACACATTGTAGCAATGTCTTTTGATGTGGCATGGAGAATAAATGTTCTCACAAGGCTTTGATGATCTAGTGCTTCAAATGCTTTGATGCACCCGCAACATGCACGTTGATAGTCCAATAAAATCATGCCCCAAAACCACGGGTCGTTAACTAGGAGAGCCTGCCACACACACACACCAACTATGTGTTATATTAGTTTTTGTAAGGGTTAAATTTTCAAATTACAATGCCTTAATGATAATAAAAAATACATTTTTTTGTCCGCGAGTACAACTGATTTTTGCAAATTTGGTCCCAATAAGCTCTCTTGCAATTTTGGTCCTTATTTGAGATTCTCTTAGCTTTTTGGAACCAATATTGCAAGAGAGCTTATTGGATCCAAAAGTGAAAGAGAGAACTTTTGGGGACTAAAATGTAGTTTATTCTAAAAAAAATTGGAAGTAAATTTGTGTAACAACTAGGAATGAAAATACAACGCTATAATACACAAATAAATTTATGATGCATTGTTATTTCTAGCATTTAACATTTTTCGTAATCATATCAATTAGAGTTGTTACTTAGCTATGAAGTTCTAAAAATAAAATTAAAAAGAGATAGTTTTGTGGGGCCCTTTTACAAACTGCTTTGAAAATTTACCCCTTCGACCCAAACGCACCCATTTGCCCATATTGAGCAGCCTATAAATGCTGAAAGAAAACAATTTGTGAAGTTGTGCAAAATGGTTACCTTTCCCACAATGGACCGGGCAGCCCGATTTCCAGCTCGGGCAGACATACAAAGGAGATCCTTTTCATGATGGTGCATCATATAATCAATGGCAGTAAAAGTCAAACGCTGGAAATTGACCACCTTTAAAACGACTGGTTCTCTAGCCTCGGTCAGAAGCATATTACATCTGCAAAAAGTTTGCAATGAAATCATTTTGATTAAATTAATCCGATTAGCATTATCAAGACCAATAAGGTAGTGTTTGGTATGATGGAATCAGAAACGAAATGGAATGAATATGTGATGGAATCAGGAAGGAGCGGAATGGAATATTCTTTCCATTGGAACAAAAAAAAACTAGGTCTTTTGCCTAATGGAATAGAATGGACCATTCTTGAAGGAAGGTGATTCCTTCCATTTCATTAATTTTCATTCCTTAGCAATGGAACGAAAAAAATTGTATTATCAACCCTTTTTATTAATATCATTTTTACTGGCGCATGTTTTTTTTAAAAAATTCATTAAGTTTCAGTTTTATAATCTACAAATAAATGGAAAATATTTTTTTTACTTATAGTCTTATTTGGGTTTTAATAAGCTTTTATTGTGTTGATTAGTTTTGTAATTAAAAAAAATAGTTTATTATAATCAAATAATAAAGAGTAGAGTTAAGCTATACACCATATTTACACATAATACAAAAAATTCATATGAAAAATTATTTCACTTCAAGATGCCAACCAAACATGATTATAAAGTGTAATGAGTCATTCCATTTCATCCAACCATACAGACCCTAAAAGAAATAACACTGAAAACTTACACTGCTCCCACTCTTGCCAAGTCTCTTGCACCATCACTTATTGCTATTGCGACCAATATCACATCCAAAATATGCAAGGGTAAATCCGTAATATGCGCCATCTTATTTTTCAAATTGCTAATAAGACCAAGATCATATTCAAAACAAATAAAAAATTGTGAAAGAGGAAAACTTAAGGTAAGTGACATTTCTCCCCAATTTCCTTTTTAAAAACAAATCTTGTTACATATTCTTCGAAAAAATTAAAATATACAAAATTTTTGACTAAACAAAGTTGTGTATCAATCTATGTAAAAGAAACAATAAAAACTAGAAATTAACTATTTATTGGATTACCATATACATTCCATAGAAAGCTTTATAGAAAATCTAAGATGATTGAAAGAAAAACTATTCATCTAGTTAAGGAAAAATCATAATCTCACCGATAGATGTAAGAAAATGTGAACAAATTTACCTGAAGAAGTTGTAAATTTCAAAGAGACACCGCTAAGGTGACGAAACAACTCCGTCATGTAGAAGAACTCTTTCACAAAAACTATATTTAAATAAACATAAGGTAGTTCAAAATGAGTCAATGACTATACATTAATATCTATTATGCCCAACTAAACGAAATAAATGTGTTTCTTATAAATGAGATTCAAGTGAATTTGTTTATTTGCATCTCGCTGGTTTTTAGTAATATTTGCTTCGTTCCAAAAAGAAAAAAAGTAGAGGTGTTCAAAAGTTTTCGTATTAGAGCATCCATAACTATGAACCATACCCTTATTAAACATTAAAATATCATATTTACTCTTCATAAAATTTCAAAATATCGTATATGTCCTTTTTAAACATCAAAATATCATATATGTTTTTCATAAATATCAAAATATCATATATGCGCTTCTTAAACATCAAAATGTCAATGATAATATCTAAAATATCATCCATCTACAACATGATAATAATCAACAACAACAAAAAATAAGCAATCAATGTATACATTAGTTGTAGGGTTTACACATTTTTTATTTAATACATTATACTTATACTACCATAGTTTTTGTAATCATATACAAGACATCAACTATTTATAAGATTAAAGAAAGACGGACAACAAAGAATTTCCATTACATACCCGAGAACTTAAGGGTGCCAATTTTAATCCATTTACCTAAAACGTGGGTCAATTTCAATTATATATTACCTCTCATTATAACTACCTCCAACAAGTGAAATGGTTCAAAAGTCACCCAAAGTGTATCGAAATGCTTACAAGATCCTAAATTGATTTATTATAACATATTATGAATGTTGTATTGGAATAGTTTTTGTAATCATATTTAACACCTTAATTATATATAAAATTCAAGAAAGATGATTTTTTTTTCACACCGAGCATCCTAGAATCTAAAAGTGGCACCTTCAACCAATTTGCCTAAAAGATGGGACAATTTCAATTATTTTTCACATCCAACAAGCCAAATGGTTCAAACGTCTCCCAAAGTGTATCTAAATGCTTACAACATTCTAAAGTACGTAGTAGTATCAATAATAAAACTATAATATTGATATGAACCGAGTAGATAAGTGGGATCGGGTCTACATAAAAAGAAGGCATGGGCAATTTAGTAATCATTCCAGTATCTTTATTATTTAGTATATATCTAGTTGATTCTAGTTTCCTTAGGCAATTAGGGTTTCCTTCTACGAGTATAGCTTCCTTTTATCAGTTTAGGAGAGTCTATAAATAGGGCTAGAGCCGCTCTAAGAAAGCAGACAAAGTTTTGTGAGTCGTTTTCTTTTGTTTGAAGATCCCCTACTCGAATATCAAACACCTGCCGTTTGTTTTTTTAAGAATTAAGTTATAAGTAATCGAGTTTGTCAATTTGGTTATATAAAATATCCTTTTCCATAACAAAATGGGGTAAGGGGGATGTCAGAAGATGCAGGGTGTAGACAGTCTTTCCCTCTACCCAAGAGTAGAGAGCAATGTCACAAGGAACGAAAACGGGAACAAGGATCTCAAAATTCTAGTACAAGGATAAGTTACATTTGGTACATGGAAAGCTATACCATGTAATCTATACATGGTACGAAGTATGTACCATATCCAAAACATAAAACAAATATAATGTAATTCACGAAAAAGTAAAGAAAAAACAATATAATTAAGTTAGCTTTAGTTCATAAAGTGGAAAACATTGTTTCATAACAAAAAACTAGAAAAGTAAAAAAACAATACGAAAAAGTTGAAATCAATCAATACAGACTTTTTCGTTCCTATCTGCATCACCTTCCTCTAAATTCTCCTATTGCATGTCTTCATGTCTTCAAATCTTGTACTTTCCGTTCCAAATATGTATTTCAGGATTCACATCAAATCTTTTGTGTGGTGCCCTCTTTATAGTTTTTAGAAAAGCATGATGGTAGTCGAATATTTGAATGGATATACACTGACCTACACGCCCTTTCACAATTCAAACGATTTCTATTCACAGTATCGATATAGTAGGTGCTCCAGTTTCTTTCTGCCGAAGAGCTGCTAAATGGCTTGTGAGAACTTTTTTTAACTTCAACAAATTCAAGAGTTTTGAATTTGACCACCAATCGATCGTGTCTAGGGTCATTGCATCTATTTAGTGGAATGTTACAAATTGCTCTCGCAACACCCACTCTTCTTCTTGACTTTCAATTCTTCATTTAAAAGCTTCCATAACACAAAGTTCCAATTTTTTGTCTAAATTAGGAGATCTTCTAACAATTCCATCGGGTGCTAACATCTCAAGATAATGTGTATCATAGACGCGCGAAGATAAAGTAAATCCCAAACAGTTTAAAGGAATAATTATCTTCTCCCACCTAGCTAGTAAGATTTTCTCAAACTTAGGATAGTAATTAAAAAGTGTATATGTTATTTGACATGACATCCCTAATTTCTCTTAACATGTTCAACATGTTTATTTTTTCATATATTTATACCATTTTTAATCTCACGTCACAAAATTTAATCACAAGAAAATTCATTTTGTAATAGCTAAAATGCTTTAAAATTTTCTCATTTCTAATGGTGTCAACAATTATCCTAGTTTTTTCATCTCCTTGTTTGATCAAATCCCTCCAAAAGTTAAGGTAATGGTTGTAAAACAATAGAGATGTCAACGGGGACAAACGGGACGGGGAGTGCATCCTCCGCCCCCGCCTCCAAAATTTTCCCGTTTCCTTGCCCGTGCCCCCGAAATATCCAACCTTCCTACCCCCGCCACCGTCCCCGAATCCCCTTTATTACCCTCGCCCCCGATTTATTTTGGGCTGTCTTTTTTTGGGCTAAAAGAAGCTATTTTTTACATAACAAATATTTATTTATAGCAAAGTTTTACATGTTAAAAAAAATTATGGCATCTTAAAAAACATTATACTAACAACTTAAAAACATGTTTTTTGTTGAATTTGGAAGCTCAAAATCCTGTTATTGTTTATTATATTTATATAATTAATAAATGTAAATACATGTATAATTTATTAACGGGGCCCCATGGGGTTTCGGGATGGGACTGTCCACCCTGCCCCTACCTCCGAAATTAAAACGGGGGTTATTCTAGCCCCCACCCCCGTCCACGTCCCTGATTTTTTTTAATAAATACCTTCAAATGGGACGGGGCCCGCACAGGAACGGTGTCCCACGAGACTTTTTGACATCCCTATAAAAAGAGGATCTCTACAATACATCAACCTTTGCAACAACATGTATTGAGATGTAAATCTTGTCCACACCCCTGATTTTTTTTAATAAATTCCTTCAAACGGGACGGGGCCTGCACAGGAACGGGGTCCCACGAGACTCTTTGACATCCCTATAAAAAGAGCCTCTCTACAATACATCAACCTTTGCAACAAAATGTATTGAGATGTAAATCTTGTCTTTGCCACTTTTAATAACTCTAATCGTCAAACGTGCTTATTATTAAGAAGTATTTAACAATCATTTTCCTCTTGTATATGTATTTGTCAACCGGTAGAACTCATTTGCAAAATCTTTGAAAATGAAGGTTCAACGTTGAATGCAACAAGGATACCAACTAATGTGTTTGTGTACTTTCTCAATTTCCTTGCTAGTAGCCTTACAACTTGTTGCATTGCCTGTCTCGACTTAGAAGGACATTGATCCATCATATTGTTTCAATAGCTTCGAGCAAACAGTTTGCTCTTACAATTCATGTTTTTCTATACCATAAAAATCATCCGTGTACATAAACATTCATCCACGACTATTCATGGCAATGACATTAATAAGTGATTTGTGTTTGACGTTTGACCGTCCATCGTAAACAATTGGAACTCCTTGCAAATACTATGTATCTTTAATAGGAGTTTATTTTTTTCTGTCTCTGTGGCATTAATCAAGCAAAACTGTTATTGCTTTCTTGCTTAAGGGAGGTTTATAACCAGCAGGTGCTTTGTTAATTGCACTTACCATCTTTAGAAGTTGAGAATTGTGAAACATGTTAAACATAATACAATTTGCGCAAAGACCTCGAATAATAGTTAACAAAGTTTTTCTCCATTACTCAAAATACATCTTCAATTGGTTTTTAGAAGAGGGAGTTGGTTTTTAATACTCCATATGTCCCAAAATTATTGTTCGCGTTTGACTTTTGAAGTCTTTCCATGTCAACTTTGACCATAAATAATTTTATTTGTGTTATATGATGAAACTTATAACAATGAAAATACTTTTAAAAAACAATTTATTCATATATCTTGCATAAAAAATTATATAACAAAAAGTAAATTATTTAAGGTCAAAGTTGAACAAAAGAGACTTAAAAAGTCAAACGTGGACAATAATTTTGGGACGAAGGGAGTAATTACATAGTTTTTTAAAAATACAACATACCAAATTTTTCAACAGCTCTAACTTTGTTCATCAACCTTCATATATGCTTTGTTAATTGCACTTACCATCTCCAAATTTGAGGATTTTGTAACATGAGAAACAAAATAGCATTTGCATGAAGACCTCTCATAATCTTCAAGTCAACCACATTTTTTTCCGTTACACCAAATGCATCTTTAATTGGTTTCTTAGAAAAAGAGCAAGGGGAAGACTGGTTTTCAATAATTACATAGTTTTTTTAAAGTACAAGACACAACTTTTCAACAACTCTATCTTTTTTTATTAACTTTTCATATGTGCTTTGTCGATTGCACTTATCATCTCAAGGAAGAGGAAAATTATGTTTTTGTAATAATACAGTTGATGAACAAAGTTAGAGCTGCTGAAAATTCGTAAGAAGTATGAAAGGTTGTATTAAACGATCTCAAGTATGGATGGATGAAGAACAAAGACTGAGTTGCTAAAAGATCGCAACATTTATGAAAGGTTGATGAACAAATTCATAAATAGTTGGTGTCTCGTATTTCAAAAAACTTTGTATTAGAGGTTACATTTGTAATTTACAATAGTTGCAGGGTTAGTATTGTAAATATTATGTTTGTTAGTTAGTTAGGAGCTGAAGGTTGTTAGAGCTTCTTTCTCTTTGTATATGTATATGTACAGTTTCATCTTTTCATAATCTGAGAATTTGATTTCCAATCTTTCAATTCGTAATATGGTATCAGAGAAGAAAACTTGAGCTTCCGTTTTTTTTTTCACTGATTGTTCATCTTCTTGATTGATCTTCATTCTTGTTCTTCTTTTAAAATTGATTCACAAATTTGTTCTTGTGAATCGTTGTTCTTTTCGTTTTCTATCAAAATCGCAAATTGCTCTTGTGATTTTATTTGAAAAATGGCTGGTATTAATTCATGTTCATCAAGTTCATCAAGTTCATCTGGAACTTCAGTATCTCCAATCGATGACCGTATGTCGCCTTATTACATGCATCATTCAGACAATCTTGGTTGTATTTTGGTTTCTCAACCCTTAGTTGGTGAGAATTACTCATCCTGGAGCAGATGTATGCTAATGCCTCTTTCCTTCAAGAATAAAGATGGTTTCATTGACGGAACTCGACCTGAACCACCGATGACTGAAATTGTTAATCGTGATTCATGGATGAGGAATAATAAACTTGTCATATCTTGGATTTTGAATTCTGTTTCTAATGAGATATCTACCAATATCATGTTTGCTGATTCCATTAAAGAAATCTGGAATGATCTCAAAGATCGATATAAACAGAGCAATGGCCCTCGCATTTTTCAGATTCGCCGAGAAATCATAAATCTCAATCAGAATCAAGATGTTGTTGGAGTATATTTTACAAAACTAAAATCTCTAACATAAGAACTCGAGAATTTCAGACCAAGGTGTTCTTGTGGAAAATGTGATTGTGGAGGTGTTAAAGAAATCGAAAAATACTTCCAGTCTGATCAAATCATGAATTTCCTCATGGGATTAAATGAATCCTTTTCAAACAAGGGGTCACATCCTATTAATGGATCCTTTACCAGCTATTAATCGTGTATTCTCACTAGTTTTTCAAGAAGAAAAGCAAAAGATGCTTTCAAACAACCATAATTCTTTGGCATTTCTTGCCAGATCTACCGTTGTCAATTCAAACAAGTCATTCAATAATTCCAATGCTACTTCAAATCAAACCAAGAAATACTCGAACAACAGAGAGAGGTCATATTGTTCTCATTGTAAGTTTCAAGTACATACTATTGAGAAATGCTACAAATTACATGGATATCTACCTGGTTATAAACCCAATTCAAAGTCCAATCATGTTACTGTTGTTGTAATGAATGATGATCTGAATTCTCCACTAAGTGATGAACTTAGCAACATGTTTCGGGGATTTTCTCCAGCACAGTACCAACAAGTGATGTCCGTCTTATCAAATCACATGATTTCTATTAATCCAAATGAGAATACTTCAATTGGTAAGTGTTATTCTCTCACTGTTAAAAATGGATTACATTCTCAAATGTGGATATTGGATTCAGGAGCTTCTCAACATGTATGTCACGATATTGATTTGTTTATGAACAGAAGAAAGGTTCTTAATCATACAGTTACTCTTCCAAATAAAGTAACTCTACCTGTTCATTTGATTGGGGATATCAAAATTGATTACATATTCACTTTAAGGAATGTTTTATATGTTGCTGAGTTTGATTTGAATCTGATATCAGTTAGTGCTCTTACCAGATCTCAGCATGAACATTTTCAATTTACTTGTCATAATGCTTACATCCAAGATGTTCATCACAAGAGGATGATTGGCAAAGCTGAAAATATTCAAGATCTATATGTCATCAACACCAATGGAAAGCAAGATTGTAATTTTGTTTTAGATTCAAGAATTAATTTTGTTTCATTAGATCTGTGGCATAAGAGATTAGGACATCCATCCAATAATTGTCTTGTTCCTATTAAGACTTCCTTGGATGTTTGTATTACTCATAGTGATTATAAACAACATTGTCTAGTTTGTCCTTTGGCTAAGCAAAAGCAGCTTCCATTTAAATCCTTTAACCATATGTCTGATGAATCCTTTTCTGTTTTTCATTATGATATATGGGGTCCTTATCAAGATCCAACCAATACTGGACATAGATATTTTGCTACAATTGTTGATGATCACAGTAGATATACATGGATATATTTACTGAAACATAAATCTGATATCAAGGGCATTATTCCAAAGTTCTATACTTTCATTCAAACTCAGTTCAACAAGAATATAAAATGCTTCAGATCAGATAATGCAAAAGAGTTGGATTTTAAAGATATTTTTGAGGAAAAAGGCATAATACACCAAAAATATTGTGTTCAAAGACCACAACAAAATTCAGTTGTGGAAAGAAAACGTCAACACTTGTTGAATGTAGCTAGATCGTTGATGTTTCAATCACAAGTTCCTATTTGTTACTGGGGTGATTCTATCCTAACTGCAACATATTTGATTAATCGAATTCCTTCCAAAATTCTTGATTTCAAGACACCATATGAGTTGTTACACGGTAAGGCTCCAGGTTATAAACA
Source organism: Lactuca virosa (assembly GCF_052849685.1). Taxonomy (NCBI): domain Eukaryota; kingdom Viridiplantae; phylum Streptophyta; class Magnoliopsida; order Asterales; family Asteraceae; genus Lactuca; species Lactuca virosa. The sequence continues at coordinate 342,995,448 of NC_136433.1, forward strand.
CATAAGGGTTTTTGGATGTTTGGCATATGCATCTACTCTACCATCTCAAAGAACAAAGTTCACTCCCAGAGCAAAAGCTTCTTTTTTTTGGGATATCCTCTTAATATGAAGGCCTACAAACTTTTTGATCTTGAAACAAATCAGATTTTTTGTTCTAGAGATGTTGTTTTCCATGAATTCATATATCTTTTTCAAGACAAAACATTTTTAATGACACCCCAAGATCCTTTTTCCAATACCGAGTTACCTATTCCTTTTAATGAATCCATTCTGTAACATCCATAAAATTCAAGCCGATTTAAAACTTTTTAAAACATTTGAAACCATTAAGTTATTACAGTTTGTTTTCAAAATAGTTTAATCATCAGAGTATCCCCAGAATCAAATCATAAAATCATGAAATATGAGGAGTTGTACGATCACGTCTTCGCCTTCCCACGTGTCACAACTAGCATTTTAGCTAGGAAATTCTATTCTCGTGTAACCACTCAACTACTGTAAAACATATACACTAAGTAAATATCACTCAGTGCTTATTTAAATTCACTTTTCATGTTCAACAAATAGTCTGGAAACCCTAGGAATCCCTGTTTAAGTCCATGTTGGACTAGGATTTCCTTATTGGGCCTAATGGACCAATAAGCATTCAATCCAACTATTTTGGGTTTGGAAACCCTATATGGGCTCTAAATGAACCCATATTCATAAAACCTAACATTTTGAGCCATAATGGGTCTGAAATGGATTAGTTTACCTCCATTGAGCCTTGTTGGACCATAACAAATCTAATTAACCCTAATGGGCCCTAAACCCATTCTTTTATGCCATAATAGGCCGTGAACTCTCATAAAGGGCCCAATTGGCCGAGAACCGTCCATTTGGGCCCCATAATATCGAAATCAAGCACTAAAGGCCCAAACCACTCCTCCATTCTTCTCTTCTTTCTCCCTCTCGGCCCAATAACATGTTGGATTAATGTCTAAGTCCATAACTATATTTGGTATGTACTTGACCCGACCCGACATGGTCCATTTGGGTTGCACTTCAGCGACACAATTTATATGGATAGTCTTTTGAGAATAGTATATTTATGATTTATATTAATATATTATAAGTTCTAATATATTAATATGGAATCATATTATTTAATTAGTATTGATCAAGAATTAATTTAGAATTAATTAAGTGATCAAAAAGAACTAATTAAATATGGACTCTTATATATATGGAATGGGCCAAGTTCATTTAGGTTGGGCTAAGCTTTCATGGATGGTCCATGGAGCTTTTAACCCATGGATCCTATGTAAATGAAAGGTCATGGGTATTAGGGTTTACATGGATGTAACCCTAATCCTCCATAATATATAAAGGGGTCCTTGGCTCACAAAATTGGCACAAGTGTGTGAAAATAAGAGTGGGCCGATTTTAGTGTGCATACATATTCTCTCAAGTTCCTCCAAGGTGTTTTGGTGATTTGTGATTCCATTTGAGGCTTCCACACTATTGGGGCTAAGCTCTTAAAGCTTGAAGACATCAAGCTACATCAAAAGGTATGTCATCTAACTAGAACTTTGTAGTATAGGTGCTTCATAATATGCTAGTTAGGATGAAACCTTGGAATAGTTAATATTTGCATGTATAATAGAGAAAACATAGATCCAAGGTTTATAGGGTTGCATGTACACCATAGGAGTGTTAGAATGTTCAAAACCCAACAGTGGTATCAGAGCCAGGTTGTTTTCTGTTATATTGATGCAAATGTTTTATTTTCAAGTTGGAAAAAAAAGGAAAAAAAAACATGACGTTTGTCAAATTTTAAGATAATTACTTGTTTTGTGAAAAACGAATTATTTGTAAAATTTGAATCATTTGTTATATGAGTTGAATTAGGTCAAATTTAGTAAAAGATAAAATGATATGATTATTTTATTAGTTTTAAAAGTTTGATCTAAATGTTTTAAGGAGTTACATATTTTGTCATAAAATTTTGGAGCTCAAAAGTTTTTTTTTTAAAAGTTGTGATCTTAAGGGTTTTTGAAACTTCCATAAGTTATGGATATGAAAGTTTTTTTTTAAAAAAAAAATTTTGATTCAAAGTTTTTATGGAGTTACAAAATTTGGTGTTAATGTTTTAAAGAATTCCATAACTTGTTCTTAAGTTATGGAACATGGAAAGTTTCATCATAAAACACCATTAATTCCATAAGTTATGGAATCCAAAGGTTTTCAAGAATTACAAAACTTGCCCTCAAGTTTTGCAATTTGAGAAAAGTTTTTTATGAAAAAAAGAATTGAATTCTAAAACTCTTGGGTTCATAACTTAAACAATTAATTAAATGGTTTTAATTTTGAGTTTAATAATTGGAATTATGATGTTTTGTTGAATAGTTCAAATTAACTCTTATGGACTTTATTAATAGTTAATTAAAGCGTTTAATTAAAAGAGTATTATTAATCCATAAATATATGGTTTGAGTTTAATTAAATTAAAAGTCTAGTTTAATTAATAGATTAAACCACCAAATATTTTAAATGTCTAAAATACACCCTTATACTATTATAATATTAAAGTTTAATATATTATATGTATAAGAACAAGTCGTCTTACCATTAGTAGGCCTCATTCACGAAGCCGGTCTATAAGGGGGGTATAAGGTTACTGCCTATAAAATGGCAGTTTAATGGGTGTCCACTCTCACTCACCGCTTCCTTGACCGGTGGAGGGTCGTTAGCCGAACAGGTAGGACAAGGACTATAATTCTCCCTTCATTAAAAGTATTAATGATAAATACTAAGTAACTAAACCTTTTATTAATTCCCAATCTTAGTTACTTAGGAAAATGTGAATAAGGTGCTAATCCATGAAATTACACTTTGCACTTTGTTTAAACCGTTAGTGGAGCGTGTGTGGTTAACCGGTACACTAACCTGGATTTAACAAAGTAGGCAAAGGGTAACTTAATATTTATCATAGTATCGGTGGAGCTCGTGTGGTTAACCTGCACATCGATTGAGGGGTAAATATTAAGGGTACCAAATATATTTGCATGGTTACTTCACACCTTGTTTTGTGATCCTCGGCATCCCAATCACAAAACTTGAAGGGCACACTCGAGATTGAAACATGCCATTGAAAAGTTCAATGAATCTCAAAAGATCTAGGAGTTTCAAATCCAAGTAAAAAACCTAATTAAATTATTTCGTTTTTTATGGTGGAAATTGGTAAATCGTCATTTACCTACCTTCAACTATTTTATAACTCGGATTACGGCATCCCTCTTCCAGTTATAAATAGGTTGTTGGATCCTAGCCTTAATATTTCATATTGGGTGTTATATTAAGGACTTTAGATCAACTATCTTGAATATCTCCCAAAAGATGTCGAGTTCAGACATCTATGATCTTCCCAAATCTCTTGGAACTTTACTTCCTCCACCTCCTCCAATTATTCTCCCTAACCCACAAGTTCAAGGTCACTCAAGCCCTAATGGCAATCAAGGTCTATGTGTGATCACATCTTAGAGATGAAGTCACATATTGACAAGCCGGGAGAGTTGGGTTTCAAAGTCTTGAGAAAGTTGGATGTTCAATCACTTTCTAAGTCATATAGTGACTTCCTTTGGGACTACTATGATACAGACTATGACATGAACCTTAATGATCATATCTATTTGCTTGGTGCTGCTGAATCAACAATGATTTGGAACGATAGTGAAGCAAATTTGATTAGAATATCAACTTCCCAAAAACTTTATGGACAGTGACAATGGTGACACTGGAAATCCAGAAAAAGCATTCTCTTCCCAATGGAAAGGGATTGGCCATAGTCAACCCGATTGACCAAATGGTAAAGAGAAAGGCTAAGTCTGAGATAGTCTCATTACCAAAGGGTCCATATGTTTATTTTGCCAAAGGAAGGGGCGTTGATTGCAAAGCTGCCAAATTTACCTAAGGATGTTAAAGTCAATAAGTTTGACTCTACATCAGGTAGAGCCCATTATCTAACTCTGTTAAGTTCTATTATGAGATCCTCATTACATGATGTGACTGGGTCACATGTTGATGTTTTAAGAATCAAAGAATAGAGAGAAATCTTAAAGGAAGTATATGCTGATTCTGATCGCGAAGGTGGATTTCGATCGCATCAGAATTTTGAGCAGTTGCTTAAGAAGTTATGATATATTGCTAAGGAATAGATAACAACAATTTTCCATGTGGATTGTAAGGATAAGTTTTTCCGCAAAGTTTTAAAATAAAAGAAAATTGTTTAATTTTGTTTATTTGAAGTATCCTTACAATGGCATTTGTGGAAAATTGTTGCTTATATGATTCCACTGACAGCAATATTGGAAAATGGATTTGATTCTTTCATTTGTGGTAGTGTCTAAATTTACCAAATCAGGAAAGTTCCTCATCACCCAAGTTTCAATTGGACCGAAACTTGGAATCATGCAAGTTGAATAGTATGATGAATGAGAACTTTCAAGCATTGGAAAATCAAGACTAATTACTTGTTCACATGGATGTGTGAGTCAAGTGAAGGACTAAAGGGATCGAGTACATATTCTTGTGCACTGGTCATGTCCACCATAAAGCTAGTTAAGACTATTTGATTTGCTAAAGTTTAGTAAATATGGTTATACTTACAAGTTTAAGTATAATTCTGAAACATTGAAAAAGTCTCAATGTATGACAGAACGAATGGGAAGAATCAAATTAGGCAGAAAGATAAAAGTTTCTCAAATCTGAAAAGATGGGAGAGTACTTTATTATCATGTTTGTGATCATCTTAATGATTTAGAAATCATATCACAATTAGTCATCTAAAGGTCTTCTTAGTGCATTCTTATGACTAAGAAGAGGAGTCATGAATTGTTGAAATGGTTAGATCAGGACGATGAGTCATACTTCGTTCCAAAACAATTCTTAGAGTCATACTCCAAGATTGTAACTTGAGTGACATATCTTAAAGAAATGTTTAAAACACTTGTCAAATGTAAGAGTAAAAGTGTCCTACTCTTGTACATTTGAAATTGGTAAGTTGTGATGTTTTGGATAAAACAAAGACCAACTAAGGCCAATTGTGTGAAGTGTTTGTCTTGATAAAGAATCCGCACTATCTCTTGAATATTTGGCAAGATAGTCTTATATGTCAAGAGGATAGTGGGAGTCTTAAAGATCCTAAAAAGAATTTCAAGAACTAATCAAGAATAAAACCTGAGGTTCTTCACTAGCACACGACTTGAGGTTTATAACCTATCGTGTTGACATATTCTGTGCCCATTCCAGTTAAAGTTGGCTTTGCATAGGAGTTCTGAAAGTTCTCAATTGGTTGCATAACAACTTGGAAGCAATGGCAGGCCCTGAACTGCCAGGTGGCAAAAAGTTAAGATTGCATAAGTTCAGTCCATATGAGTTTGGATTTGTCATTATCCTTGTCTTGTGACTATAGTTTTGACGATTCACATGGATAAGAACACATACACCATAAAATCTAAGGGTCATAAGGTTTCTCTCCGATTCATGAAAATGATGGTGAGGAAACACTTCCACCAAGTAGATTTGAAGCAGATGGCAAAAGGTCTAAACAATTGAGACTATGATTACGGCATCCCTTTTCATAGTTCTGAAATTGTTTAGACACACATGCATGCTATATAAGGAAAGGTGTATGATTTTGATAAAGTTTTATCAAAGCATCTCGTATCAGAAATCTGAACTTTGGTAAGAAAGTCAATAAAGTATTGATTTCTAGAAGTCCAACTGATTTCTGAGTACATGTCAAAGCTAGTGGGAGCATAAGTGTTATGCTAATAATCATCATGTAAGTGGGAGCATGATAATTATTGTTAGTGTTGCAAGTTAGCAATGTTAATTATAGAAAACAAAAGTTTCAATTCGTGAGGCTACAGGGATTGAAAAAGTTGTTTTGCTATAATTAAGGAAGAGGATATACTTCATTTCAGTTCTAAAGGCTTAGATTGAGACCTTAATCATCTTTAGTCAAGAATATATATATGAATTTCATGTTGGATTGGTTCAACTTAAGGAAATTCTATATATTGCGTTCTCAAAATTCGATTATGATTACGACATCCCTCTTCATAGTCAAATTTTGAAAACATGGCAAATAAAAATATTGTAGCAAAAGACTGGTCTAGAATCATGTCTTTATGTGAGACATCATGAATCGTGTACCATTTGCTTTGGGTACAGGATCGATTGCATGTGCTATAATATTTGTCATTTCTAAATTTTTCCAAATGCCCAGAGGCATTAAGAAGGGAAAAGGTCTAGAATTGGATATGACTAAAATGATTAAGCAATTGTCGAGGACAATCTGAGGTTTACCAAAGATTGGTTGCTCAGGGACAGTTGGAAGTATAGTGCTAATTTTGGAAGGACCATATTGACATATTCTGAAAAGAGGCATCTCTTATTCAGAAGTGATAGTCAAAATGAGAATATGGAGTTGTCTCCATAGGTGGAAGTTATCTGTGTAAGATTAGAAAACTTAATGCAAGAAGCATGTCCAAAGCAATGTACTTTGAATATGAGACTTAGTTTCCATGGAGTTGATCTCCATTGGAATACCTTATAATGACTGTTGACAAGTCTTTGTGACTTTGTACATATTCATTACAGGATGGTCAGTGCATATAAGTTTAAAATCTAAACAGATTTCGATAAATGATAGGAATTTGAAATTCTCACATTTTTCAATAAGGATTTGGGAGTGTGAAATTAGAATCATTGAAATTATGTTCAATTGGTTTATTTCACAAAGTAAGGATCATAGACAAACATAGAGTGCATACTTGGTGTATGGCAAAGCTATTGTTTAAGAAAAACATAGTGTACATGCTTGGAGCATGGGACAACTAGTGTTTTTAATTCAAGTATAAAGTTGATAAAACCGAAACAATGAATAATGAGTAATCAGTATGGTGATAAATAAAAGTGTTTATTTATATTCATAGGGTTTGATACCATATTTGATTCATTTATTCTTGTGTTTCACTTTACATGTTTTGACTTCCAGAATAACTAAGTCGCTCTTCCTGAATGATTAAGTTATTCAAACCATCCACAGTCGGTCATATGTTGGAAGTAGATATGAATCAAGACTGTCATGGGTTGGTTTGTAGAGGTCCAAGTTGGTGGACAAAGTGGTGCTACAACACTCATGAGTGCTCATAAGTTCTGAGTATTGGATTCAACCCGCGCTCATTTGAATCACTTCATGGATTTTATCACGAGTGATCATGAGACGATAATATCTTATATTCTTCAAACCTAGAGATATGAGTTGTTACTATGAGTTGGTTATACATTGATTGCACGAAAACGCATTTGGTAACTTGATGTTATAAAATGTGCCTTTGTGTATGATTCAACAAGTAGTAGAACAAGCCATATGAGTCGAAGTTTATCCATTCCTTTTACCTTCGGGATAAAAGCGATATATGTGGGCCCCTAGATGATTTAGCGATGACACATGTGAGTGCTTGGCCAAGACAGGACTGATTTGATTTGTTCAATCAGTCAGTCATCATAAATCGAAAATCAGGAAACAACAAATGGACAGAGAGAATGGTTATAATCCATGTCTCAATCCATATGATATCTAGAATGGAGGAATATATGATCCCTTATCTAATGGACAAGTCATTGACAAGGTCAGAGTTCGACAGCGGCTTTAAGAGCTACGATTGCCAGTTAGGTTTTGAAGTCATACTCAATAATAGTTTTAGACTTATCCAAGTGGGAGACTGTTGGATTAATGTCTAAGTCCATAACTATATTTGGTATGTACTTGACCCGACCCGGCATGGTCCATTTGGGTTGCACTTCACCGGCACAATTTATATGGATAGTCTTTTGAGAATAGTATATTTATGATTTATATTAATATATTATAAGTTCTAATATATTAATATGGAATCATATTATTTAATTAGTATTGATCAAGAATTAATTTAGAATTAATTAAGTGATCAAAAAGAACTAATTAAATATGGACTCTTATATATATGGAATGGGCCAAGTTCATTTAGGTTGGGCTAAGCTTTCATGGATGGTCCATGGAGCTTTTAACCCATGGATCCTATGTAAATGAAAGGTCATGGGTATTAGGGTTTACATGGATGTAACCCTAATCCTCCATAATATATAAAGGGGTCCTTGGCTCACAAAATTGGCACAAGTGTGTGAAAATAAGAGTGGGCCGATTTTAGTGTGCATACATATTCTCTCAAGTTCTTCCAAGGTGTTTTGGTGATTTGTGATTCCATTTGAGGCTTCCACACTATTGGGGCTAAGCTCTTAAAGCTTGAAGACATCAAGCTACATCAAAAGGTATGTCATCTAACTAGAACTTTGTAGTATAGGTGCTTCATAATATGCTGGTTAGGATGAAACCTTGGAATAGTTAATATTTGCATGTATAATAGAGAAAACATAGATCCAAGGTTTATAGGGTTGCATGTACACCATAGGAGTGTTAGAATGCTCAAAACCCAACATAACAAACAAAAAAATGAAGAAAACAAGAGTATTGTAAGCTTGCCACCTAAGTTTTATCTAATGGTAATCTAGGCAAAGAAACTCACATATAACTAAGCATCTACACCCTTAACCATTATGTATTAACCTCTTGATTCTCTCTATTCCATCTCTTTTAATTATGGCCAAGAATCACAACTCATCCCACCATCTTCAGCTTCTTTCAAACACTCTCAATAACTCACTTAAGAACCTTCCTTTCCTCTCTAAATTTTCGTGAGTTGGAGCAAGATTTCAAGAGTTTTCATCAAGGTTTCAACCTTTTGGTAAGACATTATCATACACTAGTTGTATCTTCCATTCCTATGTTAAAAACTCCTTCTCATATAACTTTATTTCATGATCTAACTTCCTAGAACCCTCTAAGTTCGAAAACTTCTTCAAGGTGTTGCTAGGGCCGAAAATCTCCTCATATCATCACCAAAAATCGAATCCAAAACCTCAAGGTGAGTTCATACCCCCTTGTTTTCGGTTTTTACTTGTTTTTGGGGGGAGAATACAAGTGTTATGTGTTGATCTATGTGTGTTTGCATGTTATATGTGATTTCCTTGGTTTGTTTTGTGAGAATTGTGTTAATATTTGTTATATCTCGAGATCTATAGCAAAAGTGTGAAAGATTCATAAACAAGAACATAATAAATGACATAATACAAAGATCTAAGAGTATTTATGGTTAAGAAGTGAAAAACAAAGCCAAAGGTTTTATAAGTGTCATTTTAGCAAAAATAACAAAGAATTGGTTAAAAGATGACAATTTCGGTTTTATAAGGGTTATATGGTATTTATTTATATAAAATCTGATTTCTATGAAAATAATACTTTTCAAGGGGTCAAAAATATAAATTTTAGCTTATTGGGCTTACAATTGGGTCTCACGGGTTTTTGGGCCCAAAATTGCGAAAATGAAGAGTTTTGGAGTTGAAATTGTCAATTCATTAAAGTATGAGTCTAAAAACGTAAATAAACCAATTCAGGGGCTGAAAATGTCTTTTATTCCTAAATTGGGTTAAAAATGTAAAGTTTTTGGAAATTGGGCCAAAAATGTAAAACTTACGGAATTTGGGCCAAAAGTGTAAACTTTTTACAAATAAGGGTTGGAAATGGCAAATACAATAGTTTTGGGCTGAAATTATATTTAAATTATGTTTGGGCCGAAAATGTCAAGAAAAATGGTTTAAGGACCAAAAATGTCAATTTTCATCAAAAGTGACTAAAAGTGTCATTTTTATTAATAAGGGGCTGAAATGGTCAAATCAATATTCTGGGTCAAATGGGCTAATATTTAAACTATTGGGTCAAGAATATTAAATTTATAACGCATGGTTTTTAAAATGTTTATAGATATATATACATACATAACCAAAGCTTCGTTATAAATCAAACGTCAATGTATTTTTTTTTACATCGCGAATAAACATTTGGTATACAACAAAACCTACACTACAAACTTAAAATCGATAAACAGATAAATGATACAATGATTTGGGCCCAAAATCTTCTATTTGTGCTATTGGGCCTTTGTGGCCCAATTTCATGATTATTGGGCCCAATATATTCAAACATGTTTATTGGGTCTTGGTGACCCAATTACATACCCAATGGGCCTGTATCAGCTTTAACATGCTATTGGGCCTTAGTGGCCCATTTGCATTGCTAATATGGCCCTAAATATTCATCATATGCTTAATGGGCTATAACGTGTCCGTAGCATTCTCGACAGCCTATAATAACACACATGATTAGTGGGCCACCGTTGTCCTCTTTCGTGTCTGTTAGGCTTACTTCATATTCACGTAAACATCAATCGGGTTGTAAAACAATGTTATTCAATTTCAATGGGATTTAGTGAGAAATATCGGGTGGCACCAATAAGTGTCGGCCGTAGCCTGTAGTTATAATCAGAGTCTCCTGGAGGGAGAGCGAGAGTTTGTGTATAGATCTATACGGGGGTGACTCCCCCACACCTGAGCTGTTCGCTACAGTTAGACTAGGCCAGTCTAGGGTGACAAAATCTTGATCAAAACCGGCGTTTGGAAAAATGCCAAGACAGACGAATTAGTCACTATTATGCATGGTTATAACGACTCACATAGAGATCCGTTACCATCTAAGTATTCATGGGAAATCATATTCATACAATGTGGCCATACAAAGTGATTCACACGATAATACAAAACTATCATACTATCTAAATCGGAAAACGTCGGGTTTTCCGGGAAACGACGTCATTCATTTCTACATACATCAACTTTAATACAAGGAACAATTATGAAAGTCATTCACTTCTATATGTTTTGAAATCACATACATATACACATATTGGATCACCATCATGTCGTAAACAGTTTTATTACAGGAAATATCGGATTTTCTGGGTTTTACAAATAATACAAAACTTTTATATTAAACATGCTTATGAACTCACCAACATTATAAATGTTGACCGTTTTCAAAATAACTTGTATTCTCAGGTAACCGTTAGAATGAAGAATCATCAAGTGTGTGTTTTCGAAATTTCTTTTGTGTAATGTCAATCATCAAAATAATTTATGTTTTGGATTATGTAATGTAAACAATATACTTGATGTGAACAATGTCAGTTGTAATGTATTAATGCATGGTGATGTTTATGTTATGTTTCATGTATATTCATTGTGATGATATTTCAATTTAAGTCACACGAGCCCTCGGACGTTTCCGCCGTCTGGGGGTGTGACACCGCGATCATCAGAATTACCTGAAACAATAATCGATAAATGTAAACTCGAAGGCTTAGTGAGTTACCTCCAAAATATCAACGTCGTACCAATATAGCCATATCATATAACAAATACCAAACAGCATGCATACGGGATCAACAGTAAGCCTGAATTGCCCCTATCGGGCCTGCAGTCTCACTGGCCCACTCTCAGAACCTTCAGCATGTTTGGTCCGCCCACCCGTGCCTTCAGCCTGTCTAGACCGTTCTCCGGGCCTTCGGCCTGACTAATATGCCCCTAGGGCCTGCAGTCTATCCGGTCCGCCCTGGGTCTGTTGGCCTTCAGCACAAAGCAGGACCGCCTCAACCCAACCAAACACAATATGTCGACATATAAACAATCATGATCAAGTAGGTACATAATACAGGCAACAACAATCATACAGCTCACTACTGCCTACTAATCCTCAACCACATACAGTCCCGCTACCAGTTAACCCCCATAGAATGTGTAACCATAAGTAACCATAGGTAAGATAGCCACCCGAACAGATAGTCCTACTCTAGAGCCACAATCAAACAAGGAACATGCAAGAGAGCCTAGACCAAGAGTTCTCAGGCTATCCTACGTGACCACCGACAGTCCCTAAGGGCACTCCATGGATGATAACCAACAAGCACAGATAACATACAGATCTACAGATCACTAACACAGCAACCATCCTATAACCAGGATATTGATCTAACCGATCTCTAACATAACAACCATTCTATAACTAGGATACTGATCTAAATAATCACTAACATAGCAACCATCCTATAACCAGGATACTAATCTAACCAATCACTAGCATAACAACCATCCTATAACCAGGATACATATCATAAAGCATAACGTGCAATAACCCGTATACAAATCCGATAAGGGTCGACATTGGTGTCGTAGACCCTGTCAGTATAGTGAGGTGGGAACTCACCTGACACTGCTGAAGTCCCGCGGATGAAACTCCAGCTGCTGGTTGACAGATTCCCAAACTGCCAACATCAAACAATACCCAATTAATAATTGGGTTCCAAGCCCAAGGTCCAACTCACACTCCAAAGGCCTAATAGTCAAGTAATGGGCCAAAGCCCAACATATGGCCCAATTTTCCAAATTAGGCTCAGACCTCTACATGGTCTTTCCTTAAGGCCCATCCATTAATTCTAGTCCAAACTATTGGTATACCAATGGCCCAATGTCTTATAATCATCAAGGCCCAGCAGAAAGGCCCAACTCAAGGCCCAAGTGAAAATAGGGTTTTCACATGAAATGAAAATTAGGGTTAAGTGTTCCTACTTAACCCATTAACGACTTAATCCATTAAGTTCAATATTGTCTTAGGTTAATTTGCACATGATTATTAATTAATATTTTAAGTTTAATAAATAATTCTCGTGCATTCCCAATAATTCCAAAATTTGGGTTTCATGACATTAGAGTTTTCCAAACCCTAATTAGGGTTTCCAACCCAATACTAGCCCATTAGTCACATGGTTGGGCTTTTAGGTTAATTAGGGCTTCATTGGGACCATTAGGGTTTCATTGGGCCTACTTTGTCCAAACATCCCAAACGAATCAAAACGCGAACGAGGCACACCGCCACCCAACACGGCGGCTGGTGGCGGCAGGAGGCAACAGCCACCACCTCACGGTGGTGGTTATAAGCTTTCTATTATTATTCCGGCCGATTACAATACATTACAACACAATCCAAATAACACATTACTAAAAACACACACACACACACACACAGCCGCTCTGTGGCGGCAAGTGGTGGTCGGAGGTGCTAGCCACCACCTTACGGTGGTGGTGGTGGCCCTCTTGTGTTTTCCGGCCAAGATAACCACACACACAAACAGAAGAACACACACCCACACGTCTTTTATTCATGAAAGGAACCCAGCCACCGAGGGTGGCGTAAGGTGGCGATGACGGCGTGAAACGGCTGCAGCAGCGGCGAAGAATACCGGTCACAGTGGAACAGCCGCGTGGCGGCGACGGCCACGTCAATCCAACAACAGAGGAACAAGTGGCGGAGGGCAGCCGGAGCGCAGAAAAGTAGTTGCTCGGAATAGCAGCGGCAATGCGACGGACCACAACGAAACAGAAGACGAAGAAGGGTGGGCGACTCCCACCGGAAACAGCAGCAACGACAGAAAAAGGGTGTCGTTCAGTCTCGTTGACGGCAACGAAACAATCTACGTCGGCGATCGTTGATGGCTCACCCCCGGCGACCAAGATGTCGACTGGAAAAGGCATTTGTGGCGTCTGGCGTCGGTGTTCACAGTTCCAAGCGGTCTTCGGCGGTTCTCTTTCAGCCGTTCACGACGTCCGGCAGCAAAATCGAAGTGGTGGTGCCCGAACTCGACAAGACGGCAGCGCCCTGAGGTGGTTGATGAAAGAGTGAGGCGGCGGAAAGAACATACCCGGTGGCTGCATCCTTAGGGTTAGGGTTAGAGAAGGCAGTGGGCTTATATACCCCAACTCCCTTATAACATTTTCCCATAGTAACGAAATCAGCCCCTCCATCTTCTTTTTCTTTCAATTTTAATCCAAAAGTTACCAAACAACCCTTCCTATACAAAACCCTTTTCAATTTAGGTCCAGAATTTACCTTTCAGCCCCCAGCTTCCAAAAATCTTTTCAATCTAAGCCCAACATTTACCAAACAGCCCATGTCTTCAAAATCCTTTGCAAAATAAATCCCGAAATTACACTTTAACCCCCGGAGATTCAAATCTTGTCATTTGGCTCCCCGAAACCAACACCCCGCTAATTATTATTTGATTTTGGGCTATAATAATATGAAATAATAATAAAAATTACTTCCCGGGGTTTCTGGTTTATTATTTAATCGTTCTATTTTAAACGGGATGTTACAACTCTCCCCCACTTAAATTTGATTTCGTCCTCGAAATCGTTTCTTATCATTCCTTACATGCCAGACAACTTGAACTACAAATCCACAATCCCGAGCATAACCCCAGCCTTCCCAAGGTAATCCAAACTAGCCCTAATAAGGTTTTAAAACCCGAAAATGGATGAATTCCCCGCATTATGATCACATTACTCAATCTGGAATATGTAGTCTCGAGATGGTCTGGCTCACTGACGGACCGCCCACACTGAATCATTGCCGAATTCATTGCACTTACTCCCAACTGGCTACTCCACCTCTGATAACTGGGGTTCCTACTAGAAGACGGAGTTACAGACCAAATTTCCCTGCAGTACATTTATACTTGAGAGAAAACTCATCCGGAATACCGGACTTCTGCCCGGTTGCTGAGCCAGCAAGCGATCTTACAATCGTTCCACGTGATTCCCGAAGGAAACTTTGACTAGTAATTACTGCCCTAGCTATATCGCCGTTCATGGCTCCATCAATCCTTTTAGTCTATCCGATCATAATAGTCTGACTACCTGTCGCCATCAAATCACATACGAAAAGTGAACGCTACCAGAATACTGTAGTCTTACATCATGCCCGGTCCCCGACGACCTACTGTTACCTGATTCCAATCATGTTGTGGTCTACCTACCATCTTGCGAACTGGCACCTTGACCTAATCATCTTAAAGAATCCATGAATGCTACGGTTACCCCCACAGTCTTACAACACTTTTGCCCTAACACAATCGCAGCCCGATACCTTACCCTCAATCTATCAATCCAAAAACCCTCAGAGTCGAGCACACACACTCGACCGGACATCCGAACTGAACTCAATTCTTGACTGGAATCCCAACCTGATTTCCCCAAATTTTGCTATCAAACACCAATAAGACGTGATTCCCATGCTGGGGAGTTTTACCACACTCCCAACTCACACAACACTCAAACCAAACAGCCACTTGGGCCGCCTTTCTCCCTGATGGGAATGCAAAACTTGTCCCAGTTCTAAAACCGCTCCTACTTCTGAATCCCAGGATAATTCTCCCTCACTTAGATTCGACTAAGTCTTCACAATACATGAAAGTTGGAGAATTCGCCATCGTCCCCACTTTCCAACGATCGATCCGATGATAACCAATTTTTTCCAACTAGAGCTCCATTACCAGTAAAACCCAAAGAGTGCAATAGATCGCACAATCAATCCTCGCCGCCCGATACAAGAGATCCAAGGCGAATCAGATTTTAGCTCCTATGGGTAGGGACAGTAATCGTGTACGCCTCACAAAATACTCATGCCAAATCGACCCACCTGCGCTCACCAACACTGAAATAATGTCGCCGACCCTTGCGACTAACTGACCCCGAGCTAGAGTACAACCTGATCCTGGGGTCACAAGTCTACTCACTCCTTCGAGCTCGAAAACTGGAAGGGCACAATCATTGCCCTAGAAAATGACATTCCAATCCATCAATTAACCATTCTACTTCCAGCTGCAAAACCCCAGCTAAACAAATCATCACTCCCTTCAAAAGTCCCCGGGGCTCGCATCCCGGCCTCGAGCAAAACCCTCGAAGCCTCAAATCCAGAAACTCTTGTGTTAGTCTCTCCCGCTCAACCCGCGGAATGTAACGAGTACAAAACATCTCCTTGATCCCAAGTAATTGCAGCCCTCTGTTCATCAGAATATTGTGTACCCCACCCTCGATGATCGTTTTGTTAAGGTACTTCTTTGTTTATTACACTACATTAACTTTACGTGTGTGTGTGTATATATATATATATATATATATATATATATATATATATATAAAGGAAAATGTTTATATACCCTTAAGGGTATATAAACTTAAATATCCAAACTCACCATAATACATATTGTTTTGTTTGAGATATTCATTATAATATTGTTAAAATTCAACCCAACTTGATTTACTTTCAAGATTTTCGAAATTTCACTATTATCTTCCTTTTAGATCATATTTTTTTGCCAAACACGTACTACGTTATATATATTATAGTTGAAAATGAAAACTATATAAAAGGAAGGTAAATGTAAAATTTATAAAAATTTTGAAAGTAAATCCAATTAGAAGTTAAATTATAAGAACATTGGACAGTTACAATATATATGAAATACAAAACAACGTACTATAGAGAATATGGTGAATATAGATATCTAATCTTATATACCTTTAAGAGTATATTCACTTAGCCATATATATATATATATAATATATATATATATATATATATATATATATATATATATATACTAGTAATAAAAATTCATATAAAAATACATTATTTTACTATATAAAGATTGCGGTAAGAGGATTCACAATTAACAATTGGAGATGTAGATTCAAGATAATGTTCTCTTAGATTTTCGTGACAGTGGAAAAATATAATGTTCACTACGGTGAAGTAATAAACGATAATGGAGGAAATAAAATAGAAATGGTAAAAAATAATGGATAAAAGAAATGTTATCGAACAAACAAAAAACACACAGATTAAGGAAGCATTAATTACTACTGACTTTATTCAATAAAATGATAGTTTTGTCATTATGTTTCATTAAATGCTTAGTTTGTTAAGTAATAATGAAAGGTATTTTGGTAAAAATGTTATTTATTTTTAGAAATAGACTATTATTTTGGGACAAACCAAAAAGGAAAGATAACTATAATTTTGGGACGGAGGGAGTATTTACAAAGTGAAAACTAAATCAGATATATTTACTAAGTAAAAATAACATATTTTATAGTTTTAGTATATAAACTTAGGTGGGGCTTTAATGTATATTCCCTATCTTCATATATCCTTCCTAATAAATGAATAATTTTGTCACATGTTAGTTTCTCATTAATTTGGATACATATTATTTTTTTGGTATTTTTCTATTTATTCAAATATTCTACATATCTAGTACAATATTCTAACTTTCTAAAAATCACATTAAAATATTAGTGTAATATTCTATTAGAATATTTTACGTATTTTTAAAAAATAATGGTAATTTTTTTTTATTATTTTAGGTAATTACAGTTTCGAAAATAATAATTAAAAAAAGAATTTTTATATTTTTAATTTTATTTTGCATTTTAAAATTATTTTTAGATTTAATCTCACAGTCTCACAAAATTAATATGGTCTCAAATGAACAGAACTTCTATATATATATATATATATATATATATATATATATATATATATATATATATATATATATATATATATATATATATATATATATACTTCTTATTTCTTAAAACAAGGTTGTTACAATTGTTCTTAGTTCATTACACCACAGTAACTTTTGCATACCATGCAAATATCAAAACTTTATGCGAAAAAAAAACTTTATGCAAATAGTTTTTTCAGATGTTTTTATTCGGTTTAACCGGTTCAACCGGTTTATTTTGACCGGTTCAACCGGATTTTAGGGTCGGTTCAATCCTGTTCAGAAATCAACATAAAACCGGTCATAGTTGAACCGTTCCCTTCCCCGGTTCCCGGTCCAACCGGCCGGTTCAAACCGGTTTTTAAAACATTGATTTTACCCAATAACTATACAATGTAAGGGTGTTAATGGATTAATTATTTGTAAAGATCAACATAATACATACTGTATTACAATTTTCATATAAATGTAATTGCATTTATATGGCGTTAAGAGCGTCGGAATTTAAAATCAAATAAAGGGGTTGATTTCAAAGGGTCATAGGGAAGTAATTTCAGTAAAATTAAATATGCCAGGAGACAGGTAACATCGATGCAATGGTATACACATCGAGCTGTTAAATACTGGCGATAAAAATACTTAATTTATGCTCCGGAAACTTGAATTTCTCTCATTTAAATGTGAGAGAGTTCACCATAATGAAGCAACAAAACAAAAACTAAATCAAGTAAACGAATGTGCTTTCGATGTAGAGAATAAAAATGTTCCAAAACCACAAAAGATCAGACAACAGGTTAAGTATTGTAGACTTTATAAAGAACGGATAAATCCGGTGGCTGTTGGAGGTTTAATTTATGCTTTCGTTGACACGTCCGCCGGGAGCCGG
Organism: Lactuca virosa; assembly: GCF_052849685.1. Taxonomy (NCBI): domain Eukaryota; kingdom Viridiplantae; phylum Streptophyta; class Magnoliopsida; order Asterales; family Asteraceae; genus Lactuca; species Lactuca virosa. The sequence goes on from NC_136433.1 coordinate 343,013,721, forward strand.
CAAACGTAACGCCTATCAAAAGCAACGAGAAAGGCACATCGCAATACAAAGGAAATAAACAGAGATTTTGAATTACCGGCGAACTGTGGAGGAGGAAGGCGGCATGTAAGCCGTTGGAGAGCGATGGAAGGGATTAGTCCGGGTCTAGGGTTTTATAGACGCGCACACGATAAATAAATGACCTAAAACAAAGAGACACAGTTGCTATTTGGGCCTTTACATGTAACTTCACGATCACGAAGTTGTCTTTTGGGTTAACGTTCAAGGCTAATAAATAAAAAACAATATATTTGGGCCGATGCGTAATCCAATTTTTTTTTATAAAAAAATACTTACAGTTTTATAAAAGTTTTATTATGATCATTATAACATATAGAGGGCGTTTGGCACTGCTTTTAGAATGATTTTTTAATTTTTAAGTTTTTCAAAAAGTCAAAAAAGCCAAAAAAAAAAATATTTTGGTAATAGAAAAGTTCTTTTGAAATGACTTTTTGCAAAGAGTAAAATGAGGGGTTTCAAAAAATCACATAACTCCGATTTTTTGTGACTTTACATATAAAAGTTACACAAAAAGTCATTTTGCTTATCCAAACACATTTTAAATAGCATCTTTTGCAAAAAATCTTTCTACAAAAAATCATTCTACAAAAAGAACTTTTGATGCTCAAAAACAATCCCAAACACCCCCTAAATACATGCAATCTTCTATTTTTTCTAATAGGTTTCTTGATGTTTCTTCCATCGAATGGTACTTAAGCTCTTCCAAATAGTACTTGATTTCGTCGCCATAGTTCTTACCTAACAGCCTCGAGACATCACATGTTAGTTTGGTATAGTCTTGGTTTGTCCGATTGCCTTTTTGAGATAGGCAATCTCTTTTGTGAACTGTTTATCAAGTTTCTCCCACTCATGAACTCGCTTTTTCTCAACTTCGAAGAATAACCGCATAAATTTTGTAAAACACCACCCATGTTCGAAATAGTAATAAACTATGTTTCGGATGCTTTAACATCTTGGACTACTGATCGTGTGTTGTGCATAGTCTTTTTTTATGTCTTTTTTGATGGGTTTCGAGCCTCTTTAGATCAAACAAATGGCAGCGGAAACGAAAAACAATTATGATCTAAACTTGAAATCTATAGGATCTAAACTCACCAATCTATGTAACTTAGTAGAACTCTTAAGTAAAACATACATTTTATTTCTTAGATGATTTCTTCTTTTGTCTAGCCAATGGATTGAACTAAAGAACCCAAAAGAGAGTTCATCTTATGTGATCGCACCCAAGATGTAAACAATAAGTAGATCCAAGTAATCCTCGAACTTCAGGCACAAAACATAATCGAAGTCTCAATCATGTTCTTCGGCCACGTCGTGGGGATTAGATGGTCACGACGTGAGAACGACGATTCGGTATTCTTAGGATTTTTTAGGATTCCGAACTTTGATATCTAAGATGTATATTTCTCATGTGTCAAAACCGAATTTGCAGCCCCCTATTTATAGGGAGGTGATTTGAAACCCTAGAGATAAATACCAAAATAATAGTAATTATCTAAGTTATTCAAATCATTATGGAATATTCCATATTCCATTTATTTGCTATTGATTAATTAGATAATTTGTTAATTAACAAAACAAGTCCATCAAATAAATATATTTTCAGATCTGCTTCATTTTTGTTCTTGCATGTAACCCAAAAATGACACCGCTATTTATAGTAATATTACCAGGCTTTGTTATGACTATGGACACTAAACTCCATTAGCTCCTACTTACACTTAGACATTAACAATTGACCGGTCTAATACTTACTAGAAACAACAATTAGTGGCAGTCCAATACAACTATTGTACTTATAACAACTTTTCTATAAACAACCTTAAGACTAATAACTTTAAATTCCTTTGATCTTCATGATATATTAATATGAACTAGAGACATGGATCAATGGTCACTTTCATGGTTCAAGATTATGTTTACTGATACTGACTTGTGGTGACCTTTCAAACTAACTGTCGAATCTATTCAACTTAGTCTCAGCTTGGCCAAGCATTTGTTGTCAACACCAAATCAACGAGGGGACTAGAGATGTCTACTTCTCGATTTCTAGCAGAATGATCAAATAAACTTTGACTACATAGGTTAGTACTATTCCTCATGCAATACCTAGTCAAACCCTATATAAATGCTAGTTATAGACAACGTTGGGGAAAAACCAAGATACAACAGATTGTAGAACAAAAACTCATGCATCTCCATTTGAAGAATATGAAAATGTGTCGTCTTAATTTACTCATGACATGGTCCATAAATTAATCTTTAAGCGTGGTTACTCCAATACTTAAAATCTCCAATTTTCAAGTACTCATCAGTATTGGTCGCAAGGCTTTGTTATGTTCATCCCTATGAACAATCAACCAATATTATAACGATCTTAATTCACTACTATCTTCTAAGGGTAGTGCTTATTGTGGAATGTTCGAATAATAAATTATTCTAGAAGGGGTTCTAAACATGCAAAAAGTAGGAGCACGAATAATACGAATAATCATAGTAACTTATTATTAATAATTACCAAATCAAAATATCCAAAAATTCCCAAGACATATATCAAACTACAAATTGTGTTATCAAACTAATTCACTAGCAAATCTAATGTCAATAAACCTAGTATGAGCATCATGATTAATTTGTGATTGTGGTTTGATGAGTGGATCAGTTAGATTGTCTTCAGATGGAACCCGACTCACAATAATGTCACCATCTTCAACTAGCTTCCTTATAAGATGAAAATTTCTCTTTAATATGCCTTGTGCACTTGTGATCTTGAGGTTCTTTAGTTAAGGCAACTGCACCCTCATCATCATAGAAGATCTCAACCGGTTCAGCTATGCTTGGAACAACACCTAAATCATTGATGAACTTCTTGAGCCACACTGCTTCTTTAGTTGTTTCATCTATTGCTTGTAACTTCTCCAAGTCACTGCTCCTCCATTCAATGTGAACACAACACCATAATGAGATATTGAATTATCTCGGTCAGTTTGGAAACTTGCATCCACATACCATTTGACGCTTAACTCTTCTTCACCACCATAAACCAAGAACATATCTTTAGTCCTCCTAAGATACTTCATAATGTTCTTGACTGTAGTCCAATGACTTTCACCAGGATTGGCCTGATAACGACTTGTCGTACTAATAATGTATGAAACGTCTGGTCTTGTACATATCATGACATACATGATTGATCATATAGCAGATGCATATGAGACTCGACTCATTCTGTCCAGTTCTTCATTAGTACTAGGACATTGGTCCTTACTCAAAACTGTGCCACGTTGCATAGGTATAAATCCCTTTTAGATTCTTCCATCTTGAATTTCTTCAATAGTTTATCTAAGTATGTGGTTTGGCAAAGTCCTACTAGACGCCTAGATCTACCCTAATAGATCTTGATACCAAGTATGTAGCCAGCTTCTCCCAAGTCTTTCATAGCAGAACTTTTCCCATGCTTTTATACTATTAAATGTATGGATGTCGTTTCCTATAAGTAGAATGTAATCGACATACAAGACAAGAAAGACAACTACCTAGATCTAACATACACATAATGTTCATCTTCCTTTTTGTGAGAAACCAAACTCCTTGATCTTCTCATCAAAACAGATGTTCCACTTGCAGAGAGCTTGTTTAAGTCTATAAATGGACTTCTCAAGCTTACATACCATATTATGAAACTTAGATTGTACAAAACCTTATAGTTGAGCCATGTAAACATCCTCAGTTAATTTCCCGTTAAGGAAAGCAGTTTTTACATCCATTTTCCATATTTCATAGTCATGAAATGCAACAATGGAAAGTAGTATCCTAATAGACTTAATCATAACTACTAGGGAAAAGGTTTCCTCATAATCAATTCCTTGAGTTTGAGTATAACCTTTCGTGACCAGTCGAGCTTTGTAAGTCTATATGTTCCCGCCTATCTCAGTCTTTCTCTCGAATACCCATCTACACCTAATGGTTTTAAGACCAGATGTAAAATCAACCAAGTTCCAAACTTGGTTATCATACATGGACTGAATCTTGTTGTTCATCACCTCTTTCTATTTGCAGCCTCTAGGCTCGCCATGGCTTCCTGATAGTTGTGCGGCTCATTATTATTATCTACCGCCTCTTTCCTTTCAGTCACACCATTGTGTTGTGGTGTTCTTGGCGGAGCTAATTGTGAGACTATCCCACAATTTTTAAGATGATCGTAGAAGTCATCACCAAGTTACTCTCCGCCCATGTCAGAATGAAGTATCTTGATTTTCTTGCCCAATTGGTTCTCTAATTCACTTTGGAATTTATTGAGTACTTTAAATGTCTCAGACTTATTTTTAATCAAATAAACATATCCATATCTACTGAAATCATCAGTGAATGTGACAAAATATCTTTCACCATGCTTGGTGATGTGTCTAAACGGACCACATACATCCAAGTGGATGATGTCTAACAGATCTGCTCCTCTCTCACAGTTTCCTGTGAAAGGAGACTTTGTCGTTTTCCCAAGTAAACAACATTCGCAATCTCCATTAAACTCTAGGTTAAATGGTTCCAAGATTCCATCTGACTGGAGCTTGGTGATTTTCTTCTTGTTTATATGGCCAAGGCAACAATGCCATAAACATGATTTATCCAAAGTTAAACTAACATTTAAGATTAAGCTATTGTTTCTACTTACACCAATCACAGATTCATATATGTCATTGCAAGGACTTGCTTTAAAATAAAGAGCATTATCTTTGTAAACCAAAATAAAAGCATCATTATTATCAAATCCAAAAGTAAAACCATCCATCCACAATGCATAAAATGAAATAATGTTTCCTGCCATGTAAGGCGAATAGCAATAATCTTTTAAAACAACTAAAAAACTAGAAGGAAATGAAAGCTTGTAATCTATAATCTTGGTAACAACCACTCTGCTCTTGTTCCCTATGATCAAGTCAAGCTCTCTATTCCTTTGCTGTCTACTTCGACTTAGTCCCTGCACATCATAAAAAATATGGGTTCCACATCCTATGTAAAGTATCCAATTATTAGAAGTAGAAGTCGAATGTAATTCAATTGTAAACATACCTGAAGTGCCAACACCATTGGCATTATTCTTCTTAAGATCCTCCAGATACTTAGGGAATCTACGTTTCCAATGGCCCTTCTATTGGCAGTAGTGGCAAATGTCTTCCTTAGGATCATTTACATGTGGTATGTCATAAACGTCCTTTTTAGGGTTTAGAATTGAGAGCACCCATCTTTCCATTCCCTTTTCCATTAACATTGGGATGAAAGGACCTTTTTCTCTTGACACCACCTTCCTTAATAGCCAGAACAAAAGTGGTTGAACTTGTGTTCCTAGGTGGAAAAATGCTTTCTTTATTTATCTTGAGCATCCCATGTAACTCCATGATAATCTTCTACAAACCATTCATATAGTAGTTCATAGTGAACTACTTGTATGCACTAGTCAGAGAGTTAAGAATGACATCAATAGCCAATTATTGAGTAAATGGGAAGCCAAGATGTTCAAATCTGTCAGAGTACCCTTTCTGTTTTAACACATGGGCACTTATAGAACCATTCTCATGTTACTTGCAACTTATAATAGATTGCATCACCTTGAATCTCTTTGTTCGAGCTTGATCTTTAAACATGTATTTGAGCTGCTCATTTATGTCGTACGCCCCAAGGTTCTCATAGTTATTTTAGATTTCAGAAGACATGGTCGCCAACATCAGACACGAGACTTCGATCGAGTGATAACGATGTTTTTCATGTTTGCTTGCTTCTTATTCAGTAGCATCGTCAAAAAGCTCCTCTTCAAGATACTCTTCCAAGACATACTCCTTCCTTTCGTACCTCAAAGTGATCCTTCAGTTAGGAATTCAATGTACGTAGTTTGGACCAATGAGCTTATCCTGCGAGAGGAGTTGGAGTAGAGATAAGTTTGACGAAGTAGTTGGTGTAGGAGGAGGAGTAGCACCTGAGTTGTTGGTCATTTATTAAGAAAAGAAACATAATTAGTTTGATCAATAATATTTTTATTATAATTACCCAATAACAAATTATTAATCAAAATTCTAGGATGCATATTTGGCTTCACAATGTAAACTGGATTAGCCGAAAGTTACAAAATGAAGTTATTTAAATGGAAAAACTATTGACGATCTCAATTTATATGAGATTCCTAGAAAATGAGATTTATTGATTTCTATCAATAGCATGTTAATCTATTCTTAATGATCATTTAGCATTCATGACTAGATTAGCTGAGGATCATGAATCGAAATGGTGAATCCATCATGCAAAGTTAAAATGAGATTCGGCTTAAGTAACGCTTGAGAATCACGATCACCATACACATTTCTTTGACTATGTTCTACTTTTGACGAGTCGGTAAACCATACATGCTTGCGTCAACAAGAACATACATGTAACATCCTAATGTTAAGGTACTTCTAAATTCATCCCTATAATTTTATTTATGACATTTTAGTCCCTAAGTCCCAAGAGAAAGTGTGTTGGAGCCCTAGTGACATTTTCGTAATTTTGGCAGGAGGAGTACGTCATGCGTGCATGTGTGTACTTTGTGCGTACACTTATGTACGCGGGGCGTACTAGCTTAAGAAGGAAACCTTAATTTTTAGGTTTTGGGTGGTATTTAAGCAACATTGAGACTCATTTCTCTTCTCATTTCCAACCTCCATCAGCATATTCGTGTTCTCTTGCAGACCCTAGCCTCATTTGAGCTCTTGGAAGGTTTAGTGTGAGTTTTTGTGTGTTCCAAAGAAAGAAGAAGGTGGTGGTGAAGCTTTAAAGCTTGAAGCAAGCTTGGATCTGGGAGTTTTGCATCTTTCTCCATCATTAGAAGGTATAAAGTTCATACCTTGATGACTTATTTGCTAGATCTCTTTTTTGGGTGTTTTTATGTTACTTTTTGGTCCCAAAAGTCTCATCTTGTGCATGGTTTGTTCTTGTCAATTTGGGTTGTCCTTTCAGAACCTATGAGTGGTCCTAAGCCATAAAAACGAGGTCCCATTTGTTAGATTTGCTTCATGCATCTTGTAGAAGGTCTTAATTGAATAAGACCTTGTGTTAAGCACTTTTTGGACTTGTGAAGTCATAAAGTTGGAAACTTTATGATAGAGTGTGTTTGGATCTTAGATCTGAAATATGGACTAAAGTGCTTAAGCCATTAAGCACTTAATGAAGTTTGGAGGCTGCGGGGGTACACCCCGTGTATATAGGAGTATGCCCCACGTACTCGGTCAACCACCCCGATGGGTGGTTGTCACACCCCCGAACCAGACGGCGGAAACGTCCGAGGGCTCGTGTGACTTAAATTGAAATATCATCACAATGAATATACATGAAACATAACATAAACATCCCCATGCATTAATACATTTCAACCGTCATTGTTCACATCCAGTACATTGTTTACATTACATAATCCATAGCATAAATTGTTTGAGAGTCACAAAACATAACATCCTAACACACTTGGCAATTTTCTTCAGCTTATCTGTTACCTGAGAATACAAGTTATTTTGAAACGGTCAACATATATAATGTTGGTGAGTTCATAAGCAGGTTTGATATGAAAATGTTTTGTGTAGTTTGTAAAACCCAGAAAATCCGATATTTTCTGAAAAGACAATTGTTTACGAAATAGGTGTGATGATCCATAAGTATATGCGTGAATGATTACAAACGTGTAAAAGTAGCATGAATTCTTGCATTATAGTTATCGAAAGTGACAGTGATTAATGTTGTTCCCCCGGAAAACCCGATGTTTTCCGATATAAATAATATGATCGTTTTTGTATTATTGTATCATCACAACGAATAAATATGATTTCCCATGATTACTTAGAGGGTATTTGGATCTCTATGTGAGTCGTTATAACCATGCATAATAATGACTATTTCGTCTGTCTTGGCATTCTAGTGAAAGCCGGTATTGAAATTAAGATTTTGTCACCCTAAACTGGCCGAGTCTAACTGTAGCGAACAGCTTAGGTGTGGGGGAGTCACCCCCGTATAGATCTATACACAAACTCTCGCTCTCCCTCCAGGAGACTTTGATTATAACTACAGACTACGACCGACACTTATTGGTGTCGCACGTTATTACTCACTAAATCCAAATGAAATTGAATAACCTTGTTTAACGACCTGATTTATGTTTACTTGAATAAGAGGTAAGCCTAACAGATGAAGAGAAGAGGACTACGGGGGCCCACTAATCACGCATGTTATTATAAGCTGTCGAGTATGCGACAAACACGTTAGCCCATCACACATATGATTGATTTGGACCTTACTAGCAATGCAAATGGACCACTACGGCCCAATAGCATGTAAAAGCCATTGAGGGTCCATTAGGCATGTAATTGGGTCACCTGAGGCCCAATAAACGTGTATTATTTATGTTGGGCCCAATAGTCATGTTAATGGGTCACGAAGGCCCAATAAGCATGATTAGAAGTATTAAAGCCCAACCGATATAATGTTTACTTGTTTTGTATAATATTAATGTCGTAAGGTTTGTTTCACACGAATTGTTTAATCGAAAAGTCACCACATTCGCCAAATTGTTTTATAATGATATTTAGATTTATATATATATATATATATATATATATATATATATATATATATATACATATATATATATATATATATATATATAAGTTATTAAAAATTATGTATTTTTGACCCAAATATTTTAATATTAACATAATTGACCCAAAAATAATTGTTTGACCAATTCAACCCCTTTTCTAGTAAAAATGACAAATTTTACCCCTTTTTATGGAAAATGACATTTTAGGTCCTTAGATTATGTTTCTTGATATTTTCGGCCCAAACACTCACTTAAATCATGATTTCAGCCCAAAATAAGGTTTTGGACAGTTTCAGCCCTTTAATTAAAAAGATTTACACTTGTAGTCCAAATTTTCGCAATTTTTACAATTTTAGCCCAAAATCCAAAAACTTTGCATTTTTAGTCCTATTTGGTAAGAAAGACATTTTCAGCCCCTGAATTTTGTTTATTTATGTTTTAACTCATATTTTGATAAACTTGCAATTTCAGTCCTTTAAGTTTCATATTTTTCGCAAATTGGGCCTAAAAGCCGAAAAGCCCAAACTTTAGCCCATTAGGCTAAAATTTACACTTTTAGTCCTTTAAAAACCGTGATCTTCATAATAACTCATATTTTAAGTGATTTGACCCTTATAAAAACCGTAAATGACATCATTTCCTCCATCTTTTGCTTATTTGTCAAAAATTGTTCATAAATAGAATTTGTGTTTTGTTTTACTTAGTTTGAACTTGTATAATACTTTTGCCTTGATAATAATATGTATAAGATATCTTAGGTCACATATTTCCTTAACAAGGTTAAGAATCTCGAATAGATCAAGTTTCTAACACATAATCATCAAATAAATTCAAGAAATCACACATATCATACCAAAAACACATGGATCTACACATTTTACTTGTATTCTCCCCCATAAATCATGTAAAAACCAAAAACAAAGGGGTATGAACTCACCTTTGCTTTGTTGTTTCGGTTTTGAAGAAGAAGTGGAAGGATTTTTGTTCGTAGCACACCTTTGATGTATATCTCGAGTTTAGGAAGATTTCTAGGAGTATAAACACCAAAAACTTTGTTTAAAAGAATGATCTAACAAGAGAGTGAAGTTATGAAGCTTGGATGTGTAAAGACTTACCAAAAGTGATGATTATCTTGTAAAAATCCTCTTGAGGCACAAGCAAAAGCCTTGAGAATTTTTGGAGGAAGAAGGAGGATGATTTAGAGATGTTTGGAGAGAGTTTGGTGTAATGTGTGTGTGTGTTTGGGGCTCTCGGCCGAATAGAAGAAGAGAGGGAAGAAAGAGGTGGTGAAATGACTAACATGGATACATGAAGGATCTTGCATGGATACATGGTGTATAAAATGGAGGTGGCATCTCCAAGTCAACTCCCCTCCTCTATTTCCATTTCATTTCTTATTTTTTTTATTTATTGGATGATGGGCCGAGATTTTGGGCCAAGAAGAAAGGATAGAGTAGATTTGGTCCATTTACCTTAGCTAGAATATTTGGATCCTAAACATAGAATTTTTTTCGGCCCATTGGGCCCTTGGAAGCATTCACGGCCCAAAAAGAATAAAAGAATGGGTTTATGGCCCATTAGGGCTAATTAGATTTGTTATGGCCCAACAAATCCCATTGAAGGTAAACCAATCCATTTTAGGCCCATTATGGCCCAAAAAGTTAAGTTTCATGAAAGTGGGTTGAATTAGAGCCCAATTACGAGTTCTAAGCGCAAACTAGTCAAATTGGAGACTTATTGGTCTATTAGGCCCAACAAGAAAATCCTAGTCCTTATTGGACTTAAACCGGGATTTTTAGGGTTTCCAATCTTTTGTTGACTATTTGAAGTGTTGTATAGAGTGTTTGATGGAATTTTGTTGTTATTGAATAAACATCATGTTTTCAAGTCATGGTTACAATTATTGAAAATGCTTACATAAAGATAGAACTTCTTAGCCAATTTGCTAGTTGTGACATCATCCCCCCGCTAGAGGGAATTTCGTCCCGAAATTCTTTTTGGAGCTAGATTTGAGAATGCGAGAATAGGTGAGGGTACTTTTTCTTCATCTGGTCTTCGCGTTCCCATGTTAATTCCGGTCCACGTTTGGCGTTCCACCGAACTTTCACAATCGGAATGTGACTTTGCTTAGTACGCTTCACTTCCCTGTCCATGATTTCAACTGGTTCCTCGATGAACAGGAGATTCTCGTTGATTTCGATTTCTTCCAATGGGATGACGAGAGTTTCGTCGGATAAGCACTTCTTCAAATTGGAAACATGGAACACGGGGTGTACACTGCTGAGCTCGCCAGGTAGCTGCAGCCTATAGGCCACTGGACCGATTCGGGCAAGAATCTCGAATGGCCCAATGTACCGTGGGTTTAATTTTCCCCGTTTCCCGAAACGAATCACTCCTTTCCATGTAGAGACTTTTACCAACACCCGATCCCCGACTTGAAATTCCAATGGCTTTCGCCATTTATCAGCGTAGCTCTTCTGTCGGTCTCGTGATGCTTGAAGTCGAGCTCTGATTTGAACTATCTTCTCTGTCATTTCGCGTATGATTTCTGGTCCTGTTAACGCATTGTTTGGTGTCTGTCCTCTTGCTAGCTGGGTGTCACCTACCTCAGCCCAACACAACGGTGATCTACATTTACGACCATATAATGCTCCGAAAGGAGCAACTTTGATGCTTGTGTGATAACTGTTGTTGTACGAAAACTCAATTAGAGGTAAGTGGGTATCTCACGACCTTCCAAAGTCTATCACACATACTCGAAGCATATCTTCAAGCGTTTGAATGGTTCGCTCACTTTGACCGTCCGTCTGTGGGTGGTAAGCAGTGCTCATGTCGAGTTGTGTTCCCATAGCCTTTTGAAGTGATTGCCAAAAGCGTGAAGTGAACCTACTATCTCGATCTGAGATGATAGATATTGGCACTCCATGGAGTCTCACAATTTCCTTGATGTAGATTCTTGTCAGTCGCTCCATCTTGTATGTCTCCTTTATTGGCAAGAAATGGGCGGATTTTGTCAACCTATCAACTATTACCCATATGGCATCCATTTCATCAGTTGTCTTGGGTAATTTGGTCACAAAATCCATGGTAATCCCTTCCTATTTCCACTCGGGTATTACCGGCTGTTGTAATAGTCCCGAGGGCTTTTGATACTCTATCTTCACTTTAGCACAAGTGAGGCACTTGCTAACGTAAGCGGCAATCTCTGCCTTCATGTTAGGCCACCAATAATTTTGCTTAATATCCAGGTACATCTTATCTGATCCCGGATGGATGGAGTATCGTGTCTTATGAGCCTCATTCATAACTACTTCTCTGAATCCCCCAAGTTTAGGGACCCAAATTCGGTTCATGAAATAATATGTTCCATCCTCCTTGACTTCGAAGTTCTTTTCCATTCCACGTAACGCTTCGCTTGTTCTGTTTTCTGTCTTCATGGCATCGAACTGGGCTGCTTTGATTTGCGAGGACAGATGGGATTGAATGGTTATTGAAAGAGTTTTCAAACAACGATTTGAGTATTCTTTCCGACTCAAGGCATCAGCTACCACGTTAGCCTTGCCTGGGTGGTACTTGATTTTGCACTCATAATCGTTTAGCAGCTCAACCCATCTTCGCTACCTCATGTTTAACTCATTTTGATTTAAAATGCGTTGGAGACTCTTGTTGTCAGTGAAAATGGTGCACTTCATATCATAAAGGTAGTGCCTCCAAATCTTCAAAGCAAAGACCACGACTCCCAATTCGAGATCATGGGTGGTATAATTCACCTCATGTGTCTTTAGTTGTCGGGATGCATAAGCTATCACCTTCCCACACTGCATGAGTACACAACCTAAACCCTGATTCGAAGCATCGCAGTAAACTACGAAGTCCTCAGTTCCCTCTGGTAAAGATAGTACTGGTGCACTACAGAGAGCTCGATTCAGGGTTCGGAAGGCAACCTCCTGCTTTTCTGTCCATTCAAATGGTATGCCATTTTGTGTAAGCAGGGTAAGTGGCTTGGCTGTTCTGGAGAAGTTCTGAATGAATCTTCTGTAATAGCCTGCGAGACCCAGAAATTGACGAATTTCTGTGGGTGTCGTTGGGACTGCCCATCCTTCAATGGCTTTGATCTTAGAAGGGTCCACATGTATCCCTTCTTGACTGACAACATGACCCAAAAAGTTTACGCTACGGAGCCAGAACTCACACTTAGAGAGTTTTGCGTATAACTTTTCGGTCCGTAGGGTTTCCAAGATTTGCTGGAGATGTCGACTATGCTCCTCTTCGCTTCGAGAATAGACAAGGATATCGTCGATGAAAACGATGAAAAAGTTGTCGAGGAATGGTCGGCAGACTCGATTCATCAGGTCCATGAATGCGGCAGGGGCATTCGTTAGACCGAAGGGCATTACAACGAATTCATAATGTCCATAGCGGGTGCGGTTTTGGGGATATCCTCTTCCCAGACCTTGAGTTGGTGGTAGCCGGATCGCAGATCTATCTTAGAGAAGTAATTTGCTCCTTGGAGCTGGTCGAATAGATTGTCGATTCGTGGAAGTGGGTAGCGATTTTTGATAGTGAGATTATTCAGTTCTCTATAATCGATACACATCCTAAAGGAACCGTCTTTCTTCTTAACAAAAAGGACCGGAGCTCCCCAGGGTGAGAAGCTAGGTCGTATGAATCCTTTGCTCAAGAGCTCGCTGAGTTGGCTTGACAGTTCTTGCATCTCCGTAGGAGCCAACCTATAGGGTGATTTGGCAATGGGTGTAGCTCCTGGCACAAGGTCAATTCGGAACTCGACTTGTCTTTCTGGGGGTATCCCCGAAAGATCTTCAGGAAAGACATCCGGGAAATCGCAAGCCACTAAGACATCTCGAATATTGACCTCTTCCTTGGACTTATCCACTATGTGAGCCAGAAATGCCAAGTCCTTCTTTTGTAGACACTTTTGTGCCTTAATGCACGAGATAAGACAAAGGTTCGTACTGGGTTTGTCTCCGTATATAATTAGGGTTTCGTGATTAGGGAGATGAAGGCGAACGGCCTTCTCGTGACACATAATTTCGGCATGATGGGGGGTCAACCAATCCATGCCGATAATCACATCAAAACTCCTAATAGTTACAGGCATCGAGTTTATTTGAAAGGCGTGGTGATTTAAGGTTAGGGTACATCCTATGTAGATTTCCCCAGCTGATTCTGTTTTCCCATTAGCCGTTTCCACCGTAAAGGTTTCATTAAGCTTCTGGGGTTGTTGTTTTAGCAAATGTTTGAATTTATTACTCACAAAACTTTGCTCTGCCCCGGTATCAAACATAATACATGCATAGGTGTGGTTAAGGAGAAACGTACCAGTGACAATAGCGGGATCCTGAACCGCTTCTCCTTGACCCATGGTCAGCACTCTCCCTGCTCCTCCATTCCCTTGGTTATTGATATTGGGGCAGTTTCGACGGAAATGCCCAGTCCTTCCACATCCATAATAGGTGTGGCTAGCCCCAGCATTGTTGCCGTTGTTGTTGTTGGTGTTGTTGTTGTTGTTGTTGCGGTTGTTGTTGTTGTTGTTTCCTTGTTGCTGGTTCTGGGGAGGATAGGTCCTACAGTATTTTGCTGTGTTACCCTTTCGGTTGCAACTAGTACAATGCATCTCCCTGCATTCACCATTGTGATGGAGATTGCACTTGTTGCACTTTGGGAGATTCCCGGAATACTGCTTAGGGGCACTTGGGGTGAATGAGGCTGGAGCATGTGGTGCGGAGGGAACTTGGGTGGTTGCAGCATCAACTGTCACTGTTTGTTGTTTCTTTGACGACTCTGAGCCTTTTCGTCCCTTCCTCTTGTTATTCTTTCCTTTCTTGTTATCATTCTCCTTCTTGCTTTCAGTTTCCCCTGCTTTCTCACCCTTCTTGTTGTTGTGGTCGTACAGCTTCTTGGCCAACCTCTTGGCACTGTCGAAGGTTTCAGGATTTGCGGATATCACATTTCCTTGAATCGGGGGGTTTAATCCCCAGATAAATCGTTCGATCTTCTTTCCTTCCGAGGAAATCATGTCAGGGCACAACAGAGACAGTTCACTAAACCTAGATATGTAGGCATCGATGTCGGAGTTTCACTAAACCTAGCTATTTGTTTATTTATGTTTTTAACTCATATTTTGATAAACTTGCAATTTCAGTCCTTTAAGTTTCATATTTTTCGCAAATTGGGCCTAAAAGCCGAAAAGCCCAAACTTTAGCCCATTAGGCTAAAATTTACACTTTTAGTCCTTTAAAAACCGTGATCTTCATAATAACTCATATTTTAAGTGATTTGACCCTTATAAAAACCGTAAATGACATCATTTCCTCCATCTTTTGCTTATTTGTCAAAAATTGTTCATAAATAGAATTTGTGTTTTGTTTTACTTAGTTTGAACTTGTATAATACTTTTGCCTTGATAATAATATGTATAAGATATCTTAGGTCACATATTTCCTTAACAAGGTTAAGAATCTCGAATAGATCAAGTTTCTAACACATAATCATCAAATAAATTCAAGAAATCACACATATCATACCAAAAACATATGGATCTACACATTTTACTTGTATTCTCCCCCATAAATCATGTAAAAACCAAAAACAAAGGGGTATGAACTCACCTTTGCTTTGTTGTTTCGGTTTTGAAGAAGAAGTGGAAGGATTTTTGTTCGTAGCACACCTTTGATGTATATCTCGAGTTTAGGAAGATTTCTAGGAGTATAAACACCAAAAACTTTGTTTAAAAGAATGATCTAACAAGAGAGTGAAGTTATGAAGCTTGGATGTGTAAAGACTTACCAAAAGTGATGATTATCTTGTAAAAATCCTCTTGAGGCACAAGCAAAAACCTTGAGAATTTTTGGAGGAAGAAGGAGGATGATTTAGAGATGTTTGGAGAGAGTTTGGTGTAATGTGTGTGTGTGTTTGGGGCTCTCGGCCGAATAGAATAAGAGAGGGAAGAGAGAGGTGGTGAAATGACTAACATGGATACATGAAGGATCTTGCATGGATACATGGTGTATAAAATGGAGGTGGCATCTCCAAGTCAACTCCCCTCCTCTATTTCCATTTCATTTCTTATTTTTTTTATTTATTGGATGATGGGCCGAGATTTTGGGCCAAGAAGAAAGGATAGGGTAGATTTGGTCCATTTACCCTAGCTAGGATATTTGGATCCTAAACATAGAATTTTTTTCGGCCCATTGGGCCCTTGGAAGCATTCACGGCCCAAAAAGAATAAAAGAATGGGTTTATGGCCCATTAGGGCTAATTAGATTTGTTATGGCCCAACAAGGCCCATTGAAGGTAAACCAATCCATTTTAGGCTCATTATGGCCCAAAAAGTTAAGTTTGATGAAAGTGGGTTGAATTAGAGCCTAATTACGAGTTCTAAGCGCAAACTAGTCAAATTGGAGACTTATTGGTCCATTAGGCCCAACAAGAAAATCCTAGTCCTTATTGGACTTAAACCGGGATTTTTAGGGTTTCCAATCTTTTGTTGACTATTTGAAGTGTTGTATAGAGTGTTTGATGGAATTTTGTTGTTATTGAATAAACATCATGTTTTAAAGTCATGGTTACAATTATTGAAAATGCTTACATAAAGATAGAACTTCCTAGCCAATTTGCTAGTTGTGACAGTGGTCAACTGCGAGGCTTTGTGTACGCCATGCGTACCTCCGGAGTATGCCCCGCGTACTCGCATTGGTCAGCCTTGTTGAGTTGACTCGGCTAGGTTGACTCAGTTGACTTAATGGGTTTGAGCAGTTGACTTTGACCAAGTTTGACCTTGAGGGTATTTTGGGTATTTTGAGATTTTGATGGAATTGGTCACTTTTTGGAAATAGGTATCGGTTAGATAGCTAAGATTCAGAGTCGGACCTCATCAGTTTTGTTCAGTTTGTGAGGTGAGTTTTCCTCACTGTACTTTTAGTTTGAATGCACCAAGGCCGACCCTTTGGATTTGTTATCCTCATTTATCGCATGATTGTATGTTGTAGTGATCTGTTAGATCTGTATCCTGGTATATAGGATGATGATATGCTTAGTGATATGTTAGACCTGTATGATTGTATGTATATGTTTGATAGGGTTTGATATGGTATATGTTGATATATGATGGTATGTTGGGTTGAGGCGGTCCTGCTTTGTGTTGAAGGTCGAGAGACCCAGGGCGTCCCAGATAGACTGCAGGCCAGAGGGGCGTGCCAGTCAGGCCGAAGGCCCGAAGAACATTCCAGATAGGCTGAAGGCCCGGTGGGGCGTACCGGTCATGTTGAAGGTTCTGTGACCGTACCAGACAGATTGTAGGCCGGTGGGGCGTTCCAGTCAGACTGAAGGCTTTGTATGCATGTTGTTTGTTGTTGTTATTATGATTATGTGTTGTGTTGGTACTTTGGAGGAACTCACTAAGTGTTGGCTTACAGTTTTGGGTTATGTTTCAGGTACTTTAGAGGATCGCGGGAAGGAGAAGGCATGACCATACACATCCTCATGTTTTGGACTTATGATTTTGGGAAACTCTGATATAGAACATGTTTTGAAAACTATGTTGTAAACAATTTGTGATTTTGGGTTGGTTTTTTTAAAAGTTTAAAATCATTCATGATTTTATGGATGTTACAAGTTGGTATTAGAGTCTTGGTTTGAGTGAATTGGAGGAACACTCGTGTGAATCCAGTCTCAAACTAAGGAAAAAGATTTTAGAAATGATTTTCAAAGTAATTTTCTATTAATCAAAAAGGATGTGGTGTGTACGATCAGCTAGAGCCAGTAAGTAGGCCCCAAATTACCACACTGTTATTTGATATTGTGATATGTTAGAACAACATGCTAGTGATAGGCTAGGCATCTTCAGGAATTGCATGATAGAATTTCCTGATTACGTGATGCCTGATAGCCTAGGATCCTTCTTTATATGAAATTGACATCAATACTGTAGTTGCTTAGTGTATGCATCATGGTCATACATAACTAAGATTCTATAGCCTGAGAATGTTTGGTTTGGCCTTATTTCTTGTTCTTGTTTGATGAAGGGCTTAGGGTAGGATCAGATATTCGACTGTCTATAGGGTCTAGTGTTATCTATGATTAGCATACACGAGTGTTGTAGGGTTGGCGGAAGTTTCATGGATAAGTTGTGTGGGGTTAGCCAGCCGGTTGCGTTATGTTTAGCTTTCCTCTATGGAGTGAGGATTGAGTGTATGAGTATGCTAGTGTGTATTGTTAAGGCTGTTGTGATGATCCTACGAGACAAATATGGGCAGGTGTGGAAGGTAGTATGGGCTCATACTACTGAAAGCACAGGACCCGTATGCGTAACAGGGAAATCACAACCCCTAGGGCTTGTTGGGAGTTGGTTCTCCTAATGATATGTGTGTTATCTGATATCTCTCTGGTTTATTTTCAGTATGGTTATGACGAGGCGATTTGAGGTTGGATCAGAATCGGGATCGAGAGCTGGCAGTCAGGGTGGGCCAGTTGTGTTTGAGGATAGAATTAGGGAGATTTTCCATGAGGAGGTTGTAGCTATTGTCCGGGGTTAGATACCAAAGTTATTTGGGTCTATCAAGACTGCGGGGATGGAGTTCTTTGATGACAAATATGCAACCCTTGCTGAGGCTGTTGCTGCTGCTGCATCCACCGCAACCGTCATGACTGCATGGATTGGTGTTGGACGGGTTTTTCAGTATCAGGATGTTAGAAATATGAAGCCTCCGACTTTTGATGGAGTTCAGGACCCGATCATACTCATGAGGTGGCTATCTGATGTTGAGGGATGCTTTTTCACCTGCTCTTGCCCAGCTGACCAGAAGGTCAGGTGCGCTCTGAACCTTCTGAGGTCCGGAGCGAAGGATTAGTGGGGAGACTTGTTACAGGATCGTATTCTTTTGAGCAGAGAGCTATTGTGTCTTGGGAGCAGTTCTCGAAGATGTTCTGTACTAGATATGTGCCACGGGTGGAGTGTAAGAGGTTGGCCCAAGAGTTTTTTGGACCTGAGGCAGGGGATTGAGTCGGTGACGGAGATTACCAAGATGTTCACAGAGAGGGCCATGTTTTGTCCTGAGTTTGCTTCTAAGCAAGCTCAGATGACCCTTTACTTGAGCATGTTCAAGAAGGACATCGGGCAATTTGTTTCCACCCAACGTTATGATACTTTGTTGGAGATACAGGAAGCCGCCAGGCGGCGTGAGATTAAGATAGAGCAGAGACCGGGCCCGGCACAGTCGCAGCCATCGCTAAAGCGGTTCAAGGCCACTGATTCTAGATCTAGGAGTCTGATGGGCCGCACTTGTGGGAAGTGCGGTAAGGTTCATGGGGGGCCTGTCGATCAGGAGGTGTGTGCCACAAATGTGGCAAGGAGGGGCACTATACGAGGGATTTACGCCAGCCAACCCCAGCCCCAAGTTCCAGGATTTGCTATAATTGTGATCAGGTTGGCCATGTGAAGGTCAACTGTCCATTGCTAGTCTCCAAGCCGGCGCAGGCCCTGCACCCAACTACTTTGAGGATCACTGATAGGCGCCAGGGGAGGGCGGAACCCCCGAGGGCTTGAGGTCGCGCTTTTTAGCTCATTGACGAGGAGGCCAGAGCAACTCTAGATGTTGTGAATGGTATGTATCTATTCGTTATTATGCTGATTATGTTTTGTGTTATGCTTATATATATGCCTCTGATAGGTACACTCCTAGTGAACTCTTTGCCTACTCTTGTGTTGTTTGACTCGGGTGCGAGTCGGTCTTTTGTATCTCGATATTTCAGTAGGGAGTTTGATATGCCTATTGGGGAGTTAGAGTGTCTGTTGCGGGTTTCTATCGCCAACGAACACGGGGTTTCTGTGTCTGCGGTATTTCAGAGATATGTTCTTGAGATCTTTGGGGTGCCTTATCTGATCAATCTGGTCCCTATACCCATGGTGTATGTATGCATGACAGTGGGTATGGACTGGCTGAGCAGTTTTGGTGCCATGATTAATTGTGAGGGCTAGCGGGTGTTAGTTCGAACCCCAAGTGGGGGAGAATTGGTTATTTATGGATAGGGCACCAGGGTTGGTTCAGGGTTTTGTTCGGCAACCAGGGCTCGTCAATATATTCAACACGAGTGTGCAGGTTATTTAGCTTATGTGGTTGAAACTCCTGTTGGGGATCATATTTCAGTTTCATAGGTTCCAGTAGTCAGGGAGTTTGCTGGTGTATTCCCGGAGGAGTTGCCCGGTGTGCCTCCTGAGGGGCAGGTCGAGTTCAGGATTGACCTTGTGCCGGGTGCGGCCCCGGTCACCAAGGCGCCATACCGCTTGGCACTGCCTGAGATGCAGGAGTTATCATTATAGCTGCAGGAGCTTCTGGGCAAGCAGTTCATCAAACTGAGCAGTTCTCTGTGGGGTGCGCCGATATTGTTCGTCGAGAAGAAGGATGGTTCGCACCCGGATGTGCATTGATTATCAGGAGTTGAATAAGTTAACAGTGAAGAACCGTTATCCCCTCTCGTGGATTGATGACCTCTTTAAGCAGTTGAAGGGTGCATCTTGGTTCTCTAAGATAGATCTAAGGTTTGGGTATCATCATGTTAGAGTGAGAGAGGAGGACGTGAAGAATACCGCGTTCCGGAATCGTTATAGGCATTAAGAGTTCGTGGTGATGCCATTTGGGCTCACCAATGTGCCTGCTGTGTTTATGGATTTGATGAATCAGGTATGCAGGTCGATGCTCGATCGATTCGTCATTGTATTTATTGATGATATCTTGGTGTATTCCAAGACCAGAGAGCAGCATGAGGAGCATCTTCGCAGGCTTCTGGGGGTTTTGAGGCGAGAACGGCTTTATGTTAAGTTCTCAAAGTGCGATGTTGGTTACGAGAGGTCTAGTTCCTGGGGCACCTCGTTAACCGGTATGGGATTTTGGTCGATCCGGCTAAGATCGAGGCGGTGATGCAGTGAGAGGTTCTGAAATCTCCCTCTGATATCAGGAGTTTCTTTGGGTTTAACAGTGTCACACCCCGCTAAAGCGGAAACGCAAGGTATGACAGCGACAAAGGTTTCATTGCAAAAGATAAAGATACATCACCATAGCAATATTTAAAAGTTTACAACCCATAGCTTAAACAAAACAAAGTACAAGTTTTCCAAAATGACATTGTTCAAAATATAACTTCATAAAATAACTTCCACACGATGCAGCATGCTCTATGATGATGAATCTCTATATCCACTTACTAATTATTTCCTGAAAAAGCATGTAAAACGAGCGTCAACTATGAAAATAGTTGGTGAGTTCACAGGTTTATAAAATCAAGATTTGGTATAAGACTTTTCATAAATACAAGTACATTGCTTTAATGAGAACAAAGTTCATTGCTATAATGAGAAACAAAGTTGATTGCTAAAATTGATAAACGAGTTTATTGCCATAATAGATAACAAGTTTATTGCTATAACGTGTAACGAGTTTGTATGTGTATGAGCAAACAATGAGTCTCAACCAAACCTATGACTGAAGCCCTATCAAGATCTATGCTTATCGTTCCATAGATGAATATGGTATCATGCACTCCAGCAATAGGGCGAGTGAGGAGTTGTCAATTCCTAATAGCGCTATCCATAATGACCATTGGCTCAAAGAGTTAATGGTTAGAGATAAGGGAAGGGCCTTAGTACGATAAGTTCTCATGTTCCGTGTTGCATAGACATACATAAAGAGACATAGCAATAAAATAGCAATCATGTTTGATACAAATCAATTTAAATACAACATTCAAATAATAGTTTTTCGGGACATGCTTTTCCACCCCAAAACATAAAAACTGAAAATAGGGGAGTGCATGAATACTCACAACGTTTCGAGTAGGTACAAGGGGTACTTCGGAATGCACCAACGTCTTACTACCGGGATCCTACGACATCAAACACACACTAGTGAGTTTCCATGTCGACATCTAATGCTAATATACTAAATTCTACATATAGTGAAATGCCAATTTATGTTTTAGTATTTGATTTTATATTAATTGGTTACACTTTTTCTGAAATAATGAAATTCTACAAATCGTGCGATTAATTACAACATTGAAATATAAAGTTTCCAAATTTTTAAGTCCTTATTACAACATAAATTCACGAAAATAGCATTCAAAGGATAAAAATTCTCAAACTTTTTATTTAACTGCTATTACACAATACTAAGCTGGGAAAATTATAAAAATGGATTTCCAAGCTGTTTAATTATATTTTATGATTTTTGAGCATTTATTCCAATAAAAATTGAAATAAATAGAAAACAGTTTTCAAAATTAACCAAACTTTTTAATTAACTGTTATTGTACATAAATAGGCTGGGAAAAATATAAAAGATATTTTTCAATGGGTATTTCTATTTTTCCTTGTTTTATTCCTTTAAATAATCATTAATTGAAGAAATAATATTAAACAGTTAAAATAAATTACCAAGAATTTTTGTAACATCATTTACAGTATAAATAACCTGAGAAAAATGCCAAAAGTGGTTTTTATATTGTATAATCCGGTTTTGGGTATTTATGTGAATTTAAGTGTAATTAACTTTAGAAATTAAGAGAAAAATAGTTTACAGTGGAGAAAAATCCTCAAAATTTTTATGTAACCTCCTACTGTACAACATGATGTTCTGGTAAATTTTCATGAATTTTGGATAATCAGAACTATTTTTCCTATTTTTAAACCATTATAATTACCAAAAATTGGGAAAAATAGCAAGGCATGATGAAAAATGTTGAAATTATTTTTCTGAGTCATCCATCACAGGTAAGGTATGTGAAAATTGTTAGATAAAATTTTCACACTCTTCAAAGTGGTTTTACGATTTATTATATCCTAACAAAAAGAAAATCGGAAAGCATACCAAACAGCAACAAAAATTGATGAAATTTAGTGAGGGGTCATTATCCATCATAAGGGTCATTCATGAATTTGTTCCGGATTTATTGACCTCTGGAAGTATTTTATGTGATTTATGCTCTTGGTTTCTAGCAATAATTTTAATAAATCAAAGAAATAATAAAAGCTTTTGGTATTTTAAATATTATCACATGCATGTGAGGGCTTTCAAAAGGAAAAATGTTCGAAATTTATTCAGAAGGGAAATAGGGGTATTGAACCCAAACAAGTTAAGAAATATTGCATGCAATGGTGCATGAGATATAAATGTGGCTGAAGTTTATGAATTTATGTAGCCCATTCAGTGGGGTTTTAAGCCACGAAATTTCAACCATCATTCACTGGATATGTTAAGTTTCTAAAGTATTTTTCCCCAGATTTATGGTTGGGGTTAAGGCCATTGATCATGCAAGGCAAAAATGGTGATCATAGAAAAAGAGCTGTTTGCGCAACCATTTTGTAAAAATTGCCAAAAATCGGATATTTAATATTTTACAGTGAGACCAGTTGGGTTTGAAAGTTAACTCAGGGAATTATCCAATGCAAAAAGAATATCATGATTTGGTTAAGTAATGACCGAGATATGGTCGTTCAAAGCTGAATAAAGTAATCTGGCAGATTGCATGTTTGCTTTGAGTGCATCCTTAGGATATTTTGACAAGAACATCATGCATGCCTTTGATAAGATCCGATTTCTAGCACATGCATGGAGTGAATGAGCATGCAAGATGTACTAGAAGTGGTTTAAATGCTTTTGACCATGCAAGAACACAAAAGAAATGGAGAAGAAGATGTAATACTTGTTTTTGAAGTCACATGAACATATGTGCATCATTTTCACTCCTTGCATGGGTTTGATCCCGGATTTTCACCATTTCAAACACATGCATTGTGTTATGGTGAGAATCTACAAACCACAAGGGAAAAATAAAGATTTCTAGCCATGGAAAGGCATAGAATCCGAAAAGAAGAGAAAACTAAGAAGAAGAGGTAGTAGAATCATGAAATTATGGGAGAAAATGTTGTTGTTTACCTTGGTTTTGATCTTGAGGGAAGTAAGAACACCTCAAGGTCTTCAAAATATCGAAATTTGGCAGAGGAATGAGAGAAATTTCGTGAGTTAGAGAGAGAGAGGAAGAGAGTTTGTGTGTTAGGAGGGTGGAGTGTGAGAGAGTGAAGAGAGGAGAGGTAGAGTGTAGGAAATGAGTTAATGATTGAAGTTTTTGGAAGAGAGAGTGCATGGGGAGGGGAGAATGGATGGCTCTATCATGCATTAGGCCTCCTCTCTCCTAATTTCAAATTTTATAAAATTCCCTCCAATATTTTTTATAAAAATCTAATTTTTATAAAAGTGATTCTTTAAGCAATTTTTGATTTATTTAAAAATCTTGTTTTTAACTAATTAATTATGATTAATGCATGATAATTTATATTTCTATTTCATTGGTATAATCCATAATTTGATTAATAAAATTTGATATTTGGAAGTTTATAGCCAAATTTTATAAAGTTTTTAAGCTTTAAGATTTATAAATTTGGATTTTGGGCTCTTTAGGGTTTTTGGAATATTGTTTGATGTTCATCATCATAATGAAGTATAATTAGAATATTTTAATTTATTTTTAGGGTTTTATACCCTTTTTCAATTATAACAAAGCTTGAAAGTTTCATTCAAATTATAGCATTGGCATTTCCTATTGTAGTTAAGCAACTTACTAGAATCGTAAGTGTCAAGTATATTAGTCCTAGGTCTTAGATGGATCCTAGTTTATGCAAGATTTTGACCTAATTTATACTACTAGGCCATGGCATGATGTGCATGAATGGTTATTATAAAGATGCATGAGTCCGAGAATGACCTGAATTGACAGTTGTCACAGTATCCCCCACTTAAAAAGAATTTCGTCCCGAAATTCATTCTATGTCATCGCTTGTCATCGCATGGGAAAAGTTGTGGATACTTTTCCTTCATGAAGTCCTCACGCTCCCAGGTGTACTCCGGTCCGCGTTTTGAGTTCCATCGAACTTTCACAATCGGGATCTTACTCCGCTTAAGTTGTTTTACCTCCCTGTCAAGGATTTCTATCGGCTCCTCAACGAAGTTTAGCTTATCATTGATCTTAATTTCCTCCAGAGGTACTATCAATGTTTCGTCGGCTAGACATTTCTTAAGATTGGAGACGTGGAATGTGTCGTGAATGGCGCTTAACTCTTGGGGCAACTGGAGTTTATAAGCTACCGGACCAATCCTTTCAATGACTACAAAGGGTCCAACATATCTTGGGCTTAGTTTTCCTTTCTTACCAAAATGTACAAGCTTCGTATGGGGCACATTGGATACTCGTGTGGTAACTGTTATTGTAGGAAAACTCAATTAGAGGCAAATGAGTATCCTAATTTCCTTTGAACTCAATGACACACGCCCGTAGCATGTCTTCCAATGTTTGTATTGTTCTCTCTGTTTGCCCATCTGTCTGAGGGTGGTAAGCTGTGCTCAAATCTATCTTGGTCCCTAGTGCCTTCTGTAGCATCCACCAAAATCGTGATGTAAAACGACTATCTCTATCAGAAATGATGGATAGGGGTACACCATGCAGAGAAACAATTCTGTCGATGTAGATTTGGGCCAATTTTTCCATCTTGAAGTCTTCCCGAATGGGGAGAAAGTGAGCAGATTTCGTCAGTCGATCCACTATGACCCAAATTGAGTCGTGACCTTTAGAAGTTCTAGGAAGTTTGGTAACGAAATCCATGGATATCTGCTCCCATTTCCATTGGGGAATTTCGGGTTGTTGCAATAAGCCGGATGGTTTTTGATGTTCAGCTTTGACTATTGAGCAAGTTAAACACTTCCCAACATATAAGCCAATATCCCTTTTCATTCCAGGCCACCAATAGTACTCTTTAAGATCCTTGTACATCTTATCCGCTCCAGGGTGGATTGAGTATTTAGATCGATGAGACTCCTCTAGTACTATGTCTCTCAGATTGTTAACCCTTGGAATCCAGACTCTGTCCTTAAAATAACGAACTCCATCAGGTTTGGTTTCAAATCTCACTTCTAAACCATGTAAAGTTTCACCTGGAAGATTTTCCCTGAATAAAGCTTTCTCCTGGGCATCAATGATTTGAGATTTCAAGTTTGTCTGAATTACCATTCCCAAAGCTCTCACACGGGAAGGTTTCACTCTTTCTTTTCTACTAAGAGCGTCGGCTACTACGTTAGCCTTCCCTGGGTGATATCGTATCTCACAGTCATAATCACTAAACAACTCTACCCATCTCCTCTGCCGCATGTTTAACATTTTCTGATCTAGGATGTGCTGAAGGCTTTTGTGATCGGTATAAATGGTGCACTTGGTTCCGTACAAATAATGCCTCCATATTTTAAGAGCGAAAACTATTGCTCCTAGTTCTAGATCATGGGTGGTATAATTCTTCTCATGCGGTTTGAGTTGTCTGGAAGCATACGCAATGACCTTATCTTTTTGCATTAACACACATCCTAATCCTTGATGAGACGCATCACAATACACTACAAAGTTCTCTGATCCCTCTGGTAAAGCCAGAATTGGTGCATTACACAACTTGTTTTTCAGGATTTGAAACGCCTCTTCATGTTTCTCTTCCCAGAGAAATTTTCTGTCTTTTTGGGTCAAAGATGTTAATGGTTGAGCAATCCTAGAGAAATTATCAATGAAGCGTCTGTAGTACCCAGCTAATCCTAGGAACTGTCGTATTTCTGTCGGGGTTTTGGGGGCTTCCCATTTCTTGATTGCCTCGATCTTAGCTGGATCTACATGAATTCCTCTTTCGCCGATCACATGACCAAGGAAATGTACTTCCCGAATCCAAAATTCACACTTAGTGAACTTGGCATACAATTTCTGCTCCTTCAACAGCTCCAACACTAGCTTCAGATGTCTCTCATGATCTTCTTTGGTTTGTGAGTAAACAAGTATGTCATCGATAAATACAATTACAAACTTGTCTAGGTATGGTCTATAGACCCTATTCATCAAATCCATGAAAACAGCGGGTGCGTTCGTTAGTCCAAAAGGCATGACTAAGAACTCATAATGTCCATAACGGGTTCTAAATGCTGTTTTGTGAATGTCTCCTTCGTGAACTCTTAGTTGATGGTATCCTGATCGGAGGTCGATCTTTGAGAAGTATGAAGCGCCCTGCAACTGATCGAACAAGTCATCTATTCGAGGGAGAGGATATCGATTCTTGATTGTCAACTTGTTCAGTTCTCTATAATCAATACACATTCGGAATGACCCGTCTTTCTTTTTGACGAATAACACCGGAGCTCCCCAAGGTGAAGAACTTGGTCGTATGAACCCTTTGTCTAGAAGTTCTTGAAGTTGTCCGGACAGTTCTTGCATCTCGGATGGCGTGAGGCGATATGGTGATTTTGCTACCGGTGCCGCTCCGGGAATTAAGTCTATCCGAAATTCGACCTGTCTGTGAGGGGGTAGACCGGGTAATTCCTCCGGAAACACTTCGGGATAGTTTTGAACCACCGGGATTTCCTTGAGTTGCTTAGCTTCAGGTTCTCTTTCTATCACGTGGGCCATGAATGCAATACAATTCTTTTTCAGGTACTTGTGAACCTTCACGCTTGATACTATGTTTAAACTTCTTCCTGGCTTCTCACCGTGTATGATAAGGGTTTCTCCATTAGGGAGAGGCACTCTAATGACTTTCTCGTAACAACCAATTTCTGCTTTATTTTTGGATAACCAATCCATCCCTACTATCACATCAAAACTACCTAGCTCTATAGGAATTAGGTCAATGCTAAAGAGTTTATCAGCTAAATTCAGAGTACAACCAGGAATTATATCATCAGCCCTAATTTCATACCCATCAGCAAGTTCGATAGCATAAGCATTCCTCATCTTTCTCGATTTCAAGCCAATTAACGGTCTAAATGCTAAAGAAACAAAACTCCTATCTGCTCCCGCATCGAATATTACTGATGCAAAATGGTTGTTCAGGAGAAACGTACCTGTTATCACTTCAGGGTTCTGACGAGCTTCTTCTGCACCAATCACAAAGGCTACACCTCTTGGCCGTCCAATTTGATTTCCTTGGAAGTTTTTCCTGGCTTGGCCTTGTCCATTGTTACCAGCTCCATTGTTCAGTTTGGGACATGCTCTACGGAGATGATCAGTACTCCCGCACTCGTAACATGTCCTTTTTCCCTCCTTATTCAGCTTACAATACTTCGGGTAATGGCCTGTCTGTTTACAGTTTTGGCACATTGGGCAAGCTCCCTTGTGATGGAAGTTACACTTATTGCACTTCGGGTGCGGTCCCGTGTACTGCTTTCGCTCCTGCACTTCCATGACTTTCTGTTCCTGAGTTTTCACTGGTTCTTGCTCCTGGGCTCTTACCATAAAGTTTCTTGAGACTTTCTGCTTCCTCCCCGACTTGCCTCCATACTTCTTCTCTCCCTGATCTGCTGGCTTCCTCTTGCTACTAGAGTTTTCCTTTGCCGATGCTCCCGTCCTTATCACATCATTGGTTAGTCGATTTGCTAGACTTACTGCACTTTGAATGGTAGTTGGGTTTGCTGAAGTAACCATTCCCCGAATCTCTGGTGCCAGACCCCAGATGTAACGATCTATCCGTTTCTCCTCAGGAGTAACCATGTGAGGTACCAATTTTGCTAGTTCATGAAATCGGACTGAGTACTTCTCTATTTGTGTTCCAACCATAGAATGGTTCCAGAACTCAGATTCAAGCTTCTGAATTTCATCCTTGGGACAATACTCCTCTATCAGCAGCTTCTTTAGGTCTTCCCAAGTTAGCTGATATGCCGTTGCACGACCTCGGGTTTGCACTAAAGTATTCCACCAGGTCAATGCCCTATCCTGAAGTAGACAAGTTGCATACTCCACTTTGTTGCGTTCGAGGCATTTGCTAATGTGAAGGACCGACTCCATACTGTCAATCCATTTCAGCAACCCAACCGCACCTTCCTTTCCATGGAATTCCTTAGGTTTACAGGCCATAAAGGACTTGTAGTTGCATTCTCTTTCATTGTTTCTCCGGTTTCCTCCACTACTTCCTTGGTTAGCATTAAGACCCGCAGTTACTTGAGTGACAATGTTTGGGATTGCTGCCATGAGTTGTTGTGCTACCACTTGAGCAACATCGGGTGTTTCGTTCTGTGGGCGCCCGCGATTAGGCCTTCCTGACATGGTTCTAAGACACAAGAGAAGAAATACGTATGAATACATAAAATAATGTATAATTTTTTTTTGTTCACTACTATTTTGAAAACCATAAGTGTTGTCAAATTAATGGTTTGCATTAATACTATGCACATAGATTTGAGAAAGGAAAGAAAAAGAAAAATCTTTTTATTCAACTATTGACTAAATAAGTTCTAGGGTTTGACCTCATAGTAAAAGTTTTCAAACATAAAATAAACTTCTTCATTACCATTTGAAATAGTCTTAAAACCAAAACAATACATCAATCCCAAAATAAAGTTTTAATGTCTTTCCCCAAAAGATACCCAACATGGGTTTTCATTTCATGACACAATAAAATACTAAAATCAGAACCAAGTACGAATCGCTATCCCAACAAGAAACATCCACACCACAATCAGTAACAGCCCTCCAAACACATAACATGCGGTCATCGCACGACCTGCCACTCGTCTAGCACCACTAGCAGTGTCAGCAGTCTCCATCGAATGCTGAAACATGATTTCCATCCTTGTCAACACTTCATCCAAAACTTCCCGATGCTCAGCTATCACAACAAGACTGTGATGTAGGCCCGCTGCCATTGAATGCATCCTCCGGGACTCCTCCGGGGTCATACCTGACTGCCTGACAGGTATCCCTATAACTCGCTGAGGTGGGGGTGCTCTCGGTCCTGCCATGCTGGGTCCTACCCGACTGGTTCCTGCCGTGCCAAGTCCTGCTGTACTGGTTGCTATCCTTCCTGGGATAGGGACACTCTTCCTTGCTGTCCTCCGAATACGAAGCCCATAAAGTGGTGGCTGTGGCATCACCGATGTAGGCGATGCCTCGCGTCGCTGACTCGGGGCGCTGTCATTGCTGATCTCCACCGAGTTTCCTGTATCTTCTGTGTCTTCCGAGGGGTCTTCCTCCACCGAGGCGGGGGGATCACGTCGAGGGATAACAGTGACGTAGCCGGACTCATCGGCTGAGGCGGTAGCGTGAGAAGATGACGATGTCGACATAGTGGACTGAGACATAGATTCAATGAGATATGAAATAAATGACAATGCATGCCTATAATATGCAATGCTTACACACACCAAAATTTACCTTTTTGAATTTTTTTTTTATTTATTTTTTTTTTTTTTTGAAATAAAGTTTTCTCAAAAATTTTGTTGAACATATTCCCATTATAATTAGCTCAAGCTTTGTATAAATATTTCCTTAATTAAACATAGGTGATCAAGCTATGTTTAATTGAGGTCCAACGATACAATTCCCGACCTAATTATATTAGTAATATGTTTGATGTAAAAATAATTTTTATAAGTTTTGGTTATAGGTTGTGTTTTCTTAAAGGAAAACTGATGTTCTCTATAACTTTAGCTCTGATACCATTTCTGTCACACCCCGCTAAAGCGGAAACGCAAGGTATGACAGCGACAAAGGTTTCATTGCAAAAGATAAAGATACATCACCATAGCAATATTTAAAAGTTTACAACCCATAGCTTAAACAAAACAAAGTACAAGTTTTCCAAAATAACATTGTTCAAAATATAACTTCATAAAATAACTTCCACACGATGCAGCATGCTCTATGATGATGAATCTCTATATCCACTTACTAATTATTTCCTGAAAAAGCATGTAAAACGAGCGTCAACTATGAAAATAGTTGGTGAGTTCACAGGTTTATAAAATCAAGATTTGGTATAAGACTTTTCATAAATACAAGTACATTGCTTTAATGAGAACAAAGTTCATTGCTATAATGAGAAACAAAGTTGATTGCTAAAATTGATAAACGAGTTTATTGCCATAATAGATAACAAGTTTATTGCTATAACGTGTAACGAGTTTGTATGTGTATGAGCAAACAATGAGTCTCAACCAAACCTATGACTGAAGCCCTATCAAGATCTATGCTTATCGTTCCATAGATGAATATGGTATCATGCACTCCAGCAATAGGGCGAGTGAGGAGTTGTCAATTCCTAATAGCGCTACCCATAATGACCATTGGCTCAAAGAGTTAATGGTTAGAGATAAGGGAAGGGCCTTAGTACGATAAGTTCTCATGTTCCGTGTTGCATAGACATACATAAAGAGACATAGCAATAAAATAGCAATCATGTTTGATACAAATCAATTTAAATACAACATTCAAATAATAGTTTTTCGGGACATGCTTTTCCACCCCAAAACATAAAAACTGAAAATAGGGGAGTGCATGAATACTCACAACGTTTCGAGTAGGTACAAGGGGTACTTCGGAATGCACCAACGTCTTACTACCGGGATCCTACGACATCAAACACACACTAGTGAGTTTCCATGTCGACATCTACTGCTAATATACTAAATTCTACATATAGTGAAATGCCAATTTATGTTTTAGTATTTGATTTTATATTAATTGGTTACACTTTTTCTGAAATAATGAAATTCTACAAATCGTGCGATTAATTACAACATTGAAATATAAATTTTCCAAATTTTTAAGTCCTTATTACAACATAAATTCACGAAAATAGCATTCAAAGGATAAAAATTCTCAAACTTTTTATTTAACTGCTATTACACAATACTAAGCTGGGAAAATTATAAAAATGGATTTCCAAGCTGTTTAATTATATTTTATGATTTTTGAGCATTTATTCCAATAAAAATTGAAATAAATAGAAAACAGTTTTCAAAATTAACCAAACTTTTTAATTAACTGTTATTGTACATAAATAGGCTGGGAAAAATATAAAAGATATTTTTCAGTGGGTATTTCTATTTTTCCTTGTTTTATTCCTTTAAATAATCATTAATTGAAGAAATAATATTAAACAGTTAAAATAAATTACCAAGAATTTTTGTAACATCATTTACAGTATAAATAACCTGAGAAAAATGCCAAAAGTGGTTTTTATATTGTATAATCCGGTTTTGGGTATTTATGTGAATTTAAGTGTAATTAACTTTAGAAATTAAGAGAAAAATAGTTTACAGTGGAGAAAAATCCTCAAAATTTTTATGTAACCTCCTACTGTACAACATGATGTTCTGGTAAATTTTCATGAATTTTGGATAATCAGAACTATTTTTCCTATTTTTAAACCATTATAATTACCAAAAATTGGGAAAAATAGCAAGGCATGATGAAAAATGTTGAAATTATTTTTCTGAGTCATCCATCACAGGTAAGGTATGCGAAAATTGTTAGATAAAATTTTCACACTCTCCAAAGTGGTTTTGCGATTTATTATATCCTAACAAAAAGAAAATCGGAAAGCATACCAAACAGCAACAAAAATTGATGAAATTTAGTGAGGGGTCATTATCCATCATAAGGGTCATTCATGAATTTGTTCCGGATTTATTGACCTCTGGAAGTATTTTATGTGATTTATGCTCTTGGTTTCTAGCAATAATTTTAATAAATCAAAGAAATAATAAAAGCTTTTGGTATTTTAAATATTATCACATGCATGTGAGGGCTTTCAAAAGGAAAAATGTTCGAAATTTATTCAGAAGGAAAATAGGGGTATTGAACCCAAACAAGTTAAGAAATATTGCATGCAATGGTGCATGAGATATAAATGTGGCTGGAGTTTATGAATTTATGTAGCCCATTCAGTGGGGTTTTAAGCCACGAAATTTCAACCATCATTCACTGGATGTGTTAAGTTTCTAAAGTATTTTTCCCCAGATTTATGGTTGGGTTTAAGGCCATTGATAATGCAAGGCAAAAATGGTGATCATAGAAAAAGAGCTGTGTGCGCAACCATTTTGTAAAAATTGCCAAAAATCGGATATTTAATATTTTACAGTGAGACCAGTTGGGTTTGAAAGTTAACTCAGGGAATTATCCAATGCAAAAAGAATATCATGATTTGGTTAAGTAATGACCGAGATATGGTCGTTCAAAACTGAATAAAGTAATCTGGCAGATTGCATGTTTGCTTTGAGTGCATCCTTAGGATATTTTGACAAGAACATCATGCATGCCTTTGATAAGATCCGATTTCTAGCACATGCATGGAGTGAATGAGCATCCAAGATGTACTAGAAGTGGTTTAAATGCTTTTGACCATGCAAGAACACAAAAGAAATGGAGAAGAAGATGTAATACTTGTTTTTGAAGTCACATGAACATATGTGCATCATTTTCACTCCTTGCATGGGTTTGATCCCGGATTTTCACCATTTCAAACACATGCATTGTGTTATGGTGAGAATCTACAAACCACAAGGGAAAAATAAAGATTTCTAGCCATGGAAAGGCATAGAATCCGAAAAGAAGAGAAAACTAAGAAGAAGAGGTAGTAGAATCATGAAATTATGGGAGAAAATGTTGTTGTTTACCTTGGTTTTGATCTTGAGGGAAGTAAGAACACCTCAAGGTCTTCAAAATATCGAAATTTGGCAGAGGAATGAGAGAAATTTCGTGAGTTAGAGAGAGAGAGGAAGAGAGTTTGTGTGTTAGGAGGGTGGAGTGTGAGAGAGTGAAGAGAGGAGAGGTAGAGTGTAGGAAATGAGTTAATGATTGAAGTTTTGGGAAGAGAGAGTGCATGGGGAGGGGAGAATGGCTGGCTCTATCATGCATTAGGCCTCCTCTCTCCTAATTTCAAATTTTATAAAATTCCCTCCAATATTTTTTATAAAAATCTAATTTTTATAAAAGTGATTCTTTAAGCAATTTTTGATTTATTTAAAAATCTTGTTTTTAACTAATTAATTATGATTAATGCATGATAATTTATATTTCTATTTCATTGGTATAATCCATAATTTGATTAATAAAATTTGATATTTGGAAGTTTATAGCCAAATTTTATAAAGTTTTTAAGCTTTAAGATTTATAAATTTGGATTTTGGGCTCTTTAGGGTTTTTGGAATATTGTTTGATGTTCATCATCATAATGAAGTATAATTAGAATATTTTAATTTATTTTTAGGGTTTTATACCCTTTTTCAATTATAACAAAGCTTGAAAGTTTCATTCAAATTATAGCATTGGCATTTCCTATTGTAGTTAAGCAACTTACTAGAATCGTAAGTGTCAAGTATATTAGTCCTAGGTCTTAGATGGATCCTAGTTTATGCAAGATTTTGACCTAATTTATACTACTAGGCCATGGCATGATGTGCATGAATGGTTATTATAAAGATGCATGAGTCCGAGAATGACCTGAATTGACAGTTGTCACAAGCAGGGTACTATCGAAGATTCATACAGAATTTTCCAAGATTGCGGTACCCCTCACTCGTCTGAAGAGGAAGGGGTAGATTTCTGACGGGGCCCAGAGTAGCAGTCGACATTTGAGACTCTTCGGAAGATGTTATGTGAGGCCCGGTATTGACCCTCTGAGAGGGAGTTGAGGATTTTGTGGTATTCTGTGATGCATCCATTACAAGTTTGGGGGTAGTCCTCATGCATAGAGGATGGGTGATTGCTTATGCTTCGTGGCAGCTGAAGCTACATGAGTTGTGATATCCCACACATATTCTGGAGTTGGGGGCGGTGGTGTTCGCCCTCAAGATTTGGAGGCACTATCTATATGGGGTCTGTTGTACAGTCTACACGGATCATAAGTATTTGAGGCATATTATTGATCAGCCAAACCTGAAGATGAGGCAACGCAGGTGGCTGGATGTAGTCAAGGATTATGACTGCGAGATCCTTTACCATCCAGGTAAAGCGAATGTGCTAGCGAATGCTTTGAGCTGCAAGTCGGTGGGGTCTTCATCCGGGGGCCACCAAGATGTATCAGAACTTTAGATTAAGCTATTGGTGGTCGTGTATGAAGAGGATAGCCTGGTATGTCGAGAGATGCATGACCTACAGGATGGTCAAGGCTGAGCATCAGAGGCCGCATGGCAAGCTACAGCCTCTGGAGGTTCCCACATGGAATTGGGAGCATATTTCGATGGATTTTATCACCAAGTTGTTGAAGACGGAAAAGGGTTTTGATGCTATCTGGGTCATCATGGATCGATTGACCAAAAGTGCTCACTTTTTGGCCATCCAGGAGAGTTCTTTGGCCGAGAAGTTGGTCGATGTGTATGTTCGCGAGATCGTTGCTCGCCATAGGGTTCCGCTCTCCATTGTTTCAGACCGTGATGTTCAATTCACCTCCCGTTTTTGGAAGAAGTTCCATGAGGAACTGGGCACAAGGCTACACTTCAGCACTGCTTTTCATCCGTATATAGATGGCCAGAGTGAGCGGATGATACACACCCTTGAGGATATGTTGCGGGCCTATGTTATCAATTTTGGTGGGAGCTGGGATTCCTAACTACCTCTTGCGGAGTTCTCCTACAATAACAATTATCACTCCAACATTAGTGCTCCAGTTCGAGCTCTTGTGTGGGCGGAGATGTCGTACCTCGGTTTGTTGGGGTGAGATTGGTCACAGGGTTATAGGATGGACTGAAGTGGTCCTCCAGACCACGGAGCTCATTTAGCAGATCAGACACAGACTGCAGATCACTCAGAGTCGGCAAAAGAGCAATGCCGACCGGTGCCGATCCGAGTTGGAGTTTCAGGTCGGTGATATGGTATTACTAAAGGTCTCACCTTGGAAAGGTGTGATACGCTTTAGGAAGAGGGGCAAGTTGGGTCCCTGATATATTGGGCCTTTTCGGGTGATTTCCAGGGTTGGCAAGGTTGCTTACAGGTTGGAGCTACATGAGGAGCTCAATCAGATTCACAACACTTTCCATGTTTTGTAGCTGCGAAAGTGCGTATTGGATGAGGATGTAGTGGTTTCCTTGGATGATATTCAGGTCGATGAGCGCCTGAACTATGTTGAGAAGCCGATAGCTATTCTAGAAAGGAAGATGAAGGTCTTACGCAACAAGGAGATACCTTTGGTAAAGGTACAGTGGGAGCATCAGAGAGGCTTCGAGTGGACCTAGGAGCCGGAGGCTGAGATGCGGGAGCATTATCCTGAGTTGT
This sequence comes from Lactuca virosa, assembly GCF_052849685.1. Taxonomy (NCBI): domain Eukaryota; kingdom Viridiplantae; phylum Streptophyta; class Magnoliopsida; order Asterales; family Asteraceae; genus Lactuca; species Lactuca virosa. The sequence continues at coordinate 343,049,476 of NC_136433.1, forward strand.
TCACCGCAACAAACTTTGAGGATGAAGTCTAGTTCAAGTGGGGGAGAATTGTAACATCCCGATGTTAAGGTACTTCTAAATTCATCCCTATAATTTTATTTATGACATTTTGGTCCTAAGTCCCAAGAGAAAGTGCCTTGGCGCCCTAGTAGCATTTTCGTAATTTTGGCAGGAGGAGTACGCCATGCGTACTTGTGTGTACGTTGCATACACTTATTTAGGCGGGGCATAATAGCTAAAGAAGGAAACCCTAATTTTTAGGGTTTGGGTGGTATTTAAGCAACATTAAGCCTCATTTCTCTTCTCATTTCCAGCCTCCATCAGCATATTTGTGTTCTCTTGCAAACCCTAGCTTCATTTTAGCTCTTGGAAGGTTTAGTGTGAGTTTTTGTGTGTTCCAAAGGAAGAAGAAGGTGGTGATGAAGCTTGAAAGCTTGAAGCAAGCTTGGATCTGGGAGTTTTGCATCCTTCTTGTAACATCCCAAAAATCATGACAAAAAATTTTGTTTTAAATCATTAACTAAAACCATAGTTATTAGAACATTTCATCGAAACATAAGTCAAAGTATCTCAAAACATTATTGTCAGAGTTTCCAAATTAAAACATCAGAGTAATCATCCCAGGCTAAACATAATGGTGTGTGCACTGCAGTCATCCCGAGCTCTTCCCTTTGCTAACAGAAGTACCTGAAACCAAAATTGAAAACTGTAAGCACGAAGCTTAGTGAGTCTCCCCAAACTACCACATACCATACACATAACATACAACTAGGAGGTACGGGCCCCGCCCACACTCAAAGAGATACGGGCCTCACCCACTCTCGGATAACAGGCCCCGCCCTAAGAAGTACAGTCCCCGCCCACGCTTAGTGAGATACGGGCCTCACCCACACTCAGCTATCTAGGAGATACGGGCCCCGCCCACACTCGGCTATCTAAGATATAGGAGCCCCACCCACACTCAGCTAATAGTGAGATTCGAGCCCCGCCCACACTCAGCTAACTAAGAACACATACAAGTATCACATAGACAACAAGTATAACCCAATCTACCAATCCATTCCATATACATATTCAAATAATTCTAAGATACGAGCCCTGCCCACACTTAGCTACTAATCAACACACATAGCATACATGGGCCGACATTAGTGCCTTCGACCCGTTCAACCCAGGGGGAAAACTCACCTCGCAAAGCTGAATGCAGAATCTCACGGTAAGAAATCTCTAACGGCTGCCCGAACGACTCCTCGAGCTATCATTACCAAAATAACACTTAGAAAAAACCCAATAATCCTTCTTAGGGTAAAATGACCATTTTACCACTGATCTAATTTGGTTCATGCCTAAGGCCCAAAACCATAACATGAAAGGCCCAATACTAGTTAAACTTCCCATGCCCGCTAATGGCCCACCATTGGCCCCATTTTCTAAATTGGGCCCAACCCCTCTAATGGGCCTAACCCTAGGCCCAAAATAAGACATAGTCCATTAAATCCCAAATGATGATCCACCAAGGCCCATAGCAGCCAAGTCCAAGAAAATGGCCCAATCAAAAAAAGCCTAAACCCCAAAACCTAGTCCGAGGCAAAAAGGTCCGCAGTCCCACTAATGCCCCGAACGTACGACGTTCCCTGGTGGAGCGTTAGGCGTTCGCCACTAACTCAGATCTCGGACCCAATTCGGAACGCAGGGCGTTCCTCAGCCCTACGTGGCGCGGTCGCATGCTGGTTCCAAAAAGGATTATTAAGCACTTAATGCTTAAAGCCATGCTATCCAAACGTAGATCCAAGCCATCTAGGACCTCTAGAATCATAAAGTCACAGACTTGGTGACTTTGCATGTCCCCAAAAGTCCCAATCTTAAGAAATAGCAATCAACTTCCATAAAAGGGGCTTAATCTCATGCATGGGCTCATCAAGACCCTCAAGTTGGTAACTTTCCTGTCTTAGGGACTCAAATAGCACCAAGGGTGGCAACCCTAAGCCTAGAAACAGATTTGGAACAGTAAAGCTTCATTCTTGGGACCAAAAAGGTCCAAAAACCCACTACAAAAGATCTAAGTATTCATGAAGCAAGTTTTGAACTTTTTACCTCAAGTGGGTGCTAAATGATGATGATAACTCAGATCCTTAAGCTCAAGCCACACAACTTCTCCTTCACTAACTTCCTCTTCCTTCTTCCAAGGCTCCAAGCTACTAAAATGGACTTCACAAGATCAAGATCACACAAGGATGAAGAAGATTAGGCTTTTTAGGGTTTTTGAGTTAAGGAGGCTGGTAAGGAGGCTGAGGTATGGGACATATGTTCTTTATATAGGTCCCAAACCCTAAAAGTTAGGGTTTTCATTCTGTACATGAACGCAACGCGTTCCTCGGGGGAACTCCCCGCGTTCGGGCTCCGCCTCCAAAATCCATAGTTGGCAGAAACAATCCCTCCTCCCTTCAAACTTGCTAACTACAAGGTCCAAAAGCAATAATTCAACATATAAGGGACCAAAATATAAATAATACCTGGACTGAGCGTTACAATTCTCCCCCACTTGAATCAGACTTCGTCCTTGAAGTCCGTCGCCTTGAACAACTCGGGGGTAGTGCTCCCTCATTTCCACCTCGGGCTCCCATGTCCATTCTGATCCCTTTCGGTGCTGCCACTGTACCTTAACCAACCCCACGAACTTATTCCTCAAGGTCTTCTCCTTTCGATCGAGAATCGCTATTGGTCTCTCAATATAATTCAAGCGGTCATCCACTTGAATATCCTCCAAAGGCACGACCGTGGAATCATCCACCAAACACTTCCACAACTGGGAGACATGAAAGGTATTATGAATCTGACTGAGCTCTGCTGGAAGATCCAAACGATAAGCAACCCGGCCCACCCGGGCCACAACCCTGAATAAACCGATGTACCTGGGGCCCAACTTTCCCCGCTTTCATGAACCGGATGACACCTTTCCAAGGTGACACCTTCAGGAGAACCATGTACCCTACCTGAAACTCTAGATTTGATCGACGCTTGTCGGCATAGCTTTTCATCCAACTCTAAGCAGTCTGGAGCCTGCTCCGGACTTGCTGGATCATCTCGGTAGTCTTGAGTACCACCTCGGTACTCCCCATGACTCTCTGACCGACCTCACCCCAACAAATCGGGGTCCTACACTTCCTCCTGTAGAGCATCTCGAAGGGAGGCCGGTCTATGTTAGCATGATAACTATTGTTAAACGAAAATTCCGCTAACGGAAGATACGTATCCCAACTCCCACCGAAATCTAGTACACACACACGCAACATATCGTCTAGAGCCTGAATCGTCCTCTCGCTCTGCCCATCCATCTGAGGATGAAAAGTTGTATTGAAGTTAAGACGAGTACCCATCTCATCATGAAACCTCTTCCAAAATCTGGAAGTGAAGCGAACATCTCGGTCTAACACAACCGAAACCGACACTCAATGACGTGCCACCATCTCGCGTACGTAGATCTCGGGTAGCTTCTCAGCCGATATATTCTCCTGGATCGGGATGAAATGTGCACTCTTGGTCAACCGATCCACGATGGCCCAAATAGAATCCACTCCACGTACGGTCCTGGGAAGCTTTGTGATGAAATCCATAGTGATGTCTTCCCATTTCCGCACGGGAATCTCCAACGGATGCATCTTGCCGTGAGATCGCTGGTGCTCGGCCTTGACTTTCCTACAAGTCAAGCATTGCTCCACATACCAAGCTATGTCCCGCTTCATGTAGGGCCACCAATAATCAGGGCGAAGATCTCGATAGATCTTCGTCGCCCCAGGATGAATGGAGAATCTCGACTTGTGAGCCTCCTCCATCAGAACCTGGTGTACACCGCCCCAGTAAGGAACCCAGACCCTCCGATGCAGGGTCAACAACCCACGGCTGTTGTAGTCAAAGGAGGCCACCTGCCCTATAATCTGCTCACACTTCCGGCGTTCCTCCTTCATACCCTTGACCCGAGCCTCCCGAATCCGCTCCAGCAGTGGAGTAATCACTGTCATCCTCAGGCATATATCCCGAATCGGAGCCGCGACCGTCTTGCGACTGAGAGCATCGGCCACTATATTGGCCTTCCCTGGGTGATAAAGGATCCCGCAGTCATAATCCTTCACCACATCCAACCAACAACGTTGCCTCATGTTCAGATTCGGCTGATCCATCAGGTACCTCAAGCGCTTGTGGTCCGTGTAAATGGTACAATGAACCCCATAAAGGTAGTGTCGCCAAATCTTGAGGGCAAAAACCATAGCCCCCAACTCCAAATCATGCGTCAGATAGTTCGCCTCATAAGGCTTCAACTACCTCGACACGTACGCAATCACGCGACCCCGCTGCATCAGCACTGCACCCATGCCTATGATCGAAGCGTCACAGTAAACCACGAAATCGTCGACGCCCTCTGGCAAAGTCAGGATTAGTGCCTCGCACAACCGCTTTCTGAGATTCTTGAAAGCTGCCTGCTGATCAGGCCCCCAGCGGAATGTCACTGACTTCTTGGTCAGTCGGGTCAGTGGAACAGCAATCTTGGAGAAATCCTGGATGAATCTCCGATAATAACCCGCCAGACCAAGAAAACTCCGAATCTCGGATGGAGACCTCGGAACCTCCAACTGCATCACGACCTCTACATTGGCTGGATCAACCAGAATACCCTTCTGGTTGACCCCCAGAAACTACACCTTGTGCAACCAGAACTCGCACTTGGAGAACTTTTCGAAAAGTCTCTCCATCCTTAGTGTCTCCATCACCTCCTCAGGTGCTCCTCATGCTGCTCCTGAGTCTTGGAGTAAACCAAGATATCATCAATGAAGACTATCACAGACCGGTCCAACATTGGTCTGCACACGCGGTTCATGAGATCCATGAACGTGGCAGGAGCATTGGTGAGCCCAAACGGCATCACCACGAACTCGTAATGACCCTAGCGAGTCTGAAAGGCTGTCTTCTACACATCGTCGTCCCTGACTCGCCTCTGGTGATAACCTGATCGCAGATCAATCTTGGAGAACCAAGATGCACCATGAAGTTGGTCAAATAAATCGTCAATCCTCGGAAGGGGATAACGGTTCTTCACTGTTAACTTATTCAACTCCCGGTAATATATACACATCCGATGTGACCCATCCTTCTTCTTCACAAACAGAATCGGGGCTCCGCATGGCGAACTGCTTGGCCTGATAAATCCCTTGTCTAACAGCTCCTGCAGCTGTGTAGACAACTCCTGCATCTCGGGAGGAGCCAACCGATATGGTGCCTTGGCTATCGGAGCCGCACCAGGAACTAGGTCAATCCTGAACTCTACCTGCCTCTCCGGAGGTACCCCAGGAAAATCCTCTGGGAACACGTCCGGCTACTCCCATACGATCGGTACATCATCCACGGTCGCCTTACCCTTATCCGGGGTATCCATAATATAGGCGAAATAACTTGCGTAACCCTGATGAAGGTAGTGCCTAGCTCTCGCTGCTGAACACAAAATCGATCCATGTTGCAGCCTCTCACCCTGAATCACCAATCCTCCCCCACTTGGGGTCCGAACTCGCACTAGCTGCTGCTCGCAGTCAATCACTGCCCCGTTGGGGCTCAACTAGTGCATACCCACGATAACCTTATTCCCTCGCAGGGGAATAGGGACTAAATCCACAGAAAACAGCTCATCAAACAACTGCAGTGTACATCCCCGATGAACCCTAGCAACCCAAACAGTCCTATCATCCGCTATCTCTACATCAAGTGGACAGTTCAACTCTCCTGGAGCTCCTACAAATCGCTTGTTGGAGCGCGAGCGATACAAAAGATCGAGTAGCCCCCAAATCGAATAATACCAGAGTAAATATGCCATTCACAAGGAACAATCCTATAATGAAGCATATAAACATAAGCAATAAATCAATATAAATAAACAAATTAGAAGAAGATACATACCTGTCACAGCATCGGGAGCTACACGTGCCTCCTCTGCTGTCAGCTGGAAGGCTCTGCTCTTCGCCACATGCGCCTTTGTCCGACCCTGAAGGCTATCGGTAATCCTCAATGTAGCAGGAGCGATTGCCGCCACCTGTCCTGCTGCTGCTAAACTCGGACACTGGGACCTCTTGTGGCCCCTCTGATTACACTGGAAGCAAATCAGACCAGATACTATGGTGGTGGTTGTAGCAGTACAATCCCTGCTGACATGACCAGTTCGGTCGCACTTAAAGCAGCCCGAACTACCTGCCCTGCACGTCCCCTCGCACGTCCTACCACATTTTCCGCAGCGGCCTCAGCCCTGCTGTCTCTTCCCTCAGGAATCCACCTTGGGCTTCTTGTCCAAACCCTCCACACTAGAAGCCGCATCTGGTTTCCTCTTCCTCTTTATCTATAAATCAATCTCCCTCTCCCGAGCTCTTTCTATCATATCCTCCAGCGTTTTGCAGCTGGATCGACTCATAAACTGTCGAATGTCGCTCCTCAACATCTCATGGTACCGAGACTTTTTCATCTCCTCGTCTGCCATATATTACGGAACAAGAAGGGCCCTCTCCCTGAACTTGGTGGTGATTTCAGTCACCATCTCAGTCATCTACTGGAGATCCTAGAACTCCCGCGTAAGCTGCTGCACCTCGATCTTAGGTGCGAACTCGGCCCTGAACCTGGTCGAGAAATCACTCCAGGTCATCGCATCAATAGCGACATCATCTCCAATAGCTCGTCCAACCTCCTCCCACCAATCCCGGGCCTGGTCCTTCACGAGGCAGGTAGCAAGTCGGACCTTGTCCCCCTCGGGACAACGGCTGGTGCGAAAGGTCTTGGCGACATCTGCCAACCACCTGCTGCTCGCAATGGGGTCCCTTTCCCCATGGTAGTCTGGAGCTCCACAAGCTCGGAACTCCCTGAATTTCACTATGCGCGCCCCTATCATGGCCGCCATCTCGGTCCCGAAGATCACAGGATTCTGGTCCATGATACTACGTGTGATCTCAGATGAAATGAACTCCCTCATCTGGTCATCGAGTTGCCCAACTCCAGATCTTGAGCATGATCCCTCGCCGGCGCCAGAACTGCTAACTCGTCTAGCGCGCAGGGTCACCATACTGAAAATACACCATAAAAAACATCAGAATACTCATCATAACTCGAGGGATCGCACACTACAAGTTCCTTGAATTCATCTCAGCTCTCCTTGACTCGATTACGGATCCTCTGCTTTCAGTAGTACGGGCCCATACTACCTTCCACATCTATCCGTACTTTCCTCATGAATTACCTTAACTCCACCAAGTCCCTTCTACTACTACTGCTCTTCGTGCTAATCTTATCCTAGGCTTGCCCTAGGGTAATCTCCGACCCACTCTCCGCATCAACTTCATAAGAAGTACCTGCTATCTCCCCCTAACTAGCTCACGAATACCATTACATATTACTAAGACCAGATAATTCTTCTAATGAGAAGCCTCTCCCTACAACAGTTAGACTCAAATGAGAGCTGCGAAATAGGGCTAAACCTAACCTTCTAAAATTATTTAGTCCTCATAATATGTAACTTAACATATTCGTTTACTAGTTAGTTCAAGATAACTAGAACTTCTAAAAGCACAAAGAAAGCAACATCCGAGCATTGAGTAATCAAAACCAAACATATCCTAATCAGGCCATCATATCACTGACTAATCAGTACTAGCATGCAGTTCAATAAGCTCATACAGTAGGCATACAAGGCATCCTTCCTAGATCCTTAGCCGTAATCTAGCATGCAGTTCTCATAATCATATCATATCATAACAAACATGTATGGGTAATTTGGGAGAACTTACTTGAGCTCGGCTGATTGCATGCACCACACCCTTTTCTATTTTTGGAAATCCTTTTTATAAAAATGATTTTCTTTTGAAAAATTTCATACCAAGTCCTCAGTTTGAGTTCAGACACACCCGAGAGTGTGCCCGAATCAATCAAACCAAGGCTCTGATACCAACTTGTAACATCCCAAAAATCATGAAAAAAAATTTCGTTTTAAATCATTAAATAAAACCATAGTTATCAGAACATTTCATCGAAAAATAAGTCAAACTATCTCAAAACATTATTGTCAGAGTTTCCAAATCAAAACATCAGAGTAATCATCCCAGGCTAAACATAATGGTGTATGCACTGTAGTCATCCCGAGCTCTTCCCTTTGCTACCAGAAGTACCTGAAACCAAAACTGAAAACTCTAAGCACGAAGCTTAGTGAGTCTCCCCAAACTACCACATACCATACATATAACATATAACTAGGAGATACGTGCCCCGCCCACACTCAAAGAGATACGGGCCTCGCCCACTCTCGGATAACAAGCCTTTCCCTAAGAAGTAAGGTCCCCGCCCACTCTTAGTGAGATACATGCCTTGCCCACACTCAGCTACAAGGAGAAACGGTTCCCGCCCACACTCAGCTATTTAAGAGATACGGGCCCCGCCCACACTCAGCTAATAGTGAGATTCGGGCCCCTCCCATACTCAGCTAACTAAGAACACATACAAGTATCACATAAACAACAAGTCTAACCCAATCTACCAATCCCTTCCATATACATACTCAAATAATGCTAAGATACGGGCCCTGCCCACACTTAGCTACTAATCAGTGTTGGAAATATTTTGATGTGATTGTCACTTGAAATAAGTTGAGTATTGATTTACATTTTCTAATAAAACATTATCAGAATGTTTCAGGTTGAAAAGATACTGAAGATTCAACAAGTGTTTGAAGAGTCAGATGTTGGAGCACTTAAAGTTGAACATGGAGCACTTGTTGTTGACATGGAGCACTTGAAGAAACCAAGTTGGATCATCATGATCTTAGATGACATATCTAGATAATATGTAGACAATCAAGATATTGGTGGATCATCTGGAATATTGATGGCTCATCAGAAACATTGTTGGTTCATCCACAACTCTTTGGCTCAACAAGAGTTGATGGCTCAACAGGAATACTTGTTGGCTCAACGCAAGTCAATGGATCAACATGATCACATTGATGGCTCAACAAGGTTGCACATGACTCATCATATACAATGAAGGCACGTCCAAATGCTCAAAGGAACATGAATTTCGTCCATGGTCCATCATGAACATGTGGTGGTACATCTTCAAGTTCAAGACACAGTCCAACACTCAAGAAACAACTCAACTTGGTCAACAACACTTCTGGAAGTTGATAACATCTAAGAAGACAACTGAGCAACATGATGCTCATGTTGCTCATCACATTTTCAATGTTGATCAAGAAGGTTCAAGAATTATGAAGACTCATAACTTGGATGGAACCTTAACAAAATACTAACGAAATTGGAATATTCCATCCATTCTCCGTTAAGTAGGGCAAAGGTGTCAACTGATGACTAAGTCATGATGACGTGTCAACACCTGATTGGTCAAGCCATGTCATGGGCTTTTCCAAAGCCTATAAATAGGCCCCTTGGGATCCATTATAAAGTTGCTCTTTTCTGATCATTCCCGTTCATTCTGCACAATTGCTGCTTAGACTAGTCTTCAGAGAGCCATTTGAGAGTTTTAGTGTGTTCTACATTCAAACACTTGTAATTGAATCTTCATGAATATAAGACACATTTGAATCATTGATCTTAAGTCAAAAAATATTTTATATATTAATTTGATTGATTCACAACTCTTTATTTTCCGCACTACTTGCCACTTGACGATTCTGAAACTCTGTTTCAGTATTTTCAACACTTGGACTATTCTAGTCTAGGTTTACTGAATTTTTCTCATTTCTTCAGTTGGTATCAGAGCTCGAGTGATCGACTTTGAGACTTAGAAAACCTTTCACAAAAACACTTTTTGAAGTTTCAAACTAGTATCACCTGTTCTCAATGGTAAGTGTGAATCAAAACCAAAATGTTCTCTATTCAGTTTCAGTTGCAAACAGTCTTGGAGTAGGAAATTGTGCACCTATCCTTGTTCCTAGTGAATACACTTCATGGGCAGATCGCATCAAGTACTACCTGGAAGGTCACGAATCTGACATATGGACCTTCATCTCCACTGGGAAAAATACTCAAGAATTTCTGAAGGACATCAGAGTTCCCGAAGCCGATGTCTCTCCTGACACCTCCAAAGTTATCTCTAGATCTGTTTCCTCTGCTGCTCAACTTCGTGAGAGGAAAATCAAGAAGCTTGAAGCTAAGGCAATGCAAGAGCTCTTATCTGGAGTTCCTCATGACATCTATGAGCAACTGATGAAGATAAGAGTTCACCCTTTAATGTTTGGAATGCACTGAATGAACAATTTGAGGGAACTGATAAAATCCTTGCAAACAGGAAGAAAGCTGCATTGACAAACATGGACAACTTCAAGATGTTACCTCATGAAACTCTCTTTGATGCATATTCTTGGTACAACATTATTGTCAACAGGGTGAAGAAACTCAAAGGAGAAAGATCGCAAGAGGATTTCAATATGAAATTCTTGAACAGTTTATCTCCAAAATGGTATACAGTGCATATGATCATACTGCAAACTACAACCAATCTAGACACCATGTCTCTGTTTGATCTATATGCTGAACTGCAACAACATGAGCCGAAAGTCAACAAGCTAGCTAAAGCAACTCCCTTTGATAATCAAGGAGTTGCCCTGGGAAATTCAGCACCCATGGAAAATCATTCTCAAAACTTGATTGCACATCACAGTCCAATCCCAAATCACTTTGCTAATCAGTTTTCTAACCAAGGATATGGAGCATATCCTTATCAAAGTTCGAGTATGGCTCAACAGTACAACCAGAATTCATACATGCCAACTCAACAAACTCTCCAGATCGCAAATGGATACATGGGTAATCATCAAGCTTTCATTGGAACCACAATCGAATCTCCTTAAATCAATGAGGAAAAGGAGTATGAAGAATGTATCGCACTCCTGACCAAGTTCAATCCAAACTTCAAGAAGTTTGTGAACAAACCAACTGGTAACTTTAGAGAACAAAGTTATCAACAACCCCAACACTATCATCAGAACTCCGAAAACTTCCAAGGAGGAAGCAACAGTCAACAAAGCTTCAACTCTCAGAATTCAAATTATGAAAGTTACAATTCTCAAAGGATGAACACAAGGGTTCAAGATAACAAGTTGAAGTCCCATGACAATAATGAAGTAATCAGGTGCCACAACTGTCAAGGTGAAAATCATTTTGCCAAGGATTGCAAAATGAAAACCAAGAAGGTCAAAGACGAAGCATACAACCTTCAAAAAGCAGAGTAGATCAAGAAGCAGTCAAAAGACAAAGCTTTCATGGTCATGGAAAATCTAAATGTGGAAATCTGGGAAATAGATGATGAAGTGGATCAAGTAGAAGAAACTGAAGCGTACAATGCTTCATGGCTGATGATGACAAAGAGCCTTCTCCTCTCCATCAACAAGTTGTTGAAAAGGTACACTTTATGCTTCGTGATAATCATTTAACTATTGAGCCTTTTCATGATGACATTGACCATATTACTGAAATAATCAAAGAATATGTCACCAATGCTGAATATCGTGTCATTTATTACAAAGGTGAACTGACCGACACTCAGTTTCGACTTGAAGAATTGAGATGTCGTATGGCTAAGTTAGAAAATGACCTCGCAATCAAAACTGAGGCACATATTACGTCAGTTGAAAAATATGAAATTGTATTGAATCAACGTGACATTATTGCAAAAGACAATCGTGAGATGTACGCTTAAATCAATACAAAAATCAATAGTTATAAAGCATCCAAAACCCTTCTTGAACATAACTCGCATGCTATTCTTAAGGGAAGAAAACCATCATGGATCAAATATGGTATTGGTTATGATGAAATGAACAAGGAAATCATGGGTCTCAATACTCAACCAGAATTGTTAGCATGAGATCCAAGTCTCTTCACTGGAGACAATGAGGATCATGAAGAGGTGGTAACTTGCAGTCCTGATGTAATTGCCACTTCACCCTTAAGCAACCCATTAGAAGTCACATCATGCCATGATCTTCCAGACTTGGACACTAAGTCCGACTCTCCAATAGAACTTTCTCTTGAATGTCCCACCATGGAAAGTTTCAATTCAGAAGATGCCACTTCTGAACAATCAAAGATCCATGACTTTAAATCTAGTGATAAACAGCCCAAATTATGAGCCAATAGGATATTCCAAGACTGAACCCATTGAATTCCCCAGTCAAGAATCATTTCCATCTGTTACTGCTTCCGTATCTGGAACAATGGACTTAGGATGTAAATATTCTAAGAAACAACAGACTGGGAAGTCTCCAATTCCAGTAAACAAGGATGAAACCTTGAAGACTGTGAGTAATGAGAAAACTGTTGTTGAAATACTCAAGAGACCTTTTGTTCCAATCACAATCTCTTCACCCAGTCCTAAACTACAGGAGACAATTGTAAAGCTAACTAATGTCTCTAAAGACAAGGGAAAAGAGAAAATTGATGTCTCTAAATAACAAGGTCCAACTATAGTCCATCCTTTAAAACCCAAAGTGGTTAAAATAATGACAAGGATAGGAAGACTAAGAGAGTACCTAAGGCTAAGCAAAGCCAATGGAAGACCAGACATACCAGTCCTCCCAAAACTTCAAGGGCTCAAAGAACCTATCCTTCCAATCATGGTTTCTGAAATTCTGGATTTCCAAACCAAACTGATTTTCACTATCAGAATAATTTTAGACCTAACAATATTCCTGATTTGTCTGAAATGATGAAACCATGACCTGTTCAAACCAACCCTTTCATGCATCAGATTAGTAATTACCCTATGAATTCTATTATTGGTCCATATTATGATTTTTCTCCGTCCATAGGAGGGAATCACATGTTTGGGGGAAACTCTGGGTTTCCAATGATCAATCAATTCGGGGGAAATACCAAGTTTCCCATGTTTGATCAATTTGGAATGCCTGTGAACTATGGATTTCCCTCTCTATGAATTCCTACTCAGTTCACCAACTCTCCATTCTTCCCACAGACCAAACCTCAAAAGAAGACCACTAAAAAGGTCAAAACCAAGGTCTCTAAAAACCAAGAAAAACCCAAAGTGGTTGATGCAATACATGAAAATACTGTCCAAACTCCCACAAGTCCGAAGGAAGCTAACACTCAAGGACCCAAACAAAAATGGGTACTTAAACCTTCTCTCTAAATGCAAGCTTTTTGTGCCGGGGTACCACATGACGATACATGGTACATTGACAGTGGATGCTCCAGGCACATGACCGGGCACAAAGGATGTATCAGAGATTTCAATATCACAATGCCAGGTCAGTATGTTACTTTTGAAACAACATGAAGGGAGAAGTTATGGGACATGGAAACATATCAAACGGGAACTTTACCGTTAAGCGTGTAGCGTATATAGACGGTCTTAAACATAACCTTATCAGTGTTGCACAACTGTGTGACAATGATCATGAATTTTTGTTCACCAAAACCAAGAGTTTGATTATGGATACCAACAAGCGCATCCTTGTTGATTCCCCACAAAATGGGAACATGTATCCTCTTGATATTGAACTAATTGAGGGAACCCTAGACATTTGTCTTCTTTCCAAAGCTGCCTCTGACATCAGTTGGTTGTGGCAAAGAAGACTTTCCCACCTCAACTTTGGTTATATCAACAAACTCATTAGAAAGGATCTTGTGAGAGGACTACTATTGTTAAAACTTGAAAATGATATACTTTGTGCTGCCTGTGAACAAGGCAAAATTTCCAAATCTCCGTACAAAAGTATAACAAAATACAGTGTATCTGAACCTCTTCAGCTTATACATATTGATCTGTGTGGTCCCACTACAGTTCCTAGCTTAAGTGGTAAGAGATACATTCTTGTGATTATGGATGACCATACCAAATTCACTTGGGTGTACTTTCTGCGAAACAAATCTGAAACCACCAATGAGCTAATTAACTTCATTCGCTACATAGAAGTTAGGGTAGGCAAGCCACTCAGAAGATTGAGAAGTGACAATGGTGGCGAATTCAAGAACAACGCCTTAGATAGCTTTCTTGTATCCAAAGGCATCAAGCACAATTTTTCTACACCCTACACTCCACAATAGAATGATGTAGTTGAAAGGAAGAACCGAACACTATGTGAAGCTGCTCGATCCATGTTGATCTTCGCAAACCTACCTCAATACTTCTGGGCTGAAGCCACTGCAGCTGCCTGTTTCACTCAAAACAGATCCCTAATCAACAACGGGCTTGAAGCCACTCCTTATGAAGCAATGAACAAGAGGAAGCCTAATGTCAAATTCTTTCACATCTTTGGTTGTCGTTGCTACATCAAGAACAATAGGGATCAACTAGGGAAATTTGCACCCAAGGCCGATGAAGGTATCTTTCTTGGATATTGCCTTCATGCTGCAACCTACAAAGTTCTGAACAAAAGAACCATGGTGATAGAGGAAAGCAGTGATGTCACTTTTGATGAAAGTTATGTAAAGGTTCTAGATCCAAACCACTTTGGTCCTCAAATGGTGGTACCATTGGATAAAATGAACCAGCCGTCACCTGCTAATGCTTTTACTCCAATTCATGCTATTGAAGTAGATTTTGATTTCCTCTTTCCAACTCAACCTTCTGCCCTAGAATCAGAAAATCTCACAAAAATAACTTCTCCTGATGTCTCTCAACCTCATAAACTATCAAAAGACTCTAGTTCCACCAAAGCTTCGGTTGAGGGGGAACCATCTTCGAATGATTCTATCCCTAAAAGTCCCTTAGAATCTTTTGAACCATCGACCCCAACCTCCCATCATAAATATGGACCAGTCATAACACCAGTCACTATATCTTTCGAGGGGGAACCACCTTTGAATGGTTCCATTCTTAAAGGTACTTTACAATCCTCCTAACCATTCAGTCCATGGTTTCAGGGGGAACCCCACTCGATTGGTTCCAGTCCCCCAAGTTCCTTCTCATCTACTCCATCTGTTGAATTCAAGCATGCAACAGTTGAGGGGGAACCACCTGTTTCAGGTAGTTCTGGACTTTTCCAAAACGATCTTTTTGAAGGAACATTCACTTCTGACTACCCTCCACATCCAAGAGAACAATATGAGGTAGTTTTCACTCCTAAAATCCTTAAGGAAGCCCGCCTCACAAAATGGACAAAGGATCATCCAGCTGATCAAATCATAGGTGATCTAGATTCTGTAGTAGTGGATCGTTCAACAACCAAGAATTAATGTCTATATGCAAGCTTTCTATCCATGATAGAGCCTAAAGGAATCAAAGAGGCTCTACAAGATGCAGATTGGGTAAAAGCAATACAAGAAGAGTTAGCTGAATTTGAACGCAACAACATGTGGGACTTAGTGCCAACACCAGAAGGAGTATCAGTTGTTGTTTCAAGATAGGTCTACAGGAAAAAAAGTGATGAAGATGGAGTCATCATCGGAAACAAAGCCAGACTGGTTGTCAAAGGCTACTCGCAACAAGAAGGCATAGACTATGATGAAACCTTTGCACCTGTTGCAAGAATAGAAGCCATTAGGATTTTCTTGGCATTTGCCGCACACAAGAATTTTAAGGTCTACCAAATGGATGTGCAATGTGCATTCTTGAACGGAGAAATTGATAGGGATGTCTATGTTCAACAACCTCCTGGATTCGAAGATCCAAAGTTCCCCAAACATTGCTATAAGCTTCAAAAGGCTGTCTATGGATTGAAGCAAGCCCCAAGAGCATGGTATAGAACATTGTCCAAGTTCTTAGAAGATTCCAAGTTTCAAAGAGGTTCTATCGATCCCACTCTCTTTAGGAAAATCCACAACAACAATCTGATCGTCGTGCAAATCTACATCGACGACATCATATTCGGTTCAACCAGCAAGGACCTTAGTGATGAGTTTGCTGAGTTGATGAAAAGCAAATTTAGAATGAGTATGATGGGTGAGCTTAACTACTTCCTAGGTCTACAGGTTCTTCAATCTCCTAAGGGAATCTTCATTGGTCAAGAGAAGTACATCAAAAATCTGTTGAATAGATACTCCATGAAGAATGCATCAACTACAAAGACACCAATGTCTACATCTTACAAACTTGATTCAGACCTTGATGGGAAATCTATAGCTCATAAGCACTACAGAGGAATGATTGGCTCATTACTGTATCTTACAACTAGTCGACCAGACATCATGTTTTCAACATGTTTGTGTGCACGCTTTCAAGCCAATCCCAAGGAATCGCATCTTATAGCAGTCAAAAGAATTTTCAAATATCTTAAAGGAACTGCTTCTCTGGGTCTATTCTATCCTGCTAAAGGCAACTTCTATCTCCAAGCCTTTACTGACTCAGATTATGGAGGATGCAAGCTCGACAGAAAGAGCACTTTTGGTAGCTGTCAATTCTTAGGAGGTAGAGTGGTCAGTTGGACCTCAAAGAAGCAAACATGTGTTTCAACCTCTACTGCTGAAGTTGAGTACGTTGCTACCACCAGCAGTTGTTCTCAAGTGCTTTGGATGCAAACACAACTGAGAGATTATGGATTCAAAATGCAACATATCCCAATCTATTGTGACTCTAAGAATGCAATTGCAATCTCTCACAATCCATTCAACCACTCAATGACCAAGCACATTGATATCAGATATCACTTCCTAAAAGATAATCTTCAAAAAGGTCATATTAAGCTTCATTTTGTTCCTACAGAAGAAGAGACTGTAGATGTGTTCACGAAAGCTCTAGATGAATCCAAGTTCTTACACTTTCTAGGAATACTTGGCATGCTAAATCCGGATTCTCTAGGCATTTGAAATTTTTTCTTTCTCACTTTTTTCTAAGAAATCTCCAAAAATATTTTATTTCTAGTTTATTATATTTTTGCTTTACTTTTCCACAAAAGAAAAACCCCAAAAAGATATTATCTTTTTTTACTTTACATAAGAGAAAACTACAAAAAAAATTTATTTTCTGTATTGTGTCATTACTTTAAACAAAAGAAAATACCAAAAAGATTTTATCTTTATTTTTTGTTAAAAAAATGCAAGTTGTCATCACAACTATGCAAATGAAGAAGGTTAGTTGCTCCACACTTTAATGATTTTTCAAAATACTAAATTATGTGGTTCTTCAATTTGCTTCAGTACATAACTAATATTGGTACTTCAGTGACCATTAACAAGCTTCATGGTTATACTCTAATTAGAGTTATAACATACATCAAGTACTAATGTTATGTGCGATAATTTGAGGCGAACTCTAAGGTTTAGTTAAGCTAATGTGTTATAGTATATTTGTGGCTTCCCTGTCCTAGTGAACTCATGAGACAAAAACGCGAACTTGAGTAGTTTGAGGGACATAAAAAGTTTTGGTTTGTGAATATCTATACCCAATAAAAAGATTCTTAGTTAAAACAAAGCGAGTCAAGTTCCAAGTTTATTTGATTAATTTTTGCATTTTGAGTCTAGCTATATATTCAATAAGTTATAGTTTAGGAGTGGAGTCAATCTGTGACCTTTAGGACTCGATGAGTATTCCCCCCAGAGATATATTTATATCTATCCACCTAATTATAAAAGCTTGGATGGATGGGAAGAAATATTGTTTAAAAGGGTTTCATAGAAAGTCATGGACTCCATTAGTGACCTAAGCGATTCCGAGCACTCCAATGAATTTCTTAGAAAGTCACGAACTAAAGTACAAATAGAAGTAAAGCTAAGAATTATTTGCTTGTGTACTTTGTCAAAGTTAGAGTCATAAGAAAAGATTAAAAAAAAATAAGAAAAAATCAAAACAAATTCCCAAAAAAAAGTCTAGTTATATTATTAGGTCAACTACTATTTATATTATTTATCCTTTTAAAGTCATGTCACTTGGAATTTGGCGATACCTTTTGAAACGAAAGGGGTCAATAAAAAGGTATAGGTGGTAGGAATGCCAAAAATGAGTGTTGTTCAAAATAAGTGGGGAACGTTTATGAGGATTGTCAGTATTTAGGGCTTGGGAAGTCACTAGGCCTTAGACACAAATATACGCATTGCGGTGAGACATAATTGGTGAGTACAAATCGGGTTATTCTGTGTGATGTTAAGGAATTCAAAACATAATAATCCACAAGGGAATTCTTTACAACGCGAAGTGAAGAATCATACACAGAGTTTAGTTGCTTGATAAATCTGTAAGTAACAGCAAGATAATCCTCAATGCCTCTAAATAAGTCAACTAGTGTTTACTTAAAGTTCTTGTTTCGACGTGCAAACACTTCACTGCATTTTACTATTCCCTTCTCAGATTCTCTATCTAAATGCACACACACCACGTTCAAAGTTAGATTATTCAGTGTTTTCACTTTTATACTTTTTGTTTAACTTATGCCTTAGAATCTAGGTAAAGCAGCTAAGTTAGATAGAGAATATTACTTACTTGATCATGGAACATCCTTAGCCAAGTGGAGCATCTTATGACAATGGATCATCCTCTTCAAGAAAACCATACGTGCTTGCCTTGGTTTATGGAGCATTCTTGTATATTGTGAAGAAGTTCAAGATCAAAAGATTTAAAGACCATCTTGAAGCAACTTCGTGCTCTTGGACCAACATGGAACAACTTCAGGTACATGGACCACATTTGGAGCAACAACATCCAACTTGGACCATCTTGGACCATCTCCTATTCTTTGGACCAACTGGACGAATGAATGAAGCATCTTCATTCAACTTGATCATATTGAGGCATGTTGGATCATCTTCATCAACTTGATCATCTTAAGGCATCTTGGACCATCTTCATCATCTCGATCAACTGGAAGTATCTTGGAGCAATTTCACCAACTTGAAGGATCTTGATCATTTAGACCATCTTGGAGCTTCTTTATTCACCTGGAGCATGTTCAAGAACATTGAAGCATGTTCAAGAGCATTAGAGCATGCTCAAGAGCATTGGAACATGTTCAACAACATTGGAGCATATGATCAAGAACATTGGCACATGATCAACAACTTGAAGCATCTTCAGCCACTTGATGCATCACACCCATGTGGCTCATTAAGTCCACATAAAGCATAATAAATGTGCCATGCATGTTTTGAATAGGCCATACACGTTTTTAATGAGCCATGCACGTTTCAAGTGAGCCATGCACGTTTCATGTAGACCATGCACCTGTCAAGTATGTCATGCACGTTTTGAGTAGATTTTTCCTTAGGCGCCATACATGTCTCAAAGATAACATCCATGCATGCACCACCTTTTCTTTCTTGATTCTCAAGGCATCATTCTTGCGCTCGCGACTCAAGTTGAAATTCTCCTATTTATACTTGAGTACCATCCAAGCGTTATGGGCCCACAAGTTGGCCAATGCAAGCCCTATTTCGGCCCATTGAGAAAACCTAGAAACCTTCACTTATAAATACCTCACTTCTACTTCTCATTCTTTCTTTTTCACTCTCTCACAAATTCTTACTCTTATACTCGCTTGGAGCAACATGGCTTCGTGAGCAACAGTCGCATATGCAATAGGCAACTTCAGTTGGTGAGCAACAAACAGCCTTGGCACAACAACAAATTTGGCTCAACAACCCCATTTTCGAAAATCATCTCTTGAGCCACAAGTTTTTTTTTTTTTTTTTTCAAAACCCTAGTTTGCCTCAACAACCCTATTTTCGAAAATCCACTCTTGAGCCACAAGTTTGTTGTTGCAAAACCCTAATTTGGCTCAACAACTTCCTTATTTTCGAAAATCATCTCTTGAGCCACAAGTTTTTTTCAAAACCCTAGTTTGGCTCAACAACCCTATTTTCGAAAATCCACTCTTGAGTCACAAGTTTTTTGTTGCAAAACCCTAATTTGGCTCAACAACCCACCCATTTTCGAAACTCCACTCTTGAGCCACAAGTTTGTTGTTGCAAAACCCTAATTTGGCTCAACAACTTCTCTATTTTCGAAAACTCTTCTTGAGCCACAAGTCTTTTTTTTAAACCCTAGTTTGGATCAACAACCTACTCAATTTTCAAAAACTCATCTTGAGCCGCAAGTTTTTTTTTTCAAACCCTAATTATGATCAACAAGGATTTTGAGTGCCCTCTTGAGCCATCAATAAAAACGAAACCCTACTTGTTCCCTCTTGAGCCATCAGAATTCTTCTTAAGACATTCCTTATTTTGCAACTCTTCTTCACCCACAACAACCCTCTCTTGCTCATCAAGTAATTTCGAAACCCTACTTATGCCACACCCTAATTTTTAAACCCCTCTTGAGCCATTCCTAATTTTGTACCTCCTCTTGATCCATCTAATACTTCTTGAGCCATTCGTGATCAACAAGGATTTCGTATCCCCTCTTGAGCCAGTCATGATCAACAACGATTTTGTATCCCCTCTTGAGCCATTCGTGATCAACAAGGATTTTGTGATCCCTTCTTGAGCCATCATCCTTCCTTTGTGATCAACAACATCTCACGAGCATCTTCACTTTGTGGTTCTTTATCCTGTTGGTATGAGTTGAGCAATCATGAAATCAGGGCTGATTTGAAGATCATTTAATCTTCCGTTTGAAGAACTACCCTCTAATTTTCTTCCGTGAAGCGATTGTTTGCTGTTTATTCGACTTTAATCAATTCGAATCCCAAATCACCATCGACAGATTAAATTTGAACTTCATGGCGATCAGAGTAATAATTATTACGTACATCAGACCTTCTCATGATCAAGAAATCACTAGTTCCACTTTGACCCTCACAGTAGGTGCGCCACCCTCATTCACAAAGGTGCACCACATACAGTGCTATTGGCAAACCTTTTTGAGTTCCTTCGTTTATTATCATAAGAAGCACACACATGGATTGATCTCATTAGGATCAAGCCATATCTGCACCTTATATATCCATCCACGTGAATGCATTTGACAAAGTCAAACATCTAAGTGCGTCAAGTTTTTTTTTGCTTCTTCTCTGTTGCTACGATATGCTATGCACACAACAAACAAAGATGGTGATGATGAAGGTAACTCTCATGAGATCGAAATTTCCTTTGATTCTTAGGGTGTGAAGAATAATGACGGTAAGGTAGTTCAAGAAGTTGCAAGTATCTAAGAATTTATTTATGTCAAAGCTCCAGGAGTCGAATCTGCCTCTCGCTCTTTCCTTCCTATTGTGAACAAGGATATCATTGAAGGTGTAATAGATAAGAACACAGATTAGGAATATGGATCTCGTATGGATGCTCCTGCGGAGACCCTTCACATTGTTGAGGGTTTGTCTTCTGATTCGGATGATGATGTCGAAGTCTCTTTCGGTCATCCTTTCCCCTTCACGTGTCGGAAGAGTATTGTCTTGAAGAACAACGATGGAAATTTTATGAGAAAAAGAATTCTTCCGGCTCGTCGGCTGAAATCGCTACCGGAATAGCGCCTCCGGCCAAGGTTTCAATTTCTCCGGGATCTCTTGTCAATCTCCATACTCAGCGCTCTACGGTCAACAAAGCATTTATTGCATCCATTCCAATTCCTCACTCTCATTGCCGATCTAGCCACACATCAAGCACATCTCGAGTCAACTCTTACTCATTCTCATTGGAGAACAATTCACACCTGAGGCGTTAAAATCCTAAGTCAATTATGGGCCTTTCTTTTCAGGCCCCATACAACGTTGGTTTGAAGAAACACCTACTACAACTTCTTGCGCCTCATCACGATCACAACCTCTTGCATCTCGTGATCAAACCCTCATCGTCCTAAGTGTGCCAACAACGAATACTAACTTCGGTTTGGAGCATTGCCAACTCGTCTATATTGGAGCATCATCATCTTACGCCAACTTCATGATGAACTTCGTGATCAATCAGGTGCATCTCGGGATCAATCAGGGAAGCAATGTTTGTGTAGATATGTCCTTCCTTCTGTTCAAGACCATGGTGGTGTTTCACACAATGTTAAGTCACTGCAAGCACCAACCGCTTTCCAATATGTAAAAGTTGTTGGATTGACTGATGCTGTTGAAGGAAGAATCTTTGTCATTTTAAATAATGGACAGATGCTCAGATGTACGTTTCATAGATACCTTTCATCATCATTGGCAAATAATTGCATCACAGCCTTCATCGCAAGTACAATTCCCATCCAGGTTGTTGTGAAGAAACAAGGTTTCACAAACGTTTTGTGACATTTATTTGTATGCCATCATCCCGAATAAAGCATTCTTGATCAAGACCTGCTTTCGAGTTCATTTGTGAGAGTATTTTAAACCCACAATACTTTCTTTCTTGATCTTTCTTAATCATTCACAAGTTTTTTTTTACATTTGTTTTCATGACACTTGCATGTTTTTTTTGTGACAGTTTTTGATGTCACAAAAGAACACCTTGCTGTCAAGAACCAAAGAACTCCAAGTTTTTTTTTATTGTGACACTTTAATTCTAAAGGTTTTAGTTTTTGTTGTGACGGTCTCTCTGTCGCAATAGGTTCACCTGTGTACCTTTCACATGTACTTTTTATTGTTAAAACACATTCACACACATGCACATTATTTTTTTTCTTTTCCTTTTATTTTATTTTAGTTTTATTTATTTCTTTATTTTTTCTTTCTTTATTTTTTTGGCTATCACTTGGATAAGGCATTAATAAACACTATACTAGTTTAAATTTCACATCTTTATCGGTATTTTTCGTGTTTATCTGATATTCAAGGGATATCCATAGATTTTTTTTTATCCAAACCTATTTTGAAAATATCATTTATGATAAAAAAAATTAATTTTTTGTTTTTTAAAATTTTGTTTTGATACGCTATGGTCCTATAAGGCCTAGACCTAACAACTGTGTTTTATCATAACACTCGTTGATATGTTTAGCAAAATATCAAAGTCTTTTTTATTTTTCCGTTTGTCGAAAAATATCAAGTTTTTCATTCTTATTCAACAGGTTCTTCAATCTCCTAAGGGAATCTTCATTGGTCAAGAGAAGTACATCAAAAATCTGTTGAAGAGATACTCCATGAAGAATGCATCAACTACAAAGACACCAATGTCTACATCTTACAAACTTGATTCAGACCTTGATGGGAAATCTATAGATCATAAGCACTATAGAGGAATGATTGGCTCATTACTATATCTTACAGCTAGTCGACCAGACATCATGTTTTCAACATGTTTGTGTGCACGCTTTCAAGCCAATCCCAAGGAATCACATCTTATAGCAGTCAAAAGAATTTTCTAATATCTTAAAGGAACTGCTTCTCTAGGTCTATTCTATCCTGCTAAAGGCAACTTCTATCTCCAAGCCTTTACTGACTCAGATTATGGAGGATGCAAGCTCGACAGAAAGAGCACTTTTGGTAGCTGTCAATTCTTAGGAGGTAGAGTGGTCAGTTGGACCTCAAAGAAGCAAACATGTGTTTCAACCTCTACTGCTGAAGTTGAGTACGTTGCTGCCGCCAACTGTTGTTCTCAAGTGCTTTGGATGCAAACACAACTGAGAGATTATGGATTCAAAATGCAACAGATCCCAATCTATTGTGACTCTAAGAATGCAATTACAATCTCTCACAATCCATTCAACCACTCAATGACCAAGCACATTGATATCAGATATCACTTCCTAAAAGATAATATTCAAAAAGGTCATATTAAGCTTCATTTTCTTCCTACAGAAGAAGAGACTGTAGATGTGTTCACGAAAGCTCTAGATGAATCCAAGTTCTTACACTTTCTAGGAATACTTAGCATGCTAAATCCGGATTCTCTAGGCATTTGAAAATTTTTCTTTCTCACTTTTTTTAAGAAAACTCCAAAAATATTTATTTCTAATTTATTATATTTTTGCTTTACTTTTCCACAAAAGAAAAACCCCAAAAAGATATTATCTTTTTTTACTTTACATAAGAGAAAACTACAAAAAAAATTTATTTTCTGTATTGTGTCATTACTTTAAACAAAAGAAAATACCAAAAAGATTTTATCTTTATTTTTTGTTAAAAAAATGCAAGTTGTCATCACAACTATGCAAATGAAGAAGGTTAGTTGCTCCACACTTTAATGATTTTTCAAAATACTAAATTATGTGGTTCTTCAATTTGCTTCAGTACATAACTAATATTGGTACTTCAGTGACCATTAACAAGCTTCATGGTTATACTCTAATTAGAGTTATAACATACATCAAGTACTAATGTTATGTGCGATAATTTGAGGCGAACTCTAAGGTTTAGTTAAGCTAATGTGTTATAGTATATTTGTGGCTTCCCTGTCCTAGTGAACTCATGAGACAAAAACGCGAACTTGAGTAGTTTGAGGGACATAAAAAGTTTTGGTTTGTGAATATCTATACCCAATAAAAAGATTCTTAGTTAAAACAAAGCGAGTCAAGTTCCAAGTTTATTTGATTAATTTTTGCATTTTGAGTCTAGCTATATATTCAATAAGTTATAGTTTAGGAGTGGAGTCAATCTGTGACCTTTAGGACTCGATGAGTATTCCCCCCAGAGATATATTTATATCTATCCACCTAATTATAAAAGCTTGGATGGATGGGAAGAAATATTGTTTAAAAGGGTTTCATAGAAAGTCATGGACTCCATTAGTGACCTAAGCGATTCCGAGCACTCCAATGAATTTCTTAGAAAGTCACGAACTAAAGTACAAATAGAAGTAAAGCTAAGAATTATTTGCTTGTGTACTTTGTCAAAGTTAGAGTCATAAGAAAAGATTAAAAAAAAATAAGAAAAAATCAAAACAAATTCCCAAAAAAAAGTCTAGTTATATTATTAGGTCAACTACTATTTATATTATTTATCCTTTTAAAGTCATGTCACTTGGAATTTGGCGATACCTTTTGAAACGAAAGGGGTCAATAAAAAGGTATAGGTGGTAGGAATGCCAAAAATGAGTGTTGTTCAAAATAAGTGGGGAACGTTTATGAGGATTGTCAGTATTTAGGGCTTGGGAAGTCAATAGGCCTTAGACACAAATATACGCATTGCGGTGAGACATAATTGGTGAGTAAAAATCGGGTTATTCTGTGTGATGTTAAGGAATTCAAAACATAATAATCCACAAGGGAATTCTTTACAACGCGAAGTGAAGAATCATACACAGAGTTTAGTTGCTTGATAAATCTGTAAGTAACAGCAAGATAATCCTCAATGCCTCTAAATAAGTCAACTAGTGTTTACTTAAAGTTCTTGTTTCGACGTGCAAACACTTCACTGCATTTTACTATTCCCTTCTCAGATTCTCTATCTAAATGCACACACACCACGTTCAAAGTTAGATTATTCAGTGTTTTCACTTTTATACTTTTTGTTTAACTTATGCCTTAGAATCTAGGTAAAGCAGCTAAGTTAGATAGAGAATATTACTTACTTGATCATGGAACATCCTTAGCCAAGTGGAGCATCTTATGACAATGGATCATCCTCTTCAAGAAAACCATACGTGCTTGCCTTGGTTTATGGAGCATTCTTGTATATTGTGAAGAAGTTCAAGATCAAAAGATTTAAAGACCATCTTGAAGCAACTTCGTGCTCTTGGACCAACATGGAACAACTTCAGGTACATGGACCACATTTGGAGCAACAACATCCAACTTGGACCATCTTGGACCATCTCCTATTCTTTGGACCAACTGGACGAATGAATGAAGCATCTTCATTCAACTTGATCATATTGAGGCATGTTGGATCATCTTCATCAACTTGATCATCTTAAGGCATCTTGGACCATCTTCATCATCTCGATCAACTGGAAGTATCTTGGAGCAATTTCACCAACTTGAAGGATCTTGATCATTTAGACCATCTTGGAGCTTCTTTATTCACCTGGAGCATGTTCAAGAACATTGAAGCATGTTCAAGAGCATTAGAGCATGCTCAAGAGCATTGGAACATGTTCAACAACATTGGAGCATATGATCAAGAACATTGGCACATGATCAACAACTTGAAGCATCTTCAGCCACTTGATGCATCACACCCATGTGGCTCATTAAGTCCACATAAAGCATAATAAATGTGCCATGCACGTTTTGAATAGGCCATACACGTTTTTAATGAGCCATGCACGTTTCAAGTGAGCCATGCACGTTTAATGTAGACCATGCACATCTCAAGTAGGCCATGCACCTGTCAAGTATGTCATGCACGCTTTGAGTAGATTTTTCCTTAGGCGCCATACATGTCTCAAAGATAACATCCATGCATGCACCACCTTTTCTTTCTTGATTCTCAAGGCATCATTCTCGCGCTCGCGACTCAAGTTGAAATTGTCCTATTTATACTTGAGTACCATCCAAGCGTTATGGGCCCACAAGTTGGCCAATGCAAGCCCTATTTCGGCCCATTGAGAAAACCTAGAAACCTTCACCTATAAATACCTCACTTCTACTTCTCATTCTTGCTTTTTCACTCTCTCACAAATTCTTACTCTCATACTCGCTTGGAGCAACAAGGCTTCGTGAGCAACAGTCGCATATGCAACAGGCAACTTTAGTTGGTGAGCAACAAACAGCCTTGGCACAACAACAAATTTGGCTCAACAACCCCATTTTCGAAAATCATCTCTTGAGCCACAAGTTTTTTTTTTTTTTTTTTCAAAACCCTAGTTTGCCTCAACAACCCTATTTTCGAAAATCCACTCTTGAGCCAGAAGTTTGTTGTTGCAAAACCCTAATTTGGCTCAACAACTTCCTTATTTTCGAAAATCATCTCTTGAGCCACAAGTTTTTTTCAAAACCCTAGTTTGGCTCAACAACCCTATTTTCGAAAATCCACTCTTGAGTCACAAGTTTTTTGTTGCAAAACCCTAATTTGGCTCAACAACCCACCCATTTTCGAAAATCCACTATTGAGCCACAAGTTTGTTGTTGCAAAACCCTAATTTGGCTCAACAACTTCTCTATTTTCGAAAACTCTT
Organism: Lactuca virosa; assembly: GCF_052849685.1. Classification (NCBI taxonomy): domain Eukaryota; kingdom Viridiplantae; phylum Streptophyta; class Magnoliopsida; order Asterales; family Asteraceae; genus Lactuca; species Lactuca virosa. Next base: position 343,076,364 of record NC_136433.1, read on the forward strand.
CTTGAGCCACAAGTCTTTTTTTTAAACCCTAGTTTGGATCAACAACCTACTCAATTTTCAAAAACTCTTCTTGAGCCACAAGTTTTTTTTTCAAACCCTAATTATGATCAACAAGGATTTTGAGTGCCCTCTTGAGCCATCAATAAAAACGAAACCCTACTTGTGCCCTCTTGAGCCATCAGAACTCTTCTTAAGACATTCCTTATTTTGCAACTCTTCTTGACCCACAACAACCCTCTCTTGCTCATCAAGTAATTTTAAAACCCTACTTATGCCACACCCTAATTTTGAAACCCCTCTTGAGCCATTCCTAATTTTGTACCTCCTCTTGATCCATCTAATACTTCTTGAGCCATTCGTGATCAACAAGGATTTCGTATCCCCTCTTGAGCCATTCGTGATCAACAAGGATTTTGTATCCCCTCTTGAGCCATTCGTGATCAACAAGGATTTTGTGATCCCTTCTTGAGCCATCATCCTTCCTTTGTGATCAACAACATCTCACGAGCATCTTCACTTTGTGGTTCTTTGTCCTGTTGGTATGAGTTGAGCAATCATGAAATCAGGGCTGATTTGAAGATCATTTATTCTTCCGTTTGAAGAACTACCCTCTAATTTTCTTCCGTGAAGCGATTGTTTGCTGTTTATTCGACTTTAATCAATTCGAATCCCAAATCACCATCGACAGATTAAATTTGAACTTCATGGCGATCAGAGTATTGTCTTGAAGAACAACGATGGAAATTTTATGAGAAAAAGAATTCTTCCGGCTCGTCGGCTGAAATCGCTACCGGAATAGCGCCTCCGGCCAAGGTTTCAATTTCTCCGGGATCTCTTGTCGATCTCCATACTCAGCGCTCTACGGTCAACAAAGCATTTATTGCATCCATTCCAATTCCTCACTCTCATTGCCGATCTAGCCACACATTGAGCACATCTTGAGTCAACTCGTACTCATTCTCTTTGGAGAACAATTCACACCTGAGGTGTTAAAACCCTAAGTCAATTATGGGCCTTTCTTTTCAGGCCCCATACAATGTTGGTTTGAAGAAACACCTACTACAACTTCTTGCACCTCATCACGATCACAACCTCTTGCATCTCGTGATCAAACCCTCATCGTCCCAAGTGTGCCAACAACGAATACTAACTTCGGTTTGGAGCATTGCCAACTCGTCTATATTGGAGCATCATCATCTTACGCCAACTTCATGATGAACTTCGTGATCAATCAGGTGCATCTCGGGATCAATCAGGGAAGCAATGTTTTTGTAGATATGTCCTTCCTTCTGTTCAAGACCATGGTGGTGTTTCACACAATGTTAAGTCACTGCAAGCACCAACCGCTTTCCAATATGTAAAAGTTGTTGGATTGACTGATGCTGTTGAAGGGAGAATCTTTGTCATTTTAAATAATGGACAGATGCTCAGATGTACGTTTCATAGATACCTTTCATCATCATTGGCAAATAATTGCATCACAGCCTTCATCGCAAGTATAATTCCCATCCAGGTTGTTGTGAAGAAACAAGGTTTCACAAACGTTTTGTTACATTTATTTGTATGCCATCATCCCGAATAAAGCATTCTTGATCAAGACCTTCTTTCGAGTTCATTTGTGAGAGTATTTTAAACCCACAATACTTTCTTTCTTGATCTTTCTTAATCATTCACAAGTTTTTTTTACATTTGTTTTCATGACACTTGCATGTTTTTTTTGTGACAGTTTTTGATGTCACAAAAGAACACCTTGCTGTCAAGAACCAAAGAACTCCAAGTTTTTTTATTGTGACACTTTAATTCTAAAGGTTATAGTTTTTGTTGTGACGGTCTCTCTGTCGCAATAGGTTCACGTGTGTACCTTTCACATGGACTTTTTATTGTTAAAACACATTCCCACACATGCACATTATTTTTTTTCTTTTTATTTTATTTTATTTTAGTTTTATTTATTTCTTTATTTTTTCTTTCTTTATTTTTTTGGCTATCACTTGGATAAGGCATCAATAAACACTATACTAGTTTAAATTTCACATCTTTATCGGTATTTTTCGTGTTAATCTGATATTCAAGGGATATCCATAGATTTTTTTTATCCAGACCTATTTTGAAAATATCATTTATGATAAAAAAAATTAATTTTTTGTTTTTTAAAATTTTGTTTTGATACGCTATGGTCCTATAAGGCCTAGACCTAACAACTGTGTTTTATCATAACACTCGTTGATATGTTTAGCAAAATATCAAAGTCTTTTTTATTTTTCCGTTTGTCGAAAAATATCAAGTTTTTCATTCTTATTCAACAGGTTCTTCAATCTCCTAAGGGAATCTTCATTGGTCAAGAGAAGTACATCAAAAATCTGTTGAAGAGATACTCCATGAAGAATGCATCAACTACAAAGACACCAATGTCTACATCTTACAAACTTGATTCAGACCTTGATGGGAAATCTATAGATCAGAAGCACTACAGAGGTATGATTGGCTCATTACTGTATCTTACAGCTAGTCGACCAGACATCATGTTTTCAACATGTTTGTGTGCACGCTTTCAAGCTAATCCCAAGGAATCGCATCTTATAGCAGTCAAAAGAATTTTCAAATATCTTAAAGGAACTGCTTCTCTGGGTCTATTCTATCCTGCTAAAGGCAACTTCTATCTCCAAGCCTTTACTGACTCAGATTATGGAGGATGTAAGCTCGACAGAAAGAGCACTTTTGGTAGCTGTCAATTCTTAGGAGGTAGAGTGGTCAGTTGGACCTCAAAGAAGCAAACATGTGTTTCAACCTCTACTGCTGAAGTTGAGTACGTTGCTGCCGCCAACTGTTGTTCTCAAGTGCTTTGGATGCAAACACAACTGAGAGATTATGGATTCAAAATGCAACAGATCCCAATCTATTGTGACTCTAAGAATGCAATTACAATCTCTCACAATCCATTCAACCACTCAATGACCAAGCACATTGATATCAGATATCACTTCCTAAAAGATAATATTCAAAAAGGTCATATTAAGCTTCATTTTGTTCCTACAGAAGAAGAGACTGTAGATGTGTTCATGAAAGCTCTAGATGAATCCAAGTTCTTACACTTTCTAGGAATACTTGGCATGCTAAATCCGGATTCTCTAGGCATTTGAAATTTTTTCTTTCTCACTTTTTTTTAAGAAAACTCCAAAAATATTTTATTTCTAATTTATTATATTTTTGCTTTACTTTTCCACAAAAGAAAAACCCCAAAAAGATATTATCTTTTTTTACTTTACATAAGAGAAAACTACAAAAAAAATTTATTTTCTGTATTGTGTCATTACTTTAAAGAAAAGAAAATACCAAAAAGATTTTATCTTTATTTTTTGTTAAAAAAATGCAAGTTGTCATCACAACTATGCAAATGAAGAAGGTTAGTTGCTCCACACTTTAATGATTTTTCAAAATACTAAATTATGTGGTTCTTCAATTTGCTTCAGTACATAACTAATATTGGTACTTCAGTGACCATTAACAAGCTTCATGGTTATACTCTAATTAGAGTTATAACATACATCAAGTACTAATGTTATGTGCGATAATTTGAGGCGAACTCTAAGGTTTAGTTAAGCTAATGTGTTATAGTATATTTGTGGCTTCCCTGTCCTAGTGAACTCATGAGACAAAAACGCGAACTTGAGTAGTTTGAGGGACATAAAAAATTTTGGTTCTTGAATATCTATACCCAATAAAAAGATTCTTAGTTAAAACAAAGCGAGTCAAGTTCCAAGTTTATTTGATTAATTTTTGCATTTTGAGTCTAGCTATATATTCAATAAGTTATAGTTCAGGAGTGGAGTCAATCTGTGACCTTTAAGACTCGATGAGTATTCCCCCTAGAGATATATTTATATCTATCCACCTAATTATAAAAGCTTGGATGGATGGGAAGAAATATTGTTTAAAAGGGTTTCATAGAAAGTCATGGACTCCATTAGTGACCTAAGCGATTCCGAGCACTCCAATGAATTTCTTAGAAAGTCACGAACTAAAGTACAAATAGAAGTAAAGCTAAGAATTATTTGCTTGTGTACTTTGTCAAAGTTAGAGTCATAAGAAAAGATTAAAAAAAAATAAAAAAAATCAAAAAATTAAAATAAAAAAAAAATCCAAAAAAAAAGTCTAGTTATATTATTAGGTCAACTACTATTTATATTATTTATCCTTTTAAAGTCATGTCACTTGGAATTTGGCGATACCTTTTGAAACGAAAGGGGTCAATAAAAAGGTATAGGTGGTAGGAATGCCAAAAATGAGTGTTGTTCAAAATAAGTGGGGAACGTTTATGAGGATTGTCAGTATTTAGGGCTTGGGAAGTCACTAGGCCTTAGACACAAATATACGCATTGCGGTGAGACATAATTGGTGAGTACAAATCGGGTTATTCTGTGTGATGTTAAGGAATTCAAAACATAATAATCCACAAGGGAATTCTTTACAACGCGAAGTGAAGAATCATACACAGAGTTTAGTTGCTTGATAAATCTGTAAGTAACAGCAAGATAATCCTCAATGCCTCTAAATAAGTCAACTAGTGTTTACTTAAAGTTCTTGTTTCGACGTGCACACACTTCACTGCATTTTACTATTCCCTTCTCAGATTCTCTATCTAAATGCACACACACCACGTTCAAAGTTAGATTATTCAGTGTTTGCACTTTTATACTTTTTGTTTAACTTATGCCTTAGAATCTAGGTAAAGCAGCTAAGTTAGATAGAGAATATTACTTACTTGATCATGGAACATCCTTAGCCAAGTGGAGCATCTTATGACAATGGATCATCCTCTTCAAGAAAACCATACGTGCTTGCCTTGGTTTATGGAGCATTCTTGTATATTGTGAAGAAGTTCAAGATCAAAAGCTTTAAAGAACCATCTTGAAGCAACTTCGTGCTCTTGGACCAACATGGAACAACTTCAGGTACATGGACCACATTTGGAGCAACAACATCCAACTTGGACCATCTTGGACCATCTCCTATTCTTTGGACCAACTGGACGAATGAATGAAGCATCTTCATTCAACTTGATCATATTGAGGCATGTTGGATCATCTTCATCAACTTGATCATCTTAAGGCATCTTGGACCATCTTCATCATCTCGATCAACTGGAAGTATCTTGGAGCAATTTCACCAACTTGAAGGATCTTGATCATTTAGACCATCTTGGAGCTTCTTTATTCACTTGGAGCATGTTCAAGAACATTGAAGCATGTTCAAGAGCATTAGAGCATGCTCAAGAGCATTGGAACATGTTCAACAACATTGGAGCATATGATCAAGAACATTGGCACATGATCAACAACTTGAAGCATCTTCAGCCACTTGATGCATCACACCCATGTGGCTCATTAAGTCCACATAAAGCATAATAAATGTGCCATGCACGTTTTGAATAGGCCGTACACGTTTTTAATGAGCCATGCACGTTTCAAGTGAGCCATGCACGTTTCATGTAGACCATGCACATCTCAAGTAGGCCATGCACCTGTCAAGTATGTCATGCACGCTTTGAGTAGATTTTTCCTTAGGCGCCATACATGTCTCAAAGATAACATCCATGCATGCACTACCTTTTTTTTCTTTATTCTCAAGGCATCATTCTCGCGCTCGAGAGTCAAGTTGAAATTCTCCTATTTATACTTGAGTACCATCCAAGCGTTATGTGCCCACAAGTTGGCCAATGCAAGCCCTATTTCGGCCCATTGAGAAAACCTAGAAACCTTCACCTATAAATACCTCACTTCTACTTCTCATTCTTGCTTTTTCACTCTCTCACAAATTCTTACTCTCATACTCTCTTGGAGCAACAAGGCATCGTGAGCAACAGTCGCATATGCAACAGGCAACTTCAGTTGGTGAGCAACAAACAGCCTTGGCACAACAACAAATTTGGCTCAACAACCCCATTTTCGAAAATCATCTCTTGAGCCACAAGTTTTTTTTTTTTTTTTCAAAACCCTAGTTTGCCTCAACAACCCTATTTTCGAAAATCCACTCTTGAGCCACAAGTTTGTTGTTGCAAAACCCTAATTTGGCTCAACAACTTCCTTATTTTCGAAAATCATCTCTTGAGCCACAAGTTTTTTTCAAAACCCTGGTTTGGCTCAACAACCCTATTTTCGAAAATCCACTCTTGAGTCATAAGTTTTTTGTTGCAAAACCCTAATTTGGCTCAACAACCCACCCATTTTTGAAAATCCACTCTTGAGCCACAAGTTTGTTGTTGCAAAACCCTAATTTGGCTCAACAACTTCTCTATTTTCGAAAACTCTTCTTGAGCCACAAGTCTTTTTTAAACCGTAGTTTGGATCAACAACCTACTCAATTTTCAAAAACTCTTCTTGAGCCACAAGTTTTTTTTTTCAAACCCTAATTATGATCAACAAGGATTTTGAGTGCCCTCTTGAGCCATCAATAAAAACGAAACCCTACTTGTGCCCTCTTGAGCCATCAGAATTCTTCTTAAGACATTCCTTATTTTGCAACTCTTCTTGACCCACAACAACCCTCTCTTGCTCATCAAGTAATTTCGAAACCCTACTTATGCCACACCCTAATTTTGAAACCCCTCTTGAGCCATTCCTAATTTGTACATCCTCTTGATCCATCTAATACTTCTTGAGCCATTCGTGATCAATAAGGATTTCGTATCCCCTCTTGAGCCATTCGTGATCAACAAGGATTTTGTATCCCCTCTTGAGCCATTCGTGATGAACAAGGATTTTGTGATCCCTTCTTGAGCCATCATCCTTCCTTTGTGATCAACAACATCTAACGAGCATCTTCACTTTGTGGTTCTTTGCCCTGTTGGTATGAGTTGAGCAATCATGAAATCAGGGCTGATTTGAAGATCATTTATTCTTCCGTTTGAAGAACTACCCTCTAATTTTCTTCCGTGAAGCGATTGTTTGCTGTTTATTCGACTTTAATCAATTCGAATCCGAAATCACCATCGACAGATTAAATTTGAACTTCATGGCGATCAGAGTAATAATTATTACGTACATCAGACCTTCTCATGATCAAGAAATCACTAGTTCCACTTCGACCCTCACAGTAGGTGCGACACCCTCATTCACAAAGGTGCACCACATACAATGCTATTGACAAACCTTTTTGAGTTCCTTCGTTCATTATCATAAGAAGCACACACATGGATTGATCTCATTAGGATCAAGCCATATCTGCACCTTATATATCCATCCACGTGAATGCATTTGACAAAGTCAAACATCTAAGTGCATCAAGTTTTTTTTTTTGCTTCTTCTCTGTTGCTACGATATGCTATGCACACAACAAACAAAGATGGTGATGATGAAGGTAATCTCATGAGATCGAAATTTCCTTTGATTCTTAGGGTGTGAAGAATAATGACGGTAAGGTAGTTCAAGAAGTTGCAAGTATCTCAGAATTTATTTATGTCAAAGCTCCAGGAGTCGAATCTGCCTCTCGCTCTTTCCTTCCTATTGTGAACAAGGATATCATTGAAGGTGTAATAGATAAGAACACAAATTAGGAATACGGATCTCGTATGGATGCTCCTGCGGAGACCCTTCTCATTGTTGAGGGTTTGTCTTCTGATTCGGATGATGATGTCGAAGTCTCTTTCGATCATCCTTTCCCCTTCACGTGTCGGAAGAGTATTGTCTTGAAGAACAACGATGGAAATTTTATGAGAAAAAGAATTCTTCCGGCTCGTCGGCTGAAATCGCTACCGGAATAGCGCCTCCGGCCAAGGTTTCAATTTCTCCGGGATCTCTTGTCAATCTCCATACTCAGCGCTCTACGGTCAACAAAGCATTTATTGCATCCATTCCAATTCCTCACTCTCATTGCCGATCTAGCCACACATCGAGCACATCTCGAGTCAACTCGTACTCATTCTCTTTGGAGAACAATTCACACCTGAGGTGTTAAAACCCTAAGTCAATTATGGGCCTTTCTTTTTAGGCCCCATACAACGTTGGTTTGAAGAAACTCCTACTACAACTTCTTGCGCCTCATCACGATCACAACCTCTTGCATCTCGTGATCAAACCCTCATCGTCCCAAGTGTGCCAACAACGAATACTAACTTCGGTTTGGAGCATTGCCAACTCGTCTATATTGGAGCATCAACATCTTACGCCAACTTCATGATGAACTTCGTGATCAATCAGGTGCATCTCGGGATCAATCAGGGAAGCAATATTTGTGTAGATATGTCCTTCCTTCTGTTCAAGACCATGGTGGTGTTTCACACAATGTTAAGTCACTGCAAGCACCAACCGCTTTCCAATATGTAAAAGTTGTTGGATTGACTGATGCTGTTGAAGGGAGAATCTTTGTCACTTTAAATAATGGACAGATGCTCAGATGTACGTTTCATAGATACGTTTCATCATCATTGGCAAATAATTGCATCACAACCTTCATCGCAAGTACAATTCCCATCCAGGTTGTTGTGAAGAAACAAGGTTTCACAAACGTTTTGTGACATTTATTTGTATGCCATCATCCCGAATAAAGCATTCTTGATCAAGACCTGCTTTCGAGTTCATTTGTGAGAGTATTTTAAAGCCACAATACTTTCTTTCTTGATCTTTCTTAATCGTTCACAAGTTTTTTTTACATTTGTTTTCATGACACTTGCATGTTTTTTTTGTGATAGTTATTGATGTCACAAAAGAACACCTTGCTGTCAAGAACCAAAGAACTCCAAGTTTTTTTTTATTGTGACCCTTTAATTCAAAAGGTTATAGTTTTTGTTGTGACGGTCCTGCTGTCGCAATAGGTTCACGTGTGTACCTTTCACATGGACTTTTTATTGTTAAAACACATTCACACACATGCACATTATTTTTTTTCTTTACCTTTTATTTTATTTTATTTTTATTTATTTCTTTATTTTTTCTTTCTTTATTTTTTTTTGGCTATCACTTGGATAAGGCATCAATAAACACTATACTAGTTTAAATTTCACATCTTTATCAGTATTTTTCGTGTTTATCTGATATTCAAGGGATATCCATAGATTTTTTTTATCCAGACCTATTTTGAAAATATCATTTATGATAAAAAAAATTAATTTTTTGTTTTTTAAAATTTTGTTTTGATACGCTATGGTCCTATAAGGCCTAGACCTAACAACTGTGTTTTATCATAACACTCGTTGATATGTTTAGCAAAATATCAAAGTCTTTTTTATTTTTCCGTTTGTCGAAAAATATCAAGTTTTTCATTCTTATTCAACAGGTTCTTCAATCTCCTAAGGGAATCTTCATTGGTCAAGAGAAGTACATCAAAAATCTGTTGAAGAGATACTCCATGGAGAATGCATCAACTACAAAGACACCAATGTCTACATCTTACAAACTTGATTCAGACCTTGATGGGAAATCTGTAGATCAGAAGCACTACAGAGGAATTATTGGCTCATTAATGTATCTTACAGCTAGTCGACCAGACATCATGTTTTCAACATGTTTGTGTGCACACTTTCAAGCCAATCCCAAGGAATCGCATCTTATAGCAGTCAAAAGAATTTTCAAATATCTTAAAGGAACTGCTTCTCTGGGTCTATTCTATCCTGCTAAAGGCAACTTCTATCTCCAAGCCTTTACTGACTCAGATTATGGAGGATGCAAGCTCGACAGAAAGAGAACTTTTGGTAGCTGTCAATTCTTAGGAGGTAGAGTGGTCAGTTGGACCTCAAAGAAGCAAACATGTGTTTCAACCTCTACTGCTGAAGTTAAGTACGTTGCTGCCGCCAACTGTTGTTCTCAAGTGCTTTGGATGCAAACACAACTGAGAGATTATGGATTCAAAATGCAACAGATCCCAATCTATTGTGACTCTAAGAATGCAATTGCAATCTCTCACAATCCATTCAACCACTCAATGACCAAGCACATTGATATCAGATATCACTTCCTAAAAGATAATATTCAAAAAGGTCATATTCAACTTCATTTTGTTCCTACAGAAGAAGAGACTGTAGATGTGTTCACGAAAGCTCTAGATGAATCCAAGTTCTTACACTTTCTAGGAATACTTGGCATTCTAAATCCGGATTCTCTAGGCATTTGAAATTTTTTCTTTCTCACTTTTTTTTAAGAAAACTCCAAAAATATTTTATTTCTAATTTATTATATTTTTGCTTTACTTTTCCACAAAAGAAAAACCCCAAAAAGATATTATCTTTTTTTACTTTACATAAGAGAAAACTACAAAAAAATTTTATTTTCTGTATTGTGTCATTACTTTAAACAAAAGAAAATACCAAAAAGATTTTATCTTTATTTTTTGTTAAAAAAAATGCAAGTTTTCATTACAACTATGCAAATGAAGAAGTTTAGTTGCTCTACACTTTAATGATTTTTCAAAATACTAAATTATGTGGTTCTTCAATTTGCTTCAGTACATAACTAATATTGGTACTTCAGTGACCATTAACAAGCTTCATGGTTATACTCTAATTAGAGTTATAACATACATCAAGTACTAATGTTATGTGCGATAATTTGAGGCGAACTCTAAGGTTTAGTTAAGCTAATGTGTTATAGTATATTTGTGGCTTCCCTGTCCTAGTGAACTCATGAGACAAAAACGCGAACTTGAGTAGTTTGAGGGACATAAAAAATTTTGGTTCTTGAATATCTATACCCAATAAAAAGATTCTTAGTTAAAACAAAGCGAGTCAAGTTCCAAGTTTATTTGATTAATTTTTGCATTTTGAGTCTAGCTATATATTCAATAAGTTATAGTTCAGGAGTGGAGTCAATCTGTGACCTTTAAGACTCGATGAGTATTCCCCCCATAGATATATTTATATCTATCCACCTAATTATAAAAGCTTGGATGGATGGGAAGAAATATTGTTTAAAAGGGTTTCATAGAAAGTCATGGACTCCATTAGTGACCTAAGCGATTCCGAGCACTCCAATGAATTTCTTAGAAAGTAACGAACTAAAGTACAAATAGAAGTAAAGCTAAGAATTATTTGCTTGTGTACTTTGTCAAAGTTAGAGTCATAAGAAAAGATTAAAAAAAAATAAAAAAAAATCAAAACAAAATCCAAAAAAAAGTCTAGTTATATTATTAGGTCAACTACTATTTATATTATTTTTCCTTTTAAAGTCATGTCACTTGGAATTTGGCGATACCTTTTGAAACGAAAGGGGTCAATAAAAAGGTATAGGTGGTAGGAATGCCAAAAATGAGTGTTGTTCAAAATAAGTGGGGAATGTTTATGAGGATTGTCAGTATTTAGGGCTTGGGAAGTCACTAGGCCTTAGACACAAATATACGCATTGCGGTGAGACATAATTGGTGAGTACAAATCGGGTTATTCTGTGTGATGTTAAGGAATTCAAAACATAATAATCAACAAGGGAATTCTTTACAACGCGAAGTGAAGAATCATACACAGAGTTTAGTTGCTTGATAAATCTGTAAGTAACATCAAGATAATCCTCAATGCCTCTAAATAAGTCAACTAGTGTTTACTTAAAGTTCTTGTTTCGACGTGCACACACTTCACTGCATTTTACTATTCCCTTCTCAGATTCTCTATCTAAATGCACACACACCACGTTCAAAGTTAGATTATTCAGTGTTTGCACTTTTATACTTTTTGTTTAACTTATGCCTTAGAATCTAGGTAAAGCAGCTAAGTTAGATAGAGAATATTACTTACTTGATCATGGAATATCCTTAGTCAAGTGGAGCATCTTATGACAATGGATCATCCTCTTCAAGAAAACCATACGTGCTTGCCTTGGTTTATGGAGCATTCTTGTATATTGTGAAGAAGTTCAAGATCAAAAGATTTAAAGAACCATCTTGAAGCAACTTCGTGCTCTTGGACCAACATGGAACAACTTCAGGTACATGGACCACATTTGGAGCAACAACATCCAACTTGGACCATCTTGGACCATCTCCTATTCTTTGGACCAACTGGATGAATGAATGAAGCATCTTCATTCAACTTGATCATATTGAGGCATGTTGGATCATCTTCATCAACTTGATCATCTTACGGCATCTTGGACCATCTTCATCATCTCGATCAACTGGAAGTATCTTGGAGCAATTTCACCAACTTGAAGGATCTTGATCATTTAGACCATCTTGGAGCTTCTTTATTCACCTGGAGCATGTTCAAGAACATTGAAGCATGTTCAAGAGCATTAGAGCATGCTCAAGAGCATTGGAACATGTTCAACAACATTGGAGCATATGATCAAGAACATTGGCACATGATCAACAACTTGAAGCATCTTCAACCACTTGATGCATCACACCCATGTGGCTCATTAAGTCCATATAAAGCATAATAAATGTGCCATGCACGTTTTGAATAGGCCCTACACGTTTTTAATGAGCCATGCACGTTTCAAGTGAGCCATGCACGTTTCATGTAGACCATGCACATCTCAAGTAGGCCATGCACCTGTCAAGTATGTCATGCACGCTTTGAGTAGATTTTTCCTTAGGCGCCATACATGTCTCAAAGATAACATCCATGCATGCACCACCTTTTCTTTCTTGATTCTCAAGGCATCATTCTCGCGCTCGCGACTCAAGTTGAAATTCTCCTATTTATACTTGAGTACCATCCAAGCGTTATGGGCCCACAAGTTGGCCAATGCAAGCCCTATTTCGGCCCATTGAGAAAACCTAGAAACCTTCACCTATAAATACCTCACTTCTACTTCTCATTCTTGCTTTTTCACTCTCTCACAAATTCTTACTCTCATACTCGCTTGGAGCAACAAGGCTTCGTGAGCAACAGTCGCATATGCAACAGGCAACTTCAGTTGGTGAGCAACAAACAGCCTTGGCACAACAACAAATTTGGCTCAACAACCCCATTTTCGAAAATCATCTCTTGAGCCACAATTTTTTTTTTCAAAACCCTAGTTTGCCTCAACAACCCTATTTTCGAAAATCCACTCTTGAGCCACAAGTTTGTTGTTGCAAAACCCTAATTTGGCTCAACAACTTCCTTATTTTCGAAAATCATCTCTTGAGCCACAAGTTTTTTTCAAAACCCTAGTTTGGCTCAACAACCCTATTTTCGAAAATCCACTCTTGAGTCACAAGTTTTTTGTTGCAAAACCCTAATTTGGCTCAACAACCCACCCATTTTCGAAAATGCACTCTTGAGCCACAAGTTTGTTGTTGCAAAACCCTAATTTGGCTCAACAACTTCTCTATTTTCGAAAACTCTTCTTGAGCCACAAGTCTTTTTTTTAAACCCTAGTTTGGATCAACAACCTACTCAATTTTCAAAAACTCTTCTTGAGCCACAACTTTTTTTTTCAAACCCTAATTATGATCAACAAGGATTTTGAGTGCCCTCTTGAGCCATCAATAAAAACGAAACCCTACTTGTGCCCTCTTGAGCCATCAGAATTCTTCTTAAGACATTCCTTATTTTGCAACTCTTCTTGACCCACAACAACCCTCTCTTGCTCATCAAGTAATTTCGAAACCCTACTTATGTCACACCCTAATTTTGAAACCCCTCTTGAGCCATTCCTAATTTTGTACCTCCTCTTGATCCATCTAATACTTCTTGAGCCATTCGTGATCAACAAGGATTTCGTATCCCCTCTTGAGCCATTCGTGATCAACAAGGATTTTGTATCCCCTCTTGAGCCATTCGTGATCAATAAGGATTTTGTGATCCCTTCTTGAGCCATCATCCTTCCTTTGTGATCAACAACATCTCACGAGCATCTTCACTTTGTGGTTCTTTGTCCTGTTGGTATGAGTTGAGCAATCATGAAATCAGGGCTGATTTGAAGATCATTTAATCTTCCGTGTGAAGAACTACCCTCTAATTTTCTTCCGTGAAGCGATTGTTTGTTGTTTATTCGACTTTAATCTATTCGAATCCCAAATCACCATCGACAGATTAAATTTGAACTTCATGGCGATCAGAGTAATAATTATTACGTACATCAGACCTTCTCATTGTTGGGTTATGAGCATTCTAACACTCCTAAGTATACATGCAACCCTAAATACCTTGGATATATGTTTTCTCTATTATACATACAATTATGAACATCCAAGGTATTATCCTAATCTAGCATACAAAATAATAAATATAACAAGATATAATACATACCTCTTTGATGTAGAATGTCTTCATGAAGCTTGAGTGCCTATTGCCCCAAGTGTGACACCTCAGATGGTTCACACAGCACCAAATACACTTGGAATAACTTGAGAGAAACTTGAACACTCCTTGAAATCGTCTAGCCCTCACACTCACACATTAGTGCACGATTTCTTGAGCCATGGGATTCTTTTATATGGTGGCTATTAGGGTTACACCATGTAACTCATAACTTTACCCATTCCTTATGCTCCATGGATTTTAACGTCCATGGAGTATCCATGGGTCACCCCATGGACTTAGTCCAACATAAGGAATCTTGGATCACAAGCCCACATATATAAGAATGAATGATTTACACAATCAACCCATATATTTAATTAGTCTCCTTTTGATCACTTAATTAATTCCAAATTAATTCTTGATCAATACTAATTAAATAACGTTATTAATATATTAGAACTTATAATATATTAACCAACCTTAAGTGTTATTTCTCTCATTATAGTCTATCCAAATGCATGATGCCATGCAACCCAAATGGACCATGTCGGGTCGGGTCAAGTCTTACCAATTATAGTTATGGACTTAGACATTAATCCAACAGTCTCCCACTTGGATAAGTCTAAAACTATTATTGCGTATGACTTCAGGAACCAGCAATCGTAGCTCTCAAAAGCTTCTGTCGAACTCTGACCTTGTCGATGAACTCTGACCTTTGTCAATGACTTGTCCATTAGATAAGGGATCATATATTCCTCCATTCTAGATATCATATGGACTGAGACATGGATTATCAATCATTCTCTCTGTCCATTTGTTGTTTCCCGATTTCCGATTCATGATGATTGACTGATTGAACAAATCAAATCAGTCCTGGCTTGGCCAAGCACTCACATGTATCATCTTTAAATCATCGAGGGGCCCACATATATCGCTTTTATCCCGAAGGTAAAAGGAATGGATAAACTTCGACTCATATGGCTTGTTCTACTACTTGTTGAATCATACACAAAGGCACGTTTTATAACATCGAGTTACCAATGCGTTTTCGTGCAATCAATGTATAACCAACTCATAGTAACAACTCATATCTCTAGGTTTGAAGAATATAAGATATTATCGTCTCATGATCACTCGTGATAAAATCCATGAAGTGATTCAAATGAGCGCGGGTTGAATCCAATACTCAGAACTTATGAGCACTCATGAGTGTTGTAGCACCACTTTGTCCACCAACTTGGACCTCTACAAACCAACCCATGACAGTCTTGATTCATATCTACTTCCAACATATGACCGACTGTGGATGGTTTGAATAACTTAATCATTCAGGAAGAGCGACTTAGTTATTCTGGAAGTCAAAACATGCAAAGTGAAACACAAGAATAAATGAATCAAATATGGTATCAAACCCTATGAATATAAATAAACACTTTTATTTATCACCATACTGATTACTCATTATTCATTGTTTCGGTTTTATCAACTTTATACTTGAATTTAAAACAATAGTTGTCCCATGCTCCAAGCATGTACACTATGTTTTCTAAACACTAGTCATGCCATAAACCAAGTATGCATACTATGTTTGTCTATGATCTTTACTTTGTAAAATAGATCAATTGAACATCACTCCAATGATCCTCTTTTCACAGTCCCAAATCCTTATTGCAAATGCAAGAATTCCAAATTCATGCCATTTACTGAAATCTGTTAGATTCTAAACTTATATGCATTGATCCTCTTAATGATTATGCACAAAGTCAGAAAGACTTGACAACAATCATTACAGAGCATTCCAAAGGAGATCAGCTCCTTGGAAACATCCTTCTTTCATTAAGTTTCCTAATCTTACACAGATTGAATAATTTCTAACTTTGAAACATTTCCATATTCCATTTTGACTATCACTTCTGAACAAGAGTTGCCTCCTTACAGATTATGTCAATATGGTCCTTCCAGAATTAACATTATACTTCCAACTGTCCTTGAGCAACCAATCTTTGGTAAACCTTAGATTGTCCTCGACAATTGCTTAATCATTTTAGTCATATCCAATTCTAGACCTTTTCCCTTCATAATGCCCCAAGCATTTGGAAAATTTTAGAAAGGATGAATATAGCACATGTAATCGATCCTATATCCGAAGCATATGGGACACGATTCATGATGTCTCACATAAAGACTAAACCAGTCTTTTGCTATAATATTTCCATTTCAATTTGCCAAGTTCTCAAAATTCAGATTATGAAAAGGGATGCCGTAATCATAATCGAATTTTAGAACGCAAATAATGGACCCATATATAGAATTTCCTTGTGTTGAGCCATTCCAACATGAAATTCATATATATATCCTTGATTAAATACGATTAAAATCTCAATCTAAGCTTTTTAGAATTGAAATGAAGTATAATTTCCTCTCCCTTAATTATAGCAAAACAACTTTTTCAACCCCTGCAACCTCACGAATTGAAACTTTTGTTTTCTATAATTAACATTGCTAACTTGCAACCTTTGTCATAATTATCATGCTCCCACTAACATGATGATTATTAGCATAACACTTATGCTCCCACTAGCTTTGACATGTACTCAGAAATCAGCTGACTTTCTTACCAAAGTTCAGATTTCTGATACTAGATTGTTTTGATAAAACTTTATCAAAATCATACACCTCTCTTAGATAGCTCACATGTGTGTCTAAACAATTTTAGAACTATGAAAAGGGATGCCGTAATCATAGTCTCAATTGTTTAGACCTTTGCCACTTCTCACAAGTCCATGTTAGTGTGCCGGTAAACCACACACGCTCCACTAACGACTTTGAGAATACAAATATCACAATTGCTATCTAGCTAAAATCTACTTAGTGAAAGTGTTTCCTCACCATCATTTTCATGAATCGGAGAGAAACCTTATGACACTTAGATTTAATAGTATATGTGTTCTTATCCATGTGAATTTGTCAAAACCATAATCACAAGACAAGGTTAGTGACAAATCCAAACTCATATTGATTAAACTTGTGCAATCTTAAATTCTTGCCATTTGGCAGCTCAGGTGCCTGCCATTGCTTCCAAGTAGTTGTGCAACCAATTGAGAACTCTCAGAACTCCTATGCAAAGCCAACTTGAATAGGCACAAAAATTTCAACACGATAGGTTATAAACCTCAAGTCGTGTGCTAGTGAAGGACTTTAGGTTTTATTCTTGATTAAGTCTTGAAACTTTCAAGAGCTTTAAGACTCCCACTGTCCTCTTGACATATAAGACTCCCTTGTCAAATATTCAAGAGATAGTGCGGATTCTTTATCAAGACTAACACTTTACACAATTGGCCTAAGTTGGTCTCTGTTTTATCCAAAACATCACAACTTACCAATTTCAAATGTACAAGAGTAGATAACCTTTTACTCTTACATTTGACTAGTGTTAACAAACCCTCTTTAAGATATGTCACTCAAGTTACAATCTTGGAGTATGACTCTAAGAATTGTTTTGGAACAAAGTATGACTCATCTTTTTGATTTAACCATTTCAACAATTCATGACTCCTCTTCTTGACTTTAGAGGACCAATTGTGATATGGTATCTTAATCATTAAGATGATCATAAACATGATACTAAAGTACTCTCCCATCTTTTCAGATTTGAGAAACTTTTATCTTTCTGCCATACTTTGATTCTTCTTATTCGTTCTGTCTCACATTGAAACTTCTCCAATGCTACAGACTTATACTTAAACTTATAAGTATAACCATATTTACTGTACTTAAGTAAATCATGACGAATAGTCTTCTTGATCTTTTGTGGTGGACTTGACCAGTGCACAAGAATGTGTACTCGATCCCTTAGTCCTTTCCTTATTCACATAAGGAATTAGTCTTAATTTTCCAAGCTGAAAGTTCTCATTCATCATACTATACAACTTGCATGATTCCAAGTTTCGGTCCAATTGAACCTTGGGTGATGAGAATCTTTCCTTATTTGGTAATATTAGACACTACCACAACCGAAAGAATCAAATCCATTTTTCCAATATTGCTATCAATGGAATCTTATAAGCAACAACTTTTCACAAATGCCATTGTAAGGATACTTAAAATAAATAAAATCAAAACCTTTTTCTTTTATTTTAAAACTTTGCGGAAAAACTTATCCTTACAATCCATATGAAAACCTTGTTGTTATCTATTCCTAAGCAATATAAATATCATAACTCTTAAGTAATAGCCCAAAATTCTGATCACCGAACCATGCGATTGAAATCCATCTTCGCGATCAGAATCAGCATGTACTTAATAGAGTTAGACAATGGACTTTACCTGAAGTAGAGCCAAACTTATTGACTTTAACATCCTTAGGTAAATTTGGCAGCTTCGTAACCAATGCCCCTTCCTTTGGCAATAGTTACCTATGGACCCTTGATAATGGGACTATCTCAGACTTCGCCTCTCTCTTTACCATTGGGTCAACCGAGTTGACTATGGCCGATCCCTTTCCATTGGGAAGAGAGAGCTTTACTGGATATCCAATGTCATCATTGTCAATGTCCATAGCGTTTTAGGAAGTTGATCTTAGCAAATAGATAAGATCATTAAGGTTCATGTCATAGTCTGTTTCATAGTAGTCCCAAAGGAACTCACTATGTGACTTAGAAAGTGATTGAACATCCAACTTTCTCAAGACTTTGACACCCAACTCTCCCGGCTTGTCAATATGTGACTTCATCTCTAAGATGTGATCACACATAGACCTTGCTTGCCATTAGGGCTTGAGTGACCTTGAACTTGTGGGTTAGGGAGAATAATTGGAGGAGGTGGAGGAAGAGAAGTATGACTTCCATGAGCCAAACTCGGGAAGTCATATTCATTAGGAAAGCTTGGTTTGGGAAGATCATTGTTGTCTAAACCAGACATCAACAATGGGAGAAATTCACGTAAATACCCTTAATATTTACCCCTCAATCGATGTGCCGGTTAACCACACACGCTCCAACGATACTATGATAAACATTAAGTTACCCTTTGCCTACCTTGTTAAGTCCAGGTTAGTGTGTCGGTTAACCACACACGCTCCACTAACGACTTAAGCAAAGTGCAAAGTGTAATTTCATGGGTTAGCACCAAATTCACATTTTCCTAAGTAACTAAGATTGGGTATTAATAAGAGTTTAGTTACTTAGTATTTATCATTAATACTTTTAATGAAAGGAGAATTATAGTCCTTGTCCTACCCGTTCGGCTAACGACCCTCCACCAGTCAAGGAAGCGGTGGGTGAGAGTGGACACCCATTAAACTGCCATTTTATAGGCAGTAACCTTATACCCCCCTTATAGACCGGCTTCGTGAATGAGGACAAGTTATGGAGTCATAAAACCATTTAATTAGAACTAGACTCTTCATTTTGTAACCTTTGCCAACTTTTATGAGTTTTATGATTCTTAAATGTGACTTTTCATATAACTTGAGGACAAGTTACAAAAACACACTTTGGAATCAACTCTTAGATTAAAATGGATTGAAAACAACTATTTCACACAACTTTTCTATTAATCTAAGAACCTCATAAGAACAAGATAATTCAAATCATCAATCTTCAAGAAATTAGCATGAACATACAAACTAATACAAATCTTGAAATTATGACAATTATCTTAGAAATTGGATTAGCATGAATATTACCACATCAAAAACAAGTTTATAAGTCCAAAAACATCTTAGGGTAATGTTCCTAGTCCAATTCCAGCCAAAACAATCGAATATATGCATCCAACTCGATTTTTCAGCTACTTTTGCAAGTATAACAAGAAAACAAGCCTAGGCTCTGATACCACTGTTGGGTTATGAGCATTCTAACACTCCTAAGTGTACATGCAACCCTAAATACCTTGGATCTATGTTTTCTCTATTATACATACAATTATGAACATCCAAGGTATTATCCTAATATAGCATACAAAATAATAAATATAACAAGATAGAATACATACCTCTTTGATGTAGAATGTCTTCATCAAGCTTGAGTGCCTAGTGCCCCAAGTGTGACACCTCAAATGGTTCACACAACACCAAATACACTTGGAATAACTTGAGAGAAACTTGAACACTCCTTGAAATCGTCTAGCCCTCACACTCACACATTAGTGCATGATTTCTTGAGCCATGAGATTCTTTTATATGGTGGCTATTAGGGTTACACCATGTAACTCATAACTTTACCCATTCCTTATGCTCCATGGATTTTAACCTCCATGGAGTATCCATGGGTCACCCCATGGACTTAGTCCAACATAAGGAATCTTGGATCACAAGCCCACATATATAAGAATGAATGATTTACACAATCAACCCATATATTTAATTAGTCTCCTTTTGATCACTTAATTAATTCCAAATTAATTCTTGATCAATACTAATTAAATAACGTTATTAATATATTAGAACTTATAATATATTAACCAACCTTAAGTGTTATTTCTCTCATTATAGTCTATCCAAATGCATGATGCCATGCAACCCAAATGGACCATGCCGGGTCGGGTCAAGTCTTACCAATTATAGTTATGGACTTAGACATTAATCCAACACTCATGATCAAGAAATCACTAGTTCCACTTCGACCCTCACAGTAGGTGCGCCATCCTCATTCACAAAGGTGCACCACATGCAGTGCTATTGACAAACCTTTTTGAGTTCCTTCGTTCATTATCATAAGAAGCACACACATGGATTGATCTCATTAGGATCAAGCCATATCTGCACCTTATATATCCATCCACGTGAATGCATTTGACAAAGTCAAACATCTAAGTGCATCAAGTTTTTTTTTTTTGCTTCTTCTCTGTTGCTACGATATGTTATGCACACAACAAACAAAGATGGTGATGATGAAGGTAACTCTCATAAGATCGAAATTTCCTTTGATTCTTAGGGTGTGAAGAATAATGACGGTAAGGTAGTTCAAGAAGTTGCAAGTATCTCAGAATTTATTTATGTCAAAGCTCCAGGAGTCGAATCTGCCTCTCGCTCTTTCCTTCCTATTGTGAACAAGGATAATATTGAAGGTGTAATAGATAAGAACACAAATTAGGAATATAGATCTCGTATGGATGCTCCTGCGGAGACCCTTCTCACTGTTGAGGGTTTGTCTTCGGATGATGATGTCGAAGTCTCTTTCGGTCATCCTTTCCCCTTCACGTGTCGGAAGAGTATTGTCTTGAAGACCAACGATGGAAATTTTATGAGAAAAAGAATTCTTCCGGCTCGTCGGCTGAAATCGCTACCGGAATAGCGCCTCCGGCCAAGGTTTCAATTTCTCCGGGATCTCTTGTCAATCTCCACACTCAGCGCTCTACGGTCAACAAAGCATTTATTGCATCCATTCCAATTCCTCACTCTCATTGTCGATCTAGCCACACATTGAGCACATCTCGAGTCAACTCGTACTCATTCTCTTTGGAGAACAATTCACACCTGAGGTGTTAAAACCCTAAGTCAATTATGGGCCTTTCTTTTCAGGCCCCATACAACGTTGGTTTGAAGAAACACCTACTACAACTTCTTGCGCCTCATCACGATCACAACCTCTTGCATCTCGTGATCAAACCCTCATCGTCCCAAGTGTGACAACAACGAATACTAACTTCGGTTTGGAGCATTGCCAACTTGTCTATATTGGAGCATCATCATCTTACGCCAACTTCATGATGAACTTTGTGATCAATCAGGGAAGCAATGTTTGTGTAGATATGTCCTTCCTTCTGTTCAAGACCATGGTGGTGTTTCACACAATGTTAAGTCACTGCAAGCACCAACCGCTTTCCAATATGTAAAAGTTGTTGGATTGACTGATGCTGATGAAGGGAGAATCTTTGTCATTTTAAATAATGGACAGATGCTCAGATGTGCGTTTCATAGATACCTTTCATCATCATTGACAAATAATTGCATCACATCCTTCATCGCAAGTACAATTCCCATCCAGGTTGTTGTGAAGAAACAAGGTTTCACAAACGTTTTGTGACATTTATTTGTATGTCATCATCCCGAATAAAGCATTCTTGATCAAGACCTGCTTTCGAGTTCATTTGTGAGAGTATTTTAAACCCACAATACTTTCTTTCTTGATCTTTCTTAATCATTCACAAGTTTTTTTTACATTTGTTTTCATGACACTTGCATGTTTTTTTTGTGACAGTTTTTGATGTCACAAAAGAACACCTTGCTGTCAAGAACCAAAGAACTCCAAGTTTTTTTTATTGTGACACTTTAATTCTAAAGGTTATAGTTTTTGTTGTGACGGTCCTGCTGTTGCAATAGGTTCACGTGTGTACCTTTCACATGAACTTTTTATTGTTAAAACACATTCACACACATGCAAATTATTTTTTTTCTTTTCCTTTTATTTTATTTTATTTTTATTTATTTCTTTATTTTTTCTTTCTTTATTTTTTTTGCTATCACTTGGATAAGGCATCAATAAACACTATACTAGTTTAAATTTCACATCTTTATCGGTATTTTTCGTGTTTATCTGATATTCAAGGGATATCCATAGATTTTTTTTATCCAAACCTATTTTGAAAATATCATTTATGATAAAAAAAATTAATTTATTGTTTTTTAAAATTTTGTTTTGATACGCTATGGTCCTATAAGGCCTAGACCTAACAACTGTGTTTTATCATAACACTCGTTGATATGTTTAGCAAAATATCAAAGTCTTTTTTATTTTTCCGTTTTTCGAAAAATATCAAGTTTTTCATTCTTATTCAACACTTGATTTTTTTCTTCAAACTTCTGGCCTAAATAAAATACAAAACGAATTTGCAACATTTTCCTTTCCGACATCATTCCCTTATCTGTACAAAAAGTTAATTCTTGTCTAGATTATGCAAATTCGAACATATATTTTTTTTCAAATCGGAATTTGATTAGAAGTTATCCAACAACTTTTCCAACAATCCTTTTACACTACTAATCAATTCCAAATCTTTTTTATTTATTATTATTATTATTTTTTCAATTGTCATATTGACAGTTCAAATTTTCTTTAACCAAAATTTTCAAGTTCGAGGAACACATTCTCTCGAATAATTTTTAAAAGTTTTTTTTTGTGTTTCTGCTTCAACAGAAAATTCCATTGAAGCAGAGGGGGAAAATGTTAAATCAATATTTTTCCTTTTACACACTTTTTACAACTTCTTATTTTAGTAACCATCATATAGGGGGAAACTGTTGGAAATATTTTGATGTGATTGTCACTTGAAATAAGTTGAGTATTGATTTACATTTTCTAATAAACATTATCGGAATGTTTCAGGTTGAAAATATACTGAAGATTCAACAAGTGTTTGAAGAGTCAGATGTTGGAGCACTTGAAGTTGAACATGGAGCACTTGTTGTTGATATGGAGCACTTGAAGAAAGCAAGTTGGATCATCATGATCTTAGATGCCACATCTAGATCATATGTAGAGCATCAAGATATTGGTGGATCATCTGGAATATTGATGGCTCATCAGAAACATTGTTGGCTCATCCACAACTCTTTGGCTCAACAAGAGTTGATGGCTCAACAGGAATACTTGTTGGCTCAACTCAAGTCAAAGGATCAACATGATCACATTGATGGCTCAACAAGGTTGCACATGACTCATCATGTACAATGAAGGCACATCCAAATGCTCAAAGGAACATGAATTTCGTCCATGGTCCATTATGAACATGTGGTGGTACATCTTCAAGTTCAAGACACAGTCCAACACTCAAGAAACAACTCAACTTGGTCAACAACACTTCTGGAAGTTGATGACATCTAAGAAGACAATTGAGCAACATGATGCTCATGTTGCTCATCACATTTTCAATGTTGATCAAGAAGGTTCAAGAATTATGAAGACTCATAACTTGGATGGAACCCTAACGAAATACTAACGAAATTGGAATATTCCATCCATTATCTGTTAAGTAGGGCAAAGGTGTCAACTGATGGCTAAGTCATGATGATGTGTCAACACCTGATTGGTCAAGCCATGTCATGGGCTTTTCCAAAGCCTATAAATAGGCCCATTGGGATCCATTATAAAGTTGCTATTTTCTGATCATTCCTGCTCATTCTGCACAATTGCTGCTTAGACTAGTCTTCAGAGAGCCATTTGAGAGTTTTAGTGTGTTTTATATTCAAAAACTTGTAATTGAATCTTCATGAATATGAGACACATTTGAATCATTGATCTTAAGTCAAAAAACGTTTTTCTATTAATTTTATTGATTCACAACTCTTTATTTTCCGCACTACTTGCTACTTGACGATTCTGAAACTCTGCTTCAGTATTTTCAACACTTGGACTATTCTAGTCTAGGTTTACTGAATTTTTCTCATTTCTTCAATCAGCACACATAGCATACACGTGCCGGCATTGGTGCCTTCGACCCGTTCAACCCAGGGGAAAACTCACCTCGCAAAGCTGAATGTAGAATCTCACGGTAAGGAATCTCTAACGGCTGCCCGGACGACTCCCCGAGCTATCATTATGAAAATAACACTTAGTCAAAACCCAATAATCCTTCTTAGGGTAAAATAACCATTTTACCCCTAATATAATATGGTTCATGCCTATGGCCCAAAACCATAACATTAATGGCCCAATACTAGGTAGACTTCCCAAGCCCGCTAATGGCCCACCATTAGCCTAATTTTCTAAATTGGGCCCAACCCCTCTAATGGGCCTAACCCTAGGCCCAAAATAATACATAGTCCATTAAAGCCCAAATGATGATCTACTAAGGCCCATAGCAGCCAAGTCCAAGAAAATGGCCCAATCACAAAAAGCCCAAACCCCAAAACCAAGTCCACGGCAAAAAGGTCCGAAGTCCCACTGATTCCCCAAACCCACGACGTTCCGTGGTGGAGCGCTGGGCGTGCGCCACCGACTCAGATCACAAACCCAAATCGGAATGTAGGGCGTTCCTCAGCCCTACGCGGCGCGTTCGCATGCTGGTTCTAAAAAGGCTTATTAAGCACTTAATGCTTAAAGCCATGCTATCCAAACGTAGATCCAAGCCATCTAGGACCTCTAGAATCATAAAGTCACGGACTTGGTGACTTTGCATGCCCCCAAAAGTCCCAATCTCAAGAAATAACAATCAACTTCTATAAAAGGGGCTTAATCTATTGCATGGGCTCATCAAGACCCTCAAGTTGGTAACTTTCCTTTCTTAGGGACTCAAATAGCACCAAGGGTGGCAACCCTAAGCCTAGAAACGGATTTGGAACAATAAAGCTTCATTCTTGGGACCAAAAAGGTCCAAAAACCCACTACAAAAGATCTAAGTATTCATGAAGCAAGTTTTGAACTTTTTAACTCAAGTGGGTGCTAAATGATGATGATAACTCAGATCCTTAAGCTCAAGCTACACAACTTCTCCTTCACTAACTTCCTATTCCTTCTTCCAAGGCTCCAAGCTACTAAAATAGACTTCACAAGATCAAGATCACACAAAGATGAAGAAGATTAGGCTTTTTAGGGTTTCTGAGTTAAGTAGGCTGGTAAGGAGGTTGAGGTATGGGACATAATGTTCTTTATATAGGTCCCAAACCCTAAAATTTAGGGTTTACATTCTGTAAGTGAACGCAACACGTTCCTCAGGGGAACTCCCCGCGTTCGGGCTCCGCCTCCAAAATCCAGAGTTAGCAGAAACAGTCCCACCCCCCTTCAAACTTGCTAACTACAAGGTCCAAAAGCAATAATTCCACATATAAGGGACCAAAATATAAATAATACCTGGACTGAGTGTTACACTTCTCCATCATTAGAAGGTAAAAAGTTCATACCTTGATGACTTGCTAAATCTCATTTTTGGGTGTTTTTATTTTACTTTTTGGTCCGAAAAGTCTCATCTTGTGCATAGTTTATTCTTGTTGATTTGGGCTATCCTTTCAGACCCTAGGAGGGGTCCTAAGCCATAAAAATGAGGTCTCATTTGTTAGATTTGGTTCATGCGTATTGTAGAAGGTCTTAGTGGATTAAGACCTTGTGTTAAGCACTTTTTGGACTTGTAAAGTCATAAATTTGGAAACTTTATGACTCTAGAATTTATTTGGACCTTAGATCTGAAATATGGACTTAAGTGCTTAATCAATTAAGCACTTAATGGAGTTTGGAGGCTGCGAGGGTACGCCCTGCGTACTCAGTCAACCACCCCGATGGGTGGTCAACTACGAGGCTTTGTGTACACCATGTGTACCTCCGGAGTACGCCCTGCATACTCGCACTGATCAGCCTTATTGACTGGGTTGACTCAGTTGACTTAGTGGGTTTGACCATTTGACTTTGACCAAGTTTGACCTTGAGGGTATTTTGGGATTTTGATGGAGTTGGTCACTTGGTGGAAATAGATATCAGTTAGAGAGCTGAGATTTCCTCACTGTACTTTCAGGTCGAAGGCACCAAGGCCGGCCCTTTGGATTGTTATCCTGATTTATCGCATGATTGTATGTTGTAGTGATCTGTTACATCTGTATCCTGATATATAGGATGATGATATTCTTAGTGATATGTTAGATCTGTATGACTTTATGTATATTCTAGATAGGATTTGATATGTTATATGTTGATATGTTGGGTTGAGGCGGTCATGCTTTGTGCTGAAGGTCGAGAAACGCAGGGCGTCCCAGATAGGCTGCTGGCCCGAGGGGCGTACCAGTCAGGCTGAAGGCCCGGAGAACGTACCAGATATGCTGAAGGTTCGGTGAGGCGTACTAGTCATGCTGAAGGTTCTGTGAGCGTACTAGACAGATTGTAGGCCGGTGGGGCGTTCCAGTCAGACTGAGGGCTTTGTATGAATGTTGTTTGTTGTTTTTATTATGATTATGTGTTGTGTTGGTACTTTGGGGGAACTCACTAGGCGTTGGCATATCGTTTTGGGTTATGTTTCTGGTACTTCAGAGGATCGCGGGAAGGCGAAGGCATGACTGTACACATCCTCACGTTTTGGACTTATAATTTTGGGAAACTCTGATATAGAACATGTTTTGAAAACTATGTTATAAACAATTTGTGATTTTGGGTTGGTTTATTTAAAAGTTTAAAAGTTTTATGATTTTATAGATGTTACGATACAACAAGGCGTAATTTCCATGAGAAGCATAAGATTCACATTATATATAAAATAGGATTTTGTTTTAATACTTATAAAGTTACTACTTTTAACTTTGGACATTTGTCCTATCAAACCCTTTTGGTAACTCCACTTCAAATGCAAGAATACGGTGAGAGTGGCGAGCAACGAATGCCTCTTAAAAGTCGACCTCATTAGAAATCAAAGGGACCTACCTTGAACCTCCCTTATAACAATGAAGTAGGTGAGCATTGAAACCCAAAAAGTAAGACCAAAAATTTCGATTTTTATATTGAAATCAGAGTGTGTCAATAAACATCCAAGTACATCAGAGTCATATAAAATGTGGAGCATTGTGGTGTGTGTAATGCATTCATCCCAAGCTCTTCCCCTTCGTACCAGAAGTACCTGAAACATAAACTGAAAACCGTAAGCACAAAGTTTAGTGAGTTCCCCAGAATACCACATACCATAAATAACAAACACATAATGGGCCCTGCCTGACATCGAGCCCAACTCGGAAGTCCAATGGCCCAAACCCTAAAAGTCCAAAATATAGGCCAAACCCGTGAAAATCAACCGAAAGTGAAACTGCTGAGTACACTAGGTGTACTCAGACTTACGCTCAGCGTACTCCTTCCGGGGCCAATACGTGCAACGTACGAGCTGGGTACGCCCCACATACTCTGTAGAAGACCAACCCAACCCATTAAGAACTTAATCGGTTAAGCCATCATGCCAAACTATCATATCTGATCCTAAATGGTGACTTAACACATAAAGTTGGCAACTTTACTCCCATGCATGAGTTAATAAGACCCAAAACTCAAAGACAACCATAACAAGGAACCTAACACATGCATGGACCAATATAACCCATAAAGATTGCATTTTTATGGACAAGGGACCTCAAAGGAGCTAAGATCTAACATCCATGGCTTCTGGAGTAGACCATACCCACAAATATGGCTAAAAGGACCCAAGAATGCACAAATAACACCCTAAGTTGGATCCAGCAGAAGGAACCATCAAGTTGAGAGCTTTTTTACATAAAATGGCTTGCAAAGATGAAGATAACCCTAGATCTACAAGCTAAAGCCACTCCCAAGCAACCTACAAGTGTTCTTCTTCCTTCAAATCCCCAAAAACACCAACAAAAACTCACTTCAAATATCAAAAATCACAAAACACACTTAGGGTTTCGATCTAAGGGTTTAGGGGAGTGGATGTTGACCAAAATATATCACCAAGGCAACATAAGTTGTTTAAATAGGGCACAAAACCTAAAAATTAGGGTTGACCACTGCTTAGCATACACCCTGCGTACTCCCACGTACACCCAACTCACGTGGGTGCATCCACGATCCAACCTCGATCCAGTACGCTTAGCATACTCATAGAGTACGCCCCGCAGACTGAGCTAGGGACTAAAATATGAGAAATTTACAATAAGGGCGTCACACCCCCAAACCAGAACGGAGGAAACGTCTGAGGGTGGATGACGTCATGTACAATATCATAACATAATGAATATTAGTGATCAAAGCCATACAACCATCATAATTATAAATAAGAAGATTACATTGTATCCAAAACATTGTTTGATTCAGTACCGAATACATAAGACAAAAATAATTAGCATAACGTTGTGACGCCCCATCCACAAAAACCCCTTTGATTACCTGTTTAATGATTCCCTGAGAATACAAGTAGTTTTGAAAAAGTGTCAACAATTAAGTTGGTGAGTTCATAAGAGTTTTTGTATGAGAAAAATCTATAATTTATCCTTGTAAAATGATAGAGTATGCCTTCAGAAAATCCAATATTTTCTTTAAAAATGAACTGTAAGTCTTAATCCCTAAGACCAAAAATGTAAGTAGTGTTGTACTGGAAAATAGTATCATGTAGTTCTATTATCATATAAAACCATTTGAATGTATGTTAGCCCCGTAAACCAAATGTATTGTTAATACCCCATGTGAGTTATTACAACCATGCTAAGACTAGTTGGCCTGTTGCGACGTTCTTCAGGTGTCAGAATGTTAGACAATTGTCACCCCAAATCTGCCGGTCTAGCTGTAGCTAACAGCTTAGGTGCGGGATTGTCAATCCCGTATAGATCTGTACACAAGTATCACGCTCTCTTACCGAGACCCTGGTTATAATTCAGGACTTTAGTATGTACTCAAGTAGGTACGGTGAAGACTATGTCTCACAAAATTATATTAACAGGTTTACGTATAGTGTATTGAAAACCCTTTTGTATGTGGAAGTATTACCTTTCCATAGTAAATACATAGTGTAAAATAATTATACCTTTAAATAATTATATGTTTCGTACAAAATGATAAAGTAGTATTTGTGACTCATAACTATACCAATTATAGTTTATTATGAATGTTTTGTTAAGTCCATTTATATAATCATATATATAAATACATATAAGTTAACATGTCTAGATTTTTTAAAAGATTATATCATATAAACTTACATCTAACACAAGTATAAGAACATTTAGTATGATAAAGCCAATTTCTAATTTTTGCCTCTCATTACTAACATTTACCGGTAACTAATAAAATATAACTTTGTAAAACTTATTTTTACCTTTTTGGTGTATTTAACTCAAGTTAACTTTATATATTTAAAACCATATGTTTTTAGTCAAATCCCACAAAAATGATGCCATAAACTTATTATGACCACTTTTGTTTGAAAATCCATTTTACATAAAATGATAGGTTTTTGAGTTTTCTTTTTGTAAAGCTAACTCCTTGATATTTTTGTCTAGTTTCAAAATACATGTACTAAACAACATATTTTGAGTTATATCCCACAAATATGGTATAATAACTAGTTTATAACCATTTTTGCTAGAAAAGTCATATTTTGCTAGAAGTGTCCCAACATATTGCTTGGCCGGTGCAGGGGCAGCAGGGGTGGTGGCGGCATGGATGGCCACGGTTTGTTGTTTCTTGACAGGCTCTTGAGCGGGTTGGCCCTTTTTCTTATTCCAAAACTTTCGCTTGTTGTCTCCTCTTTTTGCATCTCAAACTATCATACCACAAATAAATGTTCTAAAAACTAGTAATAACCATATTTCATGCAAATAATGCTTTATACACAACATAGAAATGAAACATGCAAACATTTGTGTTATTATTCAAAAATTTCTTGTATTCTCCCCCTAAAGCATGAAAATCTCGAAAATATGGGGTATGAACTCACCTTGAGTGTGTTTGTGGTTGGTTAAAGAGATGAAGATGATGATCCTCAAGCTTAGAACACTTGAAGATGGTTGAAGAACACTTGAAGATGGTATTATCCTATGGATTTTAACATATGTTAATGTGTGTAAAAGTCACAAAACTAGCATGAATGTGTGTAAAAACACTAGATTAACTAGGAAATGCTTACGAAAAATCTAAGAACGAACTTGGAGGAATTGATCTGTGGAAGACATGAACTTGTTCTTGAGAGAAAGAATGAAGAAAGATGAAGATGGTGGGGGGTTTGAGAACCTCGACCGCAAGTTAAAAGAGGGGAAAATAGGGTGGGTAGGGTGGGGGGGGGTGAGGTGATGGTTTCTTGGTTTCATGTGGTGTAATACTTGGATGTATGGTGGATAAAGATGGTGTTTGGAAAAGATGAACACACCTTGTCTTTAAGTCAACTCTTCTTCCTTTTTTATAAAAGTCTAGTAAATTTTATAAAAGTGTGGTAATTTATATAAAAGAATGATATTCTTTATAAAAAGTGTGGTAAAACAATGTATAATTAATAACTTTGAATCATGAAAATTCGAATTATTATAAAGGTCTCAACATCGTTAAAAGAATTAGCACATTGTGTTGTGAATATTATTTATACCAAAATAATATTTACTTGTAGTATCGAATTCATGTTGTTAATCCTAAACAGGATGTTTATTCAATAATTGATGAAAAGCGATGTACTTTGTATTAATATTTGTAAGTTGTACATTAGGATACATCAATATTCACTTAAAATTCTAATATGGGTCGAGTTGACTTTCGTTGACTTGTTGACTTTTGCTGACTTGTTGACTTTTGTTGGATCCGAAATTGACATTTGTCACATCATCCCCCCGTTAGAAGGAAATTTGTCCTAAAATTAGTACTTCAGTGGGTACTCATGAGCTAGGGAAGAGATGTGGGTACTTCTGTTTCATTTGGTCCTCACGTTCCAAGTAAATTCAGGCACTCGCTTGGCGCTCCAACGGACGTTCACTATGGGTGTGCGGCTTTGTTTTGTCCTTTTTACCTCCCTGTCCATGATTTTCACGGGTTCCTTGACGAAGTGTAGACTCTCGTTTACCTTGATTTCCTCAAGTGGGATTACAATAGTCTCATCGGACATACACTTCTTCAAGTTGGACACATGGAAGGTGGGGTGTATGTTATTGAGTTCCTGTGGTAGATGAAGTTTGTAAGCTACCGGGCCGATCCTGAAAAGGATCTCGAACGACCTGATATACCTTGGATTTAGTTTCCCATGTTTTACAAAACGTATCTTTCACTTCCAGGGTGAGACCTTCAACAGTACGTGATCACCAACCTGAAATTCCAAGGGTTTGCGTCGTTTATCTGCATAACTCTTTTGTTGATCCTGGGATTCCTTTAATCGTCGTAGTTTACCGTATGATCTCAGGGCCGGTGAGTGTCATATTAGGTACTTGTCCCCTTTTTAGCTGCGTGCCACCCACCTCAGCCCAGCACAAAGGTGATCTACACTTGCGCCCATAGAGGGCTTCGAATGGAGTAACCTTAATGCTAGTGTGATAACTGTTATTGTATAAGAATTTGATGAGCGGTAAATGGATATCCCAGGCTTTACCGAAGTCTATCACACAAGCTCTCAACATGTCTTCCAGCGTCTGAATGGTTCTCTCGCTTTGACCGTCAGTTTGAGGGTGATAAATTGTACTCATGTCGAGTCTGGTTCCCAATGACTTTTGTAGTGATTGCCAGAACTGTGAGGTAAATCTACTATCTCTGTCAGAGATAATGGATATTGGCACACCATGTAATCATACAATCTCTTTGATGTACGTCCTTGTTAGTTTCTCCATCTTGTTTGTCTCCTTTATTGGAAGGAAGTGTGTGGATTTGGTTAATCTATCGACGATCACCCAGATGATGTCAAGTCCACCTGTCGTCTTGGGCAACCACGTTATTTAGTCCATGGTTCTTCGCTCCCACTTCTACTCGGGTATATCCGGTTGCTGAAGCAAACCTGAGGGATTTTTCTATTCTACCTTGACCTTGGCGCAAGTCAGACACTTGCCCACATACGTAGAGATTTTTGCCTTCATATTTGGCCACCAATAAAGTTTCTTAAGGTCCAGATATATCTTGTATGAACAGGAATGAACAGAGTATTTGGTCTTGTGAGCCTCGTTCATGAGAATGTCTCTTTACCCACCAAATTTTTACGTCCAGATT
Source organism: Lactuca virosa (assembly GCF_052849685.1). Lineage (NCBI taxonomy): Eukaryota > Viridiplantae > Streptophyta > Magnoliopsida > Asterales > Asteraceae > Lactuca > Lactuca virosa. The sequence continues at coordinate 343,109,106 of NC_136433.1, forward strand.
CGGTTCATGAGATAATGAGCCCTGTCATCCTTGACCTCAAGATTTTTATCCATTCCCCACAGGGCTTTACTTGCGATGTTATCGGGTTTCAAGGCTTCAAGTCGCGCCTCCTTGATCTGTGTAGACATGTGTGAATGGATGGTCATGGTCAACGATTTTACCCGGCGGCCCGAGTATTCTTTTCGACTTAGGGCATCTGCTACTACGTTGGCCTTGCCTGGATGATAATGAATGTCGCATTAGTAGTCATTTAGTAGCTCTACCCATCGTCGTTGCCTCATGTTAAGCTCATTTTGATTGAAAATGTGTTGGAGACTCTTTTGATCAGTGAAGATTGTGCACTTCGTGCCATAGAGGTAGTGTCTCCAGATCTTTAGGGAAAAGACCACCGCTCCTAATTCGAGGTCATGTGTGGTGTAGTTGACTTCGTGTGTCTTAAGTTGTCTTGAGGCACAGGCAATGACCTTTCCTCGTTGCATGAGCACGCATCCTAGGCCTTGCTTGGACGCATCGCAGTAGACCACAAAGTCTTTGGTCCCTTCTGGGAGAGACAAGATTGGAGCACTGCATAGGGCTTGTTTTAGCGTTTGGAAGGCAGTCTCTTGTTTATCCTCCCAGCTGAAAGTCACTCCCTTTTGAATCAAGGTAGTGAGCGGCTTTGTAATTTTGGAAAAATTATGTATGAACCTTCAGTAGTAGCCAGCAAGACCCAAAAGCTGGTGTATCTCCGTCGGTGTTCTTGGTATTGCCCAATTTTCAATTGCCTTGATTTTGGAAAGATCCACATGTATCCCTTCCCAAGAAGTCCACCCTTCGAATCCAGAATTCACATTTCGAGAATTTTGCATACAGTTTCTCTGCCCTTAACGTCTCCAAGACTTGTCGTAGGTGTTGACTATGTTCCTCTTTACTTCGTAAATAGATTAGTATGTCATCGATGAATACTATCACGAATTTATCTAAATAAGGTCGGCATACACGGTTCATTAGGTCCATGAACACCACATGCACATTAGTTAATCCGAATGGCATCACCACAAACTCGTAATGACTGTAACGAGTTCTAAATGTTGTTTTAGGGATATCTCCCTCCTGGACTCACAGATGATGGTACCCCCACCTTAGATCAATTTTTGAGAAGTAGCTCGATCCTTGCAGTTGATCGAAAAGGTCGTCGATTCGGGGTAGGGGATAACGGTTCTTGATGGTGAGTTTGTTTAGTTCTCGATAATCTATGCACATGCGGAATGATCCGTCATTCTTCTTCACTAACAAGACCAGTGCTCCACGAGGTAAGAAGCTTGGTCTGATGAATCCCATCCCCAACAGTTCGTTCAGTTGGCTGGACAATTCCCGCATTTCTGCCGGTGCTAAACGATATGAGGATTTGGCTATGGGGGTGGCTCCAGGAATCAAGTCGATTCTGAACTCGACTTGGCGCACAGGTGGTATTTCCGGAAGGTCTTTTGGGAACACATCGGGAAAGTTACAAACTTCTGGAATATCCTAGATGTCTTTCACCTCTTGTTTCCCATCAACAACGTGGGCTAAGAAGGCTTGGTATTCCTTGCATAGATACTTTTGAGCCTTGATGCAAGAGATGATTTGTAGATTCGCATCAGGTTTGTCGCCATAAATGATGAGGGTTTTGCTACTTGGTAGGTTAAGGCGAACGACCTTTTCGTAATACAGGATATCGACATGGTGAGGATTTAACCAATCCATGCCAATGATAACGTCAAAACTCCTTATTGTGACCGGCATTAGGTCGATTTGGAAGGAATGGTTGTTTAGAGTTAGAGTGCATCCTATGTATATATATTTAGTGCTTTTTGTTTTTCCATTTGCCATTTCTACGGTGAATGTTTCACTTAGCAATTGGGGCTTCTGTTTGAGTAAGTGTTTAAACTTGTGGCTTACAAAACTTTTCTCCACACCACTATCGAAAAGTATGCATGCATATGAGTTATTGAGGAGAAACGTACCAGTAACCACGGTGGGATCCTTCATTGCCTCCTCATGCCCTATTGCTAAAACCCTTCCCACGCCTCCGCTTAGGGTTGTTCACTATTTGAATAAAGCTGAATTGTCCAATTGAATAATTGGATTATATTATTTGGTTCGGATATTTGGATTGGTTTTCAACAAAACAGAATTGTTATTCTGGATTTCAGATTGATTTTGGTTTATAAGATAAAAACCGAATAGTCCAAAAAAACCGAATAACAATTTATTATTTATTTATTTTTAATATATCTGTATGTATTTATTAATTTATAATTTATTTTTTTAATTTAGTTCAAAAAGTTTTACCTAATAAAAAACATTATTATGCATTTTTCTCTCAAAAGTTTTTTTTATCTATTAAATATTAAACTATAACATATCTTCTTAGTAGTTGTTTATAAATTTTACATCACAACTAAATAATTTGTTTTTGCTTCTTCTGTAAAAATTGGTTAATATTATAATTATATGTCGTTTTAAAATGTTTTAGTTTTTGAAAACCGAATTATAAAAACCGATCCAACCGAATTGTAATGGGATCAGATCAGATTGGATTTGAATTTAGTTTGGACTATTCGGATCCATATTTTGAAAAACCAAAATCAATTTGGATTTACTTAATTATATCGGATCGAACCGATCTATCCAAACGAGCACCCCTACCTCCACCATTTACGTTCTTTGCCTTTACGAACTCTTTCTTGAAATGCCCTGTCTCACCACATCCGTAGCACGCCTGACTCACCTAGCATTAGCGGCTTGGGTGGTTTGTTGTGCCGGCGCCCTACAGAAACGGGCGGTATGCCCCTTCTTGTTCCAATTTTTGTATTCCATCTCTAGGCAGGCTCCATTGTGATGGAAATTGCACTTGTTACATTTTAGAAGTGTCCCAACATATTGCTTGGCCGGTGCAGGGGCAGCAGGGGTGGTGGCGGCATGGACGGGCACAGTTTGTTGTTTCTTGACAAGCTCTTGAGCGGGTTGGCCCTTTTTCTTATTCCAAAACTTTCGCTTGTTGTCTCCTCTTTTTGCATCTCAAACTATCATACCACAAGTAAATGTTCTCAAAACTAGTAATAACCATATTTCATGCAAATAATGCTTTATACACAACACAGAAATGAAACATGCAAACATTTGTGTTATTATTCAAAAATTTCTTGTATTCCCCCCCCCCTAAAGCATGAAAATCTCGAAAATATGGGGTATGAACTCACCTTGAGTGTGTTTGTGGTTGGTTAAAGAGATGAAGATGATGATCCTCAAGCTTAGAACACTTGAAGATGGTTGAAGAACACTTGAAGATGGTATTATCCTATGTATTTTAACACATGTTAATGTGTGTAAAAGTCATAAAACTAGCATGAATGTGTGTAAAAACACTAGATTAACTAGGAAATGCTTACCAAAAATCTAAGAACCAACTTGGAGGAATTGATTTGTGGAAGACATGAACTTGTTCTTGAGAGAAAGAATGAAGAAAGATGAAGATGGTGGGGGGTTTGAGAACCCTCGACCGCAAGTTAAAAGAGGGGGAAATGGGGTGGGTGGGGTGGGGGGGTGAGGTGATGGTTTCTTGGTTTCATGTGGTGTAATACTTGGATGTATGGTGGATAAAGATGGTGTTTGGAAAAGATGAACACACCTTGTCTTTAAGTCAACTCTTCTTCCTTTTTTATAAAAGTCTAGTAAATTTTATAATAGTGTGGTAATTTATATAAAAGAATGATATTCTTTATAAAAAGTGTGGTAAAACAATGTATAATTAATAACTTTGAATCATGAAAATTTGAATTATTATAAAGGTCTCAACATCGTGAAAAGAATTAGCACATTGTGTTGTGAATATTATTTATACCAAAATAATATTTACTTGTAGTATCAAATTTCATGTTGTTGATCCTAAACAAGATTTTTATTCAATAATTGATGAAAAGCTATGTACTTTGTATTAATATTTGTAAGTTGTACATTAGGATACATCAAGATTCGCTTAAAATTCTAATATGGGTCGAGTTGACTTTCGTTGACTTGTTGACTTTTGCTGACTTGTTGACTTTTGTTGGATCCGAAATTGACATTTGTCACATCATCCCCACGTTAGAAGGAAGTTCGTCCTGAAATTAGTACTTGAGTGGGTACTCATGAGCTAGGGAAGAGATGTGGGTACTTCTGTTTCATTTGGTCCTCACGCTCCCAAGTAAATCCAGGCCCTCGCTTGGCGCTCCAACGGACCTTCACTATGGGTATGCGGCTTTGTTTTGTCCTTTTGACCTCCCTGTCCATGATTTCCACGGGTTCCTTGACGAAGTGTAGACTCTCGTTTACCTCGATTTCCTCAAGTGGGATTACAAGAGTCTTATCGAACATACACTTCTTCAAGTTGGACACATGGAAGGTGGGGTGTATGTTACTGAGTTCCTGTGGTAGACGAAGTTTGTAAGCTACCGGGCCGATCCTAACAAGGATCTCGAACGACCTGATATAACTTGGATTTAGTTTCCCACATTTTACAAAACGTATCTTTCCCTTACAGGGTGAGACCTTCAACAGTACGCGATCACCAACCTGAAATTCCAAGGGTTTGCGTCGTTTATCTACTTAACTCTTTTTTCGATCCCGGGATTCCTTTAATCGTCGTAGTTTCCCGTATGATCTTAGGGCGGGTGAGTGTGATGTTAGGTATTTGTCCCCTTTCTAGCTACGTGTCACCCACCTCAGCCCAACACAAAGGTGATCTACACTTGCGCCCATAGAGGGCTTCGAATGGAGCAACCTTAATGTTAGTGTGATAAATGTTATTGTTTAATAATTTGATGAGTAGTAAATGGAAATCCCAGGCTTTACCGAAGTCTATCACACAAGCTCTCAACATGTCTTCTGGCGTCTGAATAGTTCTCTCTCTTTGACCGTCGGTTTGAGGGTGATAAGTTGTACTCGTGTCGAGTCTGGTTCCCACTGACTTTTGTAGTGATTGCCAGAACTGTGAGGTAAATCTACTATCTCTGTCGGAGATAATGGATATTGGCACACCATGTAATCGTACAATCTCTTTGAGGTACGTCCTTGTTAGTTTCTCCATCTTGTCTGTCTCCTTTATTAGCAGGAAGTGTGTGGATTTGGTTAATCTATCGACGATCACCCAGATGATGTCAAGTCCACCTGTCGTCTTGGGCAACCACGTTATTTAGTCCATGGTTATCCGCTCCCACTTCTACTCGGGAATATCCGGTTGCTGAAGCAAACCCGAGGGCTTTTGCTATTCTACCTTGACCTTGGCGTAAGTCAGACACTTGCCCACATACATAGCGATTTCTGCCTTCATGTTTGGCCACCAATAAATTTTCTTAAGGTCCAGATACATCTTGTCTGAACCGGGATGAACAGAGTATTTGGTCTTGTGAGCCTCGTTCATGACAATGTCTCTATACCCACCAAATTTTTACCTACAGACTTCTGGAATATCCTTGATGTCTTTCACCTCTTGTTTCCCATCAACAACGTGGGCTAAGAAGGTTTGGTATTCATTGCATAGATACTTTTGAGCCTTGATGCAAGAGATGATTTGTAGATTCGCGATGGGTTTGTCGCCATAAATGATGAGGGTTTTGCTAATTGGTAGGTTAAGGCGAACGACCTTTTCGTAACACAGGATATCGGCATGGTAAGGATTTAACCAATCCATGCCAATGATAACGTCAAAAATCCTTATTGTGACCGGCATTAGGTCGATTTGGAAGGAATGATTGTTTAGAGTTAGAGTGCGTCCGATGTATATATCTTTAGTGCTTTCCGTTTTTCCATTTGCCATTTCTACGGTGAATGTTTCATTTAGCGATTGGGGCTTCTGTTTGAGTAAGTGTTTAAACTTGTGGCTTACGAAACTTTTCTCCGCACCACTATCGAAAAGTATGCATGCATATGAGTTATTGAGGAGAAACGTACCAGTAACCACGGTGGGATCCTTTATTGCCTCCTCATGCCTTATTGCTAAAACCCTTCCCACACCTTCGCTTAGGGTTGTTCACTATTTGAATAAAACTGAATTGTCCAATTGAATAATTTGGATTATATTATTTGGTTCGGATATTTGGATATTTGGATTGGTTTTCAACAAAACCGAATTGTTATTCTGGATTTCAGATTGGTTTTGGTTTATAAGATAAAAACGAATAGTCCAAAAAAACCGAATAACAATTCATTATTTATTTATTTTTAATATATCTATAAGTATTTAATAATTTATAATTTATTTTTTTAAATTAGTTCAAAAAGTTTCACCTAATAAAAAACATTAATATGCGTTTTTCTCTCAAAAGTTTTTTATCTATTAAATATTAAACTATAACATATCTTCTTAGTAGTTGTTTATAAATTTTACATCACAACTAAATAATTTGTTTTTGCTTCTTCTGTAAAAATTGGTTAATATTATAATTATATGTCGTTTTAAAATGTTTTGGTTTTTGAAAACCGAATTATAAAAACCGATCCAACCAAATTGTAATGGGATCAGATCAGATCAGATTTGAATTTAGTTTGGACTATTCAGATCCATATTTTAAAAAACCGAAATCAATTTGGATTTACTTAATTATATCTGATCGAACCGATCCATCCAAATGAACACCCTACCTCCGCCATTTCTGTTCTTTGCCTTTGGGCACTCCTTCTTGAAATGCCCCGTCTCACCACATCCGTAGCGCGCCTGACTCACCCTGGCATTAGCGGCTTGGGTGGTTTGTTGCGCCGGCGCCCTAAAGAAACGGGCGGTATGCCCATTCTTGTTGCAATTTTTGTATTCCATCTCTCGGCAGGCTCCATTGTGATGGAAATTGCGCTTGTTGCATTTTAGAACTGTCCCAGCATATTGCTTGGCCGGTGCAGGGGCAACAGGGGTGGCGGCGGCATGGACGGCCACGGTTTGTTGTTTCTTGACATGCTCTTGAGCGGGTTGGCCCTTTTTCTTATTCCAAAACTTTCGCTTGTTGTCTCCTCTTTTTGCATCTCAAACTATCATACCACAAATAAATGTTCTAAAAACTAGTAATAACCATATTTCATGCAAATAATGCTTTATACACAACATAGAAATGAAACATGCAAACCTTTGTGTTATTATTCAAAATTTTTGTGAGAACAAGATCTTTCTGATGCGTAGGGACAAGGTTTGAGAACTCAAACCTTGAGTGAATGCTTAAGATCAATGTTTTCTTGCTAATAAATGTTCAAGTCAAGCCTGGAAAGACCAGTCAAGTCTTAGATAATGTATTCAGCAAATGATCAAGTCATTTAATGAGCAACGAGAATAACTGATCAAAGTAAAGCTAATAAATGAAGAACAAGAAGAATGTTTGAAGTAAACTTAAAGAGAATAACAAAAGTAAGTGAAAGATCCGTAGTTGACTTGTATTGAATACTCCTATAAATAGGAGTGAATATTACACCGAATTAACTGAAGTGCTTACATAGGACCGGACAAAAGACGTGATTCTGACATTCTGATTGTCCAAATACAACTACAGACTTAGTCCTATGAAACGTTACATCAATACTAAGACAAATATAATAAATGCACAAAAGACAAAACAGCTTCACTCCGGATCAGCATCCATTCCGGACATGAGAGTTAGCTCCGGAATGTCTTCAGTCTTCACGTCTTCTTACCTGGTCCGGACAGATTCCGGACCATTCTCCTCTTCGGAACATACACTTTGGAATTAGTACTTAGGATTGCTAGAGGTTCACTTTTAGGTTCTAACAATCTCCCCCTAAGTGAACTTAGCAATCCAACAATCTTAGTTCATTTCTTCCTTGATGAAGGTGTAGGCTCTGAACAACCACTCTCGGACCGCAATGTACCACGCAAATTGACTCACAAACTTTGCCTTGACCTGTTCCGGAGCATCAGACTTGGACTCCCGGGATATGAACTTCTTCAGAGCTTTGGTCGGAACTAGATGTTTGTCAAGGACTCGGAAGAAGTCCTTCTTGTTTGTCCTTCTGGTTGTGTAGACAAACCCTAGAACCAGTTCTTCAATAAGACCATCTGCAAGAATTTCAGCTTCCGGAAGAACAAAGTCGATTTTGGCAACGAATTGTTCCGTTCCGTAGAGGTGTGCAAGCTCATAATCACATCGGCAAAACTCAGCAACATAATCTTTCAGAAAGCTCAGAGTTGTGTGGTAAGCTCCCATACTGATGTCATCCTTTTGATTTTCTCTGAAGTAAGCAGCTAGAGTGAGGATGTCATTAGGATTCATAGAAGGAAAATCAGCATCAGTAACGGTCCGGGGTGTTGACTTGTTCCGGAGGAGGTGAAAACGGAATAGAGGGCAGTTCAGTTCAAATTTCACCAAAATTTTTCTTCCGAAGCCCTGAACTTTGGTAATCCTCTTCCTCGTCCATACTTCCTTGAAAGGTTGAGCGTGCTTAGAGTAGAAAGTTTTAAGCCTTTCTCCCTCAGTCCGGATGATCACTTCCGGATTGTCTGATGGATGAAGAGGGGCAAATTTGGTATAAAATTTGCTGTAGGGAGAGAGAGGAAGATCCAGCTGATCGAAGTCATTGGTGGGAAGGTCGTAGTAGAGGCACGAAATGATTTCTTGTGCCTGAAGAATGCCTTCACGGAAAAGAGGAGAGATGCCACGCATCGGATCAGGATTATCCTTTAGAGCTTGAATCTGGATGTTGTCCTTTAGTGCCTGATTGATTTCCTCCTGAGACCATCCATGTTTTTGCTTGAGACGAGGTCCGGAGTGAAAAGATTGATGTTCGGTAGTCATTGGTTTCTTCCCTTTGTCTTTTTGAAGTGCAGATATAACGAGCTTCATATTTTCATCAATCGTAAATTCCGGAGTGGGATTTGGAAGTGGTTCTTCCGGAATTTCATCATGGATCCGGAGAGGAGAGCCCTGGTCGATTGGAGCGATTTTTGAGTCCGGAATGGGAGGCTGCACAGAAGGAGTGGCTCGGAAGGCTTGAGCTGTTAAAAAGGATTTTGCCTTAGCCATTTGAATGCCCATCCGGAGAGCATCAGGAAGAGAGGATGACCAGGAAACAGCAGACCAGATTCTCTTTTGTTCTTCTGATATTTCCTTCGGAATGGTCAACTTGGGAGCTTGAAGACCAAGAACTCCCTTGGGAGCTTTATCCGGAATATATTCGTTTTCATCTTCACTTCCTTCTTCTTCTTTTGAGTTTCTCAACATTCCGGAGACAACATGAACTTCATCTTCGGAATTTAGGTCTTCATCTCGGAGTGTAAATTCCAAGGCGGGTTTCCAAGGTTGGCTTGGGCCTTCTCCCCCTCTTGCATCGGTGGACTTGGGAACCGGTGCAAGTACCAAAGTGTTCTGGAGATCATCAAATTTTGTGAAGACTTTTTGAAGCCCTGTGTTGAGTTGAAGAGTGAGGGTGTCGTAGGCTTCGGATGTGGGAGCTTGTGCAGCAAGGTGATCGAACAGATGCCCCAGGATGGCTAGCATCTCATCAAACTTCTGATTCGGAACATCAACGATGTTCCAAGTAGAGCGGAGAAGCTTGATGAGGACTTGTTGAAGGATCATGTTCATCTCATCCTTCTTCTTGATCTCCTTCTCCATTCTTTGAATCTGTTTCTCATGACGAATGTGTGTCTGCTTAATCAGGTCGTTGGTAGAAGTCACCAAGTCGTCATGGACTTTGAGCATGGAAGTAATGGTTTTGAGATTGTGATCAACCAGAATGTCATATTTGGTGTCAACTTCTTCCATTGTGTGTTTGAGCCGGAGGGAGATTAACTGATCCAGTTGGGCTTCTCTTTCAGCAACAGATGGTCCGGACTGCTGGGATATTGACTGAAGAATGGCATCAAGTTTGGAGTCAAGTCCGGAGACTTTTTTATCCATTTTCGTGTTGAGCTCAATAACAGAAGTTTTGATGGATGACACTTTCTTCATAGTGTCCGAGACATTGGTTTGAATCTCGAGGAGAGCGAAGGGGTCAATATAGTCACCAGATGAGGATTCCGAATCAGAATCTGAGTGTTGAGGAGGAGCTTGGCGTGAGGAAGGATTTGTGGATGGACCTGGCTTGGTTGCAGCATCATCCTCTTGCTGTTTGGAGTTTGAACCATTAATCAGAGTGGTTGAGGAGGAGGATCCGAAGTTGTAGGCAGACTTGGATGCATCTGCCCTGGATTGGAGATGGATTGAGGTCATGAAGTTTGTGTCCGGAACTGTTTTTGCTTCATCATCCAGCATGACTTCTTCTGAGACCTCTTCTTCCGGATCGGTTTGGAAGATGCTTTGGTGAGTGGTAACGGGCGGTAGTTCTGAAGTAAGCTTATTGACATCATCGACATCGGTGGGAGGAACATAAGGCATGTTGCTTTGGATGGCCCTGTTCCTCATGGATACAAGAGTTGACTCCACTTGAGCTCTGGTGAGATCCGGACGTTTGGATGCGGCCCTGTTGACAAAATCTTCCCATTAGGGATCATAAACACCTGGTTGTCCTGTACGCCTTCCGGGTATCAGACCAGTTGAGGCTTACGAAGTTGGAGAGACTGCTCCAGCTTTGGAAAGCTTGGGGTCCGGAACAGGGGTTCCAGAGTGTGTGCTTTTGTGAGAATCGAAAGGGATATCGAATGAGACTCGTGGGTATGTTCCAGGGGGCTGCAAGGAACTATGATCAACACCGACATCACCTTTTTGGGAAGGTGAGGGTGGATTATGTGGAGACTCCCCGTGAGTGTGTGCAGGTGATTTTGAAATATCAGGGTACCTCGAATGAGTGGGTAGGTGGGGTGTGCGGACGGCCAGAATTAGCCGAAATGTCATGGGTGCCTTCCTGTTGAGAGGAGGCACTGACTTTGGCTTTCTTTTTAGTCTTTGGCTTTGTGGGAGAAGCCTTTCGCTTGGTTGGTTTCTTATGCTTAGGTCCGGACGTAGTAGGTTTGGCCTCTTCCGAAATGGGCTCAACAGAGACTGGGGCAGGTTGTGTTGGGTCGAACACAACCGAAGTCTCTAAATGTTGTTTTAAATAAAGGGAATTGGAAGGAATGAGGGCCAACATGTGGTCCGGAAGACGTCTGACCGAACCAAAGGAGGATTGGTCTGGAATCCTATAAGCCTTAACTACTTTGAATGAGACACATACCTCAGGAGGAATTGTGTTAACCGGAAGGGGTTCGGAAAGCTCCTTGAAGATTTGTTGAAGTGTCAGTGCCTAGAACCTAGGGCTCGAAATCTCGTTGTCCTTCCTCTTGATGGCAAACTTGCAAAAATCTTTCCATAGGACTTCCGGAAGATCTACAACATTGTTGCGTCCGGAGTAGATGCTGAAGACGACATTGAGCCAGTCCTTGCTTAGCGTATCAGTTCCTCCATGCTTTCCGGACAGCCCTCTGATGATGAGGTGCATTAGCACGGTCCAGAGTCCGGAGAAAGCAGATTTCTTGAAATCTTTAGCCTTGTAATCTTGAGTGTACCCTATGTAATTCAGAAACGTCTGAAACTCTTCAGTCGTTGGTTCTTCGACTTTGAAATCCCTTGGGTTTGCTTTTACACCAATCGCCTTAAGGAAGGTCGATTTGAAGATGGGAACTGTTCTGTCACCGATGATTGTGGTCTCTAAGGCTCCGTCTTTGAGTTTGATACTAGTGAATGCACGGTGAAGATGATGAAGTGGTAGTGGAGGTTCAGGGATTTTGTTGAGGGGAATGGAGATAGGGTGATTTGCAATAAACTCGATCATTACCCTGATTGATTCATCATAATCCAGTGGATTTAGGGAGAACAGTTGAGTGGTGTCTCTAAGAAAAGGTTCTTGATCGACAGAAGATGATGAACCCTTGGAACCTTTGGTTGATTTCTTCCTTGCAATCGATTTCTTTGGGGTTGAGGCAGTTTGAGTGGATTTCTATGGAGACGTCATTGTTGAAGGAAGATTAATGCTCGAAGAACACCAAGAACACAGAGAGAAATCAAGGGTTTAGAGATATTGGGCGCGTAAAGTGATAAAAAGGGGGTTTGAAAGGTATTTATAGGTAAGGTAGTGGGTCGGGTCGGTGGATGTAATGATGAGGGTCCAAAGGTGAAACGGGTCGCATTTAATGATAGAGAAGTTTAGGGAGACTGATTTGACCTGGGAGGTGAAAAGTGAGGGTATTTGTGGTTAAAAATGGAAGGTCATAACCGGTGATTCGATGGTTACTTTATGGGAAGGTGGAAACGTGTCACAAAAATCAAGGAGAATAGGATAAGTTCTTCAGAAAAAGTAACCGTTGAGACAAAAAACGTTTCACCTTATTATCATTTGGTATTCCGGATGAGCTATTCCGGACAGAGTATGATCCAGAGGGTAAAAAGTTGTGTTCCGGAACATGCTTGTTTTGAAAAGAGGTCCGGAATGCGAAAATAATCCGGAGAGAGTTTTGATTCCGGAGTAAAAAATTTGAGTAATTTCGGAAAAGATGTGTGATTCCGGAACAGAAATTTCTTTTTTTTGAAAAAGGTTGAGATTCCGGAGCAAAGATTCCAGAATAGAAATTCAAGAAATTCCGTTTGATTTTTGACAAAATTGGTAATTCTAGAGCAGAAATTCCGGAATAGTGATTTTCAAGAAATTCCGGAGTGAATTTGAAAAAGCTTCCGGAACATGATTGGGAAAGCATTCAGGAGTGAGATTTTAAAGAATTCCGAAGCAAGTTTTGAAAAACATTCCGAGGTGAAATTTGACAGACCTTCCGGAGTGATTTTTGAAATTCCGGGGCACATTTTGAAATTCCTGAGCACATTTTGAAATTCCGTAGCGCATTTTGAAATTCTGGAATGTAATACCTTTTCCGGAGTAGAATTCCGGGATGCTATTGACAATGTGGACTTTAAATGGCAAACAATCAGGGTGAACTGTACAGCTTAAAAACTCAAGTGTAGGTCAGAAATAAAGACAAGTAAAATGATCCTATGTATTCAGAGAGAAAGTAGTTCCGAGATGAAAAATTTGGTTCGGAAATAATTTACTTTCGAATACGTCTATCAAAGAGAACAAGTCTCTTGAAAGAACTGAGGATTTGGTATCATCATACCCATCTTGTTCAGAAACCCGTTGAATTTGATTTCGTCTAATGCCTTGGTAAAGACATCAGCAATCTCATCATCAGATGGAACAAAAATGAGTTCAATGTTACCATTTAGTACATGATCTTTTATGAAATGGTACCTTATATCAATGTGCTTAGTCATTGAGTGCTGAATTGGATTGTGGGAAATCGCAATGGCACTTTGAGAGTCACAGTAGATAGGAATGCATTGAAAACGGTAACCATAATCCAAGAGTTGAGATTTCATCCACAGAACCTGAGATGTACAGCTGACAGCAGCAATGTATTAGGCTTCGGCTGTAGAGAGTGCAATGCGGTTCTGTTTCTTGGAAGACCAACTGACCAAACGACCACCTAAGAATTGACAGCCACCTGAAGTGCTTTTTCTATCAAGTTGAAGACCACCATAGTTAGAATCTGAATAGGCTTGAAGAAGGAAGCTCTCATTTGCTGGGTACCAGATTCCGAGACTCTTTGTGCCTTTAAGATATCGGAAGATTTGTTTCACAGCCAAGAGATGAGACATCTTTGGGTTCACTTGAAATCTGGCACATAGGCATGTAGAAAACATAATATCCGGACGACTTGCTGTGAGATAGAGCAGGGATCCAATCATTCCGCGATATTTCTTTTCATCAACAGGAACACCCGAAGGGTCGGCAAAGATCTTGTGTCCGAAGCCCATTGGTACCTTTGCGGAGGCACAGGTGTCCATTGAGTATTTCTTGAGGAGTTCTGAAATGTACTTCTGTTGGTGAATGAAAATTCCTATGTTAGTCTGTTTGACTTGGAGGCCAAGAAAGAAGCTTAACTCTCGATTCATGCTCATTTGGAATCGATTGATCATCAGTTTAGCAAAGTCAGCAACCATAGATGAATCCGTAGATCCAAAAATGATGTCGTCCACATAAATTTGTACCAGCATGAGATGCTTTCCATTTGATCTTCGGAATAAGGTGGGATCTAGAATTCCTCTTTGAAAACCGAAGTGTTTGAGAAAATCAGTGAGTGTCTCGTACCATGCCCGAGGAGCTTGCTTGAGTCCGTAGACAGCCTTCCGAAGTTTATAACAGTAGTTCGGAAAGGAGAGATTAATAAATCCGGGGGGCTGTTGAAGGTATACTTCAGTGTCAAGTTCACCGTTAAGAAAGGCACTCCTAACATCCATTTGGTAAACTTTGAAGCCTTTTTGAGCAACATAAGCAAGAAAGATTCTGATGGCTTCAAGACGTGCAACAGGAGCAAAGGTCTCATCGTAGTCGAGCCCTTCGATCTAATCAATCCTTTTGCCACCAGCCTTGCTTTATTTCTAATGATCACTCCTACTTCATCTAGTTTATTGCGAAATACCCATCTCGTACCAACAATGGGATGATTCTGAGGAGGAGGCACAAGAGTCCAAACTTCATTTCAGTCAAATTCTGCCAGTTCTTCTTGCATGGTTGTAATCCAGTCATCATGCTCCAATGCTTCCTTGATGGATTTGGGTTCAACCATGGATATGGATGCTGAGAAATGACATTCATTTTGAATATTAGTAGCAGAACGAGTCTGTACACCAACATTGGGGTTTCCGATTACTTGGTTCGGAGGATGAACCTTCTTCCAAACATGTAATCGTGGGAGTTCTTGTGCAGCCGTCGATCCGATATCAACAGTGGAATTGATTTGCTCTCCTGAATGGTTTGAATGTTGGGATGATGCTCCCCCTGAACTTCTGAACCAGAGAGGTTGACATCATCATCAGAAGGGAACTCAAAGAAGTTTTCATTTTCATCAATGTTGAGTGGATTTTAGTCATCGAAATTAGCAGCTGCATCTTGGAAACCATCCACATTTGATTCAAGAGAGGGATGGGCATCATTCTCCCCCTCAACCTGAGAAGGTTGAAATGCTTCGGAATCAAATGGAGATAGGCTTGGGATCGGACCGGAGAGATTTTGAGAGACTAGAACTTCCGAAGTGGGAATTGGAATGCGAGTTGGTCTTGATCGAGATTCCGAATCAAGATCGGTTTCGGAAGGACCAAAGAGAGATTCAAAGTCAACTTTAAGAATTGTTTAAGGGTTCGGACATCCGGGCGGACGAGCATTAGACTCCATAATGTGAGTTGTAATGTGAGTGGGGCCAGAATTCCGAACGAAGTTGTCATCGAAGGTAATGTCAAAGCTTTCTTCCAGAACACGAGTTCTCCGGTTAAGAACTCTGTAAGCTTTCGATTTTGAAGAGTACCCACGAAAATGGCTTCATCAGCTTTAGGTTGGAACTTGGTAAGCTGATCACGGTTGTTCTTGATGAAGCACCTGCATCCGAAAACATGCAAAAACGAGATTGATGGCTTCCTACCATTCATTGCTTCGTATGGTGTCATGTTGAGGCGTCGATTGATGATACTCCGATTTTGAGTGAAGCAAGCAGTAGACACGACTTCAGCCCAAAGGTAGAGTGGTAGATTTGCGAAATTCAGCATAGATCGAGCAGCTTCAACGAGAGTTCTATTGCATATTTGGACTACACCGTTTTGTTGTGGAGTATAGGGAGCTGAGAAGTTGTGGTCGATTCCTTTTTCAGTGAGAAATTTCTCAATGGTGGAATTAGTGAATTCTGATCCATTATCACTTCAGATTCTCCTAACTGGGAGTTTTATAAGAACTTCTATTCCTTTGATAAAATTTATGAGCTCTGAGGCTGTTTCGGATTTCAGCCTTAGGAAGAAGACCCAAGTGAACCTTGTAAAATCATCAACAATCACAAGAATGTATTTCTTATGATGAAGAATTTCTACAGTGGATGGTCCACAAAGATCAATGTGTAGAAGCTCCAATGGTTCCGAAATGGACTTTACGATTATAACAGGATGACCCTTCTTTGATTGCTTACCACACTCACAAGCAGCACACATATGATCATTTTCAAATTTGAGAAGAGGTAAACCTCTTACCATTTCTCCGGATACAAGATCATTCATGTACCGAAAGTTTAGATGAGCGAGCCTTCGGTGCCATAACCAACTTACGTCAGGAACAACTTTGGAGAGAAGGCAGAGTTGCGGTTTGCCAATAATCATGTTGGTGTCGAGCGGGTACATGTTCTTGTTGCGAAGCGACTTGATTAAACACTCTTTCCGGTCTTCAGTCATTACATAGCTGTACTTTTTGCAAAATTCCACACGTCGATTTGAACTAGTGAGCTGAGCAACACTTATCAAATTATATTTTAGATCAACTACATAAGCCACATTTGAAATAGAGAACTTCAATTGTTTCACCTTCTTTTTGTCTGAAATCTTTCAGCTCGACCAAACACTGTTTAACTGAATTGATTTTTGTCTTCTCACTTCCTTGAAACTTATCTTTCAGATTGTTCCAGATCTCCTTAGCAGTTGTACAACTCCTTACGTAATTGTACACAACTGGAGGTAAAGCTCCTCGCAATTCCCTCATACATCTCTTCTCCAGTTTCTTCAGACGATCAGTTTGATTTTCAACACCAGAACTTGCAGAAGATGATCCAATTGCTTGAACATTCACCAGAACATTGACATTTCCAGTCATACATGACCATACTTCTTCATCAAGACCATTCAGATAATCCTGCATACGATCAGCCCACTGATCATAATATTCAGGGATTAGCATTGGAATTTTGGTCGATGATCCTAACAGATGAGAAAACGAGGTCATCGAATTGAGATTGAAGCTCGCCATTGTTGCACGGAAGATGATTTTGAAAACTTTGAAGAAAATTTGGAAATTTGTAAACAAACTGGTTGAATCAAATCGGAATTACAAGAAGAACACTCGATTCAACAATTCAAATGCAGAATCGAATCACAAACTAAAATCTAGACAAATTTTTCACTATCAAAAAGTGCTGAAACTTTTGAATCAAAAAGTTGATTCAAAAACTTTTTGAATAGGTGAAAATCAGACCGCAGATGTGATTCCTGCTCTGATACCAATTGATGAATCAATGAATCGAGTATAAAATGAATCAGAGTATAAAATCAAGTATGAATGCGAGATTGAACACCGGATGTAAATATGATCTTGTTTCAGCTCTATTACGCTTTCGAATGTTTACAGAGTACAAAGACATGTCTGTAAAAACTCTTATCTAACTCTAGTAAATAACCCTATTTATAGGGAACAGAAAGCGTACAAAAAATATACTAAGGCATAGGCACTTAAGCTTCGAATAAAAGTGCCTTAGTAAAATAGATTACAAAACATTCGAAGAGTGCAAAATACACTTCGACTAATTATAACATTTTGACCCTTACAGGCCATGTAGCAGTAGTGAGGTTCAGCAGCATCATCTTCATCTTCTGACCCAGAAGACCAATATCCTTCATCACATTCAACCGTTTGTCTTGCCATCAGACACATGTTTCTTCCAGTTACCATGTCATCATCATCTCCAGATGACGAATACCCTTCAACATCTCTTGAAACTGTTGTTACAAAGGCTTTTTCGCTTTCAGCCATCTCTTGTGCTCTTCGAACGTAGTAAGCAGAACACTTGCTTTTTGGTTTCTGCGGAGCATCAGCCAGACAATCTTTAGCAAAATGATTTGCATGTCCACACTTATGACACACAATTTTTGGTTTGTCTGATTTGGAACTCTGAGAGGGTTCCGGAGTAGTGTTTGGTTTAGTGATGTTTCGTTTGTATGCAGGAGGATTTTCGGAAGTTGGTTTAGGTTCCGGAGCTGAGTAAGGTTGAGGATTGTTATGGTGAGGAGCATTGAATCGGTTTTGGTATGGTTTGTAAGAAGGATTGAACGGACGTTTATACTTCATTGAGAGTAGGGAGAACTCCTGTTGGAAACGGAGTTCAGAGTCCATGGCTTCGGAATCATCAACATGATAGATTTGTGTGGGTAAGGTAGGTGCGGATGTTTGAACCAATGGAACAATGGGTTTGAAGGGATCCGAAGTAGATGAGTTCGGAATGGTTGATTCGAAGTAACTGACAAGGGGAAGAGGACCTCCAGAGAGTTCCCTTATGGTTTGAGTAACATTGGACTCATGTCCTTGAAGTTCATCAAAAAGTTGATAGAGCTTCAACTTTTTCAAGGAACCATTGCTTTGGAGACAAGATTTCACATTTCCCCATCCTTTGCCGAGACTGTTTATAAATTTGAGATTGTACTCCAAAGGAGTTCGGACAATCCCATGAGCAGTCATGTTGTTGACAACGATTCGGTAACGGCTGGAAGTTGAGGCCACATATTCACCTGGAGTGGTAGTGAAGGTGTCGAAGTTGTTGAGAACTGAGGTGAGGCGCTTGTTCTTCATATTTTCGGAACCTTCAATTAGGTCCTGAAGAGTGTCCCAAATCTCTTTGGCAGATTTGCACAACTTGATGTGCTCGAAGAGTGAAGGAGGAACACCAAACACCATTTCAGAGAAAGCAACTTGATCAGCATGAAGCTTTTCGATATCATCTGCAGTCAGAGGAGCAGGGTGAGTTTCATCTTCTCGCATGAGCTAAGCAGCTGCATCTCTTACAATTGTTCTTACGGGAACATGTGGACCTTTTGTGACGGATCTCCATATTTCTTCACCTTTATCTTTGGCAATTAGAAATCTTTCCATTCTAACTTTCCAGTGATCATATTCTTCCACAACTAGTAATGGGGCACGAGTAGGGCCACCCATACTATTTGCGATTTGCATTGAAATCATTTACTGAGGATTAGAAGCAGCCATTGAAGTTAAGATATCTTCAAGCTAAAGTGGTATATAGATGAAATTTTATCCTTGACACAGAAATGGTTGAAATACCAAGGTAATTTCAAACCAACTATAATCTGATCTTTATGGATTCAAAGGACAACCACTCAGGCTCTGATGCCAATTGTGAGATCAAGATCTTTCTGATGCGCAGGGACAAGGTTTGAGAACTCAAACCTTGAGTGAATGCTTAAGATCAATGTCTGCTTGCTAATAAATGTTCAAGTCAAGCCTGGAAAGACCAGTCAAGTCTTAGATAATGTATTCAACAAATGATCAAGTCATTTAATGAGCAACGAGAATAACCGATCAAAGTAAAGCTAATAAATGAAGAACAAGAAGAATGTTTGAATTAAACTTAAAGAGAATAACAAAAGTGAGTGAAAGATCCGTAGTTGACTTGTATTGAATACTCCTATAAATAGGAGTGAATATTACACCGAATTAACTGAAGTGCTTACATAGAACCGGACAAAAGACATGATTCTGACATTATGATTGTCCAAATACAACTATAGACTTAGTCCTATGAAACGTTACATCAATACTAAGACAAATATAATAAATGCACAAAAGACAAAACAGCTTCACTCCAGATCAGCATCCATTCCGGACATGAGAGTCAGCTCCGGAATGTCTTCAATCTTCACGTCTTCTTACCTGGTCCGGACAGATTCCAGACCATTCTCCTATTCGGAACATACACTTCGGAATTAGTACTTAGGATTGCTAGAGGTTCACTTTCAGGTTCTAACAATTTTATTGTATTCCCCCCCCCCCCTAAAGCATGAAAATCTTGAAAATATGGGGTATGAACTCACCTTGAGAGTGTTTGTGGTTGGTTAAAGGGATGAAGATGAAGATCCTCAAGCTTAGAACAATTGAAGATGGTTGAAGAACACTTGAAGATGGTATTATCCTATGGATTTTAACACATGTTAATGTGTGTAAAAGTCACAAAACTAGCATGAATGTGTGTAAAAACACTAGATTAACAAGGAAATTTTTACCAAAAATCTAAGAACCAACTTGGAGGAATTGCTCTTTGGAAGACTTGAACTTGTTCTTGAGAGAAAGAATGAAGAAAGATGAAGATGGTGGGGGTTTGGGAACCCTCGGCTGCAAGTTAAAAGAGGGGGAGAGGGGGTGGGTGGGGTGGGGTGAGGTGATGGTTGCTTGGTTGCATGTGGTGTAATACTTGGATGTATGGTGGATAAAGATGGTGTTTGGAAAAGATGAACACATCTTTTCTTTATGTCAACTTTTTTTTTTTATAAAAGTCTTTTAAATTTTATAAAAGTTTAGTAATTTATATAAAAGAATGATATTCTTTATAAAAAGTGTGGTAAAACAATGTATAATTAATAACTTTGAATCACGAAAATTCGAATTATTATAAAGGTCTCAACACCGTTAAAATAATTATTACATTGTGTTGTGAATATTATTTATACCAAATAATATTTACTTGTATTATCGAATTTCACGTTGTTAATCCTAAACAGGATTTTTATTCAATAACTGATGAAAAGCGACGTACTTTGTATTTATATTTGTAAGTTGTACATTAGTAAACATCAAGATTCGCTTAAAATTCTAATACGGGCCGAGTTGACTTTCGTTGACTTATTGACTTTTGCTGACTTGTTGACTTTTGTTGGATCCAAAATTGACAGTTGTCACAAAGGGGGTAAAAAGGGACATACCAATAATCTCGAATGTTACAATTCTCCCCCACTTGAATCAGACTTCGTCATCGAAGTCTGCTGCCCCGAATAACTTTGGGTAATGCTCTCTCATCTCGTCTTCTGGCTCCCATGTCCATTTTGAGCCCTTACGGTGCTGCCACTGTACCTTCACCAGCTCTACAACCTTATTCCTCAAGGTTTTTTTCCTGTCAAGAATCGCCACCGGTCTCTCAACATAGTTTAGTCGATCATCCACTTGAATATCCTCGAATGGAACCACCGCGGAATCATCCACTAAACATTTCTGCAACTGAGAGACGTGAAACGTGCTATGAATCTGACTAAGCTCCTCGAGAAGATCCAAGCGATAAGCAACTTGACCCACCCGGGCCAAAACCCTAAAAGGATGGATGTACCTAGGGCCCAACTTTCCCCTCTTCTTGAATCGGATGATACCTTTCCAAGGTGACACCTTCAGGAGAACCATATCCCTAACCTGGAACTTTAGGTCTGATCGGCGTTTGTCGACGTAGCTCTTTTGCCGACTCTGTGTTGTCTGAAGTTTGCTCCGGACCTGCTGAATCAACTCGATAGTCTTGTGTACCACTTCGGTACTCCCCATAACTCGCTGACCCACCTCACCCCAACATATCGGGGTCCTGCACTTCCTCCCGTAGAGCATCTCAAAAGAAGGTCGATTAATGTTGGCATAATAACTGTTGTTATACAAAAATCCTGCTAACAGAAGATACGTATCCCAACTCCCACCGAAATCCAATACACACGCCCTAAACATATCCTCCAAGGTCTGGATAGTCCGCTCACTCTGTCCGTCAGTTTGCGGGTGGAAAGTTATGCTGAAGTGCAGACGAGTACCCAACTCCTCATGGAACGTCTTCCAAAACCTGGAAGTAAATTGGACGTCCCTGTCCGAAACAATAAAAATTGGCACCCCATTTTGTGCCACAACCTCCCCGATGTATATGTCGGACAACTTCTCCGCAGAGATACTCTCTTGAATCGGAATAAAATGCGCGCTCTTAGTCAATCGATCCATGCTGACCCAAATCGAATCCACTCTGCATGCTGTCTGAGGCAACTTCGTAATGAAATCCATGGTGATCTCCTCCCATTTCCAAACAAGAATTTCTAACGGCTGCATATTGTCGTGAGGCCGCTGATGCTCGACCTTGACTTTCCTACAAGTCAATCACATCTCCACATCCCAAACTACACCCCGCTTCATACAGGGCCACCAATAATCAGGACGGAGGTCTCTATGCATATTCTTCACCCCTAGTGAATATGGAATCTCGATTTGTGCGCCTCCTCCATCAGAACGTAAGGCGCACCACCCCAATAAGGAACCCACACCCTCCAATGGAGAGTCAATAACCCCTAGCTATCATAATCGAAGGAAGCCACCTGACCCACAATGCGCTTATTCTTCAGGTGCTCTTTATTTATAGCCTCAATCTGAGCCTCTCGAATCTGCTCCAAGAGTGGAGTAATCACTGTCATCCTCATATAGATATCTATGATTAGAGTCGCGAACGCCTTGCGGCTGAGAGCATCGGCCACCACATTGGCCTTCCCCGGATGGTAAAGGATCTCACAATCATAATCCTTCACCACATTCAACCATCGGCGCTGCCTCATGTTCAGATTCGGCTGATCCATCAAATACCTCAGGCTCTTGTGATCCATGTAAATAGTACAACAGACCCTATAGAGGTAATGTCCCCAAATCTTGAGGGAGAAAACCACAACCCCCGGCTCTAAATCATGCTTCAGATAATTCGACTCATGAGGCTTCAGCTGCCTCGAAGCGTAAGCAATCACGCGACCCCTCTGTATCAGAACTACATCCAAACCCGCGATCGACGCATCACAATAAACCATGAAATCCTCAACACCTTCCAACAGCGTCAAAATCGACGCCTCACACAATCTCTGTCTCAGGGTCTCAAAAGATGTCTGCTGCTCAGGCCCCCAACGAAAAGTGACAGTCTTTTTTGTCAACCGCGTCAGCGGAACCGCTATCTTGGAGAAATCCTGAAAGAACCTCTGATAGTAACCTGCTAATCCAAGGAAACTACAAATCTTAGATGGAGACTTCGGAACCTCCCATCCCATCACCTCCTCAACCTTGGCCAGATCGACCAGAATACCGTTCTGGTTGACAAGGTGCCCCAGAAAGTGCACCTCACGTAACCAGAACTCACACTTGGAGAACTTTTCATAAAGTCTATCCCTCCTCAGAGTCTCCAATACCTCCCTCAAGTGCTCCTCATGCAGCTCTTGGGTCTTGGAATAGACCAGGATGTCATCAATGAATACAATCACAGACCGATCCAACATTGGCTTGCATATGCGGTTTATGAGGTCCATGAACGCGGCCGAAACATTGGTGAGCCCAAAGGTCATCACCACGAACTCGTAATGACCATAATGAGTCCGGGAGGCCGTCTTCTGCACATCCTCCTCTCTGAACTTCATCTGATGATAACCTGAACGAAGATCAATCTTGCATAACCAAGATGCACCATGAAGCTGGTCAAACAAATCATCAATCCTCGGGAGTGGATAACGGTTCTTCACCGTTAGCTTATTCAGCTCCCGATAGTCAATACAAATCTGATGCAACCGATCCTTCTTCTTCACAACCAGGATCGGTGCTCCCCATGGCGAACTGCTCGATCGAATGAACCCCTTGTCTAACAGCTCCTGCAACTATGTAGACAACTCCTGCATCATTGGAGGAGCTAACTGATATGGTTCTTTGGCTATCAGAGCCGCACTCGGAACCAAGTCAATCCTAAACTCCACCTGCCTCTCTGTAGGCACTCTAGGAAAGTCCTCCGGGAATACATCCGGGTATTCCCGGACCACCATCATGTCATCTATAGTCGCCTTACCCTCTCCTGGTTATCCACAACATAGGCAACATATCCTGAACAACCCTACTGAAGATAGCGTCTGGCCCTACCTGCTGAACATAGAATCGGACCATGTTGGGTACTCTCTCCCTAAACCACTAACTCTCCCACACTTAGGGTCCGAATACATTCCATCTGATGCTCGCAGTCAATCACTGCCCCATTGGGGCTCAACCAGTCCATCCCTACAATAACCTTGTTCCCGTGCAAAGGAATAGGAACCAAATAAATCGGATGCTGCTCGCTGAACATCTCAAGAACACAACCCTGATGAACCCTCGATACCCGGACTGACCGATCATATACAATCTCAACCTCTAAGGGATAATCTAGCTCCTCGGAGCTCCAACAAACCTCTTTCTAAGTGCAAGCAATACAAAAGATTAGATAGCCCCTGAATCAAACAATACCAATACAAAGATACCGTTCACGAGGAATGATCCTTAAATAAAACACACAAATATAAGTAGACAAATCAATATAAATAAAGAGATAAGGAGAAGATACATACCCTTCACCACATTAGGCGCTGCACGAGCCTCCTCGGTTATCAGTTGAAAAGCCCTGCTCCTCGCAACAATCGCATCCACCTTGCCATGGCGGCCATCAGTAATCCATAGAGTTGCTAGAGCGGGTGCTACGACTAGTCCTCCTGCTGCTAAACTCGGACAATTGGCCTTCTTATGGCCCCTCTGATTGAAATGGAAGCAAATCAGATCACATACAGGGGTGGTGGTGATAGTAGTAGTACAATCCCTGCCAATATGACCCGTTTGACCGCACTTGAAGCAGCCAGAACCACCCACCCTGCTTGTCCCATCGTGCGTTTTGTAGCACTTTCCACAGCGGCTCTGACCCTACTGGCCTCTCGATCTCGAATCAAAAACCTTGGGACTCTTGCTCGAACGCTCTGAACTCTGAACTTTGAACCTAATCCGACTTCCTCTTCCTCTCCATCTCCAAATCAATCTCTCTCCCTGACCCTCGTTATCATATCATCCAGTGTCTTGTAATTAGATTAGCTCACAAACTGCCGGATATCACTTATCAACATCTCATGGTATATCGCCTTCTTCATCTCCTCATTCTCCACATACTGCGGAACCAGTAACGCCCTCTCGCAGAACATAGCGGTAATCTCAGGCACTGTCTCAGTGGTCTGGCGGAGATCCTGAAACTCATGCGCCAACTGTTGGACCTCAATCAGAGGTGCGAACTCGGCCCGAAATCTCGTCACAAAATCCTCCCAAGTCATGGACTCAATTGCCTCGCCTCCTAAAGCATGTCCTACCTCCTCCCACCAGTCTCGGGTTCTGTCTTTCAGAAGACAGGAAGCAAGTCTGACATTTTCCCCATCGGGACAACTGCTAGTGCGGAAGGCATTAGCGACACCCGCTAACCAACTTCTGCTCATGATCGGGTCCTTCTTCCCGAAGAACTCTGAGGCTCCACATGCCCGTAACTCACAGAAAGTCAAAGTGAAAACTCCAATCATCGCTACCATCTTAGAACACAATGAGCCCAAACGCTCCTCTAAAACCTCGATGATACCCTCCTTGATCATACCAAAGATCACAGGAGTTTGCTCGAGTATGCTACGGGTAATCTTAGACGAAATGAACTCCCGCATCTGATCATCCAACTGTCCGGCTCTAGAACCCGAACCTGAACCCTCACCAACACCATAACCACTACTCGGTCTTCCTCGAAGGGTCACCATAATGAAAATAGACCATTCAAACCATCAGAACATGCATAAATATATATCGAGGAGTCTCATACTCTACAAGCTTCCTGGTATCATAATAGCTTTCCTTGACTCGAGTACGGATCCTCTGCTTCCAGTAGTACGAGCCTATACTACCTTCCACATCTATCCTTACTTTCCTAAAGGATCACTTTGAATCCTCCAAGTCACTCCTTATCCATACATACAATTCTTAACAAGACAAGCCTCCCAGCACTAAATCTCTTCCTAGGTTTTCCTAAGGCAACCACCACACCCCTCTCTGCCATCAGCTACAGAAGGAACTCCCTCTAATATCCTCTAACTAGCTCACGAATACAATTACATATCACCGACACTAGATAATTCCTCGAATGAAAGGTCTCACACTACAACGGTTGGACTCAAACAAGAGCTGTAGAATAGAATTAAAACATAACCTTCTAAAATTATTTATTTTCAATAATATGTAACTTAGCATATTCGCTTACTCGTTAGCTCAAGTTAATGGGAACTCCTATAGCACAAAGCAAGCAGCATTCGAGCATCGAGTAATTGGAACAAGCATAACCTAACAGGCCATCCTATCAGTGATTGGTCAGTACTAGCATGCAAGTCTACAAGCTTATATAGCAGGCATACAAAAGCATCTCTCCTAAATCCTTATTCCTAATCTAGCATGTGATTCATAGATTCATAATTCAAAGCATAACATAGTATTTTGGGAAGACTTACTTGAGCTCGGTCGATTGCATGCACCACACCCCTTTTCTTTTATTTGAAAACCCTTTTATAAAACATTTCTTTTTGAAATATCTACCAAGCCCTCAGTTTGAGTTCAGACACACCCGAGAGTATGCCTGAATCCCTCAAACCAAGGCTCTGATACCAACTTGAAACGTTCCAAAAATTAAGACAAAAAATTTTGATTTTTATATTAATAAAACCATCATCCAAAACAATATCTTAAAACCATAGTGAAATCAGAGTGTGTCAATAAACATCCAAGTACATCAGAGTCATATAAAATGCGGAGTAATGTGGTGTGTGCAATGCAGTCATCCTGAGCTCTTCCCCTTCGAACCAGAAGCACCTGAAACATAAACTGTAACTGTAAGCATATAACTTAGATTGTTCCCTAAAATACCACATACCATACATAACAAACTCATAATGGGCCCCGCCCTACATTGAGCCTCGCTTGGAACAAGTCTGTCGGTCATCAGGCCCCGCCCGATATACATACAAACACATAAACACATGTACGAATCACAAAGATAAATAACATACAATATAATCATCAGGGCCCGCCCGATAAACATATCAGAAAACATACATGAAGAGTCACGCAGACAACTAGCATCCTAATCATAAAAAACCATGGGCCGGCATTGGTGTCTTCGACCCGCCAAACACAGTGAGCAAACTCACCTCAAGCTGCCGAGTCTCAATAAAATCTCAGACTGCTAATCCGGAAAAATCCCCGTGCTAACACCATCAAATAATATCCAATTAATAATTGGTCCATAATCCAAAACTGAAATCCTAGTATGAAGTCCAACCCTCAGGGTAAAAGTCCATTTTACCCTTTCCTCACTTGGCCCAAAATCCGAGGCCCAATCCAATAGCTCAAAAAGCCCAAATTCCTAAATTGCATCCCAAAGCCCAATATGGCCCAACTTCCTAATTGGGCCCAAAACCATCATGGGCCTAATTCCATGAAAGCCCATAACCTAGCAATGACCCAAAGTTAGAAGTGCAATGGCCCAAACCTTAAAAGTCCAAAATATAGCTCAAACCCGTGAAAGTCAAACTGCTGAGTATGCCTAATGGCCCAAACCCTAAAAGTCCAAAATATAGCCCAAACCCGAGAAAGTCAGCTGAAAGTCAAATTGCTGAGTACGCTAGGCGTACTCAGACTTACGCTCAACGTACTTCTTCTGGGGCCAGTCTGCGCAACGTACGAGCTGGGTACGCCCGCGTACTCCGAAGATGACCAACCCAACCCGTTAAGCACTTAATCGGTTAAGCCGTCATGCCAACTCTCAGATGTGATCCTAAATGGTGACTTAACATGTAAATTTGGCAATTTTACCCCCATGCATGAGTTAATAAAACCCAAAACTCAAAGACAACCATAACAAGGAACCTAACACATACGTGGACCAAAATAACTCATAACGATTGCATTTTTATGGACAAGGGACCTCAAAGGAGATAAGATCTAACAACCATGGCTTCTGAAGTAGACCATACCCACAAATATGGCTAAAAGGACCCAAAAATGCACAAATAACACTCTAAGTTGGATCTAGCATAAGGAACTATCAAGTTGAGAGCTTTTTACCTCAAATGGCATGCAACGATGAAGATGACCCTGGATCTACAAGCTCAAGCCACTCCCAAGTAACCTCCAAGTGTTCTTCTTCCTTCAAATCACCAAAAACTCACTTCCAAGCTCAAAAATCACAAAAGGCATTTAGGGTTTTGATCTAAGGGTTTAGGGAGTGGAGGTCGACCAAAAGATACCACCAAGGCAACATAAGTTGCTTAAATATGGAACAAACCCTAAAAATTAGGGTTGGCCCCTTCTTAGCGTACGCCATGCGTACTACCACGTACACCCACCGTAATGGGTGCATCCGCAATCCAACCTCGAGCTAGTATGCTCAACTTACTCATAGAGTACGCCCTGCGTATTCAGTTAGGGACTAAAATGTGAGAAATTTACATTAAGGGGTAAAAAGGGACATACCAATAATCTCGAATGTAACAAGGCTGGTCGTGGTAAGACTAACAATGTACATTAGGATGAAAATGCGAGAACGCAATGTTTATTCTAGTGTTATACATATAAACACTATTTTACTATAAATATACACATTTTTGGATTATGTGTCTTTTAATTCTATTGACTTGAGGTCAACAATTAATTTATATGATTTCTAATATTTTGACCTTTAATTAATCTTATAATTAAATAAATTTGACTTTATCTTTTAGTATAAATGCTAGTTTGCATGTGATTAAATTGAAAAAGATATGCAACCGAAGATAAAAATGAATTTAGAAGAATCTGGAAGTCCAGGTTCCACGACATGGGGAAAGGTCTGCCACGTCGTGGCACACAGGAAATGCACGACTTCATTTAAATTATTATTTTAAGTTCTCAGCTGCAAGCCACGCGTGGAAAAGATGAGACCACAACGTGGCGACGAAGTCAGTCGCGATCCATGTAGATACCACAATGTGGTGGAAGACCAGACACATCATGGCGAAGAGGCAGATCGACATAAACGTCGATTTACATAATCAATTTCAATCAAGGCAAATTTTCTAGACTTTTAAACAATTTACAACAGAAAACCCTACACATAAAAACCCTAACATACTCAAAGGAAAAAGTCTAAGTGCAATAGACTTGAGTTGAGAATGCTCTGATACCACTGGTGACTTTCAAGCCTATTTAGACCAAACAAATGGCAGTGGAAACGATAAACAATTTTGGTCTAAACTCAAAATATATAGGATTTAAACTCACTAATTTATGCAACTTAGTAGAACTCTTAAGTAAACCATACCTTTGATATCTTAGTTGGTTTCTTCTTTTGTCGAGCCAATAGATTAAATTAGAGAACCCAGAAGAGAGTTCATCTTCTATGATCGCACCCAAGATGTAAACAAGAAGCTGATCCAAGTAATCGTCGAACTTCAGGCACAAACATAATCGAAGTCTTGATTCTGTTCTTCGGTTACGTCGTGAGGATTGGATGGTCACGACGTGAGAATGAAAATTTGGGATTCTTAGGGTTTTTGAGGATTCCGAACTTTGATATCTAAGAGGTATATTTGTAACATCCCAAAATATCCAATGTATCAAATGTCATAAAAATCAGAGTAAAACATCATATGCGGAAGCCCAATGGTGTATGCGATGAAGTCAACCTAAGCTCTTCCCTTTGCTACCGAAAGTACCTGAAACATAAACTGAAAACATTAAGCATAAAGCTTAGTGAGCTCCCCAAACTACCCCATACCGATACATAATAAATCACATACTGGGCCCCCGCCCGAAATCGAGCCCCGCTCGATTTATAGTTCTGTTATTTTCAGGCCTTGCTTGTCATTGGGCCTCGCCTGTCATACATATTCAATCAATATCACATAATCATACTAATACGCATAACAATCTTAAACTCTAGCATATGCTCCAATCTTCAGGCCTCGCCTGGCATCGAGCCTCGCTCGGTATACATAGCAGTACATAACACATGCAAGGGTCATGTAGACTCCTAGCATCCTAGCATAACCAATAAGGACCGACATTGGTGCCTTAGACTCGCTATAGCCCAGCAAGGGAACTCACCTCAGATGTTGAATCTCACAGAAAGAAATCCCTAGCCGCTGTCTTGACGACTCCTCGAGCTATCAGTACAAAATAACACCCAATCAATACTTGGGTTCCAATTACTATCCAATAATCCATTCTTAGGGTAAAACGACCATTTTACCCCTGGCCTAATCTGACCCATGACTAAGGCCCAAATCCATCATATGAAAGGCCCAACACTAAGTAATCTACCAAGGCCCACTAATGACCCACTTATCGCCCAATTTTCAAAATTGGGCCCAAACTCCTCAAATGGGCCTTACTCTAAAGCCCAAACATATTCTGAGCCCAAAACTCTGATTTCAGATGACCCACTAAGGCCCAAAGCAACAAAGTCCAAGGAATGGCCCAAACCAAGGCCCACATGTGCGAAGCCTACTCTAACCGAGTACGCAGGGCGTACTCAGCTGTACGTAGCGCGTACTGGCTTCATGACCTGTACACTGCGCGTACAAGCTTGTACGCCCAACGTACTCCTCTATTAAGTCCTTTTCGCTATTAAGCACTTAATGCTTTAAAATAATGGTCTAAATCACAGATATGAGTCCTACTTAACATCTAAACCCATAAAGTCACTGACTTGGTGACTTTACAAGACCCATAAGGACCCAAACTCAATGTATAACATTCTTCTTTCATGAAAAAGGCCCAAGCTCATGCATGGGTGGATTTTAACCCCAAAAATGACAAATTTATGATTCTAGGTCCCAAATAACACTAAGAGTGGCAACTCTAAGCTCCAAAAATAACATGGACTCATGAGACTTCATCAATAGGACCAAAAGAGTCCATGAACCCAACCCAAAAGTGATCTAAGCAAATAAACACCAAGTTCAAGACTTTATACCTCAAATGAGAGCCAAAAGCTGATGAGGTTCTGGATGTAAAAGCTTTAACTTCACCAATGAATCTTCAAGAGTGAACACCTTCTTCAAAAGCCCCAAAATACACTTCTAATGGCCTTCTAAGCTCCAAGAACACACAAGGAATGATTAGGGTTCGAAAGTAGGGTAAAAGGGAACAAGGAGGCTAGTGAAATTAGTGTTTCAAGTCCATAAGGATGCTTATATAGTGTCCAACCCCTAAAATTAGGGTTTTCATTAGTCATCGCGTACGCCCCGCGTACGAAGCTGTACGCCCCGCGTACGCATCCGAAACCCCCGATCACCCTCGTGCGAGTACGCTAAGCATACCACCAGGTACGCCCCACGTACTTGCTTCATCACTTGTACGCTAAGTGTGCTTCATTGTATGCCCTGCGTACAACTCAAGGGCCAAAATGGGACAATATAAATATGCAAGGTTAAAAGAAGAACTTACCAAGACTTAAGCGTTACAATATTTCTCATGTGTCAAAACCGTATTTGGAGCCCTCTATTTATAGGGAGGTGATTTGAAAACTAGAGATAAATACCAAAAATAATAATAATTATCTAAGTTGTTCAAATCATTTTGGAATATTCCACATTCCATTTATTTACTATTAATTAATTAAACTAATAATTAACTAACAAAAAAAGTCCTTTAAATAAATATATTTTAAGATCTGCTTCATTTTTGTTCTTACGTGTAACCCAAAAGGACACTACTATTTACAGTAATATTATCGGGCTTTGTTGACAATGGGTACTAATCTCCATCATTTTTCCGGCTATTCTTTCTTTAATCTTCAATCTTTTTGGCTTAGACTTCAGCTTCAACATTCATTTTTTTTCAACTTTGGTAAACTAAAAAGTTGCTTTTTCTTTCTATATTTGTTTTCTCTATCCTTTTTTCCTTAGCCACCTTTTCCATTTGAATTGCTTTTAGGTCGTAATGTTGGTGTATCCAAAGATGATGTAAATTAACCCAGACCTCTATTAAAGCAAGAATAGATACCGAAATATCAAGCTTATTGCATGGTATAGGCACATCTTGATCCTACCAGTCTAAACTACAGATGAATCCGCAGTTCTGGTAGCAAGTTGCGCTAAAGTAGTATGTTCGAAATATGCAGTGTTAAGAATATGATCATTCTCTGAGGGACCAACAAGTTACCTATACGGATGTTCGATAGGGAGGAATGGACAAATGTTTTCCACCACCCTTTTAAGAGGGATAAGGCTTTATAACATGCTTATCCATGTGCTGTTTTAAGACACTTTCCCTTTGGGTAGCCGAATGGGTGAGTTTGGTTTTCTATGGCTCAAAATGGGATCTATTATCACCCTATAAGTTTAAGAGTATGTGGTGTGTGACAGGTATGTCATTTGGAAACTAGGATTGGGATAGAATACTCCTTATGCTTTTGTTTTTACTCTGCTTTGGAATCTCTTATATTTTCTTCTTTGTGATTTTGATCTTCTTGGATGATTGTTATTGAGGCACTTTGGTCCCAAAGTGTTTTTTAGTTCGAGTTGAAAATGAGGAAGGTTGTTTTGTATCTGAAACGATCGTATCCAATCAATGTTTTGCTAGAAGTAGTGATTCGTTGATGACTAAGTTCAACAGACACTTCGGTAGATATTTTTGGGGGGACCAAAATGTCCACTGATATGGTATGAATATCTTTTCAATTGCTTCAGAATGAAAACATCCATATATTCATTGATAGGAACACCAATTGCTTTGTACATCACTTCCAAACATAACGTTCAAATATTGGATGCAAAGTCTCACTCTTTATCACTTTGATGTATTCTTTGGAATCATCCCATATAATGGTACCGTAGTTGATCAACTTTCCCGTACAAAATCCTTAAACTACCTTAAGCCACCAGAGCTAAGTAAATATGTTCCTCTAGTCTCTCCTATTAAACAACGTACAATGAAGTGAACCAAAATATTTAGGTAGAGCTTACAATCCCTTTCTGTCAACTTACAAGTGTTGCAAGTTTAGGAGAGGGTGGTATGAACCTTGATTCCCCAAGTAGTTTAAAATGTTATCATCGCTCTATTACTTTCTCACTTTTAACTGCAACTACAAAATTAGAGTTTTTCGTAGTCAATAATCTATAAGCAATTAACACATAAGCACTGCCAACTATCATATTCTCTAATTTTTCCCCTTCGAGTGATTAAGAAGGTTAAGAAGATGACACGTATCAATTAATATACCAACATGATTACTATTGGAACTTTGTTAAATGGAAAACTTTCTCTATGGGACTTGTCCCACATTGGAAGAAAGAGGAAACTTATACTCCCTTAAAAAGCCTCCTACTAGTTGTTTACTAATTAGATCAAAGGCTTGGACTAAAGGGATTGGGTTGGATTTGGTGATTGGGCTAGTCAAATTGGTCTTGAAAGACTTAGATTAATATATATATATATATATATATATATATATATATATATATATAATTAATGGTCAAAAGATTGGCCTTGGGCCTTGGGGCTCTTGGGGTCTCATTGACTAGTTACATTATTTTATATCTATATTAATTTCGATTTTGACTTTTATTTTATATTAAAAATCTGTTAAATTCATTTTAACTATCTTGACAGTTATTTCCGGTTAGCAGTTTTTAGAGGGAAAAACAGTCAATGTATATCTATAAATAGATCACCAAAGACCAAATTTCGGGTTCAGAAAAACCACACACACATTCCTCATATAATTTTGTATTCCACAAACAATGAAGGGAACATAGTGAATTTCGTTAGAATCAAGAGAAGATCTTGCTTGATTGTTGTATCCTCTTGACAGATCCCTACCAGGGAAATTTCTATCTTAGGACACTGCAAAGCAGACCTCAATCTGTACAATTTCGTGATTATATTTTTTGTGTAGTCATCATACAAGTATGTTTTTTGTAAACTGATTCTTGTATATTACATATATTTGAATTTCGTTTGTTTTATTTCTATTGGTTTTGTTGATAGTATACTTTTGTCATAACAATCTAAGACAAAAATCAAAGAGTGAAGAATGGATCAAAATTCCATCATCAAAACACATGTGGAAAAGCCTTAGAAATTCAAAGGCTCGAATTTCCGAAGATGGCAACAGAAGATGTTGTTTTATCTAACAACTCGTCATGTTTCCAATGTTCTCACTGATGATTCTCCCTCTCCTCCTACTGGTGTAACCACTGCAGAAGGAACAACACCACCCACTGAATCCCAATTGACATAACATCAAAGGGCTATGGAAACTTGGAACACAAATGAATATAATTGCATAAATTATATTCTGAATGCCTTGGATGATTCCCTTTATCATATCTACTCTACCATGACTACTGCAAGAGAGATATGGGAATCACTATAAAAGAAATACAAAACAGAAGTGGCATGTTCCAAGAAATTTGTGATTGGAAAGTTTATGAATTTCAAGATGGTGGATACCAAATCTGTCCTCAAATAAGTGGAGGAAATTCAAGTCATTGCATATGATCTTGAAGTTGAAGGCATGGGTATAAAGTCTAACTTTCTTGTTGGTTCAATCATTGAAAAACTTCCTCCTTCTTGGAAGAATTTCAAACTATATCTTAAGCACTTAACTGATGACATGAGTTTTGAGCAACTTGTGTTGAGAATTCGTGTGGAAGAAGATAAAAGATTGAATGAGAAGGCAGATGCAAATTCCTTGGAACCAAGTGAAAACTTTGTTGGAGACTCAAATACTTCAAGGACAAAGCACAAAAACAAGAAAGGGAAGCAAGGCTCCAAAAACTTTTCCAAATATGGCAAAAATCATGGCCCTAACAAGAAGAATTTCAAGAAGAATTCTAGTCCATGTTATGTTTGTGGCAAAACTGGACACAAGGCCAAAGATTGCAGATTCAGGAGGGGTCAAGGAGGAAACAATGGAGGGAACAATGGAAACAATGGTGGTAATTCTGGTGGAGGAAATTCTGGTCAAGCCAACATGGTTGAATGCCCAAATTAGTTTGTTGTTGTGATTCAAACCAATATGGTTAGAAATTATGTGGATTGGTGGATTGATAATGGAGCCCAAGGCACATTTGCAACTCCCGAACCATGTTTTCTACATACCAGAAAGTCTCGGATTCTGAACCAATGTTTATGGGGAATGGCTCTACTGCAAACGTTGAAGGAAAGGGAAAGTGAAGCTACAAATGACTTCTAAAAAGAACTTGTTTTAAGTGATGTATTGCATGTTCCTGAAATTACTAAGAATCTGATTTCTGGTCCTATTCTTAGTAACAAGGATTCAAACTTGTATTTGAGTCTGATAAGTTTGTTCTCACCAAAGGTGGGATGTATGTTGGAAAAGGATACCTTAGTGAGGGTCTCTTCAACGTTAGTGTCTTACCTTTGTACTATGGTGTTGAAACACCAAACAATGATGTAACCAACGTTAATGCTAATGCAATAATGAGCACTACTAGCCCCTCGTCTATGTATATGCATGATCCTTCATTTTTGTGGCATTCTCGTTTGGTACATGTCAATTTTCGCTCTATTCAAATAATGAAAAAACTTGGCATGTTACGAAAATGCTCTATTCAAAGAATCAAAAATTTCACAACATCCTCATAAATCAGTTGAAAAATCTAATGAAATACTTAGCTTAATCCACTCTGATTTATGTGATTTTAGAGCAACACCTACAAGAGGAGGAAATAATTATTATATTTCTTTTATTGATGATTGCAGCAAGTATTGTTATATTTATTTGTTAAATACCAAGGATGAAGCCTTGAATTCTTTTAAGAATTACAAGGCCGAAGTTGAAAATCAACTTGACAAAAAGATCAAAATTCTATGGTCTGATCGAGGATGAGAATATGAATCCAAAGACTTTGCTGAATTTTGTTCTTTAAATGGTATTATACATCAAACAACTGCTCCATATACTCCTCAACGAAATGGAGTGGCAGAAAGAAAGAATAGAACATTGAAAAACATGATTAATTCAATGTTAATTACTTCTGTAGCACCACATAATTTGTGGGGAGAAGCATGTCATGCAGCAAATTCAATACCTAATAGAATTGATCATAAAAAGAGTGATAAATCACCCTATCATGATATCATCTATGGAAAGGGAGGTTACCCTCTTATAAAAGGATGAAAGTGTGGGGTTGCCTTGCTAAGGTACAAGTACCTCTTCCTAAGAGGACTAAACTTGGACCAAAAATCATAGATTGCATCTATCTTGGCCCTTCCATGAATAGTGCAGCCTATAGGTTTCTTGTGTATAAATCACATGTTGATGATATCCATAACCAAACCATCATGGAATCAGTAGAGGCTGAATTATTTGAAAATATTTTTCCTTTTAAGGATAAAGGGAAAGAGGTTACCTGCTCTAGGAAAAGACCTCTAGATGATGGACTGAATGATACCATTCCAGACAAAAGTTTACAATCAAACGAAGAGAGTTCTTCTAAGGTTCAAGAAGAGAAATTAGTGTTGGATTAGTGTCTAAGTCCATAACTATTTTGGTATGTACTTGACCCGATTGTGAGCATGGTCCTTTTGGGTTGCCTTCACACGGGTGACTAGACAGGATGACAGTTGAGGAGAGAGGTTGATTAGGGCATAAATATGATTTATTTATTATATTATATGAATAATATATTAATTTGGAATCATATTATTAATTAGTATTTAATCAGAAATTAATTAGGAATTAATTTTGGGATTAAAGGAATTAATTAAAAGTACGGGGGCTGTTTTGTAATTATTTGATAGTTGAGACTTTGGGCTATTGGATCACCTTTATTAAGGCTTGAACGAAAATCCTAGAAGGATCTAGGAGTTTTCGTCCAAGGGCTTAAGGAAAGGAGTCCATGGACTTGCTTAGGCCCTAAGCTAAGGGATTAGGGTTTCCACCTTGAAACCCTAGCTAGTCTCAAGTATAAATAGCACCCTAAGGTACTAGAATTCAACCAACCCTTGGGAAAACCCTACTAGGGCCGAATTTTGAAGCTTAGTACCTTTCCTCCTCTCTCTCATATTCATCCTCTCACTCAAAGTGTGTTTGTGAGCCATTAGAGGTACTACACTTGTGGTACTTGCTTTCAAGAGCTAAGGAAATTCAAGGAACTAGTTGTTATTACTACATAACAACAAAAGGTATGTATTCTATTCTCCTATGTCAATTTCGAAAATAGTAGATGCATGCTAGGGTTCTTTTGTGTTCATAAAGTTGTATAACTAATAGTGAAAACATAGACCCAATTCTAGGGTTGCATGCACACATAGGATTGTTCGTATAAAACTCAACAGTGGTATCAGAGCCAGGTTTTTGTTTTCAATTAGATTCTATACAAAAGTATGAATTTGACATATTAGGGTTTATAGCCAATAAACCCTAAAGGCATGATTTTCGAAATTAGGGTTCATAAACCCTAAATTTCGAAATTTGGTTAGGGTTTCCCAAAATCCTTTCCTTAGCCTCCAAGATTTCGAATTCTAGGGTTATCCAACCCTAGGATTTCGAAATTGGCCTCCTACCCAAGATTAGATCCTAATTTTTAGGGATTTGGATAATGCCATATCTTGTAATTATCTTTTAAGTGTTTAAATTTGGTAATTAAAGATTTTGAATTATCCCATCCCATAATTTCGAATTTTAGGGGATTTAAGGGATTAGGTTAAATTAATTGTTTAATTTAATAGATATCCTCCAAGATTTAATAATTCAAATTAATTGTTTAATTTTGGATAATTATTAAATCAAATTTTAATATTTAAGATTAAAAGGTTTTAATTTTTCGAAAATTTTTTAAACCTAATTGTTTTGAAAAGTTCAAAACTTGCCCTCAAGTTTTGGAATTTAAAAGTTGATTAAAAGTTTAATTTTGAAATGTTAAATTCTAAAACCCTCGTATTTTGAAAAAGTTCAAATTACACCCTTATGGTTTTGTTAAGTTAATTAAAAGAGAAAGTTAATAAAACCACCTAGTATTTTAAAAGTGTAAAATACACCCTATACTATATATATGACATTAAAAGTCTAATATTATATATGTATAAGTAAACAGTCAGTCTTACCGTTAGTAGGTCTCATTCACGAAGCTGGTCTATAAGGGGTGTTTAAGGAAATTGCCTATAAAATGGCGATTGAATGGGTATCCACTCTTACCCACCGCACTCTTGACTAGTGGAGGGTCGTTAGCCGAACGGGTAGGATAGGACGAAACCTTCCATTATAAGTATAATTTAGTACAAAGTAACTACATGCTTTTACAAATTCCCAAATTCTAGTTACTTTAGGGCAAAATGTGAATTTGTATGCAATCCATGGAATTACACTTCGTACCCTTGGCAAACGTTAGTGGAGCGTGTGTGGCTAACCGGCACACTAATTTGGGATTGACATTGGTGGCGAAGGGTGGCTCGATGTTTATCATAGATCAATGGAGCGTGTATGGCTAACCGGCACATTGATTAGGTGATACTAGCAATTGGGTGCACCACGTGATTCGTATGGTTATTCACACCTTATTTGTGATCCTCGGCATCCCAGTCACAAATAGAAGGGCATAATCGAGATTAAACATGCCATTGAAAAGTTCAATGAATCTCAAAAGATCTAGGAGTTTCAATTCATTTAAAACTTAAATTTCTTTTTCGTTTTTCATGGTGGGAATTGGTAAATCGTCATTTACCTACCTTCAAATATTCCGCAACTAGATTACGGCATCCCTCTTCTAGGTTGTAGAATGTTGTGTTGGATCCTAGCCTTGATGTTTCATTTGGGTGTTACATCAAGGATTCTTATCAACTAACTTGAATTTTCTCCCGTTTTGTAGATGTCTAAATCTTACAATGGTTTTCCCAAGTCCCTTGGAACAAGCTTTCCAAATGAAGATGACGTTCCACGATACGATCAAGGAAATGAGAGTCATGCTTCACTTCCTCCACCTCCTCCAATTATTCTCCCTAACCCACAAGTTCAAAGGCTTGAAAAGTTCAAGCTCACTCAAGCCCTATTGGCAAGTAAACACGAAGATGGGAAACCTGTGTGTGCACACATCTTAGAGATGAAGTCACACATTGATAGGTTAAGGATGATGGGTGTCGATATCTTAGAAATGTTGGTTGTTGACTGGGTTCTTCAGTCACTTCCTGAATCATATAGTGAGTTCGTTAGAGAGTACTATATGATGGACCATGACGTGACCCTCATTGATTTGACCTATTTGCTTATAGCTGCTGAATCAGAAATGATTTGGCGTGCTAATCGAGCAAATTTTTCTGGCAAATCAAACTCCCAAACTTCAATGGACATTGAAAATAGTGACATTGGAAATCCAGAAAAGGTAAATTCTGAGATAGTTCCTTGTGCCATTCCAAAAGAGTCCATCTGCTTCTACTGCCAAGAGAAGGGGCATTGGAGACGAAGCTGCCCTGTTTACCTGAGAGATCTAAGAGATGGGAGAGTCAAGACGTATGGCTCTACTTCAGGTAAAATCCAATAACTAACTCTGTAAGTTCCTATTCTTTGATTTTCAATACATGATGTGATAAGGTTACATTTTGATGTTTTGTAGGATCGAAGAAAAGAGAGGAAGCTTAAGGGAAGAAGTAAGCTGAATCTGATCGTGAAGAAATGGATTTCGATCGCATTGCTTGAAGATCGGATTTTTGAGCTACTACTTTAGAGTTAGAATAGATTGCTTAGAAATTGAAATAGCATAGTTTTCATTTGAATTGCATTGTAAGGACAAGTTTTTCCGTAATAAAATGAATTTTGATTTCGTCCTATTTATTTATCCTTGCAATGGCATATGTGAAAATGGATGTTTATGTATTTCTAATTTTAGCAATGTTGAATTGGATGTGATTCTTGATTATGTTATTTGTGAAATGTCGAGGATTTGCCAAATAAAGGAAGATTCTCATCACCTAAGTTTCAATTGGATAGAAACTTGGAATCATACAACTTGGTTGCGTGATGAATGAGAAACTGCATATTTTGGAAATTAGACTAATTCTTTGGCAAAGTGTCAAGAGAAGGACCAGGAGATCGAGTATACTAGGTTGTGCGTTGATCAAGTCCACCACAAGAGTGATAAAGATATTCGTCATGATTTACTAAAGGTTAGTAAATATGATTATATTTATAAGATTAAGTATAATTCTGAGTTGATTGAAAGAGTTTCAATCAATAGCAGAACGAATAAGAAGAATCAAGTAGGCAGAAAGATAAAAGTTTCTCTATTCTAAGAAGAAGGGAGAGTGCCTTTTATTGTGTTTTATGATAAGTATTAATGATTAAGAACCATATCTCAATTGATCCTCTAAATGAGTCTTAGTTCAATTGCATGTCTAAGAAGAGGAATCAACAATTGTAGAAATGGTTAAATCAAGAAGTCAATCATACTTCGTTCCAATATCAAGTCTTAGAGTCAAGATTCTGACATGAGTGACAAGTCTTAAGTAGGTTTATAACACTCGACAAATGTGGAATTTGGAAAAGTTTTCTTATTCTTCCACATTTGAAATTGGTAAGTTGTGATGTCTTGGATAAGACAAAGACCAGCCAGGACCAATTGTGTGAAGTGTTAAACTTGACAAAAGGCTACACTAACTCTTGAATATTTGTTTGTCAAGAAATGGTTCTTGACAAGAGAATCTTATATGTCAAGGAGTCAGTGGGAGTCTTAATGGTCTTGAAAAGTTTCAAGAAAAAATCAAGAGTAAACCTAGTTGATCATCACTAGCACACGACTTGAGGTTTAAAGCCTATCGTGGATGACATACTCTTTTTCTGTGCCATTCCAATTGAGTTAATTATGCGTGTGAGTTCTATGAGTTCTCATTTGAATTCATAAAGACAAAGCACCTTGATCAATGGAAAGTACATTGATATGAAAGGGTGAGTTGCTTGGAAGACATGGTGGGCATTCATGTTACGATGAGGCAAGAAATCAAGATTGAACAAGTTCAGTCCATATGGTTTTGGATTTGTCGCAAACTTTCGTTTTGACAAATTCACATGGATAGGAACACATACATCATAAAATCTAAGTGTCATAAGGTTTTCCTCCTTCATGAAAATGATTGTGAGGAAATGCTTTCACTAAGAGAGATTTTAAGAAGATAGCAATTGTGAAAATTGTATTCTCAAATTCGATTATGATTACGGCATCCTTTTTCATAGTTCGAATTGTGAGATTTGGCAATTGATCTGAACATTTGGGACTTAGTAACATAAATTCTGAATTGTTTAGACACACATGTGAGCTATCTAAGGAAAAGGTGTATGAGCTTAAAAAGCTTAGATAAAGGCTTATCAAAGCATTAGGTATTAGAAATATGAACTTAAGGAATTCAATAAGCATTGTTTTATAGAAGTTCAATTGTTTTCTGAATACATGTCAAAGCTAGTGGGAGCATAAGTGTTATGCTGGTAAGAAAATAATCGTCATGTTAGTGGGAGCATGATTATTATGGTAAGTATTGCAAGTTAGCAATATTAATTATAGAAAACAAAGATTCATTTTGCAAAGTTGCAAGGGTTGAAAAATTGTTTTGCTATAATTAAGGGAGAGAATATTATACTTCGTTTCAAAATTCTAAAGCTTAGATCGAGAAATGTTAATAAATTTAGTCAAGGATACATAGTGCATTCTCAAAATTCGATTATGATTACGTCATCCCTATTCATAGTTCGAATTGTGGGAACAGGGCACATAAAATATTATGGCAGAAGGATGATGAAGTATCATGTCTTTATGTGAGACATTATGCATCGTGTCCAATACGCTTCGGGTATAGGATCGATTGCATATGCTATAATATTTGACCATTCTAAAATTTTCCAAATGCCTAGGGCATTAAGAGGGAAAAGGGACTAGAACTGGTTTTGACTAAAATAATTAAACAACTATCAAAGGACGATCTGAGGTTCACTGAGGATTTGTCGCTTGTGAGTAGTTGGAAGTATAGTACTGGATGGACTATATTGACATTATTATGAATAGATAAGATTCTATTAAGAATGAGTTGTCATATGGCAAATATGGAAATGTTTCCATTAATGGGAGTTGGATATTAAGAAATATGTCTAGATTAGAAACTTTTATGAGAGAAGCATGTTCAAAGGAATGTACTTTGAATGTGAGACTTCATGTCTATGGAATTGTCTTGTAACAATTTCCGATAGAATACCTTGTAATTTCATTAGCCGGGTCTTGGTGACTTTAGTGCTATGACATTACGAAAGAATCATTGCATAAAATGTTAGAATCTTACATATTCTAAAAGTGGCAAGAATTTGGTATTCTTATACTAATAATAAGGATTGGGGATTGTGAAATGAGTTTCATTGGAAAAGTTTTCAATTGATCTATTTCACAAAGTATGGACCATAGGAAACCAAAGTGTGTATGCTTGGAGCATGGGACAATTGTGGTTATAATTCGAGTAATAAGTTGATTTTCTGAAACAGTAAGCAATGAATAATGAGTAATCAATATGGTGTTTAAATAAAAGTGTTTTTATTTACGCTCAAAAAGTTTTGGGACCATATAGGATTAATATTATTATTGCGTTTCATTTTTCATGTTTTGACTTCCAGAATAACTAGGCTATTCGAACCTCCACAGTCGGTCATACGTTGGAAGTAGGTATGAAGGAAGACTGTCATGAATCTGTCTGTAGATTGTCTAAAGTGTTTAGACATAGCACAAGTTTGCTGCAGAGTTCATGAGTGCTTTGATAAGATTAAAGTATTGGATTAAACCCACGCTCACTTGAATCACTTCATGGTTTTATCACGAGTGATTGGTGAGACGATAACATTGTATATTCTTGAAACCGAGACGTGTGAGTTGTTATTTGCTGGTCGGTTGCACATTGATGATAAGTAAACACACCAGTAACTTGGTGTTATAAAACTTATTGTTGTGTGTGATTCGATTAGTAGGTGCAAGCAAGCATTTGAGTCAAAGTTTATCCATTCCTTTTACCCAAGGTGGGATAAAAGCGATATCTGTGGGCCCCTCCATGATTTAGTGATGACAAAGGAAAGGTGCTCGGTCGGGCCAGGACTAATTTGATTTGTTCAATTAGTCAGTCGTCATAAATCGGAAATCGGGAAACGACACATAGACTGAGAGAATGATTTCAATCCATGTCTCATGTCTATACGATATCTTGTAGAATGGAGGAATATATGATCCCTTATCTAAAGGACACGCGTATCTGATAAGATCAGAGTTGACAACGGCTTTTGGAAGCTACGATTGCTGATCAGGTTCTGAAGTCATACGCATAATAGTTATTAGACTTATCCAAGTGGGAGACTGTTCGATTAGTGTCTAAGTCCATAACTATTTTGGTATGTACTTGACCCGATTGTGAGCATGGTCCTTTTGGGTTGCCTTCACACGGGTGACTAGACAGGATGACAGTTGAGGAGAGAGTTTGATTAGGGCATAAATATGATTTATTTATTATATTATATGAATAATATATTAATTTGGAATCATATTATTAATTAGTATTTAATCAGAAATTAATTAGGAATTAATTTTGGGATTAAAGGAATTAATTAAAAGTACGGGGGCTGTTTTGTAATTATTTGATAGTTGAGACTTTGGGCTATTGGATCACCTTTATTAAGGCTTGAACGAAAATCCTAGAAGGATCTAGGAGTTTTCGTCCAAGGGCTTAAGGAAAGGAGTCCATGGACTTGCTTAGGCCCTAAGCTAAGGGATTAGGGTTTCCACCTTGAAACCCTAGCTAGTCTCAAGTATAAATAGCACCCTAAGGTACTAGAATTCAACCAACCCTTGGGAAAACCCTACTAGGGCCGAATTTTGAAGCTTAGTACCTTTCCTCCTCTCTCTCATATTCATCCTCTCACTCAAAGTGTGTTTGTGAGCCATTAGAGGTACTACACTTGTGGTACTTGCTTTCAAGAGCTAAGGAAATTCAAGGAACTAGTTGTTATTACTACATAACAACAAAAGGTATGTATTCTATTCTCCTATGTCAATTTCGAAAATAGTAGATGCATGCTAGGGTTCTTTTGTGTTCATAAAGTTGTATAACTAATAGTGAAAACATAGATCCAACTCTAGGGTTGCATGCACACATAGGATTGTTCGTATAAAACTCAACACTTAGAACCCAAAAGAAGCAAACGGGGCAAAATTGCCAAAG
This sequence comes from Lactuca virosa, assembly GCF_052849685.1. Classification (NCBI taxonomy): domain Eukaryota; kingdom Viridiplantae; phylum Streptophyta; class Magnoliopsida; order Asterales; family Asteraceae; genus Lactuca; species Lactuca virosa. Next base: position 343,152,753 of record NC_136433.1, read on the forward strand.
ATTTTGGACCTGATTACATGACCTTTGTAGTGAACAATGAACCCCAAACATATAAGGAAGCTATGGACTCTTCTGAAGCTCCTTACTGGAACGAGGCAATCAAAAGTGAGATTGACTCCATTGTACTGAATAACACTTGGAAATTGGTAGATTTGCCACATGGGCAAAAACCAATTGGGGACAAATGGATATTCAAGAAGAAGTTTAGACCTGATGGTACCATTAAGAAGTACAAAGCTCATTTAGTAGCTAAAGGGTATCGTCAAAAAGAGGGTCAAGACTTCTTTGACACCTATTCACCTGTTACAAGAATTACATCATTTCGCACATTAGTAGCAATTGCAGCCATTTACAATTTGGAAATACACCAAATGGTTGTGAAAACTACCTTCTTGTATGGTGAACTAGATGAAGAGACATATATGAATCAACCTGAAGGGTTTGTGGTTAAAGGTCAAGAAACCAAAGTCTGTAAGTTAGTTAGATCACTCTATGGACTAAAACAGGCTCCCAAGCAATGTCATGAGAAGTTTGACAACACATTACTCTCTAATGGATTTAGAATAAATGAATGTGATAAATGTGTTTATGCCAAACAATACAAGAATGCTTGTGTCATCATATGCTTGTATGAGGATGATATGCTTATAATGGGTACTAATTTGGATGTGATCAATCAAACCAAGAAAATGCTACACTCCTCCTTTTCCATGAAGGACTTGGGAGTAGTAGATGTGATCCTTGGTGTAAGAGTTCAAAGAAAACCAGATGGTTATACTCTTACTCAGTCCCATTATATTGAAAGTGTACTCAAGAAGTTTGGACACTATGATGACAAGCTGGTTGTCACCCCATATGATGCTTCTAGTCATCTAAAGAAGAATAAAGGTGATAGTGTAGCTCAGTTAGAATATACTCAAGTTCTTGGTAGCTTAATGTATATTATGAATTGTACAAGACCGGACTTAGCATATAGTGTGAGTAGATTGAGCCGCTACACCCACAATCCTAGGAAAGATCATTGGTATGCATTAGTGAGAGTGCTTAGATATTTAAAGCATACAATGAATTATGGATTTCATTACACGAGATATCCTCCTGTTCTTGAAGGGTATTGTGATGCAAATTGGATTTCCAATACTTCAGAGGCAAAATCCACAAGTGGATATGTGTTCACTCTTGGTGGAGCTGCTATCTCTTGGAAATCATATAAGAAAACTGTGAATACTCATTCTACAATGGAAGCAGAGTTTGTTGCTTTAGACAAAGCTGCTGAAGAAGCCGAATGGCTTAAAAGCTTCCTAGAAGGTATTCCTCTATGGCCTCAACCTGTTACTGCCATTGACATACATTGTGATAGTATGGCTGCTCTTACTAGAGCACAAAGTCATATATACAATGGAAAGTCGAGACACATTAGGCACATAAATATTACAATAAGAGACTTGTTGAATAATGGAATCATTTCCATTAGTTACATAAAGTCAAAGGAAAACATAGCTGATCCCTTAACAAAAGGCCTAGTAGAGAGCAAGTTCTCTTCACATCAAGGGGAATGGGCTTAAAGCCAACACAATGAGTCACCACCTGGCAGAAACCTAACCTAGCAACATTGGAAATCCCATGGTCTAGGTTCAATAGGACAACTAGTTGGGGAAGACTCAAAGAAGCACTAACACAAAGGTATGCTCACTCATATGATATTTATTTTGTGTTTTTCCGTTAATGATATAGAGATGAATTCTTTATTTTTTAATAATGCTGATAGCTTTTATAGTGGAATGGTACAAATTATTCCAGATTAGCATTACCTATGTGAGATGGATGTGAGGTCACATATTTGGGAGCTGATATGGCTAAGTTCTCTAAAAGTCTCATGAAGAAAGGATTGTTCACGACCGAAATGAACACAACGGTAAGAAATGATCTATGCTTAGATATGATATGTGTGATACTTCTTGTTTTTGATTCTACTATAAAAAGTGGTTAGTTCAAGACTCTAGTTCACTACCGACCAAGTAGATCCAAGTAGTACTCACTATGAAAGGTTCAAGTTTTACAACACCTATTCAGATGTATGTCATATCTTAATTCCCTGATTTGAATATCAAAGTTCGCTTATTTTCTATTCAAATGCGGGGTATTCTTAGAGTTTGAATAGAAAAGATTGGCCTTGGTCCTTGGGGCTCTTGGGGTCTCATTGACTAGTTACATTATTTTATATCTATATTAATTCCGATTTTGACTTTTATTTTATATTAAAAATCTGTTAAATTCATTTTAACTGTCTTGACAGTTATTTTCGGTTAGCAGTTTTTAGAGGGAAAAACAGTCAATGTATATCTATTAAAAGATCACCAAAGACCAAATTTTGGGTTCAGAAAAACCATACACACATTCCTCATATAATTTTGTATTCCACAAACAATGAAGGGAACATAGTGAATTTCGTTAGAATCAAGAGAAGATCTTGCTTGATTGTTGTATCCTCTTGACAGATCCCTACCAGGGAAATTTCTATCTTAGGACACTGCAAAGCAGACCTCAAGCTATACAATTTCGTGATTATATTTTTTGTGTAGTCATCATACAAGTATGTTTTTTGTAAACTGATTCTTGTATATTACATATATTTGAATTTCGTTTGTTTTATTTCTATTGGTTTTGTTGATTGTATACTTCTGTCATAACAATCTAAGATAGAAATCAAAGAGTGAAGAATGGATCAAAATTCCATCATCAAAACACATGTGGATCAAAATTCCAAAGATGGCAACAGAAGATGTTGTTTTATCTAACAACTCTTCATGTTTCCAATGTTCTCACTGATGATTCTCCCTCTCCTCCTACTGGTGTAACCACTGCAGAAGGAACAACACCACCCACTGAAGCCTAATTGATAGAACATCAAAGGGCTGTGGAAACTTGGAACACAAATGAATATAATTGCAGAAATTATATTCTGAATGCATTGGATGATTCCCTTTATGATATCTACTCTACCATGACTAATGCAAGAGAGATATGGGAATCACTATAAAAGTATTGGAATGTAAATATTGTACATATGCATTAACCTAGTTTTAGCCCATGGGCCCGTAGGGTTTCATATGTCTAGGGATCCTGCCTCTTTATATACCCTGACATCTTCTTGTAATAAGTGTATAATTAACAAGGTTATTTTCACCCTAAATCTATTTTCTAGTTTACATGGTATCAGAGCGAGGTTTAGGGTTGGAGGGTTTTTTGCATTGAGAGATTACTGTTCACGGAGTACTGTTCAACGAGCACAATTCATCAGTGTTCCAGCACCTTGTGAGTGCACCGTTTTCTGATTAGGGCATCATGTGAGTGTCGTTCTCTTTTCTTATTTGTTTCTAGTTCGTAAAGATGTCCGGAGGAGACAAATCATCTAGCAGCAGTGGTCCACGAGTACCTGAGTTGCTTCCGGTAATTGCTAGACTCACCGACAACAAACTTAATGGCTCCAATTTCTTTGAGTGGAGCAAAACTATTCGGATCTACCTCCGAATCATGGGAATGGCTTCTCATCTCACATATGATCCCCCCAAAGGTGATGGTTCTGATTTTTTGCTACAAAGTGATGCTCGTTTGTATTTGCAGATTGTCAATACTATCTAGCCTTCTGTCTCTTCTCTGGTTAGTCACTGTGAATATGTGAAAGAACTTATGGACTATCTTAACTTCTTATATTCTGGACAAAGCAACATCTCACGAATCTATAGTGTTTGTAAGTCCTTTCATTGTGGGGAACAACAAGATCGATCACTCACCACTTATGTCATGGAATTTAAGAAAGTATATGAGGAGCTCAACTCCCTTCTTCCCTTGAGTGCTGATGTCCAAGCTATGCAGAATCAGAGAGAACAAGTGGTTGTAATCAGTTTCTTAACTGGTTTGCGACCAGAATTCGACTCTATCAGATCTCAGTTTTTGAATGAATCTGCCATTCCTTCCCTTCAAGAAACATTTGCTCGTGTTCTTCGAAATGAGAATATTCAATCTCCACAACCTTCTGATCATAATAGTGCTTTGGTTAGTCGAGGAGGATTTCATGGTGGCTCCCGAGGAGGATCTCGTGGGGGTCACAGAGGGGGTTCTAGAGGTGGTCATAGTGACCGAACTACAGAATCACGGGTTGTTATCTCAACTTCTGATGACGTTGAGTGTTATTATTGTCATGATTTTGGTCACACCAAACGCACTTGTAAGAAGCTCTTGTCTAGAAATCAGAAAAGCTCATCAGCACATGTTGCTTCTGCATCAGACACTATTACCATACCCGCAGAAGAATATGCACGCCTTTTAAAGACTGAGAACTCCACTGGTCCAACTGCTGCATTTGCTGAAAAAGGTAACCCTAATACATGCCTATTATCTTCTGCCTCAAAATGGGTAATCGATTCAGGTGCCTCAGATCACATGACAGGTAATCCTACCCTCTTCTCTAGTCTTGATAAACACACATCTTCATCTCATGTCACGATCGTTGATGGGTCTACCCCACATGTTCTTGATTTTGGCACTATTGAACTTACGCCATCTGTTTCCTTATCCTCTGTATTGAGTCTACCAAATTTCTCGTTCAATCTGTTATCAGTTAGCAAAATTACCCATGCCTTAAAGTGTTGTGTCTCATTCTTTCCTGATTATTGTGTCTTTCAGGATCTGTCGACGGAGAAGATTATTGGTAGAGGACGGGAATCTGATGGCCTATACATATTCGAACATCCAACACCTTACTCTTTGGCGTCATCCACTTCATCCCCATTTGAAGTTCATTGTCGATTAGGTCATCCGTCTCTGCAGAATCTAAAGAAGTTGTGTCCTGAGTTTTCTTATTTAACGTCTTTACAGTGTGAGTCTTGTCAGTTTGCTAAACACCAATGTATTCATTTAAATCCAAGAGTCAATAAGCGAGTTTCATCCCCATTTGAGTTAGTCCATTCTGATGTTTGGGGACCATGCCTTGTTACTTCAAAACTTGGGTTTAAATATTTTGTTACGTTTGTTGATGATTATTCACGTACTACCTGGCTTTATTTTATGAAAAATCGATCTGAAGTGTTTACACATTTTTGTTCATTCTATGCTGAGATTAAAACACAATTTAAAACCGCCATCCAAACCCTTCATAGTGATAACACAAAAGAATATTTGTCTCAAACATTTCAGTCTTACATGCTTCAAAATGGTATTCTTCATGAGTCTTCCTGTGTTGACACACCAGCCCAAAATGGGGTCGCAGAACGAAAAAATCGTCATCTTTTAGAGGTGGCTCGGGCTCTTCTATTTCACATGTCTGTTCCTAAAACTTATTGGGCTGATGTGCTTTCTACTGCTTGTTTTCTCATTAATAGAATGCCTTCTGTTGTCTTGGATGGTACGAGTCCACTCTCGGTTCTATTTCCTACAAAGTCATTGTTTCCTGTCGAACCAAAGATCTTTGGGAGTACGTGTTTTGTTCGTGATACCCGACCACACCTAACCAAGTTGGATCCGAAGTCCTTGAAATGTGTCTTCCTTGGTTACTCTAGACTTCAGAAAGGCTACAAGTGTTTCTCTCCTACACTCAATCGGTACATTGTATCTCGAGATGTTACATTTCATGAAAATATACCCTTCTTTCCTATGACCAATCATTCCAACCCAAGTGTGTCTGATGATCTGTTGGTATATACCATACCTGCTCCTGAGTCTCCTAGCCCATGTAACTCTACACAACGTGAAGAGCATATTAAGCCACCAATTATTCACGTATATAGACGCCAACGACCTACATCAAATCCCGATCCAATACCATCTTCTTCTGCAGATCCAAGTACTGATGAGACTCCTGCTATGATCGATTCATCACCTTTCGATACACGGGAACCTGATCTTGATGTTCCTATTGCCCTAAGGAAAGGTAAGCGTTCATGTACGTACCCTATAGCCTCTTTTGTATCCTATGGTAAACTGTCTGCAGCTTCACGCTCTATGATCTCTACACTTGATACTATACATGTTCCTAAAACGGTTGGTGAAGCCTTGAACCATTCTGGATGGCGGGATGCTATGATTGATGAGATCAATGCTCTTGATCATAATAATACATGGGAGTTGGTAGAATTACCTGTAGGTAAAAAGGCGATCGGTTGTAGATGGGTATTCACGGTGAAAGTCAACCCGGATGGATCTGTGGCTCGTCTGAAGGCACGGTTGGTTGCTAAAGGATATGCTCAAACTTATGGGGTCGACTACTCAGAGACATTCTCTCCTGTGGCTAAGGTATCTTCCATCCGCTTGTTCATTTCATTAGCTGCTACTTATGGCCGGGCCCTTCACCAACTAGATGTGAAGAATGCCTTCCTACATGGTGATTTACATGAGGAAGTTTATATGGAGCAACCACCTGGGTTTGTTGCTCAGGGGGAGTATGGCAGGGTTTGTAAGTTGCGTAAATCATTGTATGGTTTAAAGCAATCCCCTCGGGCTTGGTTTGGACGGTTTAATGTTGTGGTAAAGGAGTTTGGCTTACGAAGAAGCTCTTATGATCATTCTGTGTTCTTTGCTTCATCTTCTTCTGGATGCATTCTGCTAGTGGTGTATGTTGATGATATTGTGATTACTGGGAGTGATGGAACTGGAATCAAGAAACTGAAAGATTTTCTTGCATCTCGATTTCAAACCAAGGATCTAGGTCCTTTAAAATATTTTTTGGGAATTGAGGTCTCTCGTACTCGAAAAGGGATCTGTTTGTCTCAACGAAAATATTGTTTGGATATTCTGAGAGATTCTGGGATGATTGAAACAAAGCCTTGTGAGTCCCCAATGGTTCCGAATATGAAATTGAAAGCAGACGATGGAGATCCACTTGAGAACCCAGAGAAATACAGAAGAGTTGTGGGAAAACTTAACTATTTGACGATTACACGTCCAGACATTGCTTTTCCAGTGAGTGTTGTAAGTCAGTTTATGTCGTCACCTCGAACTTCTCATTGGGATGCGGTTACTCATATTCTAAAGTACCTAAAGGGTGCTCCTGGTCATGGCATCCTATATCAAAATCATGGTCATCATGTCATTGAAGGGTTCACAGATGCTGATTACAATGGAGATCCTACAAACAGACGGTCTACCATAGGTTATTGTGTATTTGTCGGAGGGAACCTAGTTTCATGGAAAAGTAAAAAGCAAAATGTCGTTTCACGATCAAGTGTCAAATCTGAATACAGGGCTATGGCTCAGACTACATGTGAGCTGATACGGGTACGGAATTTGTTAGGTGAAGTTGGGTTTGCTCAATCAAAACCAATGAACATGTATTGTGATAATGAGGCGGCTATCCATATTGTAAACAATCCCGTGTTTCACGAAAGGACTAAACATATCGAAGTAGATTGTCATTTCACTCGTGAAAAGCTAGAAGATGGAACCATCTCTACTCCTCATGTTCGAACAGGAAACCAACTAGCTGATGTCTTTACCAAAGCTTTACCTGGTTTGTGAATATCTGCAATTTATAACAAGCTGGGAATGTATAACATTTATGATCCAGCTTGAGGGGGAGTATTGGAATGTAAATATTGTACATATGCATTAACCTAGTTTTAGCCCATGGGCCCGTAGGGTTTCATATGTCTAGGGATCCTGCCTCTTTATACACCCTGACATCTTCTTGTAATAAGTGTACAATTAACAAGGTTATTTTCACCCTAAATCTATTTTCTAGTTTACAAAAAGAAATACAAAACAGAAGTGGCATGTTCCAAGAAATTTGTGATTGGAAAGTTCATGAATTTCAAGATGTTGGATACCAAATCTGTCCTCAAACAAGTGGAGGAAATTCAACTCATTGCACATGACATTGAAGTTAAAGGTATGGGTATAAAATCTAACTTTCTTGTTGGTTCAATCATTGAAAAACTTCCTCCTTCTTGGAAGAATTTCAAACTATATCTTAAGCACTTAACTGATGACATGAGTTTTGAGTAACTTGTGTTGAGAATTCGTGTGGAAGAAGATAAAAGATTGAATGAGAAGGCAGATGCAAATTCCTTGGAACCAAGTGCAAACTTTGTTGGAGAAGCAAATACTTCAAGGACAACGCACAAAAACAAGAAAGGGAAGCAAGGCTCCAAAAACTTTTCCAAAGATGGCAAAAATCATGGCCCTAAGACGAAGAATTTCAAGAAGAATTCTAGTCCATGTTATGTTTGTGGCAAAATTGGACACAAGGCCAAAGATTGCAGATTCAAGAGGGGTCAAGGAGGAAACAATGGAGGAACTAGTGGAGGGAACAATGGAAACAATGGTGGTAATTCTGGTGGAGTAAATTCTGGTCAAGCCAACATGGTTGAATCACCAAATCAGTTTGTTGTTGTGATTCAAACCAATATGGTTAGAAATTGTGTGGATTGGTGGATTGATAATGGAGCCACAAGGCACATTTACAACTCCCGAACCATGTTTTCTACATACCAGAAAGTCTCGGATTCTGAACCAATGTTTATGGGGAATGGCTCTACTGCAAACGTTGAAGAAAAGGGAAAGTGAAGCTACAAATGACTTCTAAAAAAGAACTTGTTTTAAGTGATGTCTTACATGTTCCTGAAATTACTAAGAATCTGATTTCTGGTCCTATTCTTAGTAACAAGGATTCAAACTTGTATTTGAGTCTGATAAGTTTGTTCTCACCAAAGGTGGGATGTATGTTGGAAAAGGATACCTTAGTGAGGGTCTCTTCAAAGTTAGTGTCTTACCTTTGTACTATGGTGTTGAAACACCAAACAATGATGTAACCAATGTTAATGCTAATGCAATAATGAGCACTACTAGCCCCTCTTCTATGTATATGCATGATCCTTCATTTTTGTGGCATTCTCATTTGGTACATGTCAATTTTCGCTCTATTCAAATAATGAAAAAACTTGGCATGTTACCAAAATGCTCATTAGATAAAAACAGAAAATGTGAGGTTTGTGTAAAATCAAAAATTTCACAACATCCTCATAAATCAGTTGAAAAATCTAATGAAATACTTAGCTTAATCCACTCTGATTTATGTGATTTTAGAGCAACACCTACAAGAGGAGGAAATAATTATTATATTTCTTTTATTGATGATTGCAGCAAGTATTGTTATATTTATTTGTTAAATACCAAGGATGAAGCCTTGAATTCTTTTAAGAATTACAAGGCTGAAGTTGAAAATCAACTTGACAAAAAGATCAAAATTCTAAGGTCTGATCGAGGAGGAGAATATGAATCCAAAGACTTTGCTGAATTTTGTTCTTTAAATGGTATTATACATCAAACAACTGCTCCATATACTCCTCAACGAAATGGAGTGGCAGAAAGAAAGAATAGAACATTGAAAAACATGATTAATTCAATGTTAATTACTTCTGGAGCACCACATAATTTGTGGGGAGAAGCATGCCATGCAGCAAATTCAATACCTAATAGAATTGATCATAAAAAGAGTGATAAATCACCCTATCATGATATCATCTATGGAAAGGGAGGTTACCCTCTTATAAAAGGATGAGAGTGTGGGGTTGCCTTGCTAAGGTATAAGTACCTCTTCCTAAGAGGACTAAACTTGAACCAAAAACCATAGATTGCATCTATCTTGGCCCTTCCATGAATAGTGCAGCCTATAGGTTTCTTGTGTATAAATCACATGTTGATGATATCCATAACCAAACCATCATGGAATCAACAGAGGCTGAATTATTTGAAAATATTTTTCCTTTTAAGGATAAAGGGAAGGAGGTTACCTGCTCTAGGAAAAGACCTCTAGATGATGGACTGAATGATACCATTCCAGACAAAACTTTACAATCAAACGAAGAGAGTTCTTCTAAGGTTCAAGAAGAGAACTTATAACCCAAAAGAAGCAAACGGGGCAAAATTGCCAAAGATTTTGGACCTGATTACATGACCTTTGTAGTGAACAATGAACCCCAAACATATAAGGAAGCTATGGACTCTTCTGAAGCTCCTTATTGGAAAGAGGCAATCAAAAGTGAGATTGACTCCATTATGCTGAATAACACTTGGAAATTGGTAGATTCGCCACATGGGCAAAAACCAATTGGGCACAAATGGATATTCAAGAATAAGTTTAGACCTGATGGTACCATTAAGAAGTACAAAGCTCGTTTAGTAGCTAAAGGGTATCGTCAAAAAGAGCGTCAATACTTCTTTGACGCATATTCACATGTTACAAGAATTACATCATTTCGCACATTAGTAGCAATTGCAGCCATTTACAATTTGGAAATACACCACATGGTTGTGAAAACTACCTTCTTGTATGGTGAACTAGATGAAGAGACATATATGAATCAACCTAAAGGGTTTGTGGTTAAAGGTCAAGAAACCAAAGTCTGTAAGTTAGTTAGATCACTCTATGGACTAAAACAGGCTCCCAAGCAATGTCATGAGAAGTTTGACAACACATTACTCTCTAATGGATTTAGAATAAATGAATGTGATAAATGTGTTTATGCCAAACAATACAAGAATGCTTGTGTCATCATATGCTTGTATGTGGATGATATGCTTATAATGGGTACTAATTTGGATGTGATCAATCAAACCAAGAAAATGCTACACTACTCCTTTTCCATGAAGGACTTGGGAGTAGTAGATGTGATCCTTGGTGTAAGAGTTCAAAGAAAACCAGATGGTTATACTCTTACTCAGTCCCATTATATTGAAAGTGTACTCAAGAAGTTTGGACACTATGATGACAAGCTGGTTGTCACCCCATATGATGATTCTAGTCATCTAAAGAAGAATAAAGGTGATAGTGTAGCTCAGTTAGAATATACTCAAGTTCTTGGTAGCTTAATGTATATTATGAATTGTACAAGACCGGACTTAGCATATAGTGTGAGTAGATTGAGCCGCTACACCCACAATCATGGGAAAGATCATTGGTATGCATTAGTGAGAGTGCTTAGATATTTAAAGCATACAATGAATTATGGATTTCATTACACGAGATATCCTCCTGTTCTTGAAGGGTATTGTGATGCAAATTGGATTTCCAATACTTCAGAGGCAAAATCCACAAGTGGATATGTGTTCACTCTTGGTGGAGCTGCTATCTCTTGGAAATCATCTAAGAAAACTGTGAATACTCGTTCTACAATGGAAGCAGAGTTTGTTGCTTTAGAAAAAGCTGCTGAAGAAGTCGAATGGCTTAAAAGCTTCCTAGAAGGTATTCCTCTATCGCCTCAACCTGTTACTGCCATTGACATACATTGTGATAGTATGGCTGCTCTTACTAGAGCACAAAGTCATATATACAATGGAAAGTCGAGACACATTAGGCACATAAATATTACAATAAGAGACTTGTTGAAGAATGGAATCATTTCCATTAGTTACATAAAGTCAAAGGAAAATATAGTTGATCCCTTAACAAAAGGCCTTAGTAGAGAGCAAGTTCTCTTCACATCAAGGGGAATGGGCTTAAAGCCAACACAATGAGTCACCACCTGGCAGAAACCTAACCTAGCAACATTGGAAATCCCATGGTCTAGGTTCAATAGGACAACTAGTTGGGGAAGACTTAAAGAAGCACTAACACAAAGGTATGCTCAATCATATGATATTTATTTTGTGTTTTTCCGTTAATGATATAGAGATGAATTCTTTATTTTTTAATAATGCTGATAGCTTTTATAGTGGAATGGTACAAATTATTCCAGATTAGCATTACCTATGTGAGATGGATGTGAGGTGACATCTTTGGGATCTGATATGGCTAAGTTCTCTAAAAGTCTCATGAAGAAAGGATTGTTCACGACCGAAATGAACACAACGGTAAGAAATGATCTATGCTTAGATATGATATGTGTGATACTTCTTGTTTTTTATTCTACTATAAAAAGTGGTTAATTCAAGACTCTAGTTCACTACCCACCAAGTAGATCCAAGTAGTACTCACTATGAAAGGTTCAATTTTTACAACACCTCTTCAGATGTATGTCATATCTTACTTCCTTGATTTGAATATCAAAGTTCGCTTATTTTCTATTCAAATGCGGGGTATTCTTGGAGTTTGAATAGAAAATGTGGGGTATTGTTGGAACTTTGTTAAATGGAAAACTTTCTCTACAGGACTTGTCCCACATTGGAAGAAAGAGGAAACTTATACTCCCTTAAAAAGCCTCCTACTAGTTGTTTACTAATTAGATCAAAGGCTTGGACTAAAGGGATTGGGTTGGATTTGGTGATTGGGCTAGTCAAATTGGTCTTGAAAGACTTAGATTAATATATATATATATATATATATATATATATATATATATATATATATATATATATATATATATATATATATATATATATTGATGGTCAAAAGATTGGCCTTGGGCCTTGGGACTCTTGGGGTCTCATTTCTTAGTTACATTATATATATATATATATATATATATATATATATATATATAAATTCCGATTTTGACTTTTATTTTATATTAAAAATCTGTTAAATTCGTTTTAACTGTCTTGACAGTTATTTTCGGTTAGCAGTTTTTGGAGGGAAAACAGTCAATGTATATCTATAAATAGATCACCAAAGACCAAATTTCGGGTTCAGAAAAACCACACACATATTCCTCATATAATTTCGTATTCGACAAACAATGAAGGGAACATAGTGAATTTCGTCAGAATCAAGAGAAGATCTTGCTTGATTGTTGTATCCTCTTGACAGATCCCTACCAGGGAAATTTCTGTCTTAGGACACAGCAAAGCAGGCCTCAATCTGTACAATTTCGTGATTATATTTTCTGTGTAGTCATCATACAAATATGTTTTCTGTAAACTGATTCTTGTATATTACATATATTTGAATTTCGTTTGTTTTATTTCTATTGGTTTTGTTGATTGTATACTTCTGTCATAACAATTACAACCTTTGGGCTCATAAGACTCTCTCCGACTTGCTGAGTTGTACATCCTCTTTCCGAGAGAGATGAATCAAACCATCGTGTAACTTTAAACTATTGGGTACTTATGTATGTATCTTATTGCATGCCATACTCATACCTCATCCCGACTTGAACCGTTCAGTCTTAACTCGTGTTGAGTTTGAACTGTGGATAAGCTCTATTACACACATATATATATATATATATATATATATATATATATATATATATATATATATATATATATATATATATATATATATATATATATATGTATATATCACACCCACCATTGCACCATTATCTTCTCTTGGGTCCGGCTGTTCAAACTAAGATTTGATACCACATATTATGGGGTCAATATTTGGACATATGGGAGAGTTGATAATCATTATCTCAAGAGTCATGGTAGGCATAAAAAGGGGCCTATAATAGGTTTTGAATCATTTCTAGCTACTATTAGGACTAAGAATCTAAGAAGTGACTTTGACACATGGATAATGCTTATTATTATATTGCTCCTAAAAGATGAAGTGAGTATAAATGAAATGAACTTGGTGTTATATACGCCTTACATAGAAAGATAAAAGACATGGAAATTAAAGGATAACAACTTATAGAAGGAAAACAAATGGATACATCTATAAATATCTAAATGTTGGGTAAGCTTGACCCTGCATAATAGAGGCACGAATATTAGGTTGTAACACTCAGTTAGGCAAAGAGCATGGCTATGACACCACATGTTAAATTGAATGTTGAATTGAATAGGTTATAAAAGAAGTAGAAAGAAGGAGTAACAACACAATGATAGATGGTATTTTTCTAATGTTTTTGATAGTAAACCACAAGTATAGTTATAAAGTAATAAATAGATTCCCAAACTAATGTTAATTAATTCTATAATTACGAAACCAAATAAACAATAATGAAAATTTTCTAATATTATAAGGGGAAAAATGAAACAGCCCAAGCAAACATTTAGGATATATTTAGTGTACTATTTGAAAACAGGCATGGAAATTTCACCCGACCCGGTGGGGAACACGGTTGACCCGCCCAATCGGGGATGGTTATTCCCCGCAAAAATAGGTATCAGGATATGGGGTTAGGGATCCCCATTATGCTAAAACCGGGGATGGGGTTGGGGTTGGGTATACCAATCCCCGCCCCCGCGTTGATGAATATATATATATATATATATATATATATATATATATATATATATATATATATATATATATATATATATATATATATATATATATACACATATATTAGTACGTTGATAATTTGTTGAATTTGAATTAAGTCCACCAATATTGAATTAATATGTATTAGACCGTCAGATACAGAGTCCGTATACCAAATTATGTTCCCAATTCCAAGAGTTCGTCAGTCGTCACTTCGTACGACGGTCTATATACAAAAATCGTCAGTTCTCGTTTTGATGCTTGTTAAACTTTATGATTCATATAAACATAATCTAATTATAGCATTTAGTTTTGATCGCTTATTAAGACTGAAATTATTTTTTTGCATAATTTGAGTTTATTTTGTTGGTAAATTAGGGATGGGTCAGGGATACGTATGGGATGGGACGGGGAAAAGCCCAACATCTAAAGGGGGGGGGGATTCTGTAACGTACCAAAAATAATAAGGTAAAATTTTCATTTTTAATTCAAGCTTAAACACCATTTATCATTTTCAATCATTCAAAAGCATGTTAAAGTAAAATAGCTATCAGAGTACAATCCAAAAGTCACAAAGTGCGGAAACATGGGTGAATGCGCTGTGATCAAGTCGGGCCTTTCCCTTTCGAACCGGAAGTACCTGAAACCATAACCATAAAACTGTCAGACAAGGCTTAGTGAATTCCCCAAAATACCTCATATCATACATATTAAATATACAATGGGTCATGCCCACAACCGTTGGGCCCCGCCCGGAACAGATCTGCCAGTAACATGCGATGGGCCCCGCCCAACACACTCATCAGGCCCCACCTGGTATACATACAAACACATACAAGACATGCAAGAGTCAAAAAGACAATTAGCATACTATAACACACTCATCAGGCCCCGCCCGGTATACATATAACACATGTAAGGTCACACAGAAAGCTAGCAAACAAATAACCATAAATCATGGGCCGCCATTGGTGCCTTCGACCTGATAAACACTGGGAGGAGACTCACCTCAATCCGAGATAACCAGAACACACACACTGCTGCTACCGGAATCCTCACACTGAATATAACCAAAATATACCTAATCAATAATTTAATACAATTTCCCAAAATCCAAGGTACCAAACCATATTCTATACTTCCAATGGCTAAAAGACCATTTTAACCTTCTCATATCAGATCCAATAACCCATGGCCCAAACTACAAAATACCTAAGGCCCAAAAGGCCCAAAAGAAGACCTCGCGAGTACGCCCTGCGTGCCCAACTCGTACACCTTGCGTACGGCTCACTAAAGCACAAGGTACAACTCGCCAAAGCTCAAGGACATGGACTTCATGTATTACGCTGAACGTACGCCTAACGTACTCATTCGATGACCAAAAATTTATATTAAGCACTTAATGCTTAAGACCAAAACATCCAAACTCAACTCTAACCTCTAAATAAGGTCTTAATCCATAAAGTTGCCAACTTTAGTCCTTTGCATGACTTAATGGGACCCAAAACCCGTTTTTATCCATCTAAACCCATAATATGAACATCAACTTAAGAATGATTCATCAAAACCCATCAAGATGATATTTTATGCTTACTAATATCTCCATAATGGATAAAGTTTCCAACTTTATCCATTAGAATGGTCCAACAAACCAAGATCTAGCCTTTAAGTCTCAAAGGGACCAAAAGTGCATTTTTTCCAACTTAATCCATTAAGTCCAAGTCTCAAGCTTCTAGATCTGAATCAATATGATGTTTAGATGGAAAAGTTTCCAACTTTATCCATAACAAGGTAACAAACTTTCAAGATCTAAACTTTATGCTCTAAAGTGAACAAAAGCTCATAACACCCAAAACTAGGTAGATCTATCAAATGCATCATCAAGATTCAAACTTTATACCCCTAGAAGAAAGATCAAGGTGAACAAAGTCTGGATCTACAAGCTCCAATGTAACCAACACTTCACCAATGAGCTCCTTCTTCTCTAAAATGTACCAAGAACACTCCAAATCATGTAAAAACACCTTCTTTTTTTCACAAGGCTCAAACTAGGGTTAGGATTTCAAGGGAGGGTGTTGGAGAGGTGGAGGCTCAGAATGGAATGGGTTTGGGGAAGTTAAGGAGCTTAAATAGGGCTCAAACCACAAAAACAGAGTTTAGGCACTGATCGTGTACGCCCAACGTACTCTAGGTATGCCTAGTATGCCCAACATACTCCATGTATGCCTAATACGCCCAACGTACCGCAAAACTGACCTAACTTCAAACGGTCATAACTTCTTTGTTTCAACTCTGATTTTGACGATCCTTATATCCACGGAAAGGTAATGAGACGATCTACAACCATATGAACTCTACTTTTACTTAAAACTTTCCGAACTTAAATCCAAAATTCAT
This sequence comes from Lactuca virosa, assembly GCF_052849685.1. Lineage (NCBI taxonomy): Eukaryota > Viridiplantae > Streptophyta > Magnoliopsida > Asterales > Asteraceae > Lactuca > Lactuca virosa. The sequence continues at coordinate 343,169,299 of NC_136433.1, forward strand.
AAAAGGCCAGAACTATCACTTTACAGTCACACCCTTCTGCTCCAAAGCACCAATCGAACTCTTGGATCACGTAATCTACATTACCCACATCCAAAGGGGTCTAAATCTCTCTTTCCCCCAAGGCCCGAAGCCTTTTGATAACTGATCTTTGGGTCATGGACCCAAATTATGAATTGATTCGAAACAGGGTGGTACAACTCTCCCCCACTTGAATTAGAGTTCGTCCTCAAAATCACTCCTTACCACCTTACTGGCATCAAGAAAACCTAACCAATTACTCTCAAACCTCGGTGTATCGAAGAGGCTGACTCATACTCATAGCGACCTTCCAATGCTACTACTGAATCCCAATCAATAGATCCTCTCTCTGTAATCTAAACTGAAGGATATCCTTCCGATCCTAAATTGTCCAAATGATACCCTTGGCAGAAAAAATCCTTGACCATACCTTGCTGATGATAAGTCCTTCCATATAAACAAAGATGACTCCCAACGCGAGTCCCAACTCTTTGTCCCAATCCAAATTATGACTTACATTTTGAAATCCAAAGACTTGCACTTGCATCTATCCGAAATCTTATGATTCCAGAATGACCTTCCAATAATTCCAGATATAAAATCCCCAATCCACCGTGGAGACTGACCGTCTCACACCTGGTCCCACCATAAGGCTCCGACTAAGAGTCTAATGATAAGGGCTACCCTAGCCTAACCACCACACAAATATCAACTACTGAACATAGAGTCATCCTACTCTAAACGTGATCCAATACCATACTCCAACCAATTTCCAATGGGTCTTATACACTCTTACCATAACCATACGGGCCTAGCCCATGGGTCTCACCCAATCTGCACAATCGGACGGGCCTCACCCACGAGTGTCACCTAATCGATTGATGTATAGGTGTAACCTCGCTTCGGTTCCAATGATCCTCATATCAACTAAGAGTAATCCTTCGACAATAATATCAGCCTCGACCCGGGCATGCACTGATCTTTCCTCAGTCCCATGACCATTCCCACAATAGCTACCTCATTCTGGTGAATGCTATGATCCCATCAGAGACTTACAACACCTCCCTGACAGCCTATCATCCTTTTGTATGCTATGGCTACCCTATAGTCTTACAACATTCCCACATCAGCCTACCAACCTTGTGAATGTTACAACTGCCCCATAGTCTTACAACACTTCCATATGACCATGGACCCAACCCATAGTTTTACCGTCCAACTACCATACCAACCATAATCATTATGAGTCGAACCCGCTTCCGACTATACCTAATCAGGTGTTCAGTTTATGCTTCAAACCCCCAAGCCTTCATCATACAAGAACAGGCAGAGAGGCTCCAACATAACCCTCAACCTGGATCCATCCACATACCCGTCATACGTCACTACTGATGTGCAATGAAATCTGAATATCCACTATTGTGCAACCTTTAGACCAAATGATTCTCCCCCACTTGGATCCTACTGCACTCTTCCAATCCATCAAAAATTGATGGATTCCCAATCCATCTTTCAACCTTACAATTCAAACTTGTCAACAACCTGAGCTTGCAAGAACTGACATTCCATTAGGAGCCAACCTTATCCCAAGTACTTCCCATAATACAACTCCAAATCCTTAAGCCACTTTAGCTCGTGTCATATAACTATAATCCTTCATCGGAATAGACAGATCACCAATCCAACTACCCACTTATAAAATAAATCAATGCATTCTATATATCTCTATCAAATTCCAATTAAATCCTCTCGACAATCCAATCACCAGAACCAACTCGAGCGATTAATTTGTCACTTACACTCTGGAGTGATGGTTCTCTTTTTCTCTTTCCCTACCAACAATAGTAATTGACTCACAGCCTGTGACCAATCAGCTGGCATCCCTCCTAAGCGATACAAGCACTCGTGAATTTTGACTTTGTTGTCCCAGATGGGGATAACCAGTTTCAACAAGATTCTTTCCTTAAAGCCCCTGATGTGAGTACCCCTATTAAATCATGAATACATGAATTGGCAGATACTCATACGACACTTGCATTCTAAGCAACCCTTTATACATATCAATCGTGACAGGTCTTCACCAGCTTGAGTTTCACTATTCCCATAAACTTGACGACTACTGATCTTACACTCACGATCAATCCCATTCCTCATTGCCTCGAAACCATGAATAACTTTTACATATCCTTCCTTCAAACCCAACATGCTCACCTTGCGGATTCCTTGAATTCTTGCTGCTACCTACCAAAGATCAGACCGAATGCTGGTCTCCTAAGCGTAATACTCAATCCTCTTCTAAACACGATCCATGGTATGAAAAATGGCATATGACAACTTTCCGGATAAAATAACTATATTAATCATATGTGCCTCCATTCTTAGATAATCAGGGCATACCATTTCACACACACCAACACAAAATTATTAGCATAATGATTAAAGTGTGAAAGAGAAGAATATAATACATACTCGTAATGTCTCTGGGTTCTGCTCCCCCTTCCTGCAGAAACACTTGTAATGGAACTTGAGCCACCCCAACCATTAAAAATAGGAAATTTTCCCTGATATGACCAAGCTGATTACAACGATGACACAATTCTACTTCCAGGGTGCATTCTTGGCGAAGGTGGCCCTTTCATCCGCACTTGTTGCATTTAGACTTGCCGCATACACACACTCATGTGTTCCTTCACCCTTCACATAAATTTCGTGGCCCCTCGGGCCTCTAGCACTAAACATGGCAATATCCAAATGCTTAGATGTTGCTAGAAGAGTCAGACCATGAGTCCACTTACCTTCCCCAGTCGCCTCTCCAAACTAAACTCATGTTCTGGGTCAGCTCGACCATCCCATCAACTGCCTGAACAACCAATATTTGATCCTCGAACCTGGCGACCAATCTATGAACGACATAACGAATAATGTCGGGTAACTCCTCACATAAAGTTTACAAAACCTCAGTGGCAATCCAATCATGGAATCGATCCCCGAGAAGGCTTGATGCATAATTCACCTTCGATCCCTCATGGCAAGAGCTAGAAATAGGATCCTCCTCCCCGAAAGATTCTAGGGCTCCACAAGCTGTGAGCTCCCGATGGGCCCCCAACTGTCTTGCCGCAATGTTGGCCCGAAAATCCCCGAGATGATCATCTAAGAGTTCCATGATCCATTCCTTGATGGTACTAAATATCACAGGAGTCTGCTCTAAAATACTGTCAGTGATCTCCGACGAAATTAAATCCCGTATTCGCTCATACATCGACTCAGTACCAGCACCTGAGCCTGAACCAGAACCTGAACATCCTCCACTTGTGCTCATAACCATTTTGAAAATCAGTCGTACAATAATTAGAACATGCTCAAGGAATCCTCAATCCATTCGCTTCCTAGATTCTCCGTGACTCTCCTCGAGTCGAGTATAGATCCTTTGCTTTCAGTAGTACGGGCCCAATACTACCTTCCACACCTATCCATACTGATGGGTTTTGAGCATTCTAACACTCCTATGGTGTGCATGCAACCCTAGAAACCTTGGATCTATGTTTTCTCTATTATACATGCAAACTTTCATTTTTCCAAGGTTTCATCCTAACTAGCATACCATGAAGTATATGTAATAAAAAAATCTAGTAGAATGACATACCTTTTCTTGTAGCTTAATTCCTTAAGCGTTTAACAACTTAGTGCCCCAAGTGTTGCACCTCAAATGGAATCACACAACACCACCAACAATGGAGGAACTTGAGAGGAGGTTACTTGCACTCATAAAATCGACTTGCCCTCTTGTGTAACCACTCGTCACCAATTTCATGAGCTAGAGGGGTTCTTATATAGTGTGGCTCAATTAGGGTTACACCATGCAAACCCTAATGTGCATGACCTTCCATATTCCTCATGCTCCATGGGTTTAAACCTCCATGGATCATCCATGGGTCACCACATGGGTTAAGCCCAACATAAGGAACTATGGATCATAATCCCACATTATAAAAATGAATGATTTACATAATCAATCCCCATATATTTAATTAGCCTCTTTTGATCACAAAATTAATTCCAAATTAATTCTTAATCAATACTAATTAAATAATATGATTTCATATTAATATATTAGAACTTATAATATATTAATAAACCATAAATAACCTCTTCTCAATTATCCATCCTTCAGATTGTTCTGGTGCCATGCAACCCAAATGGACCATGCTACTCTCGGTTCAAGTACATACCAATTATAGTTATGGACTTAGACACTAATCCAGCAGTCTCCCACTTGGATAAGTCTAATAACTATTATTGCAAGTACGACTTCACAACCTGACTAGCAATTGTAGCTCTTAAAAGTCGGTGTCGATCTCTGACCTAGTCAATGACACGTCCATTAGATAAGGGATCATATATTCCTCCATTCTAGATATCATATGGACTGATACATGGATTATAATCATTCTCTCTGTCCATCTGTTGTTTCCCGCTTTCCGATTTATGACGACCGACTAATTGAACAAATCAAATCAGTCCAGGCCTGGTGTCATCACTAAATCATCGAGGGGCCCACAGATATCGCTTTTATCCACATGGGGTAAAAGGAACGGATAAACTTCGACCCAAATGTTCGCTTGTACTTACTCATCAAATACACACAATAATATGTTTTATAACATCCAAGTTACTAGTGCGTTTACATATGCCAATGTGTAACCGACTCTGATATGTGTGTTTTTATACATATTTTTATATATCATATCTTAATATTTTAGCCTTTATTACGCTTATTTATAACTAAAAGGTACTTATAATGCTTTGAATTGCAATTTACAGGTATAATATGTTGTTGGAGCGGAAATGGAGCAAAAAGCCCGAGAAAACAGAATTGAACTGCAAATATGAATAATTGGGCTGAAAGCGGGCCGAACGCCCTGCGTTCCCATGATGAACGCGTTGCGTTCGTGACTTGCTGATTACGGGATCGCTCGAAGGAACGCGCTGCGTTCCTTGGACCTACGCGCTGCGTTCGCTTGGCGGTGTAAAGTTCCTATATATTGACATTTAATTCGTTCTAATGGGGGATTCCGACTTCTAACCTATTTTAGTCGACAATTAACTTCTGTTAAGCCGTTTTGAGGGTCTAGGAGGCGGCCGGAAGGCCGTTAAGCTGACAAGAGCGAAGATCGGAAGGATTAGAGAGCGGATTTGTGTCGGTAATCATGTGGTTTGTTAATGTGACCATGCTTAGCATTCCGCTGTGATACTATTACGTTTTACTTTCTGATTTTGTTGTCAAAACCAATTGCTTTGAGTTTATGATTAGATAAAACCTTGATTATTGGATTAATTGCTATATTGGATTGTTTGATTTATGTTTAATTTATCTTTCCAAGCTTGTTAAAAGATCCTTATGTGTTAATGACAATTATTTTCTGTTAATTGTCAAGTATATTGAGTTGTATGAACATCTGCTTGATTACTTGTCTCTTATGATTTTGATGACCATCAAGATTATATGCCTAGGAATAACGAATGTGAAAGTAGGATTAACTAGGAAATAAATAAGTTAATGTGTGAGCCTTGTGTGATAAACCATCAACAAGAGGTTAATTGAATTAGCAAGTTGATTAACTATTATTACAAGTCTTGCTTGATACGAACTGAAAACTAGGAAGCATGTTAGTTTAATCAACTGATCACTGTTTTAATTGACTTGTTTGCTAAAGGATTAGTAATAGTGAACGCGAATCTAATCATTTTAGGAATCGGTGAACATGAATAAATAAATCTATGTGTGCAATTGTCTATGATTTTAAGATGTAATTTGTCTAAACTAAAGTACCTAAAGTGATTTGTCTTCCTGTCAGTTTATCGAGAATTGCTAATTATATGTTCGTTTGATATTTAATAAACCCTTTCTTTACTGTTTTTGTGTGTTTTGTGTAACCTATAATCAAATATTTTAAATTAATTCACTACCGTTCCCCTTGTGTTCGACACCCTTGCTTATCAAAGCTATACTATACTCGATCGGGTTCACTGCCTGTAAGGTGTTGTTTAGATGCGATAAATTAGGAATTATAAATAAAAAAACTAGTGCATTAAATATTCACATCAAACTCGCAACTACAGCTCACATGTCTCCATTTCAAGAATATAAAATATTATCGTGTCATGATCACTCGTGATAAAATCCATGAAGTGATTCAAATGAGTGTGGGTTGAATCCTATACTCGAATCTTATTCCAGGAGCACTCATGAACACTGTAGCAAACTTGTTCTATGAATAAAACACCTCTACAGACCCATTCATGACAGTCTTACCTCAATACCTACTTCCAAAGTATGATCAATTGTGGATGGTTTGAATAACCTAGTTATTCGGGAAGTCAAAACATGCAAAGTGAAACACAAGAATAATAATAATCCTATATGGCCCAAAAATTTTGAGTCCCATATTGATTACTCATTATTCAATGTATAATATTTCGAATAATCAACTTAATACTTGAATTAAAACAATAGTTATGTCATGCTCCGAGCATGCACACTAGGTTTGTCTAAACAATAGTTATGCCATGCACCAAGGATGCACACTATGTTTGTCTAAACAATAGTTATGCCATGCACCAAGCATGCACACTATGTTTGTCTATGGTCCTTACTTTGTGAAATAGATCAATTGAAAAAACATTTCAATTATGCTCATTTCAAAATTCCAAATCCTTATTGCAAGTGTAAGAATTCCAAATTCTTGTCACTTCTAGAAAGTGTTAGATTCTAAACTATCATGCAATGATTCTTCTATAATGTGTAGGTACCAAAAGTGACAGAGACTTGACCAATGATATTACAAAATATTCCTTTGGAGATTGTTACAAGACAATTCCGTGGAAATGAAGTCTTAAATTCAAAGTACATTCCTTTGAACATCCTTCTTGCATAAACGTTTCTAACTTTCTCATCTATTCTTCAACTCCCAATATGGAAACATTCCATATTTGTCATACGACAACTCATTATTAATAGACTCTTGTCTATTCATAATAATGTCAATATGGTTCATCCATTACTATACTTCCAACTGTCCTTAAGCAACCAATCCATGGCGAACCTTAGATTGTCCTTAACAATTGTTTAACCACTTTAGTCATATCCAGTTCTATTCCTTTTTCCCTCTTAATGCCCTAGGCATTTGGAAAAATTAGAACACGAAAATATTATAGCATATGCAATCGATCCTATACCCGAAGCATATGGGATACGATTCATAATGTCTAACATAAAGACATGATACTTAATCAGTCTTTTGCTATAATATTTCTATTTGCCATGTTCTCAAAATTTTGATTATGAAGAGGGATGCCGTAATCATAGTCAAATTTTTGAGAACGCAATTAACATTTCCATATATAGAATTTCCTTATGTTGAACCATTCAAACATAACATTCATATATATATATATATATATATATATATATATATATATATATATATATATATATATATATATGACTAAATTTGATTAAAATCTCAATCTAAGCTTTTAGATTTGAAATGAAGTATGAATTCCTCTCCCTTAATTATAGCAAAACAACTTTTCAAACCCTGAAACTATGCAAATTGAAACTTTTGTTTTCTATAATTAACATTGCTAACTTGCAACACTTACCATAATAATTATGCTCCCACTAGCATAATAATTATTATCTTACTAGCATAACACTTATGCTCCCACTAGCTTTGACATGTATTCAGAAATCAGATGAACTTCTAGAAATCAATACTTATTGACTCTCATTACCAAAGTTCAGATTTTTGATATGAGATGATTCGACAAGACTTTATCTAGGCTTCTCAAATTCATACACCTTTCCTTAGATAGCTCACATGTGTGTCTAAACAATTTTAGAACTTATAGCAATAAGTCTCAAATGTTTAGACCCTTTGCCTTTCTCACAATTCGAACTATGAAGAGGGATGTCGTAATCATAATTGAATTTGAGAATGCAAATATCACAATTGCTATCTCCTTAAAATCTACTTAGTGAAAGCGTTTCCTCACCATCATTTTCATGAATCGGAGAGAAACCTTATGACACTTAGATTTTATGGTGTATGTGTTCCTATCCATGTGAACTTGTCATAACCATAGTCACAAGACAAGGTTAGTGACAAATCCAAACTCATATGGACTGAACTTGTTCAATCTTAATTTCTTGCCACCTGGCAGCACAAGGGCCTGCCATTGCTTCCATGTTGTTATGCAAACAACTGGGAACTCATAGAACTCACATGCATAGTTAAATTTAACTAGAATGGGCACAGAAATAAGAATATGTCAACACGATAGGTTATAAACCTCAAGTCGTGTGCTAGTGATAAACAATAGGTTTTATTCTTAATTAGTTCTTAAAACTTGTAAAGATCTTTAAGACTCCCACTGCCCTCTTGACATATAAGATTCTATTGTCATGAATCATTCCTTGACAAAACAAATGTTCAAGAGTTAGTGCGGATTCTTATCAAGACAAACACTTCACATAATTGGCCTTAGTTGGTCTTTGTTTTATCCAAAACATCACAACTTACCAATTTCAAATGTACAAGAGTAGAAAACTTTTACTCTGCATTTGATAAATGTTTTAAACCTTTTTTAAGATTATGTCACTCAAGGTTACAATCTTGGAGTATGACTCTAAGACTTGTTTTGGGAACGAAGTATGACTCATCTTCTTGATTTAAACTATTTCAACAATTCATGATTCCTCTTCTTAGCCATACAAATGCACTAAGATCTCTTTAGAGAATCAATTATGGTTTTTTTCATAAACATTAAGATGATCATAAAACACGATACTAAAGTACCCGCCCATCTTTTCAGATTAGAGAAACTTTTATCTTTATGCCTAATTTAATTCTTCTCATTCGTTCTGCCATACATTGAACCTTTTCCAATGTTTCAGAATTATGCTTAAACTTGTAAGCATAACCATGTTTACCAAACTTTTTTAGTAAATCATGACGAAGTCTTATTGATCTTTGTGGTGGATCTTGACCAGCGCACATATACATGTGAACAAGGAATTAGTACCCGATCCCCTAGTCCTTCACTTGACTCACATATACATGTGAACAAGGAATTAGTCTTAATTTACCAAAGATGAAAATTCTCATTCATCATACAATACAACTTGCATGATTCCAAGTTTCTGTCCAATTGAAACTTGGATGATGAGAATCTTTCCTTATTTGGCAAATACTCGACACTACCACAAACGAAAGAATCAAATTCATATTGTTAACATAGAAACATACAAACATCAATTCACAAATGCCATTGCAAGGAGATATAATAAAAATAAAAACAAAATTTTATTTATTTATAAAATGCAGAAATTTTTTTCCTTATAATGCAATTACAAATGAAAACTATGTTATTACATATTTCCTAGCAATCTATCATAACTCCTAAGCAGCAGCTAAAAAATCCGATCTTCGAACCATGCGATTGAAAACTATCTTCGCGATCAGATTCATCATACTCTTCCTTTAAGCTTCCTTCCCTTTGCATGATCCTATAAAACATCAAAATGCAACCTTGTCACATCATGTATTAAGAATCAACAATTAGGAACTTAATAGAGTTAGACAGTAGACTTACCTGAAGCAGAGTCAAACTTTTCGATTCTACCTTTTCTCAGATCTTTCAAGTAGTCCGGGCAGCTTCGCAACCAATGCCCCTTCTCTTGGCAATAGAAACATATAGACTCTTTGGGAATGGTACACGGGAAAATCTCAGACTTAGCCTTTCTCTTTCCTTTGGAAAGAGAAATCTTTTATGGACTTCTAATTTTTCCATTGTCAATGTCCATGGAAGTTTGGGGAGTAGATCTTCCAATCAAATTTGCTTTTCCAGTGCGCCAAATCATTGCTAATTCAGCAGCAACAAGCAAATAGGTAAGATCAATAAGGGTCATGTCGTGGTCTGTCACATAGTAGTCCTTAATGAACTCACTATATAACTCAGGAAGTGATTGAAGAACCCAGTCAACAGCCAACTTCCTTGAGACTTCGACACCCAATACTCTCAGCCTGTCAATATGTGACTTCATCTCCAAGACGTGAGTATACACAGGCCTTCCATCTTCATGTTTCATTGCAAGTAGGGATTGAGTGACCTTGAATTTTTCAAGTCTTTGAACTTGTAGGTTAGTGAGAATTATTGGAGGAGGTGGAGGAAGTGAAGTATGACTCCCACGATCCAACCGCGGGACATCATCTTCAAGAGGAAAGCTTGTTCCAAAAGATTTGGGAAGACCATAGTTGTCTGAACCATACATCTACAATGGGAGAAATTCAAGTTAGTTGATTTAATCCTTAATATAACACCCAAATGAAATATTAAGGCTAGGACCCAACACAATATTTTCCAATTTGGAAGATGGATGCCGTAATCCAAACTACAAAAATATTTGAAGGTAGGTAATGACGATTTACCAATTTCCACCACGAAAAACGAAAAAGAATTTTAGGTTTTATGTGAATTGAAACTCCTAGATCCTTTAAGATTCATTGAACAATTCAATGGCATGTTTAAATCTCGATTGTGCCCTTCAAGTTTGTGACTGGGATGCCGAGGATCACAAACAAGGTGTGAATAACCATGCAAATTAGCTTGGTACACCTAATGTTACAACCACCTTATCAATGTGTCGGTTAACCACACACACTCCATTGATCTATGATTAACATCAATATACCCTTTCCCACGCACTGTCAGTCTAGACTAGTGTGTCGGTTAACCACACACGCTCCACTAATGACTTAACAAGGTGCAAAGTACAATTTCATGGGTTAGCACCATATTCAGATTTTCCTAAGTAACTAAGATTTGGGAATTTATAAGTGTTTAGTTACTTTATATTTATCATTATACTTTTAATGAAGGGAGAATTAAAGTCATATCCTACCCGTTCGGCGAACGACCCTCCACCAGTCAAGGAAGCGGTGGGTGAGAGTGGACACCCATTAAACTGCCATTTTATAGGCAGTAACCTTATACCCCCCCCCCCTTATAGACTGACTTTGTGAATGAGGCCTACTAACGTCAAGACTGACTTTGTTCTTATACATATATATATATATATATATATATATATATATATATATATATATATATATATATATATATATATATATATATTAAACCTATAATATTATAATAGTATAAGGGTAGAATTTTAAACTTTAAAAAATCTAGGGTTTGGAATTAAATGTTTCAACAGTTAGACTTTTACATATACAAATTCCAAAACTTGAGGGCAAGTTTTGAACTATTCAAAAACTTTTGGAATCCATAACTTATGAGTTTAGTATAGGTTTTAATGAAAAGACTCTTGAAAATCCATAACTTGAGGACAAGTTATGGAGTTCATAAAACCATTTATGGGAAAAAGACTCTTCAAGTTCATAACCTATGATTTTAATAATCTCTTTAAAAAAACTTTTCATTTTCCATAACTTGAGGACAAGTTAAGGAATTCATCAAAAACATTTAGACCAAAAATTGTAACTTACAAAAAACAAACAATTTGTCTATGATCTAAATTAAACTCATAAGAACAAGACAATTCACATCAAACAAATTTCATGTAATTAGCCTAACCATATAAACTAATACAAAACATGAACTTTGACAATTATCTTTTAATTGGACAAACATGAACATTACCCTATTGAAAAACAGGTTTCTAGGTTCAAAAAACAGTTTCGGGTAATGATCCTAATCCAATTGCTAGCCAAAACTCGAAAATCTGCTCACAGGTGCATCACCATGTCGTGGTAAAAGCTGCCACGTCGTGGTGAGCAGTCAGATGCAAAAATGGCAGATTTTCTAACTTTGAAAAACAAGTAGCATCAAGTCTATGACAAAACAACCCTAGGCTCTTATACCACTGATGGGTTTTGAGCATTCTAACACTCCTATGGTGTGCATGCAGCCCTAGAAACCTTGGATCTATGTTTTCTCTATTATACATGCAAACTTTCATTTTTCCAAGGTTTCATACTAACTAGCATACCATGAAGTATATGTAATACAAAAATCTAGTAGAATGACATACCTTTTCTTGTAGCTTGATTCCTTAAGACTTTAAGAACTTAGTGCCCCAAGTGTTGCACCTCAAATGGAATCACACAACACCACCAACAATGGAGGAGCTTGAGAGGAGGTTACTTGCACTCATAAAATCGGCTTGCCCTCTTGTATAACAACTCGTCACCAATTTCATGAGCTAGAGGGGTTCTTATATAGTGTGGCTCACTTAGGGTTACACCATACAAACCCTAATGTGCATGACCTTCCATATTCCTCATGCTCCATGGGTTTAAACCTCCATGGATCATCCATGGGTTACCACATGGGTTAAGCCCAACATAAGGAACTATGGATCATAAGCCCACATTATAAGAATGAATGATTTACATAATCAATCCCCATATATTTAATTAGCCTCTTTTGATCACAAAATTAATTCCAAATTAATTCTTGATCAATACTAATTAAATAATATGATTTCATATTAATATATTAGAACTTATAATATATTAATAAACCATAAATAACCTCTTCTCAATTATCCATCCTTCAGATTGTTCTGGTGCCATGCAACCCAAATGGACCATGCTACTCTCGGGTCAAGTACATACCAATTATAGTTATAGACTTAGACACTAATCCAACACATACTTCCCTCAAGAATTAACCTGAATCCTCCAAGTCACCTTGTCAAACTGATACTCCAAATATCTGCTAAACAGTGCAGCCAACTCACTACAACACATCCTAGGCTTTCCTAGTTTCCAGACCTCACCCTGCCATCAGTTGTTGAAGAACTCCCAATAATGTCAGTTAACTACTTCATGAATAAAATCAAATGCAACAAAGATTAGATAATCCCTCAAGTAAAAGACTCATCCCTACAACGGTTAGACTCAAACGAGAGCTGCGCAGTAGGGCCAATTTCGTCACTATGAGATTATTTAACCTATGCAACATGTGATTTAACATATTCACTTAATAGTTAACTCATATCATCATGAGTCTTACAAAGCACAAAGCAAGAAGTATTGGTGCAGTAACACTCCAATCCACAACCATATAGAGGACATCTCAAGCTAACTTCCTTCCAAGAAAGATTCCAAATCTATTATAACATCCAATTCCTCTTAGGCTACAAGGCATCACATATTAGGCCAATTCATCAAATCATATGAAATTCATACTAGCATGCAATTCTAAAAGCTCAAACAATCAGGCATATAAAGGAATCTCTCCTAGCATGAAATCCTGAGAAAATCCTTAGCCCTAATCTAGCATGCAATTCTCACAACATATAACATAACAAACATGTATGGGTATTATGAGAATCACTTAATTGAGTTCGGCTGATTGCACACATCACACCCCCTTTTTCTTTATAAAAATCTTTTAGAAAATTTATTTACTTTAAAAAGATTACCAATTCTTCAGTTTGAGTTCAAACACACCGGAGAGTGTGCCCCAATTCCTCTAACCAAGGCTCTGATACCAACTTGTAACGTACCAAAAAATTAAGGTAAAAATTTCATTTTTAATTCAACATTAAACACCATTTATCCTTTTCAATCATTCAAAAAGCATGTCAAAGTAAAAATAGTTATCAGAGTACAATCCCAAAATCACAAAGTGTGGAAACATGGGTGAATGCGTTGCGTTCAAGCCGGGCCTTTCCTTTTTGAACCGGAAGTACCTGAAAACATAACCATAAAACTGTAAGCACAAAGCTTAGTGAGTTCCCAAAAATACCTCATACCATACATATCAAACATACAATGGGCCATGCCCCACAGTGTCACACCCACAAACCAGAACGGCGGAAACGTTCGGGGGTGGAGGACGTCATGTCAAGTATCACAACACATGCATTATAGTAATCAAAGTACAACAACCATTGCATTAATAATGTATAAGTTCTTACATAAGTGTTTAAACATTACATATTCAAACAATAAAGTAGATATAACAAAAGACGAAAGACGCAACACGGTACTAGGTTGTCTTCTCAAAAGCCTCGGGAGTGTACCTGTCTACTGGATTCCTGAGAATACAAGTTATTTTGAAAGAGTATATCAGCATTTAAGCTGGTGAGTTCATAAGTATTTTAGTTATATAAAGTATACTCCAAGTTCTTGGAAAAGTTCACCGGTTTCTCCATAAAATCCTATATTTTCTGATACGATAAAAATGATAACCACAATAGTTCTTTCTGTAATTACTTAGTTTATACTAATTATATATAACCTAATATCGAATAGACAGTTGACTGTGTGAATCTGCCCTAAGTCCACAACCAAACAAGGAACAAGAAGTAAGTCGGAAGTCATACATTCCATTGCCAATCAGATATTAATTACATGTAACTAAGGAGTTTATAGAATTAACCATTCAAGGTCCTTTATGTTATACTAGTTTAAGAAAGTGAATGACTACGTTCCAGAAAATACTATATTTTCTATTTTACAATGAATAAGTGGTATTAAATCCCCATAAAACTGTTCTGATAAGTAGTTTTAAATCCCCATAAAACCGTTCTGATAAGTAGTTTTAAATCCCCATAAAACCGTCCTGATAAGTAGTTTTAAATTCCCATAAAACCGTTTTGATTATGGAAAGTGATTACTACAGTAGTATTTCTTAAAAAGAATAAACTACTGGTGAATAACTACCCTAATATTAACGTGGTTAATTACGGTTAAAATGTGATAAAGTTGTAATCATGATGGACTAGAATGAACACGACGACCTTCTGGTGTCGAAACTGAATATGTGACATTTGTCACCCCATGGCTGGTCTGCCGAACTGTAGCTAGCAGTCGGGATGTGGGATTGTCAGTCCCGTATAGATCTATACACACAATGCCCGCTCTCCCTCCAGGAGACTCTAGTTACAAGAATGTAACATAGCAAGTATTGTTATGTCCTGAATACGTAACATCACATTTTAGTTTGAGTAAAGATCGAATTATACCTTTTTCTTGACAAAGTAATTTAGACCTCGTATACTTATCTAGAAAATAGATTTCTCGTTGGTTTCATAAATTATAGCTATTATAATTTATACGTTCTATCTGATTAGCATGATTTCTCATGAGTGTACCCCTTTTGCTCAGCGTGATACAAAGGTAATGATACTGATTGAAGTAACCTTTTATATTCTCATATGTATAATATATATAATTAAGAAGGAAACGGCCTTCGGACGAATAACCCCACCTTAAGCCCACATCCAAACAAGGAAAAGGAAATAAAGAAACTCATTAGTCCTAAGCCCTTTAAGTCTTATTTATATATTTATACATATATGAACATGATTTTGACAATTATAAGTTTAAAGAGTTATAAAAACATTTTAAAAGAGTTTAACGGTATTCTAAAAAGAGTTTATGTGACTTTTAAAAGAGTTTACATGACTTAAAGTCATTATGGAAGTATTTGGTAATCCTTAAAAGCATAAGGAAATCTTTTATGTGATTGATATCACATGCAATGATTAACACAATTAAATTGTGTTCAACTTGTATTCCCCCCCCCCCCTTAAAAAGCATTTAAAAGGTAGATTATATGGGTATGAACTCACTTGATAAGTGGTGATTCGGGCAGCGTTTCGTTTCTAGGAATGAGCTTTCTTGACGTAACCGCGAGTTTCTAATGAAAAACTGGGCCTTACGCAGGTAGAGTTTCGTCTGGAAAAGATTATTTTCTCGATGACTTCGGGGTGTCGGGGCTTGCTTCGAGTGATATGGGTGTTACCGGGGCTTCGGGATGGTTTAGAGTGGCTAGAAAGGTGTTTAGAATGAAAGGAGAATCCAAGAATGTAAACCAAACCCGGAGACCTCGCACTCCTTTTATACTTGGCTGAACCTTCGCACTACGTTGGGCGTACCTCGGTACGCGGGGCGTACCTCGGTACGATGGGCGTACCTTCGTACGCTGCGCGTAGTAAGAGACGTTGCATGTGCTCGTAATCCGAGCTTCGTACGTGTCCGACACATGTATGCATGCGACAGAGGGGCAACGTGGACCATCTAAGGCCAAGCTTCCGAGTACCCTGGGCGTAACCGAGTATGCGGGGCGTACTCCTTCGGACCAGCCTCGCAATTTGTGCCCAGAACTACAAAAATTCGTAACTTTTGCATACGAGCTCCATTTTTTACGTTCTTTATATCTACGCGTAGGTGAGATTATATTCTACAACTTTCGTTTAGACTCCGTCGACTAATTTTGATTTTATTTTTAATGTTATATTTTTAACAGGCTAGGACAGGAAAAGTTCGTTAAAAATTCATAACTTCTTCATCTGACATCCGTTTTCGTCTGTATTTTTACCGTTGAACTACAAATGACAAGATCTTCGATTCTCGTTTAGGTTGTTTCGGCTAAAAATCACTCGATCTTTATTTCGAGTTTCGGGTTGTGTACTGCTATGTCGATTCTTAGAAAAAGCATAACTTCCTCATACGCAGTTAGATTTGGACGTTCTTTTTATCTAAAATCTCATTTTAACGTATTATACGACTTTCATTTAGATTGTTAAGGATAAAAAGCATTTTATTAAAAACTCACTTTTTACGCTAGACAACGTTTTGCCGGTTTTGTCGCGGATCTTCGATTGGTCATAACTTCTTCGTTATAACTTGGATTTCGGCGTTCTTTATATGTACGGAAACCTTGTGACATATACTACAACTTAGATAAGATTATTTATTCTAAATAATCCCTTATAAGAAAGTCATGTTTGACGTGAAATAATGAGTTGTTACATTATCCTTCCGTTAGAGGGAATTTCGTCCCGAAATTAAGTCTAAGGCATACTTACGGACGAAGGGAAAAGAGGTAGATACTTATGTTTCTGATGATCCTCATGCTCCCAAGTGAATTCAGACCCTCGCTATGCATCTTAGCGGACCTTCACCAATGGGGGTAAGGATCTGATTAATCCTAATGACATTGCTGTCTAGGATTTCCACAGATTCTTCCACAAAGTTGAGGTTCTCATTTACCTCGATCTAATCGAGTGGGATAACAAGAGTCTTGTCGGGCAAACAGGTTGAAAGATAAGGACGTGGAAGGTGGGATGAATGTTACTAAGTTCCTGTGATAGTTTGAGTTTATAAACAATTGGACTGATTCTAGCAAGAATCTCGAATGGTCCTATGTACCTTGGATTTAGTATTCCACACTTTCCGAAGCGTATCATGCCCTTCCGGGGTGACACCTTCACATGACGTGCTCACCAACCCGAAATTCCAAGGGTTTTTCTCTTATTGAAGTCGTAGCTTTTTTTCTTTGACTCTAGGAGCTTCACATCGCTCCTGGATTCGTACTCTCTTCTTGGTAGTTTCTCGGATGATTTCCGGACCAACGAAGGTGCTGTCTGGAAATTGGACCTCTAGCTAGTTGCGTGTCACCTACTTTTAGTCCAGTACGGAGAGGATCTACACTTGCGACCATAGAAGGTTTCGAATGGAGCAACTTTAAATGCTAGCATGGTAAAGGAATCAACTAGTTGGTAAATGGGTATCCCATGCTTTACCAAAGTGGATCTCATATGTTCTCAACATGACTTCTAATGCTTGAATCGTTCTCTCATTCTGTCTGTTGGTTTGTGGATGGTAGGTTATGCTCACGACTAGCCTAGTTCCCAAAGATTTCTGAAGTGACTGCCTGAACTGGGAGATGATTCTACTATCTCTAATGAAGATAACAGATATTGGAACACCATGCAGTCTAACTAATCTCTCTAACACATGTTCTAGTTATCTTCTCTATTTGTCCATTTCTTTAAAATTGTATGAAGTACGCGAACTTGGCTAATCTGTTGACGATCACCCAAAGTGGCATGAAGTCCACCTGTTACCTTGTGTAACTTGATTATGAAGCCCATTGTAATCCGCTACTATTTCCACTCAGGTATCTCCGATTGTTGTCGTAAGCCTGCGGGCTTTTGCTAAAGTTCATGATAAGACTCATACTTATCTCATCCATCATCACCTCGTGTATACAAGTCGTATATAATTTAGATCAACAAAACGTTCGGTTGGGTGGCTCTACCCCAAGTCCACAACCAGACAAGAAACAGGAAATAGGGCGGCATCGCACATCCTAAATCTTGTTGAGTCTAAATTATATGCCACTCTTGCGTATACACTTATCAGCGATAGATTAACCTAATAAGTTCTTATACTCTAATTTTGAACTTGACATGCGGTACAAGTGGTTTTCCCCGGAGATCTATTGGGTATACTATGGGTGGTTACTGACTTCTGAGACTTCTTTGGTGCTTTTCACCTCAAGTTTTCTATCTACTGAGCAGGCTAGAAGGTGTGGTTCCCCTCGCATGGGTACTTCTGAGGTCTTGAAGTGAAAGATGATATAAGGGTTTGCGTTATGGATTGGAAGAATTTCATCTGACGGCTGATTAAGGAAAAAGTTCTTATTACACAACATAAGATTTTTGCATGGTAAGGACCAAGCCAGACCATGTCGGATGAGAATGTCGGAAATCCTCGACGAAATGGATATTAATTCGATCTGGAAGAATGTTTATTAGGATGATGAACTATTCTATGTACACAAGTTTTCAGCGCTTCCGGTTTTATCCTTGGTATTATTACTACGAACTCTATTGTACCAAAATTGACAAGTAAAAACTAAACGAGGGTCCTGATAATTTGAAATAATAAACTTTCTTGAAAAGCTCCCTACTAGGTCTCTCTATCATCACTTGGTGTACACAAGTCATGTATAATTAAGATTGGTAAGACAGTTGATTGAGCAACCCTGCCCTAAATCCACAACCAAACAAGGAACAGGAAATGAGGCGGGATCACTCACTCTAAATCTACAAATCTTAATTCTAACTGACCCTAATGTATACACTAAGCCATCATAGCTTACCTGCTAGGGTTCTCAGTTTTATATGAGTGCTGTGATTTGGTTCGAACGAAAGAGTAATTATAATTATAAATAAATTATTGGGGTTTGGAAGCGTACCAAAATTATAGCAGGGTTCTTTGATGCTTCCCCATTCTCTGGGTTTAAACTCCTCCTGCTCCCCCGTCGTTCTTCTCTGTTGGACAGTCCCTCTTGTAATGTCCTATTTCACCACAAAGATGGCATATTGGACTGGTTTTAACATTGGTAGTTGAAGTGATGAACTCGACCGGAGTCCTACAGAAGCGGGTGATGTGCCCCTTCATGTTGCATCTATTGCAATGCAGCACTCGGCAGACTCCATGATGATAGTAGTTGCACATGCTGCAGTGTGGGAGGTTTCCTAAGTACGGTGTGGTCGATGTTGGAATTGCAGGGTTGATGGGGGTATTGACTGCCCCAGCTTGATGCCCCTCAGTAGGTCCTTGAGTTGAACAACTCCCTTTCTCATTCTCGAACTTTCATTTCAGGATATTAGGTTTGAGGTTCGGAGTGTCTTTACAAGTAGGCACTTGTTGCTGAAATTGGTTATCACCATGATCGGGATTGCCGATCACATTTCCACTAACATTTGTGTTGTTAGCATTAAGGTGAGCCATGACAGCTGCTACGGCTGCTGTGACTACAGCTTGGAACGTAGCCACATCTATCTGAAGGATTGGTGTTTTATAGGAGGGTTGATTACGTTTCTCCGGAGGCATAATTCAGTTATAGGATGAGAAAACAAGCTCGTGAGCAACGATGGTTGGCTCTAAATGTATTCTAATCATTTATATCTACATATAAACTTTTCGTTTTTTCATATTGTTCTCAATGATTCGACCTACATCCCTATGATGCAGTCCTGGTAAAGAGTAGAAGTAAGTTTCTAGAATGGTTATAAGACGAGTGTCATCCGAACGAAGTTATATTTGGTTAGTGGATACTATGATCCAACTTTCGAAATGATTTGAAAGTAATTTATAATAGAGTCTACATAAAATAGACTTATGAATTTGAGAAGTAACCACTCTCGATTGAGATTTCGTGATCCGATTTATTGTTATTAGTCGTGACAGGAAAAGACGATAAGCTCGAAACCTAATGTGAGTAATGTAATCACTACCTCACTAGGTTGCATAAATTTATTAGTTATTATTGTGACGAAAAGACACTCAAACACTTCGCATGTAACACACATGGTTTTCCTCTATTCTCAGCTCTATTCTAGGCGGTAATGATTTGTTCTCTCCTGGTATCTATATGGTGTCCTTCTCCTCCGTAGGTATATTGAATTTATGTGCCGTCTTACTTCTGATTCTAACACTGATCCCCATTACTTCATAATGGAGAGCTCGAATCCCGGAAGTTCATGCGAACCTCGCATCGGTGCCCTTAATAAGGTAAAGGCATTTGGTGGTTTCTATAGTTTCTTTACTCTCCATTTGTTTCTTTCTCGGAATTCTCCTAATGAAACTCTGCTGGATCGTCGTTGATTCCTCTGTTGGTTATTGTGGTGAGGTGGTTATATCTATCTAAGTGTTTAACACGAGAATGGGAATGTCTAAAGAATCTATGAGATTAATAAAAATTAAATTTTATGAAGATGATCCTTTCTGGTCTTTCTATAATCACAAAGTGTATACAGATTATATATAATTCAGATCAAATAGACCTTTGAATAAGTGATTCTACTCTAAAACCACAACCAAACAAGGAACAGGAAGTAGAGTGAAAATCACCTATTCTAAGTCTATAAAATCTCAACTATATATGATCTTAAAGTATACACTTAATAATTATATACTTACCACAAAAGATCTTTTTAACATTTCCCAAAAGTTAGTTATGGTATCTAAAATACTCCTATAGTATTTTAATTATATATTTGATTCTTGGACTTCTAGACATAAGTAGTTGATAAGTTTCCAGTTTCGCTGTTATAGCATCCTAAAATACTCCTATAGTATTTTTAACCTTTAAGTTTGGTTCTAGAATTCTTCTGGTAACTAGGTAAGTTTTAGACTTGTTGCAACACTAAAATCACTCCCAAACACATGTTGGTCATATCTCAAATAAATATAGTTGATCAGGCTATATTGATCCCATATATGATTACATAACTATCCAGGTTTAACTGCAATGTCCAACATCTAAATACTTTTGTTTTGTTCTTCTTGCGATACTCGTTCTAGTATATATATTCTGCATGTACTTATACTTTTATAAAATATTGTTATATTTTAAAGTATAACTCTTGGTCAGAGTTTTTTTATCCCAGTGTGTTTATAGTTGTATATCTTTTATGACTGATGTACAGAGTTCACTATAAACAATGCTCTGATACCAATCTGTCACACCCCCAAACCAGAACGGCGGAAACGTTCGGGGGTAGAGGACGTCATGTCAAATATCACAACACATGCATTATAGCAATCAAAGTACAAAAACCATTGCATTAATAATGTATAAGTTTTTACATAAGTGTTTAAACATTACATAATCAAAACAACAAAGTAGATATAACAAAAGATGAAAGACGCAGCACGGTAATAGGCTGTCTTCTCAAAAGCCTCGGGAGTGTACCTGTCTACTGGATTCCTGAGAATACAAGTTATTTTGAAAGAGTAGATCAACATTTAAGCTGGTGAGTTCATAAGTATTTTAGTTATATAAAGTATACTCCAAGCTCTTGGAAAAGTTCACCGGTTTCTCCAGAAAATCCTATATTTTCTGATACGATAAAAATGATAACCACAATAGTTCTTTCTGTAATTACTTAGTTTATACTAATTATATATAACCTAATATCGAACGGACAGTTGAATGTGTGAATCTGCCCTAAGTCCACAACCAAACAAGGAACAGGAAGTAAGGCGGAAGTCACACATTCCACTGCCAATCGGATATTAATTATATATAACTCTGGTATATAAACTAAGGATTTTATAGAATTAACCATTTAAGGTCCTTTATGTTATACTAGTTTAAGAAGTGAATGACTATGTTCCAGAAAATACTATATTTTCTGCTTTACAACGGATAAGTAGTTTTAAATCCCCATAAAACAGTTCTGATAAGTAGTTTTAAATCCCCATAAAACCGTTCTGATAAGTAGTTTTAAATTCCCATAAAACCGTTTTGATTATGGAAAGTGATTACTATAGTAGTATTTCTTAAAAAGAATAAACTACTGGTGAATAACTACCCTGATATTAACCTAGTTAATTAGGCTTAAAATGTGATAAAGTTGTAACCATGCTGGACTACAATGAACACGACGACCTTCTGGTGTCGAAACTGAATATGTGACATTTGTCACCCCATGGATGGTCTGTCGGACTGTAGCTAGCAGTCGGGATGTGGGATTGTCAGTCCCGTATAGATCTATACACACAATACCCGTTCTCCCTCAAGGAGACTCTGGTTACAAGAATGTAACATAGAAAGTATTGTTATGTCCTGAATACGTAACATCACATTTTAGTTTGAGTAAAGATCGAATTATACCCTTTTCTTGAAAAAGTAATTTAGACCTCGTATACTTATCTAGAAAATAGATTTCTCGTTGGTTTCATAAATTATAGCTATTATAATTTATACGTTCTATCTGATTAGCATGATTTCTCATGAGTGTACCCCTTTTGCTCAGCGTGATACAAAGGTAATGATACCGATTGAAGTAACCTTTTATATTCCCATATGTGTAATATATATATAATTAAGAAGGAAACGACCTTCGGACGAATAACCCCACCTTAAGCCTACATCCAAACAAGGAAAAGGAAATAAGGAAACTCATTAGTCCTAAGCCCTTTAAGTCTTATTTATATATTTATACATATATAAACATGATTTTGACAATTATAAGTTTAAAGAGTTATAAAAACATTTTAAAAGAGTTTAACGGTATTCTAAAAAGAGTTTATGTGACTTTTAAAAGAGTTTACATGACTTAAAGTCATTATGGAAGTATTTGGTAATCCTTAAAAGCATAAGGAAATCTTTTATGTGATTGATATCACATGCAATGATTAACACAATTAAATTGTGTTCAACTTGTATCCCCCCCCCCTAAAAAGCATTTAAAATCATTTAAAAGGTAGATTATATGGGTATGAACTCACTTGATAAGTGGTGATTCGGGCAGCGTTTCGTTTCTAGGAATGAGCTTTCTTGACGTAACCGCGAGTTTCTAATGAAAAACTAGGCCTTACGCAGGTAGAGTTTCGTCTAGAAAAGATTATTTTCTCGATGACTTCGGGGTGTCGGGGCTTGCTTCAGGTGATAGGGGTGTTACCGGGGCTTCGGGGTGGTTTAGAGTGGCCAGAAAGGTGTTTAGAATGAAAGGAGAATCCAAGAATGTAAACCAAACCCGGAGACCTCTCACTCCTTTTATACTTGGCTGAACCTTCGCAATACGTTGGGCGTACCTTCGTACGTTGCGCGTAGTAAGAGACGTGGCATGTGCTCGTAATCCGAGCTTCGTACGTGTCCGATACATGTATGCATGCGACGGAGGGGAGATGTGGACCATCTGAGGCCTAGCTTCCGAGTACGCTGGGCGTAACCGAGTACGCGGGGCGTACTCCTTCGGACTAGCCTCGCAATTTATGTCCAGATCTACAAAAATCCGTAACTTTCGCATACGAGCTCCGGTTTTGACGTTATTTATATTCACGCGTAGGTGAGATTATATTCTAGAACTTTCGTTTAGACTCCGTTGGCTAATTTTGATTTTATTTTTAATGTTATGTTTTTAACAGGCCGGGACAGGAAAAGTCCGTTAAAAATTCATAACTTCTTCATCTGACATCCGTTTTCGTCTGTCTTTTTACCGTTGAACTACAAATGACAAGATCTTCGATTCTCGTTTAGGTTGTTTTGGCTAAAAATCACTCGATCTTTATTTCGAGTTTCGGGCTGTGTACTGCTATGCTGATTCTTAGAAAAATCATAACTTCCTCATACGAAGTCAGATTTGGACGTTCTTTTTATGTAAACTCTCGGTTTAACGTATTCTACGACTTTCATTTAGATTGTTAAGGCTAAAAAGTGTTTTATTAAAAACTCACTTTTTACGCTAGACAGCGTTTTGTCGATTTTGTCGCGGATCTTCGATTGGTCATAACTTCTTCGTTATAACTTGGATTTCGGCGTTCTTTATATGTACGGAAACCTTGTGACATATCCTACAACTTAGATATTATATATTCTAAATAATCCTTTATGAAAAGTCATGTTTGACGTGAAATAATGGGTTGTTATACAACACACTCATCATGCCCCGCCTGGTATAGATACAAAGACATACAAGACATGCAAGAGTCACAAAGACAATTAGCATACTATAACATAATCCATTGGGCCGGTACTGGTGCCTTCGACTCGCAAGTACAGTGATATCTATCATACTATAACACACTCATCAGGCCTCGCCCGGTATACATATAACACATGCAAGGTCATACAAACAGCTAGCAAACCAATAACTATAAATCATGGGCCGAAATTGGTGCCTTCGACCCGGTAAACACTGGGAGAAGACTCACCTCAATCCGAGAAAACCAGAACACACACGTTGCTGCTACCGGAATCCTCACACTGAACTTAACCAAAATATCCCTAATCAATAATTTAATATTATTTCCTAAAATCCAAGGTCCCAAACCATATTCTATACTTCCAATGGGTAAAAGACCGCTTTACCCATATCTGATCCAATAACCCATGGCCCAAACTCCAAAAGACCCAAGGCCCAAAAGGCCCAAAAGAAAACCTCGCGAGTATGTCGTGCGTGCCCAATTCTTATGCCTTGCGTACGGCCCACTGAAGCACAAGGTACAACTCGCCAAAGCTCAAGGACGTGGACTTCATGCATTACGCTGAGCGTATGCATAAATATGCCCGACGTACTCATCAGATGTGTGACAACCCGAAATTTCTATTCTGTACAACCATTCACTTCAATAGAAGTCAGAACAGTTTCTGCAAACTTTCAAACTTTTTGGAATAAGTTTGAGTGTTTTAAGATTAGTACTTCGGAAGATATTAGGAGAGAGGATTCCCTAAGGTTTATTGTACAACAATAAAGTCCCAAAACTCCAAGAGTTAGGAGTTTACGGCCTAAACTTGGTGTTTACGGCCGTAAACCCCAAGAGTATATATATGGCACTTAGCCATTTTAATCACTTTTTCACTTTTCAAGAGCAAAACTCAAATCCTCTCAAGTAGCATCCGAATTTTCCTTCTTGATCTTCAACTTGTAAGTGTTTCTAGACCTAATAAGTTGATGTATTACTTCATCTAGTGATCAAACATGATTACATCCGTGAAATCATTCCAAAAGTGTAGATCTTCAAGTTTCACCAAGAACACACACTAGTGTTCTTGGACTTTTAGCACCTTTTCAAGCTTCTATCTAGTAAGTACTCCTACCCTAGTGTATTGTAAGCCTAGTTACACTTCTAAACATCAAGAAAACACCTAAGAAACCCAAGATCAAAGGTGTTTACGGTCCAAGAACACCTTGGACCGTAAACCCTAAAAAGGGTGCCAAAGTGTGCCCTAGTCCCTTCTAAGCCTTGGAAACTAGCCTAGATCCCTTCCTTGATGAGCTTAGTACTTGAAAACATCAAAAGACCATAAACCATAGGGGTTTACGGCCGTAAACACATGGAGAAGTGGTCCATGGGCCGTAAACTCCATTTAGGAGTGAAATGATGCCACAAACACTTCCTAAGGCTTATACTTGAAGTAGGATGCTTCCTTATGACTTGAAAAGCTTCAAAACACAAAATGGTCAAGGGACCATGAGTTTACGGCCGTAAACTCATAGGTTTACGACCGTAAACTCATTGAGTGATGGTCATAAAACCGTAAACTCAAGGGGAGTTTACCCTTGAACCCTAAACTCAATAGCAATGTCCTACAACACTTAGATGCAATCCTTAGCACTTATAACGCTTATAGAAGGTGTTTAACATGTCCTAGGATGTCTTAACTTTGTTAATTAGTTGTTTCAAGACTAATTGGATACATATATGTGTTATTATATTTTAACTAGGATCATTGTGTGTGTACAAGTCTTCACTTGACACCTACCAATCCGATATCATCAGTTCATCCAAACCACTCACTACAGGTGAGTTCATACCCCTTAATTAACCTTTTAAATGTTTTTAAATGCTTTTATGGGGGGGGGGGGGGAATACAAGTTGAACAATTATAGTTATTATATCAATCACATGTGATTAATAACTACCAAACAAGTGGATTTCTTACTTTTCAAACTGTGTTACCAAACTGTTTTACTTCAAACTGTTTTACAAACTCTTTTACCTACCAAATGCTTTTATCAAACTCTTTTACATGTTAAATACTTTTACTTAAACTCTTTTAACTTATATTCTGTGTATCTATATAGATATAGTTATATAAGTAGGATTGAAAGGACTTAGGACTGATAGCTCACCTTACTTCATGTTCCTTGTTTGGTTGTGGACTTAGGGTATTCGGGTTGTTTGTCCAAAGGTCGTTTGAATCCTAGTTATATATCATGTATATGTGTGTAGATATAAAAGGTTACTTCTTTCATTCAGTTCAATGCCTTTGGGTAGCAAAGGTATAAAAACATGTTCATATACGCAAACAACATTACTAGTAAACTATAATAGGTATGGTTTAGGAAGATACTATTACTAGAACAATGAAACATTCAATGAGTCAGTTCATTCATGAGTAATACATAGTGATGAGAAACAAACATAATACATAGTAATGAGAAACAAACATAATACATAGTGATGAGAAACCAACATGATACATAGTAATGAGAAACAAACATAATACATAGTGATGAGAAACAAACATAATACATGGTGATGAGAAACAACCTTAATACACAATGATGAGAAACAAAACATACAAGCTAGACAGAGAAAGAACACACAATACAGCTAGCACATACATATACATATACATATACATTACATACAGTTATGTGAGCCACTTAACGGGGGACATGGCACTACCTGTCATGACCCATTTTGTATCCAGAATCTCCTTAATTGGGGAGCGTATGAGTTTGTGTATAGATCTATACTGGATTGACTATCCTACACCTTGCTGCTCACTACAGTGGGACTTGCAAGTCTACGGGTGCCAAACGTCATTCCTTACGACGTCTTACATCGTCATTTTACTAGAGTAGGTAGCAGGATACAGGCCGATCACATGGTACTTTAAATAATAATTGGTTTAAGGTAGTTAGTACAGCAGTAGTTACTTAATACAACACTACAGTACTATTTCATTTTCCCTTTACATTTACTTTGTGATATTCACACAATAAACAATAATGTAGAAACTATATTTTTGGTTAATGATAGTCAGATTTGGGAAAATACATACTCTTACAAGAGACACACACACAGACACTAGATGCCTTGGTAGAAGGCTACTTTTAGTAGGAAACATAGGGTTTTCTAGGAGAGTTCAAACAAATACAAACTTTTACAAAACTTATACATTACAAACATCTTACAAATGCTTTCATACAAACACAGACACTAATATACTTATGATCTCACCAGCTTTAAAGCTGATAAACTCTTTCAAAATAACTTGTATTCTCAGGTCACCAGTAGACAGGTACCGGTGCCAGGTTCTGAGAAGATGGAGCTCGTTCAAGACTCATCTTTTATTTTTGATGTATATTTTTGGTGTCTATATAACTTGACAGAACACACTTGTATGAAATTATATTATTAATGCAATGGATGATGTTGTTGCTTGTTTACTACTTTGCATTGTTGTGATACTGAACATGACGTCCTCCACCCCCGAACGTTTCCGCCGTTCCGGTTTTGGGGTGTGACAAGATGGCCAAAACTTTATATTAAGCACTTAATGCTTAAGACCAAAACGTCCAAACTCAGATCTAACCTCAAAATAAGGTCTTAATCCATAAAGTTGTCATCTTTACTCCTTTGCATGACTTAATGGGACCCAAAATCTGTTTTTATCCATCAAAACCCATAATATGAACATCAACTTAAGCATGATTCATCAAAACCCATCAATATAATATTTTTATGGTTCCTAATAACTTCATAATGGATAAAGTTTCCAACTTTATCCATTACCATGGTCCACCCAACCAATATCTAGTCTTTAAGTCTTAAAGGGACCAAGAGTGCATCTTTTCCAACTTAATCCATTAAGTCTAAGTCCCAAGCTTCTAGATATGAATCAATATGATGTTTAGATGGATAAAGTTTTCAACTTTATCCATAACAAGGTCACAAACTTTTAAGATCTAAACTTTATGCTCTAAAGTGACCAAAAGCTCATAATACCCAAAACTAGCTTTGATAGGAGTAAATCCTTAATGATCAAATAGATTAAAACAGGTAAAGAACACAATATGATCAAACTGGTGCTGAATGATTAATAGTCACACCTCAGAAGAACTCGATGAAGAATTGCTTCTGTAGAGGCATAAATTAGGGTTACAAAATATATTATCAGACTTAACTTAAATACGTAGCATGCATGCACCTTATATACTATAACCCTAGCATTAAATACGAGTGGACAGGCCCAACTCGTTTATACAAAATGGAATAGATAACATAGGCCCAATGACGCAACACTAATATCTTTAACAATCTCCCCCTTTGCGTCAATTGAAACCATAGCCATTTTAATTCATGATTCGCTTCTGCACTTCGTAGACTTTGGGAATGAAACTCAACAGCAGCTTGCGAACATGAATGTACCAAGTGATCACATCGGTGAAACACTTCACATCATCTTTGTTGTTGCCCTTAAACTTCACAACTAGCTCCAAAATAAACTCCAGACAAGAAGTAGTAAACAAGTGTTTGTCTTCGAGATGAAAGAATATCTTGCGTCGATCTGATCCTGGACGATATCTAGCCGTGTATACCACAAACCATCCTTCCTTGTAAATCTTTCCTGGATTGAGCTTCTGGAAGTCTTTCGGAGCTTCTTTTGGAACAACACTCGGTTTTTGCCTCAGAATAGTGGCAATTTCCACATCCATCAATCCAACTTCCTGAATGTAAGACTTGATCAAAAGTTGAAGATGAGAAAACACAGGTTCGTCCTTCTCCTTCTCTCGCAACAAAATATTGAATATCACCATCCAGTCATGGGGGTTCAAGCAAGGCAGATCTGTGAGAGTGAATTTACAGGCTTGACATGCAGATCCTCTCGCAACTTTAAACTTCACATTAGGGAAGCTTTTAGTCTCGATTGGACCAGTAACCTTCACTGCCACAATCTTGCTCGCACTCCAAGTCTCGAACTAGGGCTTCATATGTTTCAAGTAGAAGGCAAACAACAGTTGATCCCCAGTGCTGTCTGAGAAAAGTACATTAGCAACCTTTATAAAGGCACGAAACCTGAACGCCTTTGGTGTGATACAAAGGTCTAACTGTGAATCCTGTGTATTTTGGACATCAAAGGAAGCAATATGATCCAATCAATACTGACTTGGCATATCCACAGCTTGGTTTTGCATGCGCTTCAGGGTCCATTTTGGAAATAATAGCATTTTGCTTTTAAGAGTGGCCTGAACTTCCTTTTCAGCTCTTTCCTTTTCCTCAGCCTCCTTGACGATACGAGCATTTTCATCCAACTCTGCTTCACAAACCTTCTGCCTTTTAAGCTCAGCTTCATTAGGCTCTTCGTCTTCGTCATTGTCAATAATGGGTTCATTACTGAATAACGTTTTCTTTTCCTTTGGATCTGGCTTGATGACAAGAGGTTTAACTGAAGCTTTGAGGTTTTCATCAGGTTTGGAACTACCTTCTCCCCCTTGTTTCGGACAAGACACTGGCGTCGAAACACCCTCCAAACGGTACAACATTGCGAATATCGGTCTTAGCTTTTCAGCCAGATGCTTTCGTACTGTGATGGAAATCATGGGATCATGGGTCTCAATGATATCAGAGAGCAGTCCATTAACATCAGAAATACAACTTCGCATGACTGCTTTCTCTGCTAGCAAATCATCGACCTTCTTTTCAGTGTAGTGAAGCTTGGTTTCCAACACCTTACACTTTTCCTCCTTGACCGCGAGAGCATCCATGATCTTGTTCTCCATCGCCAACTCTTCTTGAAGCTTTGTGAGTTTCGCATCGATAGAAGTCTGGAATGCTTCATGATCGGACTTGAACACGGTGCGAAGTTCAGCAAAGTTCACCTTTTCTTCTTGTAACATGGCACCAACATTCTAAATAGCCTTGTTCGTTGTTGTGGTATTGGCGTTGTAGGTAACCTGGTAGGCTTCCATGAATTCCCTTGTGTCAGCAATTAGTTTATCGACTTTTTCGGTCGTTTCCTTGCAAACAACAGCAGAGTCAGAAACTGCCTTGGAAAAAGTAAAAGTATTGGCAGTATGTTCCTTTGTGACTCTCTCAAAGATTGACTCAACCGCAGCTTTGGAGTAAGCTTCAGAAGTGGAAACGCTGGATGCGAGAAGCAGCTGATCAAGCTTCTCATGAAGAGATTTGAATTCCGCTTTCGGAGTAGAGACATCATCTTCATTGTCAATCCTTATTTGAAAAGGACTATAAGTGAATCCTTCCAAATCATCAGCGTCATCATCTCCGAAAATCATTTATGGGTCATCTTTACGAATGGGAGAGATGGGTGGTGTAACATGAGTTGAAAAACCTGAAGTGTTAGCCCCCGTATCAGATACGTTGACTGAACTTACAGGTGCAGTAGAGGTTTGAGGTGGAACTGTGGAATCTGTGAATATAGGTATTGATACTGGAATAGTTGTGGGTGTTTGAGTTGATACAGGTGGTGGGAGAGGAGCAATGGTGATTGGTATAGAAGTAGTTGTTTTTGGTGAGGGAGGTGGAGAAGGAACAGAATCATTAAGGGGTGGAGTTACCTCACGATTAGGAAATGGGGTCACAGTGCGAACTTGTTCTTCTTCCTCATTGCGAACGTGTTCTTGTTCTTCAGTGCGAATGGGTTCATCTTCTTCATTGCGAACAGGGGATCCTCCTCAATGCGAATCTCCGACTCGGTATCAGAATTCGAATTTGCGTCTTCACTCTGAGATAGAGTAGGAGTATGAGACTTTCGCCTTCTAGCGGGTTGCTTCCTTCGCTTTGGTGCAGCAGTAGAGGTAGTAGGAGCCTTTCGCTTCTTAGATGGAGGTTTTGGAGCCTCAGAAGTTACTTCTTTCGTAGAATCTTTCTTGGTAGTTCTCTTGGACCCTTTGCCCCCTTTCTTGGGTTTATCAGCCTCAGCCAAAATGGCTTGGAACTCATCAGTTAAAGGACGAGGTCCTGAAGGAGTAAGAGCGCGATATCCTTCTAGAATTTTACTGGAGGGAGCAACATCACGAAACATCGCTTTCGGAATGGAACCAATGAAAGAAAACTTGGACCTATCTACCATAATAATACTTGTTGTATGGAATGTCGCAATGGAAGCCATCAGTGCATCAGTCATGACTGTAATTTTGAGCTGCTTAATTGCCCTATTTACAACAACAGTCCAAAATCTTGCACAGGAGATCTCACTGTGACGAGTAACAGAGTGAGTGCTCTGGATGAATTGAGCCCAGAGGATAGAACCATAGTCGACGTTTTCACCAGTGTATAGGCCATACATCAGACCCATGAAGAGCTTGCTTGCACAGTCGTTGCCTGTGACCCTTTCAGAAAAGGAATTGAACAAGATGGTGAAAAGGGCGTTCCAAGTTGGTGCAAGATTGGGTTTATTGAACTTGGATAGAGCAGTGAGTGTTTCCTTGTACCCCATTTGATAGAACATTTCCAAGATGGTTGCGTTGGAGATGTTTTCCGGATTGATCAGATTGTCAGATTGTGGGAGCCCTAGCAGATTGCAGAAACGGGTCTTGGAAATCGAGGTTGTGTGATTATGGATGTCGAAGTAAATCTGTTGCTCGTCCTTGACATAGTTGGCAGTAGTATATGCTTTAGAGAGAATCGAGAGAGGAACATTCTCAACTTGAGACATAGCAATGGTAAGAGGAGAGTATTTCAAGCACTCAATCAGAGGTAGAAGAAAGGCATCATATTTTACCGGATCCAAATCGATGATGAGATTTTGATGTTGCCTCACTGAAAGAAGAGTTGAATGAGCAGTTTGATCGTGAACAGACTGATTCTCAGATGAAGCCGCCATTGATGAAGCTTGAACAAGAAGATAAACAGTAGAGAGCTTTTTAATTACCAGAGATCTTTGAGAGAATTTTGAAAGTGGTAATAAAATAATGAACCATCAAAATCCTTTTATACGATTTGATTTGGTGAGAGAAATCCGGAGAGAGTATCTCGAGTACTGAACCGTCGCCTGGAAAAGCGCGATTTGACAGCTATGGCAAGTCAGAGGCTTGCGTCACTCGGCGTAAGAATAGCTGTCCGTTCAACTTTTCAAGCGTCCGTTTGAATTCTGATCTTTTGAAAATTTGTCGCGTCAGCCTATCTTCTTTCGCAGTAAAGAAATCACGTTGAATACATACGACTGCGAACCTGAAAGTTAAATGTAACCACAAACAATACTTTTGAAAATCACAAGGATCTTCGTGCAAGAGTGTCAAAGAAAAAGAAATAAAACAAAGTTTATCTGTGGGATGTTGTGATGTCTTACATGTGACATAAAACTATTGATCCCAGGAAAATATCTCTTTCTTCATAGTCAAGAGAGACTAAGAAGTGTCTGTTTGTTTCCCTGTTGAATACGATCAGTTGTTTGATGAGAAACACTGAAAGGCATCTTTTGTGGAAGGCTTGTAAAGGTGGTTTGTCCATTAACCAAACTACGAACTTGACATAAGTGCGAAAGTTGGAAAAGGTACTCGTGTGACCAGTGTAGTCAGTTGAACGAGTAGGTTGGGAATTTATTGTCATTGACTTGGAACAAAAATTGAAATCTCAAAAAAAAATAAACTGGATCTTTTGGGTAGAAAAGTATTGGTGTTAGACAATTGCATAAAGATCACTCAAAAGATAAAAAGAGATTTCATGGTACCTCCCATGAAAGTGGTTTCGTTAATCCTTGGGTGAAAACTAGAACATTTGATTGTTCACCGTCAATTCATCGTGAGTATTGAATTTTGGGTTTCACTCAGTTCGTGGTAGAACGAAACTAAGATCATTAACACAGATGTTTGTATAACCATAAACCTCAGTGGTAATTTCTGAGAGTCTCAAGGGTTACATGAATGAATGCGAAAGTGATGGAGAAGAGAGTAGATGGTTACAAGAGAGAGAAAGTACCTTGCAATGCGAATGTGACCATGCAAATAACTCTTAACTCAATGCGAGAAGAGTAAGGTAGCTCATGACTAATGTGAATTCGCAGCCTGATTGGGAAGAATTGATTGGTGATATCAATTCATTAAGACGTCACAGTCGAGTCGTTGAGGCTTAGGTCAACATGCAGCAGCATGCTTCTAGGGACACTTAGCTAATACATAAGTAACGAGAGTCATAACTTCCCCATCACAGAAGTAGATAGACGTTGCGAATGTCTTCGTTTATGATCTTGGTGTGCAAAGAAAATGAACAAAAAGTAAAAATATTTTTGTGATTTTGATGTTTCTGAAAAGCAGTAAAATAAAGCAAATAAATTATTTTTGGTTTTTGGATTTTTTCTGAAAATAAGAAAAATAAGGTAAAAATAGACTGTTAATGAACAGTGGACTGCGAAAGGCTGCGAACGTTCGCACCGATTCGCAGTGATAAGCAATTCTGAAAACAGAGATAAGATAAGCAATTTAAACATAGAGATAAGCAAAGATACACAAAATATACAAAAGGATATGTGAAATACCAAACCACGAATGAACAGTGCCCTGCGAACTACTGCGAACGTTCGCATTGATTCGCATTGATAAAATAGACCGGTAATGAACAGTGGACTGCGAAAGCCTGCGAACGTTCGCACCGATTCGCAGTGAATATTTTAAGAATGCGATAGTGGATTTGGTACTGAAGCAGCTTCCATCATTCCCAGCCCTTGAAGGATTCTATTAAATGTTGCTTCAGGTAGGGCCGTGGTGAATATGTCAGCCAATTGATCAGCGGATCTTATGAAATGAATCTCAACATTGCCATCTTCCACATGATCCTTGATAAAGTGATACTTCAGTGCTATGTGTTTCGTTTTTGAGTGTTGCACTGGGTTGTGACATATGCGAATGGCACTTTCGGAGTCATAATAGAGAGGAATTCTTTTCATATTCAAGCCATAGTCGCGAAGTTGGCTTTGAATCCAAATGACTTGAGATGTGCATGAAGTTGCAGCTATGTATTCAGCCTCAGCTGTTGACAACGAAACGCATGTTTGTTTCTTTGATTGCCAACTCACCAGCTTGCCATCGAGAAATGGACATCCACCAGTTGTGCTTTTTCTATCTAAACCGCAGCCTCCTAAATCAGCATCTGAAAATGTTTGGACAAAGAAACCTGAGGTCGCAGGATACCAAATTCCAAGAGATGACGTTCGTTTTAGATAACAGAAGATATTCTTGACAGCCACCATATGAGGTTCGCGTGGATTTACTTGGAACCTAGCACAATAACAAACTGAAAAAATGATATATGGTCTACTACCTGTTAGATACATGAGTGAACCAATCATCTAACGATAAAGGGTCATATCAGCAGCTGGTTTATCCAGTGAAGGAGTCAGTTTTGTTCCCAATGCCATTGGAACCTTCGTCTTTGAGTCTCCCAACATTCCAAACTTAGCGAGTAGGGTTTTCATGTAAGCCTCCTGATTGATGAAAATTCCTTCCAGTCCTTGTCTAATGTTTAATCCAAGAAAAAAGTTAATTGGACCCATTGAGCTCATTTCAAATTTAGTCTCCATCAGCTTTTGGAACTCAGCTGTTAGGCTGGGGTTAGTAGATCCGAAGATGATGTCATCAACATAAATTTGTACGATCATCAAGTGGTCACCCTCTTTCTTGCTAAAGAAGGTTGGGTCAACCGAACCTTGCTTGAATTTGGACATTTTAAGAAAACGAGTAAGTGTTTCATACCAGGCTCTTGGAGCTTGCTTTAGACCGTAAACTGCTTTGTTAAGAATGTAACAGTGGTTGGGATATTTTTCATTTACAAACCCAGGCGGTTGCTCCACATAAACGGTCTCTTCCAATTCGCCATTTAAGAATGCACACTTCACATCCATTTGAAAAACTTCAAAGTTTTTGTGTGCTGCATATGCCAAGAAGATGCGAACGGATTCCAATCTTGCAACGGGTGCGAAAGTCTCTTCGTAGTCAATCCCTTCTTCCTGGCAGTAACCTTTTACCACCAGTCTAGCTTTGTTTCGGATCACGTTTCCTTATTTATCCATTTTATTCCGAAACACCCATTTTAAACCAACAACCAATGCATCAGGAGGAGTTGGAATCAATCTCCAAACTTTGTTTCGCTCAAACTCATTGAGTTCATCTTGCATTGCTTGCACCCAATCGGAGTGATCGAGAGCAATGTTGTAGGTTTTGGGTTCAATCTTGGATACGAACGAATTAAACATACAAAATTTTACTTTGGAGAATAATACAGTTTGTTTCGCTTTCAGTTGAGAATGAGTAAGGACACATGTAGAGGATTCACCAAGAACTTGAGCTTTTGGGTGATCTTTTGTCCATTTGGTCATAGGAAGATAATTTGGATCTAAGGATGGGTTCAGCTCAGCATTGACTTCTTCAACTTCAGATTGAACAGATTGAGCGTCTGAGTCGTCATTCACTTCTTTATTCTCCCCCTCGAATGAAACGAACTCGTTGACTTCAGGAATTGAATCATCACTTGCGAATGGAGGTTCATGGGTCAAAGTGGGTGAGGATTTATCTCCATCAGAAGGAGACTTAGTAGAAATGGGTGATGCGAAACCCTCCCCCTGGAATTGAGTGTTAGACCCAGAATCCTCCCCCTGGAAATGAGTGCTCGTGTCTTGAGGGTCATTCGCAGTAGAAGGCTTTTGAAGCAAGTCTTTTGCAGCATCATCGATAATCTTCTTAAGTTCGTCGACTTTATTATCCAATGCTTTCGCTTCCGATGAGCTGGCTTTCGCAGGTTCATCGAAGAGTAACATGAATTCTTCATAAAGGTTGGACACAGGAATAACGGCTGGACTTGGTTTAGGAAAGATTTCTTTGATTTGACTTTTGGTCGACTGAATTTGCTTTAAATACCTGTCGTCAAACGTAAAATAGTATGTTTCTTCCATTTTCTTTGAGCGTTTGTTGAGAACCCTATATGCCTTTGATGTTAGTGAATATCCCAAGAATATACCTTCGTCAGCTTTCACATCGAATTTGTTCCGTTGTTCTTTGGAGTTGAAGATGAAACATCTGGAGCCAAAAACATGGAAAAACTTAACGTTAGGTTTGCGATTATTTATGATTTCATAAGGAGTGATTGAGAATCGCTTATTTAGGATGGATCGATTTTGGGTAAAACAAGCAGCAGCTATCGCATCAGCCCAGAAATAGAGTGGCAGACATGCGAACGATAACATGGTTCATCCAGCTTCACACAAGGAACGGTTGCGTCTTTCAACTACGTCGTTCTGTTGTGGAGTATAGGGAGCAGAGAAATTGTGTATGACTCCCTTTTCAGCAAGAAACTCTTCAAACGCTCGGTTTTTGAATTCAAACCCATTGTCACTGCGAACGTTGCGAACCAGCTTTCGCAGTTGAACTTCAATCTGCTTGATAAAATCCTTGAGCTTTGGAGTTGCATCAGATTTCTGCCTAAGAAAGAACACCCAAGTGAAACGAGAAAAATCATCAACAATTACTAGCATATACTTACTACCACCAACGCTTTCAATAGCAGAAGGACCGCAAAGGTCGATGTGTAGAAGTTCCAAAGGTTCGATAACTTTCGTGTTCACGATAGTTGGATGACTTTTTCTACTTTGCTTTCCCATCTCACAAGCGGTACACAAATGATCCTTGTCGAATTTCAATAGAGGAAGTCCTCGCACATGATCACCAAGAACGAGCTTGTTGATGTCTTTGAAGTTTAAGTGCAAAAGACGCCTATGCCATAACCAACTTTCGTCTGAGTGAGCTTTTGTAAGCAAGCAAATGGCAGGCTTTCCTCTTATCGGGTTCAGATTCAGTGGAAACATTTCACCCTTTCGTTCTGATTTTAGAAGAACGTTTTTGGATTTCTTTTCTATAATTTCTGAACCTTCGTAATCAAAGGACACTTTCAATCCTGTTCCCACGACCAACTGTGAGACACTGATAAGGTTGTGCTGCAAGCCTTCAACATAAGCTACTTTACGAATAAAAAATTCCCCATTTGTTATCATGTCGTAGCCTTTTATTCTGCCATATGAATTATTTTCGTATTTTACATTGCCGCCATCCTTGTGAGACTTGAACTCTCGCAGCTCCTCCTTCCTTCCTGTCATGTGACGAGAACAGCCACTATCGATGTACCATTCAGTGTCGAACTATTCGTCACAAATAACCTGCAACAATTAAGCAGATTTAGGAACCCAAAGTTTCTTGGGTCCTTGTGAGCCTTTCACAGAACTAGGAAAAGTAATATTAAGATTAACCATATATGTGCGTTTTATAAGAGTGGTTTCATCTTTGCGTTTGACGGTGAAAACTTTGATTTGTTTATCTTTTGAGTTAGTTTCTATGGAATCAAAAATTTTATTCTTGTTATGGACTTGATTCTTGACGGGCTTCTTTTCAGCTTCCTTGGGATTCGCGTTAGTTTTCTTAGTTAGAGCTTTCGGTTCTAAAAATAGCTTTCCCTTGCCTTTTATATTATTATTTCATGACTATGTGGAT
Organism: Lactuca virosa; assembly: GCF_052849685.1. NCBI lineage: Eukaryota > Viridiplantae > Streptophyta > Magnoliopsida > Asterales > Asteraceae > Lactuca > Lactuca virosa. The sequence goes on from NC_136433.1 coordinate 343,207,169, forward strand.
TTAGAGAGACAAGGCTTTGGTTTCTCCATTGTTTGCTTTGCGAAGAAGGGTTGTGGAGTCCCTTTTTGCTGAGAGTCCCTTGGACTATGAGAACAACAGTGCACACACTGATTGGAGTTTACTTGCGAATGAGCTTTCTCTTTAGGATCCTTCCTTCTTTCGTGGAGAGCATAATCTGAATTTTGGGATTGCCAAAATTGCTTTCTTTCACTGAGATTTCTTCTATATCTGTCATTTCTTTGTCGTTTTTGATCAGCAGGTTGCTTTGACGACTTATGGATGTTCACCTTAGGATTCGCTTTTCTCATTTCATGTTCGCTTTTCTTTACGGAGTTGGGTTCGCTGCGAACCTGCTTGGTACCACTAGGACTACCTTTTTCAAACGCTGAGCGATTATTTAAAGGTTCAGCCACATATCTTCCTTCGACTTTCCAGGAAGTTCTTTCAGATAAACCCACAGTTTCGTCAGCATTATCTATGGGAGCTGACCAGAAGAATTCATCACATCCGTCTTTGTTGTCTTCGTCGACAATGGTTTTCAGCTCGACGGTTTGAGTTTCTGTTACCCCATTGACTTTAAAAACTTGATTTGGCGTTATTTGAATCTTTGGGAAAACAGTTGCTTTTTCTTTCAAAATTTCAGGTTTGTTTTGAACAACTCTTGCGAATTCAATAGAATTTTCAGAAATAAGACTTTTCGCAGGTTTAGATTCACTTTTAACAAACTCTGAACAGTCAACCTCATCCTCTACAGAAATTACACTCATATCACTATCCCCATCAAATTCAGAAGTACTATCAACATTTATTTTGCTTTCTGAACTTAATTTGACATTCAATGAATTAAATTTATGCACGCTATCAGATTTGATCTGCTTTTTGTCATTCTCATCCAAAATTTGTTTCAACATGTTTTTGTGGTCTTTGGACTTAATGTAATTTTCGATACGTTCAAGACCGAATTTGTATGCATCAGAAGTTTCTTCAGACGAAACAATAGATTCGCATTTGTAACAATCTACGTCTATTTCGTCTTCCTTTAATTCGAGAAATGGCAAGATCTTTTTATGGATTTTCTTACCGATTTCACAATCAAGGTGCAGTTGAGTGATATTAAAATAAAGCCTTTTTGCAATTAAACAAAAGATGTTTCGCTGTTTCAAAAGCATTAAATTATCTCTCTGTAAATAAATAGATTCATCCCTAGACTTAGATAAATCCGAATCAACCTTCTGGATCCACATACGTCTCTCCTCACTTTTGGATGTTGCCCTGCTCAATTGATCAGTTAGGTTAGAGTTTGATAGCCGAGTTTGCTTTAAACTATTGCTTATACTTGAAAAGGTGAATTTTAGATCATTAAATTTTGTTTCGTATCTAGATGTAGGAATATTAAGTGATTCAAGAATGGAATTTACCTTATTGATCAGCTGTTCGCATTCGTTGATCTGTTCTGGAACAGTCTTTGTCGCGAAACAGCTATCTTCGCTTCTTCCACTCTCACCTGCATTCTCCTGTATCCGCGATCCACCTTCAGACACCATCAAGCACCTTCCTGAGAAATGTGAATTTTGTTGTTTCGCAGGAATGCTCTTCCATGTGTGGGCTTGCGTACTTCTTCATCTTCTGAGTCTGTTGACCAGACTTCCACTCCTCCGAACTCTCTTTAAGCCATGTTTTCCTGTACAACAAAAGCAGGCATAGAATTATCGTTAAATTTCTTCTTCTTAATCTCTTCCAGCTTTCGTTTGTGATAGGCCTCCTCATCCTCCTCATCATTCTTCTCATTCTTCCTTCACAACATGCACTCCTTAGCAAGATGGTTTTTACCATGACAATAATTGCAATCGTATCCGGAGTCTCCAACTAACTTTTTCTCCTTCTTCTCTTCCTCTTTCTGAGAACCACTTTTTTTTTCTTCTTTCACTTTCTCTGAGTTGTAGCTTCCCTGCCAGTTTCTATTTTTTCTTGAGGGAAACTTCTTCCTAGCAAATCGCTTAGGGTTGGACACCATTAAAGCAAAGTCTTCGTTTGAGAGCTCGTACTCAGAATGATCTGAACCAGATCCGTCATCAGTAACAGTCTTGCCTTTTGCAACTAAGGCTAGAGACCCCCATCCCAGACATCACCTTTGCTTCTTTCATTATCTCACTCTCTCGCGCCTTCAGAATTCCCACAAGTTTCGCAAGAGTATAGTTCTTGAACTGTTCGTGTGCCTTAACAGTTGACACTACAGCTTGCCACTCTGATCGAAGTCCGTTCATGAACGTGACCTTTTGCTCAATGAGTTCACGTCCAATCCCGTGCTTCATCATCTTGCTGAGAATATGATTGTATCGATTGAAAGTAGCACTTAGAGTTTCTTCAGGCTTTTGGAGGAATTCACCAAACTCAGATAACAAGAGCATTTGAGTTGAGTGTTCTAGATCTGCGTCTGTAGAATAGATTTCTCTCAACCTATCCCATATATCCTTCGCTGTATCATACGAACTTACAAGACGAAAAGTATCTGCTTGCAATGTGAATCTGATGATCCTCATTCCTTTAATGTTGCTCATGAGTTTGTCTTTTTCATCTTGAGGCACGTCCTTCATATCAAGAAGCAGTTAGTTGTATTCTCTCTGGGTTTTGATTGTTCTTTTGGTCGTAGTATGAACAAACGAACCTAGAGTGATTGCTTCCCAGATCAGATACCCATTGTCTTCTGAACCCAAAACATAATCTTCAAAGTGCATCGCCCAAACTTCATATTCTTGAGGAAAGAGAATCGGAATCCTGGTGGTTGATCCGATACTGCTTGAGATATTCAAGGAGTTGATATTTGAGTCTTCGTTCTGCATGGCGATGGTCTTTTAATACCTGCAACTAATCAGACTATAAACACTTATTTGGTTAATATTGAGATCACAAAGTAACGTCAATAAATCAGTGACGGCTCTTAATAGATCCAATATTTGCGGAAACCCTAATAATTTCTTCAAACATAAGAGATGTGTATTAAGAACACAGTCTCCTGCCCTAATACCAATTGATAGGAGTAAATCCTTAATGATCGAATAGATTAAAATAGGTAAAGAACACAATATGATCAAACTGGTGTTGAATGATTAATAGTCACGCCTCAAAAGAACTCGATGAAGAATTGCTTCCATAGAGGCGTAAATTAGGGTTACAAAATATATTATCAGACTTAACTTAAATATGTAGCATGCATGCACCTTATATACTATAACCCTAGCATTAAATACGAGTGGACAGGCCCAACTCGTTTATACAAAATGGACTAGATAACATAGGCCTAATGACGCAACACTAAAATCTTCAACAAGCTAGATTTATCAATTGCATGATCAAGATTCAAACTTTATGCCTCTAGAAGAAAGATCAAGGTGAACATAGTCTGACTCTACAAGCTCCAATGCAACCAACACTTCACCAATGAGCTCCTTCTTCTCCAAGATGCACCAAGAACACTCCAAAGCACTTAAAACACCTTTGTTTTTATCATAAGGCTCAAGCTAGGTTTAGGATTTCAAGGGAGGGTGTTAGAGAGGTGGAGGCTGAGAATGGAATGAGTTTGGGGAAGTTAATGAGCTTAAATTGGGCTCAAACCATGAAAATAAGGTTTGGGCACTGATTGCGTACACCTATCGTACTCCAGGTACACCTAGCGTACTCCAGGTATGCCTAGTACACCCATCGTACTCTAGGTATGCCCAACGTACTCCAGGTATGCCTAGTACGCGCAACGTACTAGACTAAGCCCCAAAAATGATCTAACTTCAAACGGTCATAACTTCTTCGTTTCAACTCCGATTTTAACGATCCTTATATCCACGGAAAGGTAATGAGAAGCTCTACAACCCTATCAACTCCTTTTGCTTAAAATATTCTGAACTTAAATCCAAAATTCATAAAAGGCCCGAACTATCACTTTACAGTTATACCCTTGGGCTCCAAAGCACCAACCGAACTATCGGATCACCTAATCTACATTACCCACATCCAAAGGGGTCTGAATCTATCTTTCCCCAAGGCCCAAAGCCTTATGATAACTTTTCTTCGGGTCACGACCCCGAATTATGAAACGATTCGAAACAGGGTGTTATAGATTCGATTCCCTTCATCCGTCGAGGATGGGGATGGGTATAGAGATGTTCAACCGCACCCCATTTCTATCCCTAGCTAAAAAACTAGCTGCTAGTTTCTAAGTCGGCTGATAAAAATGACATTTGGTAAAAACTAACTGATAAACTTGTCGGAATGTATAAAATGACATAAAAGACATTTAGAATAATATGTTTTTGATAATTATTTATGGATATATTTGGAAAACTTAAAAAAAGCTATTGTAAAGCTAATCTAACTAGCTTTTTAAAAAGTTTGCTTATAAGCCAACATATAAACTACTTTTTGGCTTACCAAACATGAGAACTTAAAAACGCTTGAAAAATAATCTATCTTATCAACTAACTTTGGCGTGTCAAACACAATCTTAAAAATCCGTATCATACAATAATATCCTCTGATAACAATTTGCATCTGATCATGATCATGTCTGCATTTTGTTTTGACATTTCGTTTTGACACTTTCTTCATTCAAAGCTTCAACGAAATAGTTTAGGAATATTGTCAAAAAAAACTCTTAAGTTTGCAAAGTTTGTAAGGGTTTATCCTTTTTTTTTTTCTTTCTTCGGTTTTATTCCATAATTTTTATTCAACTTTCTAGCTTACTTCTTTTTATATTTTATTTCCATGTTTTCTTAAAGTGAAAGTCTCAAGAAATTCTTTAAGTTTGTAATTTTTGTACGGTTTACCTTAAATATGTTATTTATTACCCTACACTTTGTATGCAAGTCTAATAAATGAAGGTTTTTTGCCATAACATGTAAAGTTACCGAATAAAATTGAAAAAAAACGAATCTACTCTAATAAATGAAGGTTTTTTGCCACATGTCACTCTCATTCAATTTGTCAAATGTCATTTTATGATTATTTTGAATTAATTTTTTTCCACATGTCAATTATAGGTTTTTCTATTTTAATAAATTTCACATAATACTTTAATGTAATAATTACAATAATTGTAGTAATAAATGAATATAAATTTCATTAATAGACTTACCTTCTTATTTCAAAATAACCAAATTAAAGCTCATTAATTTATTTATTTAAATTTAAAAGATAAAAAGATCAATTTTAATAATTCATTATTTTTCTTATATTCTTATAAATCCAAAGTTCTTAAATATTTAGGCATTTATATTTATTTTTTTTTAAATTAACCCATATCATACATGAGTCTTACACCTAGTTTATAATAAAATTGCAAACTTAAAGGTTTTCTTGTGAGTTTCATTTTAAGGAAACTATGAAACCAGTGAAAAGGGTAAAATGGTAAAACTAAAAAGTTGAATGAAAATTATGGGGTAAAACTGAAAAAAAAAACAAAAAAAGTAAAACCATAAAAAAAACTTTGCAAAGGGTTTTATTGGCAATATCCCGAATAACTTCTGTTTCTATGGTGCAAATTCGAGTTGACCACCTTTTTAGGGAAATTAAGTAATCTAACAAAAATTTAATGTGTATTTGAAGTAAATAACCCAAAATTTTGTTTTAAAATTAAAATAACCGCCTGGTAGGAAATTGGCATTACAGACCAAGAAAAAACATTTTTTTTCTAATAAACACGTACATTTCGGAGATTGAAAAATATTATACATTGCAATCCTATATAGGTAATGACTCAATATCTCAAGTGTTAAAAGTCATGAAGTAATCTCTTGAACCTTGAACTACCTTCTATCCTTTACCACAAGGACAATTTGACCTAACTTCTTCAAGATCCGGAACACTTCTTTGTGTTGTTTTCCCCAAAACAAACTTAGATAAGTGCTTACAAGTGTTGCAACTTTATAAGAGAGTGATATGAACCTTGATTCCCCATTGAAAGCAGTTCAGAATGTGATCCTTGCTCTACAACTTTACCATTTCCAATCACAACTATGGAGTCTGATTTCTGTATAGTCGATAGCCTATGAGCAATTACCACACAAGTCCTACCAACCATCATCTTCTCCAATGCTTCTTGTACAAGACTCTCAGACACACTATCAAGTGCACTCGTAGCCTCATCTAAAAGAAGAATAGTCGGATCCTTTAGAATCGCTCTTGCAAGTGCAATTCTTTGCTTCTGTCCTCCTGACAGTTGAACTCCTCTTTCCCCACAGTAAGTTTCATATCCATCTTTCATAGAACTGCATTAATGGCAGAAAAAACAAACAAGTTAATTTGTGGTTTTTTGTTAATGAAACTTAAAGTTGGGAAATGTTTTTTTTTTGTTTCAATACCTTATGAACTCATGAGCATTTGCAAGCTTTGTTGCTTTCCTTATTTCAACTTCACTAGCTTCCTCTTTACCATATACAATGTTATATCGAATACTTCCTGCAAAAAGAGTTGGTTCTTGGCTAACTAATGCAATATGTGATCTTAAATCTCGCAAGTTGTAATCTTTCAAGTCTCGTTCGTCTATAAGTATAGATCCTTTCATGGGGTCATAGAATCTTTCTATCATTCCAATAACAGTCGATTTACCAGAACCACTTTGTCCCACAAGTGCGACTGTTTTTCCAGCTTCGATTCTTAAAGATAAACCCTGCAAAATCATTTGTTCAGGCCTTGATGGGTATGAAAAGTAAACATTTTTTAGCTCTATATCACCATTGATTATCTTAATCGTTAACCCTTCGCTATTATCTGGATCGATTTCACTTTTTCTGTCTAGAATTGATAACACCGATCTAACTGCACCACCACCTTTTGATATATCAGAACTCATGCTTCCGGCGTCGGCGATGTTCTTCCCGGTGGTCATCAAAATGAAGAAAACTTGAAACATTTCTTTTGCAGTTACCAATCCTTTATTCATTTCTCTTCCACCCCACCAAAACGCTAAAGAAATCGCCGCTGTTGTCACGAATTGGGAACTGAACAACCCTATACCCGAAAACCATGATTGTTTAATGTTCTGCTTCCGGGGACCTTTTAGGGTTTCTTCATATAATCGCATGATTCGTCCTTGAGAAGCAAACGCAGTGATTGTTCTGTGATTCACCACTGCTTCACTCGCTAATTGGGTTCCTTCGTTCTGCGCCTTTTTAGCTTTTGCAGATAGGTTTTTCATCAGAACAATCTTGGAATAGAAGCTTGCGATTAACAATGGTTGAACTGCAATCATAACAATCGAAACTCTCCAAGTGATTATCAATGCAAGAAGAAAAGAAAGAAACGCGCTGACAAAAACTTGAAGAAGCAACGACATGCGATCTCCGACGAGAGACTTTATCAAGCTAGCTTCGATTGCTAGCCTCGCACAAACTGCTGCACTTGTGTTTTCGTCTTGATCAAACCATCCGACTTCGAAAGTAAGTACATTTTCAAGCATTTTCTCTCTTACCCTCTTCGTCAATCGCTCTCCCATTACTGCAAAATTATAATGTTGGAGGAGATTTGTGAAGAAGCAACCAATTCCAAGACATACAAAGACGATGCAATAAAATCTTGTTTCTGATTTTACTTTCCCCTTGTCGGGTAAAAAGTAAACAGACACAACTGATCCTAAGAAATAAGCGTGAATTGGTGATATAGCTCCGAAACCAGAAGCTCCTAAGCACCCAAGCAAAGCGTTCTTCCATTCAGGAGCATTCATCTGTAAAAGACGCCATTGTGAAGGACTAGATTCAGGTGTTTCGATTAAGTATTCATCATCACTTTCTTGATAAGAATACATTTGAACCGAATGTGCCATGCTTAATGTTGGGCTAATAGGGGACATTGGGCTGTTTTGAAAGCTTGATCTTCCACTTATAGGAGTGGTGGGTGTTTGGTGTTGGTGGTTTAAGTTTCTTTGTGATATCGGCGTATAAGGAGTATAATCTAGGGTTTCATTTTGTGTTGCCGATTGCTGCAATTGAACCATTTGGTAGTATGCTCCACCTTCTTCTCTATTGTTCTTTTGCATTAACTCATCATGTGAACCCGATTCAATGACTTTCCCCGATTGAAGAACCACAATCTTATCTGCTTTCCGTATTGTTGTCAATCGATGTGCGACAATAATTGTTGTTCTTCCTATTGAAGCCTGATCTAAAGCTTCCTGAACAAATCTTTCAGATTCCGTATCCAATGCACTTGTTGCTTCATCTAACAGAAGAATTTTTGGTTCTTTCAACAAAGCCCTAGCTATGGCGATTCTTTGCTTTTGCCCACCAGATAATTGAATCCCAAATTGCCCCACTTGCGTTTCATAACCATCAGGTAAATTCACGATGAAATTATGCGCGTTTGCTGCTTTAGCTGCAAGCTCAATAAATTCTTTTGAAACCCCTTCTTTCCCAAAAAGTATGTTTTCTGTAATCGATGTTGCAAAGAGTGCTGGTTCTTGATTAACCAACCCCATTTGAGATCTTAACCATTTAAGTTGAAGACCCTTGATTCTGTGTCCATCAAGAAGAATGTCTCCTTTTATTGGATCATAAAATCTTTCGAGCAAAGAGATGATTGTTGACTTTCCTGACCCACTGCCTCCTACAAGACCTATTGTCTTTCCAGCTTTTACTTTTAGGTTAAGTCCTTGAAGAATTGGAGAATCTGGTCTTGATGGGTATGAGAATTCAACATTCCTAAATTCAATGTGCCCACTTACAGATGGAAATGTTTTTCCTTTATGGTTTTCAGGATCTATTCGAGGAATTCTTGAGATCATTTCAAACATTTTTGTTGTAGCAGTTGTTGCATCTGAAATGAATGGGACATTGGGTAATGCACTCATTGCTGACCTGGAATAGGAATATAAAATCGTTCAGCCTATGTATAATATTTACAAAAAAAAAAGTTAAATGCAAGAAATAGCAATGTGCTTTCGTTCATTTTTTATCATAGCATCCTACTTTCATTTTTTCTTATTATGTCACTTTACTTTGAAATCAACAAAATATAGCAATTTTATCCTAAATGGTATAAGAACTAACTTTAACACTTTTAAAATTATGTTATTGAAGTGTACTATGAATTTAAGCTACAAAAAAAAAGTTTATGATATTCATGTTTATGGTTGTGATAGTTTTCCAATAAAGAAACTTACAGTCCCGCCATGATAACACAAATTGCTGTAACAAACACGCGTCCACCACTTTCTCCTTTCTCAGTAACAAGATAACTTCCAACCCAAGCAACAAACGCCCAAGCAACAAAAATCATACCCATGCTTCCAATCATCAAACCCTTTGTAAATCCTTGTTTTATCCCCAATTCCATACTTGTTTGAAGCGCATTGCTAAATTTATTAATCGTTTGTTGCTCCCCAACATAAGAATAAACAGTTCGAATTGATGATATTGCTTGTTCTGCAACCCCGCCGCCTGTATTATATGCACCCAACATCTTCATCCCTAGTTTTTTTAGTAACACCCCAACGCCTAAAACGGGAACAACAAAGAGAAGCGCGAATGGAAGTGAAGCTATGGCTAGTCGCCATGAAAGTGTGAAGGCAACCACGATACTAAAGAAGAGTGCTGATAAGTGAGCTAGACAGTTGGGTATCTGCGTTACATTTTGGTTGATGCTTATAAGTATTTGAATAAAGTAGGAATATTCAAAATTATATAACTACTGTGGTGTTTTGTATGATGGAATCTGAGAATGAATGTAATGGTTTGTTTCATTGGAATAAGAAAACTTTTTGTTTTGTCGAACGAAAAGGAATGGATTGTGCCTAAAGGAATATGATTCATGGCATTTTTTTTTAATTTTCATTTTTTTAGCATGAAGTGATTTTTTTCTATGTAGTAAAATGGAATGGAATGAATTTTTTTAACATAACCCATTTTTATATATCTATTTTTTAATGAAATAAATTTTATATATTGTATTGCCATGTAATATAAAACATTCATATGAAAATACAATTCCTTTTTGTTTTGTCCAACGAAAAGGAATGGATTGTGCCTAAAGGAATATGATTCATGGCATTTTTTTTTAATTTTCATTTTTTTAGCATGAAGTGATTTTTTTTCTATGTAGTAAAATGGAATGGAATGAATTTTTTTAACATAACCCATTTTTATATATCTATTTTTTTAATGAAATAAATCTTATATATTGTATTGCCATGTAATATAAAACATTCATATGAAAATACAATTCATTTGAAGAATAACAAAACATGTTTCATGGAGTAATGACTCATTCCATTTCCTTGTTTGTTGCATTTCATCCCACCAAACTCATCGGATGTGTTTGTTTGGTTGGATAGAATGAAGGGATGACGGAATCTCATGTTTGATTGGTTGCTTGAAATGAAATGAATTTTCATATATTATATATTATATGTAAATACAATATATAATTTCAACTTAGTTTTATAATTAAAGTATTAGAAATTATAATTAATAGATTTTTGTTTACGGATTTTTTTTAATTATAAACACTATAAAAGTTCATTAAACTCCAAATAAACTAAACAAAAATAACGCTGTTAAAAAAAAGCTAAACAAAAATAATATTTTTAGTTATTTTAGTTGTAAACTAATTAAAAAAGCAAAAATAAATTAAAAATCTTCTTTCATTAAAATTTACTTAAAAATGGGTTATATTGCAATTTTATATTTCATTCCTTGGGGACTGCTCTATTCCATTCACATTCTATCATGCGTTTTCATTCTTATGGAATAAACAATTCCATTACTTCCTTGATCTCTCATACCAATCCAAACACCACCTAGGAGAAATAACATGAATAGAATTAAAACCTTATCAGCCATGACATCCTGAATCAATTGAGCATCACCAGAAATGGCTGTGATAACTTCAAAGTTGGTGGAAGATCCAACTTGTGTGTCAAAAAAGCCGACTTCTTGCCTCAATACAGATTTTAAATATTCCATCCTCAAACGTGACGTTTGTCTTTCTGCTGTTCTTGTCCAACAAATCCCCTCTACAAAATATTCAATCTAAATATTTACAAATAATGACAAACCATAGTATATTTTTTTTGCTCGTTAGATTTTCCCCGCATATTGTTGACAACCGATTCAATTTTTTCTTTTTGGTTTCAATAATTAAAAGATTTTGTTATTTCATGAGATACTATTTGACAACTAAACTTACCAATGAAAGCCGATATAGCGATTCCAATTGCAAGGATGAGCAACTTGAGCCCATACTATAATACACAATAACAATTAAATTGGTTGTTAATAACAAACAAGTGTACCCTATGGCAATTTACAATCAACAATACTCTCATTAACATAGAATCTTTCAATATTCGAATGATTATAACAAATATTCATCCCATAAGCTTCAACCTTAGGATGACATGTGTTCAAATAAAAAGAACAAAATATTCATACAATCATACCTTGTCCACCACATCATTGGAAATAGAAACGCCACCAGTTCCATACTCATCAATCACACCACTAAGGATCACCATAGTAAGAGGAGACATCAATCCATCTCCAATGGAACCTATTGTCCCGAATAACAAAAGAAGCTTATCTATTCCATCTGCATAATAAAACATTCCACCCTTTTTCCCCATTATGGCTACACACACCACCCTTTTCAAGCACCTTTTGAGATTTTGTTATCTTAAGTTCTTGAAAAAACACATATATATCAAAGATGTTCTCTAAGACATGCGAACATAGAGTCTGTCAAATAATGTTGATGCCCTCATTGGTGGCTTATGTTTGTGCCACTTGTTTGTCAGAATCCTTAATTGTGAGGCCCTTTTGTTGTTTAGTAAATTGACTTTTGGTGTGATGTACTTATACTTGCTGACAAGAGATATATGATAGGTGTTGGTGTATTTTATAATAATTTTGTTATAATATTGGAAAAAGTACTATTTAGTTTGAAGGGTAAAGTTTAGAGGAAGGCGGCAAGACTTGGCTGACTTGATATAATTTTCCAGGCAAAATGTTTGACCAATATTCAAAGGCAACATATGCACATAACATGTACAATTGTCATAGAGTTGTGAATGGTAAAGTATACTTAAGGCCATGAAACCAATGATTTTAGTTTACTCAAGAGATAGGTTAGTGCACAATTCCATTTTAGGCTGTAGAAATTTTTTAGAAGGATTCCAACGGAATTGATCTCCATTTGTACTCATGTAATGGAATCATGGATTCTAAATTTCTAATCCCTTTGAATATATATATATATATATATATATATATATATATATATATATATATATATATATATATATATATATATATATATATATATATATATATATATATATATATATATATATATATATATATATTGCATGACCATTAGGTATAAATTATAATGCACATGCAACAATACGTTCATTGTACTTAGAAAATATCTTAAAGTGTGCTTATGCATATTTTAAGCAAATTTGACCAAAGCAATTAAGAATAGTAATTGTTTCCATACAACAATATTGCTATTGTCACATATAGCTACTGCTCTACTAATCTACTTCAAATATGTTATTTTCCAATAACTTTAACAAACTTGACAAATCTGAACAGAAAAATCGCTCTGAATATTAGTCGGCTCTTGTTTTAGGTAACGTTGATGCCTGCAATAATTTGATGCAATATGTCCTGTAATGCAATTGGTATGAATATTCAATGCAGAAACTGTTTACTTCTGATTAGTGGGAAGCATATGTCTGATGTGAAATGTTGTTTGACAAATATTTTTTTTTGGGATTTTGCAGGGTGTCAAGTTATTTTGAGGATATTAGTGTGAAATAATACAATTGTTTTTGTCTTGGCCGGCCAAGATATAGTATATGACAATTCTTACCCTGTACACTTTCTAGGTAACACATAAAGATTCTTGTCTTGATATATATGCCATTTGTCTAGTTTGTTTTTTTCTTGATCGAGACTCTTTTGAAGTGTTTAAGAACCAAATGCTATTTAGAGACCGACTTTTGACCAATAAGAAAGTCGGTTAGATCAATCCTGAAACCGAAGTTATAATATGTGATTAGAAATAAGAAGGTGTTGAGAGATATATAAATTGGAATTTGATAGAATCAAAATGTGTCATGTGTTTGATTGAAGCAAAATAACTGTTGCAATTTTTTTGTGTTAATAAAAATCTCCCAAAATTATAAATTTAAAAGTTGATAGGTATTTTTGTGCACATCAAAGGTCAATTTTCATGCTTGGCATCATGTGAGTTGCCACATCAAATTATTCATTGAATTTATTGAACCATTCATTCGATTAGAAGCAGATGAATCAAAAATAGGCGCGGCTAGGAGTGGGGCATCAATAACGTATATTTTCTTTTCGTTCTTGAGAACTATTTTCAAGTTATACTATTTGGTAAAGGTTTGCACCATTAAGCTTATCCTTCTCGATTAGAGGACGCAGGGATAAGTTGTTAATTACAAATGTTATTACTGTTGAAATTATAAAAAGTTAATGTTACAAACTTATAATTCATTATATCCTTTTGAGTATCCTTTTAATTATTTTTGTTCGTTTATTTTTATATGTATTGCTTGTCTTTATTATGATTTTGTGCAGAAGGGTATTACTTGTATAAATTGCGAAAGTATTGGACTGGAATGATGATATAGTGAAATTATGAAACACGTGGGTCATATCCGATCCGTATTATTGTTCAGTGACCCGGTTGACTAGTCAGATGTATAAATTGGTTGCGTATGTGAGAAGTTGTATAGCATACGAGTTTATCTTCTTCCTGATCATTTTCTCTTTCTCTGATCATTAGGGTTCTTGTTCTTATGTTTAATTTTTTTGGTTCTTATTCATTCATTCATAAGAGTGTAGATTAGGTGAGTGACTTTGTAGTGAGGTTATTCTGTAGTGAAAAGAGAGATTATGTAGTGAGGTTTTGGTATGTAAGTACTCTTGAAAACCTTCTGGTTCTTAATAAATAAGAACTGTTGATGTTGTGATTTCTTGTGTTCAAGTTTCTTTTGATGGTATCAGAGCCGAGTTACGGTTGTTCATGATCTGTTCTTCGTCTAGATCGAGTTAGGGTTTAGATCGAGTTAGGGTTTCAGGTCATTTAGTCTAGATCGAGTTAGGGTTTCAGGTCTTGTGTCTGGATCTGGTTCTGGTTCGTTCCGTTCTTCTCCTGGGGTTCTTTAGATCTGTAACAGATCTAGGGTTTGTTTCAAATCTGTTTAAATCATGAGGAGATCATCAACCTGGTTGTTCTCTTGTCACATTTTAAGAGTAAATGATCGAGATAGTTGTAAACGTTTAGGGTTAACATTGTGTTAATCCTAACGGCCAACGCTATCACGACGGTCAACGTTAAGATTGTGCAAACAAGGTTGTAAAATCGGGTTGATTCTGGCATTTGAATGCCTGTTTCGTTTTTCAGCGGTGAATCTGTATTTCAGATTCATCAGAACTACATTGCTGCTTGCTGAGCTTTTCATTTGAGGATCATTATAAGTTTCGCACACTTTACTGACTCTTTTGTTTTTGATTCTTGATAATCTTGATAGATCAGTTTATCTTCTGATCATAATGTTACCTGTCTGTAATCTAGCTTGTTCTGGCCTTATATGTGCTATGTTCTTGTCTAAGTTTATAGAAACTATTGTGAAAAAGTGTGTTTGTTTTCTGAATTTATGAATTATCTAGTTTCTTGATTGGTTACTCATTTAATCATGATACACCACCAGAATCATCTAGTAAAAATGATGTTGTTGATTTTGATGATCCTCTGTGTTTGCATCCTTCAGATCATTTTGTGACAACTATTATAAGTTTCAAATTGCTTGGTACTGAAAACTTTAGGGTTTGGAAAAGCTCAATGACTAGGGCTCTTAAAGCCAGAAATAAACAAGGGTTTATTGAAGGTACTGAATTAAAAGATAATAAGGATGCTGTTAAATCTCTAAAGTGGGACAGAGTTAATGCTATTGTATGTTCTTGGATTCTTAACTCACTTTCTGAATCTATTTACATTGGCCATGCTTGTTCTGAGTTTGCTTTGGATGTTTAGAATGAACTTTGTGAAACTTATTATAAGGCTGATGGTTCAGTTATTTTTAATATTCATCAACAAATTAATGGTCTCACACAAGGAAGTTTGTTTGTGTCTGATTATTTTAATAAGTTGGATGGTTTATGGAAAGAATTTGATGGCTTAACAAAGTGTCCTGATTGCACTTGTGAAGCTGCTACTCATACTAAAAATCATTCTAAACTCATGAAACTTATGCAATTTCTCAATGGTCTTGATGATTCATATAACCCGGTTAAAAGTCATATTCTTATAATGGAACCTTTACCTGATGTTAAAACTGTTTTTTCAATTGTATCCAGAGAAGAGTCTAATCAGAAACATGGAAGTGTTTATGTGTTATCTACTAAAAATCAAAATTCTTCTGCTTTTGCTTGTAAAATTACTGATAACAAGAAATTTAAAGGTAGAAATCAGAATTTAATATGTAAGAATTGTGGAATAAAAGGTCATACTATTGAGAAATGTTATAAGCTTATTAGGTATCCTAAGGATTTTAAACCCAAGTCTGAGTTTAATAAGTCGTCAACAGTATCTGGTACTTCTTCTCATGTTATTGAAAGTACTAATGCTAATGCTTCAGTTGTTTCTTCTGATAAGTCTGGTCATCATTTTTTAACAAGTGATTAATACACAAAGTTAATGTCTCTTCTTCATGAAAGAGAGATTTCAGAAGGTGTATCTGCTAATGCTAATATGGCAGGTATATCTTGTAATAATGTTTTTTTTAATAAAAGAAAATGGGTTGTTGATTCAGGAGCTAGTCAACATATGACTGCTTCTGAATCACAACTTTCTGATGTTGTTGATGTTTCCAAACTTAATCTAAGAGTTGATCATCCTAATGGTTCAACTGCTAAAATAGATAAGATTGGAAACATTAGTCTTTCTGATTCTATTGGTATGTCAGATGTCTTTGTTATTCCTGATTTTCATGTTAATCTTTTATCTGTTCACAAGATTTGTAAAGAAAATAAGTGCAAAGTTGTTTTTGATGAGAATAACTGTTTTGTTCAGGATTCACTGTCAATGGAGACTGTGATGACTGGTAAAGAATTTGGAGGTCTTTACTATTTGGAAAATCAGTTGTTAGGTAGGTCAAATTCTGTGCTTAATTGTCATAAATGTTTTGTATCAAAATTAACATGGCATAATAGAATGGGACATCCAGCTGATAAAGCCCTAAGTACTTTAAAACCAGTCTTAAATTTTGATAATGAATCAGTTATGCCATGTGAAGTTTTCCATAAGGCTAAACAAACTAGGGAACCTTTTCCTTTGAGTGAACATAAGTCTTTTTGTCTAGGGAAACTTGTTCATTTAGATGTTTGGGGTCCCTATAAAGTTGCTGCTATTGGTGGTTTTAGATTTTTTCTTACAATTGTAGATGACTACACTAGAGCTACATGGGTTTATTTGATGAAATCTAAAGATGAAGTGTTTGGTTGTTTTCATGAATTTCTTATGATATTGGAAAATCAATTTAATGTTAACCTAAAGGTTATTAGATTTGATAATGGAATAGAATTTGTTAATCAAAAAATGAATAGTTTCCTTGAAGCCAAAGGAGTAATTCATCAGACTTCATGTGTTCACACTCCACAATAAAATGGAGTGGTTGAGCGGAAGCATAGGCATTTATTGAATATAGCTAGATCTTTGTTGTTTCAAGCTGGCTTGCCTAAAAAATTTTGAGGAGACTCTATTTTAACTGCAGCTTTTTTAATAAATAGAACTCCTACTTCTGTTTTAAATGGTAAAACTCCTTTTGAATTAATCTATAATCATGTTCCAGTTAATGATAGAATTCGTGTGTTTGGGTATTTAGCCTTTGCTACAAGGTTAAACAATACCGATAAATTTTCTGAACGTTCTGAGAAATGTATTCTTATTGGTTATTCTAATGTTAAAAAAAGGTTACAAATTATTTAGTCTTGATAATGGTTCATGTTTCTTTTCCAGGGATGTGAAATTTTATGAGTCTGTCTTTCCTTTTAAGTTGGCTTCTAAATCAAATGAAGTTTCTCAGTTTCTTGAGACAACTTTTTTTTAATAATAAGGATCCTTGGGATCCATTTTCCAATGATGAGCTTTTGTTTTCTGAAAATTTTGATGACAATCAAAATAGTGGAGGGTTAGGATGTAATAATCAGGATGGTGATACAGTTGTTGATCAACCATCAAGTGCAACTGATTTTAGTATTGATGGTAGTTCTAGTTTAGATGCGACAACATCTAATCAGGAAGGTACTCGTGGTTGTGAAACTTCTGGTTCGCAACCTGAGATTGTTGCATCTAATCCCACTAGTAGTTCTGAGGAAAACTTAGATAATAATATTGCAACTTCTGATTCTCTGTTTCTAGGTATTAGAAAATCTAATCGTGAGTCTAGATTTCCTCAAAAATTTAATGATTTTGTTATAGAAGGAAAGTATAAATATGGAATTGAAAGATCTGTTAATTATTCTTTTCTTAGTCTGGATAATAAGTGTTTTGCAACCAATTTAAATAAATCTGTTGAACCACAATCATATTATCAAGCATCTTTGGATCCTAACTGGGTAAATGCTATGAATGAAGAAATTGAAGCTTTGTATAGGAATAATACTTGGGAAATTTGTGATTTACCTGCTGATAAAAAACCCATTGGTTGTAAGTGGGTGTATAAAATAAAGTATAAATCTAATGGTGAAATAGAGAGATTTAAGGCAAGGCTTGTAGCCAAGGGATATAACCAAAGAGAGGGTATAGATTTTGATGAAACTTTTTCACCTGTTGCAAAAATGGTTTCTATCAGAATTGTTATTTCTCTTGCAATTAATTTTGATTGGAATTTGTTTCAACTAGATATAAACAATGCTTTTCTTTATGGTGTGTTGGATGAGGATGTTTATATGACATTACCACTTGGTTACAATGATAAAAATAATAATAACAAAGTCTGTAAATTACTGAAATCTTTATATGGGCTAAAACAGGCTCCCAGGAAGTGGAATGAAAAATTATGTGGTTTTTTACTTGAATTTAGATTTGTTCAAAGTATGAATGATTTTTCATTGTTTGTAAAAACTTCTAATGGTAATGTTGTTATATTACTTGTATATGTGATGACATAATTTTGAGTGGTAATTGTGATAAAGAAATCAACAAAGTCAAAAGTTTTTTAAAGTCCAAATTTTTAATCAAAGATTTGGGAAAATTGAAATATTTCTTGGGAATTGAAGTTATAGATATAAATAAAGGTGTTTGTTTATGTCAGAGGAAATACTGTATGGAATTATTACATGAGTTTGGCATGTTGAGTTGTAAACCAATTAAGACTCCTTTAGACTGTAATGTTGTAGTTAAAGGAGAAGAAATTGATGTTAATGATATATTGGTTCAGAATGTTGTTCTTTATCAAAAGTTAGTTGGAAAACTCATTTATTTGACCATTACTCGTCCAGATATTTCATATGCTGTTCAGGTATTGAGTCAATTTATGCATGCACCAAGAAAATCTCATTTTAATGTTGCTATAAGGTTACTTAGATATTTGAAGTTAAATCCTAGAAGGGGTTTTTCTATTACAAAAGGAAATCTAAATTTGAAAAGTTTTGTTGATGCTGATTGTGCTAAGTGTTTAGTATCTAGAAGATCAGTTACAGGGTATGTTGTTTTTCTTGGAAATACTATTGTATCCTGGAAAATTAAGAAACAAGAAACTGTTTCTCGATCATCTACTGAATCAAAATATAGAGCACTTGGTGTTATTTCATGTGAAATTATGTGGATTTTAAAAATATTGTTTGATATAGGCTTAAAAGATTTAACTTCTGTTTCCGTTTTCTGTGACAATGAGTCAGCAATAAAACTTGTACATAATCCAGTGTTTCATGAGAAAACAAAACATTTTGATGTTGATACCCATTTTATAAGATATAGGGTATCAAAAGGTGTTATTGAAGTTCATAAGGTGAGTTCAGATTTTAATCTGGCAGACATTTTTACTAAACCTTTGGGAGTTGCTCAGCATGAATGGATTTGTAAAGGTTTAGGTCTTATTTATCCTTTTCAGAGTAAGTGTTGAACTTGTTTGAATTATAAGTTTGCGGAGGGGTGTTGAAATTATAAGAAGTTAATGTTACAAACTTATAATTCATTATATCCTTTTGAGTATCCTTTTAATTATTTTTGTTCGTTTATTTTTATATGTATTGCTTGTCTTTATTATGATTTTGTGCAGAAGGGTATAACTTGTATAAATTGCGAAAGTATTGGACTGGAATGATGATATAGTGAAATTATGAAACACGTGGGTCATATCCGATCCGTATTGTTGTTCAGTGACCCGGTTGACTAGTCAGATGTATAAATTGGTTGCGTATGTGAGAAGTTGTATAGCATACGAGTTTATCTTCTTCCTGATCATTTTCTCTTTCTCTGATCATTAGGGTTCTTGTTCTTATGTTTAATTTTTGGTTCTTATTCATTCATTCATAAGAGTGTAGATTAGGTGAGTGACTTTGTAGTGAGGTTATTCTGTAGTGAGAAGAGAGATTATGTAGTGAGGTTTTGGTATGTAAGTACTCTTGAAAACCTTATGGTTCTTAATAAATAAGAATTGTTGATGTTGTGATTTCTTGTGTTCAAGTTTCTTTTGAGTTACCATCTATGGGCGTGTTTGGCAGTGGCACAGAGCGTTTGAGAGCTTCTAGCGTTTGACAAAACGTTTCGTTATGAACAAAAAGTCTCGTTTGGCACTACAAGTTTTTAGCATTTAGTTTAAACAAAATGCTCAAAATCTAAATGTTATCTCACGTAGTGTTTAACAAAAGGTTATCCGCTACCAACTAGTTTTTGTCAAACACACCCTATAAAAAGTTTTAATAGAAATTCAAAATTTAGTATTATCGATAACCCTTAATAAGTTTGTTACCCTTGTATTTTTTGTGATGTGTGATGATTGTTATGCAATTTATTTGTTTATTGAAGAGTAAATTACACGAATGGTCCCTATGATTTTGGGTAATTTGCACGTTTGGTCCCTAACTTACCTAAAAAATACTATTTGTTTTTGTTGTGCGCTTGGTCCTTATCTTACCTAAAAAGACTATTTTTCCCTTGATTTTTTAATTTATTTAAATAAGGTGGGGTATGTAAGGTAAGGTAATGTGAGGTAGAGGTGGAGTTGGGGGTATGGTTATTTAAATAAATTAAAAAATCAATGGTAAAATAGTTTTTTTAGGTAAGACAGGGACCAAGCGTACAACAAAAACAAACAGTAGGGACCTTCCGAGTTAAAAAATAAGTTAGGGACCAAACGTGCAAATTACCCAAAACCATAGGACCATTCGTGTGATTTACTCTTTATTAAATAAAAATTATGATTTCATAAATGTAATTTGCTGAAATTCATATATTTAGGTTATTCGTAGTTAAACAAATTCGACTCAAACCTGTCCAATTTGCCACCTGTAATCTACTTTCTTGCGATTATGTTGTAGATGTGTAGAGATGGCTTATCGGATTGTCAGCTATTTTTAATGAGCTAGCTTTGTCCTTTTCAAATCTTTTAGAGATGCTCAATTCGATGACATGTGGAAAAGTCATGCAAAAAACGATCATGACTCTTGTTTACTCCACGATGTGGGTGATTTGGAAGGCGATGAATGTTTTGGTTTTCAGAAATGAAAGGCAGCAATGTTGACTTTGACGGATGCTACTAGCATTAGTATTTATTTTTAGTTGGATCAAGTGTAGATCTAAATTTACAAAGATTGATTGGAATGTATGGAGTATGTCTCTCTTTTCAAACTTTTCTTGTAATTTGACTTGAGCTCCTTACTTGAGTTTTTTTTTTTTTTTTTTAGTGCTAATATATTTGCTCTCATTTAAAAAAAAATAATAAAAAAAATAAAAAATAAAAAACCTTGTTATCTACATGATGAGAGATCTTAGTGGAACCATAATACACAATTAAATTATGGTACATCGAGCAAAGTAGTAATTGAGAACTTCTATTGACGATGTTGATTGGCACTACATCACAATGCGTTCATCTAACTGGAGATGGATAAACACATAATCAAGGACCAAAGAGAAGATAAATAAAAAGATTGAATATGATAAATACAATGGTATTCTTCAATTAGTGGTACTCATTGAGCTTATGTTCTAACAATAAATTACTGTGATACACTTTCTTTTTTCCTCATTAAATGTTGTCTACATAAAGTTCCAATAAGTGATGTTTAAAGATACAAGAAAATGACAATACACTTGGAAAAATGGAAAGACAAAGATAAATAAAGACAATTTTGTTCTATGACAAACATACTTAGTTTTACTCATATTATATGCGTATTTATGCAAAAAAAAAAAAAAAAAAAACTGATTTTTTTTACACAAAATATGCAACCATGTTGCATTCTATGACCAGAATCTGCAACATTATAACAAACATACTTTTACTTTTACATAACTTTTACCAATATGTTCTAACAATGATTAATTTTTTTTACCAATTTATATTTTGTTAACATGTCTAATTAGTTGAAACATTGTTGGGTAATTTGTGCAAGTTGCATAAATTGGTAAAAAAAAAAAAAAAAAAAAAAAAAAAAAGTACATTGCCCATATTAGTAGTAGTTGAAAATTAGAAGTAAGACTTGTAGCGTTGAGCCAATCCAAACATGCCAAGTGTCCCACCAGTATGAAGCATCACGACTTTTGCACCACCTTTTTTTTCCTGTTGACTAAGTTGACTTGCAAGCTCCCATGCAGCCAATGTATATATTGGATCCACCAAAACACCCGTTTCTTTAGCAATCTGTTGGCATGCTTCTATTTCCCCTTTCAACACATTCCCAAATCTGCATTTTAAACAACAAAACATCCATCATTCCGAAAAAAAATTAGTATAATAATGTAATACAAAGAATCCAAAAGGGTAAAACATTAAACATACTTTCTTGGATGCTCACGTTCAACCCAATGTACAAGTCCACTATGCATAACAAAAGGGAAGCCAGAGGATCCACACAACTCAGATATCAAATGTTCCTCATGTTTTCTGTATCCTTCAATGGTGTCAGCCAGCATCACTGAAGTTATTTCCCATGGGAGTCTAGGAAAAGGTAGAAGTAAAGCAATATTTTTATTAGTTGAAGTTTTAAATATATTCATTTAAAATAATGAACCAAATACCCTAAACACAAGGCTCCAATTCCTAAACCAATAGCTGTTGTTCCAGTGCCTGAATCCACCACAATTTTCAGAGGTTGATTTTTTCCAAGTATATGATCTTGTGACAGGTATTTCACAAGGCGAATCAAGCCTATAGAAAGTCAAAAGTCAAAAGTCAAAACCTATAAAAATTCAAGATAGAGTTATGAGTTGACTTCAAGCTTACCAGGCATTGCAATGGCATCTCCTGCACCTTCATTGATAATTACTATCTTCTTTGAATTTGAAGGCTGATTAAGGTTTGACTTTGTTGACTTGTGATTTGTAAAGGAATCCTTGAGTAAATGTAAATCATCAAGGGGTATAACAGTCCCAGATATTGAATCAGCATGTGATGTCAGCATTTCTTCCCTGTTAGCATATACAGATCTTGGAACATATGTGACATTTCCATATAACATGGAAATCAAATTGTAGCCTGTAAGAATTTGAGGTTGTTCTCCACGTAAAAGTAAATGTGCCTTTAATCCTCTCTCTGCACAAGAAACAGCTGAAAAACACACAAACACAAAATCAAGAATTGTAATCCAAAAACAGAATGAGGAACATGCATGTAAATGTAACATACCAACAGCTGCAGTATGTGCACTTTGGCAACCTCCACATGTGACCTATAAAAATGGTGTAATTGAACTTCAAGACATCACTTGCAGAATCCCAGATGGCCTATAATCTTTCATATATTGGTAAAGAAGTTTAAAGACAAATGAAAACGTTTAAATTTTTGGATCATTTGAGAGGAGATGTTATCTTATTCTTACCACATCGGTTCCTAAATGATCTTCAATAAGTGGAAGCAATGCATCCAGTTTCCTGGCCTTGTTGCCATTCACTAACGGATGCAACAAATCATCACGAACAATGTAGAATGATGACTGATCATTGTGCCATTCCATTAGATTCTCACCCAAAGAAGGATGTGAGTTGTTTGAAAAGGAAACGTTCCCAAGTAGTTTAGAAGTGGGTTGTGTTTGTAAGCTAGAAACGTTTATTTGGTGAACTTTGGTGTCTGGATTCTTCAATGTCCATCTTCGATCCAAAATTTTCATCATAAACTCTTCCCTCGTCGAACTGGAATTACAGACAACCTGGAAACAAGTAAACTGTAAATCCCGATCAGCTTTTTCAGATTTATAGAAACAAATTTGTTATAAATTGTTCAAATTAGAAAATTAAAACCAAATAAGCCTAGCTAACTCAACATACAAAACTAATTACCCATCTTAACTTTGGGAATTCAGCGTTATTTAGAAAAATTTGTGCAAAAATACAACACAGCTTCTTTGTCAACTCTTGAGAGATAAATGATAAGTTTAGTTTTTCACTTATTAATCTCCAATTTCGATGAAATTTCATCACTGTACATAATATTGATGGTATTAAGATCGCTACGAAACGAACTGTTAAAGTTGCATAGTCTTTAAAAAAGGGGAAATAGACACGCTCGAACCTGGGGATTAGTTAAGGAGCATTGTGAATGAAACTCGGGTCTGAGGGATAAAATTGGAGGTTTTCTTTGAAACATAGACTTCATTACGTGCATCAAGATTTGCCTGTTTGCCCTAGAGTAGAACGACGAGATTTGCAGGGACGATGACGAGTGTATGGAAACGGAATTGACGATAAGATAAAATAAAAGACAAAATTTCAACTACAGCCTAATTCTTAATTACTTTTCCCAAACTTAAACAAACCCCCATTTTTTTTTAAATAAACCCTGTTGTCACTTCTTTCTTGATTAGGTTTTTTTAAGTTTTTCTTTAAAGACAAAACTGTACAAATGGTCCCTGTGATTTGCTCAAAATTACCACTTTGGTCCAAAAAAGTTTGGACTAGCATCAGAGGTCCAAAGTTTTCATTTTGTTGCTTGTTTGGTCCAATTTATTCTGATTTTTTTCAAAATGACGGATTTGCCCCTGTTAATATGATTTTCTCTTTTTTTGTTAATTGTTTTTCTGATTTTCAGATTTAAAAAAAAATAAAAAAATAAAATGAAATCTCTCTCTCTCTCTCTCTCTCGTTAATGCCCATTTCTTTCTTCATTAGTTCTCCTTCACTATAACTCTTTAGTTGTTTCTTCCCGAAAAATTCATCAAAAAATGGCTGAAGAACATCAAATTAGATAAAGGAAACCAAAAAATTACACAGGTCTAAGCTAAAGTCCATCACAAAACTTGATGATTGAAAGGATGATGATGAAGCATCGGATTCAAAGCACACCCAGTTGGAAGCACCAGAAGAAGGCGGTGGTTAAGTCTGTCAAACTCCAACCTCTGATGATCTTGTCCAGCCTTCGTGTTTCTCCTTGCATATATCATGTCCACGTAACCTCAGAGTCTGATCTGATTGCTACACCACCATATCTGGTCTGTTTGAACGCCACTTTTACGAAACCCTAGCGCCACCACCCTTCTCATCTGAAACTAGGGTTTTCATCTTTAAGATCTGATGAGCATCAAGGGTTTTAATATGTATCCTAAGGAACTCGAATAACATGGTAACGATCTGCAAGTCAACAAATATGACGTAGATCTGAGAAAGGCAGCACTGTCGTTGGAGAAGGAGGGAGACTAAGTTAGGGTTTACAGAGGTGGTGATGACGGTCATTAGGATCGTCGTCATGTTCGTCGAGATGCAGTTGCATATCAGAGCTTCTTTTTCATTAATCACTGTCTTTGTGGAGTTGCAGATCGGATCTTTCTCGAGGGTTTCTTGTGACAGCGACGATCAGGGTTTGTTATGACTGGTCGCTTGGACTGTCTTTATCCTTCTTCCCATATTTGGAATCGATCTGCCTTTTTCCTTCTTTTTAGACCATTTATTCATCTTCATGTAAATTTGGTAATGGTTTTGTATATGAGAAGATTTCCATATATGTGTCTGATTTTACAAATCTGATAGTTTTTCTTTGTTGTACATCTCAGGAGAAGTGAAGATAGAGGTGGTGGTGCTCGGACAAATGAAGATCACTTGAGAAAGTCTCTAGTCGTATTTTCTTCTTTCAGAATAGTGATGGGTTTTTTGAGAAGGGGGGGGGGGGGAGAGAGAGAGAGAGAGAGAGAGAGAGAGAGAGAAAGAGTTTGCATTTTTTATTTTTTTTTATTTCTGTTATAAAAAAAATTATAAAAATAAAATAGAAAATACAAATTTTATTTTTAATTTTTCCTTTAATAAAAAAAACAATTAAATAATAAAAAAATTGCAAAAGAACAAAAAATAAGGGCAAAATCGTCATTAAGAAAAAGTTCATAGCAAATTGGACCAAACTCGCAACAAAATGAAAAGTTTTGACCTCAGGTGCTAGTCCAAATATTTTTGGACCAAAGTGGCAATTTTCAGCTAACCACGGGGACCATTTGTGCAGTTTTGTCTTCTTTAAATTTTAAATTAGTTTATATTATTAGTATTTTTATATTTATTAAATCATTTATTTATATTATTTTAACTTATTTTATTATTATTATTATTATTATTATTATTATTATTATTATTATATATATATATATATATATATATATATATATATATATATATATATATATATAGAGAGAGAGAGAGAGAGAGAAAGAGAGAGAGAGAGAGTGTGTAATATCCAGACTTTCAGGTATATTATTGTGTGATTAATATTGAGATTTGTGGAGTGACTCGACAAGTTGTGAGTCCAATTCGTCGAGTAGAGTCGAGTGTCCACGTGGGATTAATGATTGGACTCGACGAGTCAGAGAGTTGACTCGCCGAGTAGGTGTTGGGCAGAGAAACCCTAATTTCCCGGGTTTGGGACCTATTTAAAGGAACTTATAGCCTCATTTGCGGCTACCCGTCCTTGAGAGCAAACCCTAAACGTGTATAGAGAGCCATGGGAGTCTTAGAAGCTAAAACTTGGAGTAGACTAGTGCATCTCTTGAGGAGAAGAGGAGATCATCCATCAAGGGAGCTAGAGAATTAGTGGATCTGGTGTAACTTCGTGCAAGGGCTTGAGTAAGAGGTAAAAGCTTGCACCTTTCTTGTTATTTTGCTTAGATCTTGTAAATATGGAAGATTAGGGTTTCTTCCACCATTGTTGGGACTTTGTATGCATAAGGTCTCTCTTGAGGCCTAGACTTCAGATCTGGACCTTGTGAGGTCCAGAGAATCCAAAGATTATAACTTTAGTTAACCATAGAAGAGTTATTATGGTTAATCATCCTTGTTAGAGTTATATTGGAATTATGAGCCTTATATGCCATGTTTAAACGTAAAGCTTGCAGCTTTACGTGACAATCGACCCTTAGGATGGTAGATCTAGTGTTTGGGGTGATGGATCTACCTTAAATCATTTGAATGAGGAATCTGATCGAAGGGACTTGCCGAGTCCATGGCCTGACTCGACGAGTCGGTGAGGGTTTTGTTGGATTAGTGTCTAAGCCCATAACTATTTTGGTATGTACTTGACCCGATTGCGAGCATGGTCCTTTTGGGTTGCCTTCACCAAAGCAACTTGATAGGATGATTTATGGAGAAAGAGAGTAACTATGATTTATTAATATATTATATGAATAATATATTAAAAGAGAAATCATATTGTTTAATTAATATTGGTCAAGAATTAATAAGAATTAATTTTGTGGCTAAAAGACATTAATTAAATAAAGGGGACTAGAACTGTCAATTGTGTGATAGTTGAATATTGGGCTAATGGACTCCATAGAAGTTGGAGTGGACAAAATCTATGGGGAAACCTATTAGAATTCGTCCAAGGCCTCTAAGGAGGGATTATGTGGGCTGCTTAGGGCCTAAGCAGTCAGATTAGGGTTTTCTAATTCAAAACCCTAATAGCCTCACTATATAAAGACCCCTAGGGCACCCAAAAACGTGGCTAAGCATTCCTTAGGGTTCTTGGACGGTTTTTGGTGCCTCCTCCTCTTCTCCTAAGTCATCCTCTTGCTCTTGGTGTTTGTGAGCCATTAGAGGTGTGACACTTGTGACACTAAGCTTTCAGAAGCCAATTACAAGGAGGAATTGAGATTGTTATTGCTACATAACAATCAAGGTAAGATCTGAACCCTAATTCATATGTTAATTCCATTATTTTATGCTAGATCTAGGGTTTATGGCTTTGGATGATTATTGCATGTTCATTAGACAAACTAGATCCAAATCTTTAGGGTTTGCATGTACACCATAGGAATGATGTAGTGCTCAAAATCCATCAGTGGTATCAGAGCCTAGGCTGTTTGTTTGATGTATTTGATGCTTTAGATAATCGTTCAAGCTGAAAATCGCGAAAATCTGGTTTCTGGAGCCTGAACTCGTCGAGTTCATAGTTGAACTCGCCGAGTTCACTGGCAACTCGACGAGTCTGAGTATCAGATGCCATATTTTTCGGTATTTTGACCTGTTTTGCTATGGGATAATTACCAAAAACATTTTTCATTAATAAAATCTGATTTTTATCAATATTTGGTGATTATCCTTACCAAAATAGAAGATAATTGTCAAAATTAAGATAATTACTTGTCTTATAATATAAATATTAAATATTTGTAATTTTGTTTTGAATTATCTAGCAAGAAATTGAATTAGGTCAAATTTAGATAATTACCAATTATTTGATTAATTTTAATTATTTGTAATTTGATCTTGATAGTTTTGAAAAGTTTCAAAACTTGCCATCAAGTTTTGGAATTTAAATTTTTGATTAAAAGTTTAATTTTGAAATATTTAAATTCTAAACCCTAATGTTTGAAATGTTTCAAAACTTGCCCTCAAGTTTTGGAATTTAAATTGTTTGATTAAAAGTTTAATTTTAAATTCTAAAACCCTAGTTTTTGAAAAGTTCAAATTACACCCTTATGGTTTTATTAAGTTAATTAAAGGTATAATTAAAAGAAAATTAATAAATCCATAATCATATGGTTTATATTTAATTAAATTAATAGTGTAATTTATAAAATTAAACAACCTATTATTTTAAAAGTGCAAAATACACCCTTATACTATATATAACATTAAAAGTCTAATATTATATATGTATAACTTAAACTGCTAGTCTTACCGTTAGTAAGCCTTATTCACGAAGCCGATCTATAAGGGGGTATAAGGTTATGGCCTATAAAATGGTCGTTTAATGGGTGTCCACTCTCACCCACCGCTTCCTTGATTGGTGGAGGGTCGTTAGCCGAACGGGTAGGATAGGGCAAACCCTCTCCTCATTAAAAGTATAATGAATATTAAAGTAACTAAATGTTTTACAAAATTCCCAATCTTAGTTAATTTAGGCAAAAGTGAATTGATGCAATTCCATGAAATTACACTTTGTACCCTTGCTAAGACGTTAGTGGAGCGTGTGTGGTTAACCGGCACACTAATTGAGTTCTAAGCAAAGGTGGCAAAGGGTGACTCGATGTTTGTCATAGTTCGATGGAGCGTGTGTGGTTAACCGACACATCGAATAGGTGACTATAACATTTGGGGCACCATGTATATTTGAATGGTTATTCACACCCTGTTTTGTGATCCTCGGCATCCTAGTCACAAATCGAGGGGCATATCGAGATTTAAACATGCCATTGAAAAGTTCAATGAATCTCAGAAGATCTAGGAGTTTCCAATACATTTAAAACTTAACTTTCTTTTTCGTTTTTCATGGTGGATATTGGTAAATCGTCATTTACCTACCTTCAAATATTCTGCAAGTTGGATTACAGCATCCCTCTTCCAATTTGTAGGATATTGTGTTGGGTCCTAGCCTTAATATCTCATTTGGGTGTTTTATTAAGGACTCAATCAACTAAACTTGAATTTTCTCCCGTTTTATAGATGTCAAAGTCTGAGAACTATGGTCTTCCTAAATCCGTTGGAAGAAGTTTTCCACGTGAAGATGATGTTCCACAAGTGGATTATGGAAATGGAAATCATGCTTCATTTCCTCCACCTCCTCAAATAATTCTCGCTGACCCACGTGTTCGAAGACTTGAAAGGTTCAAGTTCACTCAACCCCTGTTGGCAAAAAGACACAAAGATGGAAAGTCTGTATGTGCTCATGTCTTGGATATGAAGTTACATATTGATAGATTGGGAATGTTGGGTGTCAATGCCTCAAGGAAGTTGGTTGTTGACTTGGTTCTTCAATCACTTCCCGAATCATATGGTAAGTTCGTTAGAGAGTACTATATGATGGACCACGACATGACCCTTATTGATTTGACTTATTTGCTTATTGCTGCTGAATCAGAAATGATTTGGCGCACTGGTCGAGCAAATTTGTCTGGTAAATCAATATCCCAACCTTCTATGGGCAATGGCAACATTGGAAGTCCAAAAAAGTTTTCTCTGCGCAAGAGAAAGGCTGAGTATGAGATAGTCTCATGTACCATTCCAGAAGAGTCTGTATGTTTCTACTGCCAGAAGAAGGGTCATTGGCTACGAAGCTGCCCTCACTACCTGAGAAATCTAAGAGATGGGAGAGTCAAGCTGTATGACTCCGTTTCAGGTAAAATCCAATATCTAACTCTATTAAGTTCCTATTTGGAGATTCTTAATACATGATGTGATAAGATTACATTTTGTTGTTTAGAAGGATCGAAGAAAAGAAAGGAAGCTTAAAGGAAGGAGCGAGCTGAGTCTGATCGCGAAGAAATGAATTACGATCGCATGGATTCGATGATCGGATTTTTGAGCTGCTGCTTAGAGTCATGGTATTTTGCTTAGGAATATGTAATAGCATAGTTTTCATTTGCATTGTAAGGATATATTTTTTCCGCAGTAAAATAAATTTTGATTTTGTCTTATTTATATTTCCTTGCAATGGCAATTGTGAAAATTGATGTCTGTGTGTTTCTATTATAAGCAATATTAAGTGGATATGATTCTTAGTTATGTTATTTATGGTAGTGTCGTAAATTTTCTAAGTAAGGAAAGATTCCCATCGCCCAAGTTTCAATTGGATAGAAGCTTGGAATCATATGATTTGAATCATGTGATGTATGGAAATCTTGGTACTTAGAAATTTTAAGGTTAATTCCTTGACAAAGAGTCAAGTGAAGGACTAGAAGATCGAGTTCACAATGTTGTGCACTGGTCAAGTCCACCATAAATAACACTAAGATTATTCATCATGATTTACTAAAAGTCTAGTAAACGTGATTATGCTTACAAGATTAAGTGTAATTCTGAATTATTGAAAAGTTTCAATGAATGGCAGAACGAATAAGAAGAATCAATTAGGCAGAAAGATAAAAGTTTCTCCAATCTAAGAAGAAGGGAGAGTACTTTTTGTATCGTGTTTTATGATCGTCTTGGTAATTGTAGGAACCATATTACAATTCATCCTCTAAGAACACCTTAGTGCACTAGTATGGCTAAGAAGAGGAGTCGGGAATTGTTAAAGTGGTTAAGTCAATAAGACGAATCGTACTTCGTTCCAAAATCAAGTCTTAGAGTCAAAATCCAAGATTGTGACTTGAGTGACATAATCTTAATTGGAAATATTCTTTTGCACATTTTGGTAAGTTGTGATTTCTTCGATAAGACAAAGACCAACCAATACCAAATGTGTGTAGGTTTTATCTTGATAAAGACACACACTAACTCTTGAATATTTGTTTTGTCAATAAATGTTTCTTGATAAGAGAATCTTAAATGTCAAGAGGTCAGTGGGAGTCTAAAGATCTTGAAAAGTTTCAAGAACTAATCAAGAGTAAACCTGCTGTTAATTACTAGCACACGACTTGAGGTTTCTAACCTATCGTGTTGACATATTCTTGTTTCTGTGCCATTCCAGTTTGGTCAACTATGCATGTGAGTTCTATGAGTTCTCAATGGGTTGCATAGGGGCAAGGCACCTTAATCAATGGAAAGTACATTGAAAGGTAGGGGTGAGTTGCTAAATAACTTGGAAGCAATGGTGGGACCCTTGATGGCAAGAAATTAAGAATAGATAAGTTCAGTCCATATGAGTTGGATTTGTCACAAACATTGTCTTATGATTATGGTTATGACAAATTCACATGGATAGGAACACATACGCCACAAAATCTAAGTGTCATAAGGTTTCTCTCCTTCATGAAAATGATTGTGAGGAAACGCTTTCACTAAGAGAGATTTTGAAGATAACATTATGTAATTTGCATTTCTCAAATTCGATTATGATTACAACATCCCTCTTCATAGTTCGAATTGTGTGAAATGGCAAATGGGTCTGAACATTTTTTGACTTATTGTTATAAGTTCTAGAATTGTTTAAACAAACATATGGGTTATCTAAGGAAAGGTGTATGAGTTTGAGAATCTTAGATAAAAGTTTATCAAAGCATCTCGGTATCAGAATTGTGAACTTTGGTAAGAAAGTCAATAAGTATTGATTTCTAAAAGTCCAGCTGATTTCTGAATACATGTCGAAGCTAGTGGGAGCATAAGTGTTATGCTGGTAAGTAAATAATCATCATGTTAGTGGGAGCATGATTATTATGTTAAGTGTTGCAAGTTAGCAATATTAATTATAGAAAACAAGAGTTTTACTTTGCCAAGTTGCAAGGGTTGGAAGGTTGTTTTGCTATAATTAAGGGAGAGAATATTATACTTCGTTTCGAAATCTAAGAGCTTAGATCGAGAGATTTTAATCAAATCTAGTCAAATATAAGAATTGTGTTCTCAAAATTCGATTATGATTACATCAACCCTTTTCATAGTTCGAATTGTGAGAACATGACAAATAGAAATATTATGGCAAAAGACTGGTAAAGTATCACGTCTTTATGTAAGACATTATGCATCGTGTTCCATACGCTTCGGGTATAGGATCGATCGCATATGCTATATTATTTGACCGTTCTAAAAATTTCCAAATGCCTAGGGCATTAAGAGGGAAAAAGGACTAGAACCGGACATGACTAAATTTATTAAACAGCTGTCAAAGGACAATCTAAGGTTCGCCAAGGATTGGTTGCTTCTGGGCAGTTAGAAGTGTAGTAATGGATGGACCATACTGACATTATTATTATTAGATATGATTCTATTAATAATGAGTTGTCATATGGCAAATATGGCAATGTTTCCATATGTGGGAGTTGGATATTAAGAATCTATGTCTAGATTAGAAAACTTTTATGCAAGAAGGATGTTCAAAGGAATGTACTTTGAATGTGAGACTTCATGTCTATGGAATTGTCTTGTAACAATCTCCAATAGAGGAATTTGTAATTTCATTGGCAATAGTCTTTGTGACTTTGGTGCTGTGACATTACGAAAGGATCATCGCATAGAATGTTAGAATCTAACATATTCTATAAGTGGCAAGAATTTGTATTCTTACACTTGTGGTAAGGATTGGGAATTGTGAAATGAGTGTGATTGGAAATGTTATTCAATTATACTATTTCACAAAGTAAGGACCATAGGTGAACATAGTGTGCATGCTAAGAGCATGGGACAATTGTTGTTATAATTCAAGTAATAAGTTGATTACCCGAAACATTATACAATGAATAATGTGTAATCAATATGGTGATTAAATAAAAGGAGTTTTATTTATACTCAAAAGTTTGGGGCCATATTGGGTTCGATTATTCTTTTGTTTCACTTTGCATGTTTTGACTTCCTGAATAATAACATTATTCGAACGTTCCACAATCACTCATACTTTGGGAGTAGGTATGAAAGAAGATTTTCATGAATTGGTTTGTAGATTGTCTAAAGTGTATTAGACATAGAAAAGGTTTGTTGCAACGTTCATGAGTGCTTATGAATATGATTTGAGCATTGGATTAAACCCATGCTCACTTGGATCGCTTCATGGATTTTATCACGAGTGATTGGTGAGACGATAATATCATGTATTCTTGAAACCGAGATGTGTGAGTTGTATCTTGCGAGTCGGTTACACATTGATAATATGTAAACGCACCAGTAACTTGGTGTTATAAAACATATTGTTGTGTGTGATTTGATGAGTAGGTACAAGCGAGCACTGAGTCAAAGTTTATCCGTTCCTTTTACCCAAAGTGGGATAAAAGCGATATTTTTGGGCCCCTCGATGATTTAGTGATGACACCTAAGCGCTTGGCCAAGCCGGGACTAAGTTAATGTGTTCAATTGTAGTATGTTGTCAGTCGTCATAAATCGGAAATCGGGAAACAACACATGAACAGAGAGTATGATTTAAATCCATGTCTCAGTTCATACGATATCTAGAATGGAAGAATATATGATCCCTTATCTAAAGGACGCATTTGATAAGATCAGAGCGGACAGCGGCTTTTGAAAGCTACGATTGATGATCAGGTTCCGAAGTCATATGCAGAATAGTTATTAGACTTATCCAAGTGGGAGACTGTTGGATTAGTGTCTAAGCCCATAACTATTTTGGTATGTACTTGACCCGATTGCGAGCATGGTCCTTTTGGGTTGCCTTCATCAAAGCAACTTGATAGGATGATTTATGGAGAAAGAGAGTAATTATGATTTATTAATATATTATATGAATAATATATTAAAAGAGAAATCATATTGTTTAATTAATATTGGTCAAGAATTAATAAGAATTAATTTTGTGGCTAAAAGACATTAATTAAATAAAGGGGACTAGAACTGTCAGTTGTGTGATAGTTGAATATTGGGCTAATGGACTCCATAGAAGTTGGAGTGGACTAAATCTATGGGGAAACCCATTAGAATTCATCCAAGGCCTCTAAGGAGGGATTATGTGGGCTGCTTAGGGCCTAAGCAGTCAGATTAGGGTTTCCTAGTTCAAAACCATAATAGCCTCACTATATAAAGGCCCCTAGGGCACCCAAAAATGTGGCCAAGAATTCCTTAGGGTTCTTGGACGGTTTTTGGTCCATATTCATTACAGGAGGGTCAGTGCATATAAGTCTTTGTGACTTTATACATTTCATTACAAGAGGGTCAGTGCATATAAGTTTAAAATCTAAACAGATTTCGATAAATGATACGAATTTGAAATTCTCACATTTTTCGATAAGGATTTGGGAGTGTGAAATTAGAATCATTGAAGTTATGTTCAATTGGTTTATTTCACAAAGTAAGGATCATAGACAAACATAGAGTGCATACTTGGTGTATGGCAAAGCTATTGTTTAAGAAAAACATAGTGTACATGCTTGGAGCATGGGACAACTAGTGTTTTTAATTCAAGTATAAAGTTGATAAAACCGAAACAATGAATAATGAGTAATCAGTATGGTGATAAATAAAAGTGTTTATTTATATTCATAGGGTTTGATACCATATTTGATTCATTTATTCTTGTGTTTCACTTTGCATGTTTTGACTTCCAGAATAACTAAGTCGCTCTTCCTGAATGATTAAGTTATTCAAACCATCCACAGTCGGTCATATGTTGGAAGTAGATATGAATCAAGACTGTCATGGGTTGGTTTGTAGAGGTCCAAGTTGGTGGACAAAGTGGTGCTACAACAATCATGAGTGCTCATAAGTTCTGAGTATTGGATTCAACCCACGCTCATTTGAATCACTTCATGGATTTTATCACGAGTGATCATGAGACGATAATATCTTATATTCTTAAAACCTAGAGATATGAGTTGTTACTATGAGTTGGTTATACATTGATTGCACGAAAACGCATTGGTAACTCGATGTTATAAAATGTGCCTTTGTGTATGATTCAACAAGTAGTAGAACAAGCCATATGAGTCGAAGTTTATCCATTCCTTTTACCTTCGGGATAAAAGCGATATATGTGGGCCCCTCGATGATTTAGCGATGACACATGTGAGTGCTTGGCCAAGCCAGGACTGATTTGATTTGTTCAATCAGTCAGTCATCATAAATCGAAAATCGGGAAACAACAAATGGACAGAGAGAATGATTATAATCCATGTCTCAGTCCATATGATATCTAGAATGGAGTAATATATGATCCCTTATCTAATGGACAAGTCATTGACAAGGTCAGAGTTCGACAGCGGCTTTAAGAGCTACGATTGCCAGTTAGGTTTTGAAGTCATACTCAATAATAGTTTTAGACTTATCCAAGTGGGAGACTGTTGGATTAATGTCTAAGTCCATAACTATATTTGGTATGTACTTGACCCGACCCGGCATGGTCCATTTGGGTTGCACTTCACCGGCACAATTTATATGGATAGTCTTTTGAGAATAGTATATTTATGATTTATATTAATATATTATAAGTTCTAATATATTAATATGGAATAATATTATTTAATTAGTATTGATCAAGAATTAATTTAGAATTAATTAAGTGATCAAAAAGAACTAATTAAATATGGACTCTTATATATATGGAATGGGCCAAGTTCATTTAGGTTGGGCTAAGCTTTCATGGATGGTCCATGGAGCTTTTAACCCATGGATCCTATGTAAATGAAAGGTCATGGGTATTAGGGTTTACATGGATGTAACCCTAATCCTCCATAATATATAAAGGGGTCCTTGGCTCACAAAATTGGAACAAGTGTGTGAAAATAAGAGTGGGCCGATTTTAGTGTGCATACATATTCTCTCAAGTTCTTCCAAGGTGTTTTGGTGATTTGTGATTCCATTTGAGGCTTCCACACTATTAGGGCTAAGCTCTTAAAGCTTGAAGACATCAAGCTACATCAAAAGGTATGTCATCTAACTAGAACTTTGTAGTATAGGTGCTTCATAATATGCTAGTTAGGATGAAACCTTGGAATAGCTAATATTTGCATGTATAATAGAGAAAACATATATCCAAGGTTTATAGGGTTGCATGTACACCATAGGAGTGTTAGAATGCTGAAAACCCAACAGTGGTATCAGAGCCATGGGTTGTTTTCTGTTATATTGATGCAAATGTTTTATTTTCAAAGTTGAAAAAAAAGGAAAAAAAAAACTTGACGTTTGTCAAATTTTAAGATAATTACTTGTTTTTGTGAAAAAACTAATTATTTGTAAAATTTGAATCATTTGCTATATGAGTTGAATTAGGTCAAATTTAGTAAAAGATAAAATGATATGATTATTTTATTAGTTTTAAAAGTTTGATCTAAAGAGTTTTTTGAAACCTCCATAAGTTATGGATATGAAAAGGTTTTTAAAAAAATTGATTCAAAGTTTTTTATGGAGTTACAAAACTTGGTCTTAATGTTTTAAAGAATTCCATAACTTGTTCTTAAGTTATGGAACATGAAAAGTTTCATCATAAAACAAGTATTTAACTCCATAAGTTATGGAATCCAAAAGTTTTCAAGAGTTACAAAACTTGCCCTCAAGTTTTGGAATTTAGAAAAAGTTTTTTTATGATAAAAAAAAGAATTGAATTCTAAAACTCTTGGGTTCATAACTTAAACAATTAATTAAATGGTTTTAATTTTGAATTTAATAATTGGAATTATGATGTTTTTATTGAATAATTCAATTAACTCTTATGGACTTTATTAATAGATAATTAAAGTGTTTAATTAAAAGAGAATTAATAATTCCATAACGACATGGTTTAAATTTAATTAAATTAAGAGTATAGTTTAATTAATAGATTAAACCACCAAGTATTTTAAATGTCTAAAATACACCCTTATACTATTATAATATTAAAAGTTTAATATATTATATGTATAAGAGCAAGTCGTCTTACCATTAGTATGCCTCATTCACGAAGCCGGACTATAAGGGGGGTATAAGGTTACTATCTATAAAATGGCAGTTTAATGGGTGTCCACTCTCACCCACCGCTTCCTTGACTGGTGGAGGGTCGTTAGCCGAACAGGTAGGACAAGGACTATAATTCTCCCTTCATTAAAAGTATTAATGATAAATACTAAGTAACTAAACTTTTTATAAATTCCCAATCTTAGTTACTTAGGAAAATGTTGAATAAGGTGCTAATCCATGAAATTACACTTTGCACTTTGTTTAAGCTGTTAGTGGAGCGTGTGTGGTTAACCGGCACACTAACCTGGACTTAACAAGGTAGGCACAGGGTAACTTAATGTTTATCATAGTATCGTTGGAGCGTGTGTGGTTAACCGGCACATCGATTGAGGGGTAAATATTAAGGGTACCAAGTATATTTGCATGGTTACTTCACACCTTGGTTTGTGATCCTCGGCATCCCAGTCACAAAACCTGAAGGGCACACTCGAGATTGAAACATGCCATTGAAAAGTTCAATGAATCTCAAAAGAATCTAGGAGTTTCAAAACCAATTAAAACCTAATAATACATTTCGTTTATCTTGGTGGAAATTGGTGAATTGTCATTCACCTACCTTCAAATATTTTATAGCTTGGATTACGGCATCCCTCTTCCAAGTTATAAAATAGTTTGTTGGGTCCTAGCCTTAATATATCATATTGGGTGTTATATTAAGGACTTAAATCAACTTTACGTGAATTTCTCCCATTGTTGATGTCTGGTTTAGACAACAATGATCTTCCCAAACCAAGCTTTCCTAATGAATATGACTTCCCGAGTTTGGCTCATGGAAGTCATACTTCTCTTCCTCCACCTCCTCCAATTATTCTCCCTAACCCACAAGTTCAAGGTCACTCAAGCCATAATGGCAAGCAAGGTCTATGTGTGATCACATCTTAGAGATGAAGTCACATATTGACAAGCCAGGAGAGTTGGGTGTCAAAGTCTTGAGAAAGTTGGATGTTCAATCACTTTCTAAGTCATATAGTGAGTTCCTTTGGGACTACTATGAAACAGACTATGACATGAACCTTAATGATCATATCTATTTGCTTGGTGCTGCTGAATCAACAATGATTTGGAACGATAGTAAAGCAAATTTGATTAGAAGATCAACTTCCCAAAAACTTTATGGACAGTGACAATGGTGACACTGGAAATCCAGAAAAAACATTCTCTTCCCAATGGAAAGGGATTGACCATAGTCAACCCGGTTGACCAAATGGTAAAGAGAAAGGCTAAGTCTGAGATAGTCCCATTACCAAAGGGTCCATATGTTTATTTTGCCAAAGGAAGGGGCGTTGATTGCAAAGCTGCCAAATTTACCTAAGGATGTTAACGTCAATAAGTTTGACTCTACATCAGGTAGATCCCATTATCTAACTCTGTTAAGTTCTATTCTGAGATCCTCATTACATGATGTGACTGGGTCACATGTTGATGTTTTAAGAATCAAAGAATAGAGAGAAATCTTAAAGGAAGTATATGCTGATTCTGATCGCGAAGGTGGATTTCGATCGCATCAGAATTTTGAGCAGTTGCTTAAGAAGTTATGATATATTGCTAAAGAATAGATAACAACAATTTTCCATGTGGATTGTAAGGATAAGTTTTTCCGCAAAGTTTTAAAATAAAAGAAAATTGTTTAATTTTATTTATTTGAAGTATCCTTACAATGACATTTGTGGAAAATTATTGCTTATATGATTCCACTGACAGCAATATTGGAAAATGGATTTGATTCTTTCATTTGTGGTAGTGTCTAAATTTACCAAATCAGGAAAGTTCCTCATCACCCAAGTTTCAATTGGACCGAAACTTGGAATCATGCAAGTTGAATAGTATGATGAATGAGAACTTTCAAGCATTGGAAAATCAAGACTAATTACTTGTTCACATGGATGTGTGAGTCAAGTGAAGGACTAAAGGGATCGAGTACACATTCTTGTGCACTGGTCATGTCCACGACAAAGCTCGTTAAGACTATTTGATTTACTAAAGTTTAGTAAATATGGTTATACTTACAAGTTTAAGTATAATTCTGAAACATTGGAAAAGTCTCAATGTATGGCAGAACGAATGGGAAGAATCAAATTAGGCAGAAAGATAAAAGTTTCTCAAATCTGAAAAGATGGGAGAGTACTTTAGTATCATGTTTGTGATCATCTTAATGATTTAGAAATCATATCACAATTAGTCCTCTAAAGGTCATCTTAGTGCATTATTATGACTAAGAAGAGGAGTCATGAATTGTTGAAATGGTTAGATCAGGAAGATGAGTCATACTTCGTTCCAAAACAATTCTTAGAGTCATACTCCAAGATTGTAACTTGAGTGACATATCTTAAAGAAAGGTTTAAAACGCTTGCCAAATGTAAGAGTAAAAGTGTCCTACTCTTGTACATTTGAAATTGGTAGGTTGTGATGTTTTGGATAAAACAAAGACCAACTAAGGCCAATTGTGTGAAGTGTTTGTCTTGATAAAGAATTCGCACTATCTCTTGAATATTTGGCAAGATAGTCTTATATGTCAAGAGGATAGTGGGAGTCTTAAAGATCCTAAAAAGAATTTCAAGAACTAATCAAGAATAAAACCTGAGGTTCTTCACTAGCACACGACTTGAGGTTTATAACCTATCGTGTTGACATATTCTGTGCCCATTCCAGTTAAAGTTGGCTTTGCATAGGAGTTCTGAAAGTTCTCAATTGTTTGCATAACAACTTGGAAGCAATGGCAGGCCCTGTACTGCCAGGTGGCAAGAAGTTAAGATTGCATAAGTTCAGTCCATATGAGTTTGGATTTGTCATTATCCTTGTCTTGTGACTATGGTTTTGACGATTCACATGGATAAGAACACATACACCATAAAATCTAAGGGTCATAAGGTTTCTCTCCGATTCATGAAAATGATGGTGAGGAAACACTTCCACCAAGTAGATTTGAAGCAGATGGCAAAAGGTCTAAACAATTGAGACTATGATTACGACATCCCTTTTCATAGTTCTGAAATTGTTTAGACACACATGCATGCTATCTAAGGAAAGGTGTATGATTTTGATAAAGTTTTATCAAAGCATCTCGTATCAGAAATCTGAACTTTGGTAAGAAAGTCAATAAAGTATTGATTTCTAGAAGTCCAGCTGATTTCTGAGTACATGTCAAAGCTAGTGGGAGCATAAGTGTTATGCTAATAATCATCATGTTAGTGGGAGCATGATAATTATTGTTAGTGTTGCAAGTTAGCAATGTTAATTATAGAAAACAAAAGTTTCAATTCGTGAGGCTGCAGGGATTGAAAAAGTTGTTTTGCTATAATTAAGGGAGAGGATATACTTCATTTCAGTTCTAAAGGCTTAGATTGAGACCTTAATCATCCTTAGTCAAGAATATATATATATATATATATGAATTTCATGTTGGATTGGTTCAACTTAAGGAAATTCTATATATTGCGTTCTCAAAATTCGATTATGATTACGGCATCCCTCTTCATAGTCAAATTTTGAAAACATGGCAAATAAAAATATTGTAGCAAAAGACTGGTCTAGAATCATGTCTTTATGTGAGACATCATGAATCGTGTACCATTTGCTTTGGGTACAGGATCGATTGCATGTGCTATAATATTTGTCATTTCTAAATTTTTCCAAATGCCCAGAGGCATTAAGAAGGGAAAAAGTCTAGAATTGGATATGACTAAAATGATTAAGCAATTGTTGAGGACAATCTGAGGTTTACCAAAGATTGGTTGCTCAGGGACAGTTGGAAGTATAGTGCTAATTTTGGAAGGACCATATTGACATATTCTGAAAAGAGGCATCTCTTATTCAGAAGTGATAGTCAAAATGAGAATATGGAGTTGTCTCCATAGGTGGAAGTTATCTGTGTAAGATTAGAAAACTTAATGCAAGAAGCATGTCCAAAGCAATGTACTTTGAATATGAGACTTAGTTTCCATGGAGTTGATCTCCATTGGAATACCTTATAATGACTGTTGACAAGTCTTTGTAACTTTGTACATATTCATTACAGGAGGGTCAGTGCATATAAGTTTAAAATCTAAACAGATTTCGATAAATGATACGAATTTGAAATTCTCACATTTTTCGATAAGGATTTGGGAGTGTGAAATTAGAATCATTGAAGTTATGTTCAATTGGTTTATTTCACAAAGTAAGGATCATAGACAAACATAGAGTGCATACTTGGTGTATGGCAAAGCTATTGTTTAAGAAAAACATAGTGTACATGCTTGGAGCATGGGACAACTAGTGTTTTTAATTCAAGTATAAAGTTGATAAAACCGAAACAATGAATAATGAGTAATCAGTATGGTGATAAATAAAAGTGTTTATTTATATTCATAGGGTTTGATACCATATTTGATTCATTTATTCTTGTGTTTCACTTTGCATGTTTTGACTTCCAGAATAACTAAGTCGCTCTTCCTGAATGATTAAGTTATTCAAACCATCCACAGTCGGTCATATGTTGGAAGTAGATATGAATCAAGACTGTCATGGGTTGGTTTGTAGAGGTCCAAGTTGGTGGACAAAGTGGTGCTACAACACTCACGAGTGCTCATAAGTTTTGAGTATTGGATTCAACCCACGCTCATTTGAATCACTTCATGGATTTTATCACGAGTGATCATGAGACGATAATATCTTATATTCTTAAAACCTAGAGATATGAGTTGTAACTATGAGTTGGTTATACATTGATTGCACGAAAACGCATTGGTAACTCGATGTTATAAAATGTGCCTTTGTGTATGATTCAACAAGTAGTAGAACAAGCCATATGAGTCGAAGTTTATCCATTCCTTTTACCTTCGGGATAAAAGCGATATCTGTGGGGCCCTCGATGATTTAGCGATGACACATGTGAGTGCTTGGCCAAGCCAGGACTGATTTGATTTGTTCAATCAGTCAGTCATCATAAATCGAAAATCGGAAAACAACAAATGGACAGAGAGAATGATTATAATCCATGTCTCAGTCCATATGATATCTAGAATGGAGTAATATATGATCCCTTATCTAATGGACAAGTCATTGACAAGGTCAGAGTTCGACAGCGGCTTTAAGAGCTACGATTGCCAGTTAGGTTTTGAAGTCATACTCAATAATAGTTTTAGACTTATCCAAGTGGGAGACTGTTGGATTAATGTCTAAGTCCATAACTATATTTGGTATGTACTTGACCCGACCCGACATGGTCCATTTGGGTTGCACTTCACCGGCACAATTTATATGGATAGTCTTTTGAGAATAGTATATTTATGATTTATATTAATATATTATAAGTTCTAATATATTAATATGGAATAATATTATTTAATTAGTATTGATCAAGAATTAATTTAGAATTAATTAAGTGATCAAAAAGAACTAATTAAATATGGACTCTTATATATATGGAATGGGCCAAGTTCATTTAGGTTGGGCTAAGCTTTCATGGATGGTCCATGGAGCTTTTAACCCATGGATCCTATGTAAATGAAAGGTCATGGGTATTAGGGTTTACATGGATGTAACCCTAATCCTCCATAATATATAAAGGGGTCTTTGGCTCACAAAATTGGAACAAGTGTGTGAAAATAAGAGTGGGCCGATTTTAGTGTGCATACATATTCTCTCAAGTTCTTCCAAGGTGTTTTGGTGATTTGTGATTCCATTTGAGGCTTCCACACTATTGGGGCTAAGCTCTTAAAGCTTGAAGACATCAAGCGACATCAAAAGGTATGTCATCTAACTAGAACTTTGTAGTATAGGTGCTTCATAATATGTTAGTTAGGATGAAACCTTGGAATAGCTAATATTTGCATGTATAATAGAGAAAACATAGATCCAAGGTTTATAGGGTTGCATGTACACCATAAGAGTGTTAGAATGCTCAAAACCCAACAAGAGGTGTGACACTTGTGACACTAAGCTTTCAGAAGCCAATTACAAGGAGGAATTGAGATTGTTATTGCTACATAACAATCAAGGTAAGTTCTAAACCCTAATTCATATGTTAATTCCATTATTATATGCTAGATCTAGGGTTTATGGCTTTGGATGATTATTGCATGTTCATTAGACAAACTAGATCCAAATCTTTAGGGTTTGCATGTACACCATAGGAATGATGTAGTGCTCAAAATCCATCAGGTTTGTCCTGATGGGTT
Organism: Lactuca virosa; assembly: GCF_052849685.1. NCBI lineage: Eukaryota > Viridiplantae > Streptophyta > Magnoliopsida > Asterales > Asteraceae > Lactuca > Lactuca virosa. The sequence goes on from NC_136433.1 coordinate 343,250,284, forward strand.
GATTGAGTGATAACTCGGCGAGTTGGGGGTCAACTTGACGATTTGAGCTAGACCTTTTGAGATTTCTGAGTATACGAGGGGACTCGACGAGTCGCAAGAGTGCACTCGATGAGTCGGGTCAAACTTGGACTGCTGACTCGAGTTTGACTTCTGTTGACTTTGGGGTTTTGGTCAACATAAGTAATAGAGACCTTGGAGGGGTAAAATGGTCTTTTACCCACTTCAAAGAGTTAGAAAGAGAAAGAATCGCCTCCGTTTATCTGAGTCATGAAAAGAGTATTAATTAGAGATATTCATCCTTTGTGTTAGGAGGAGGCTAGTTCGAGATCCGAGCGCGAGGTTATTTGCTCACGTGCTAGCCGAGGTGAGTCTTCTCACTATACCTTACCTAGAGTGGTAATTATGTGTGACCGGAAGGTCTTATGTGCTTATAAGGGTTATGTGATATATGTTTTATCTCTGTGATATGTATATGCTGAATGAATTGGGCCGGAAGGCAAACAGAGTTGGGGCCGGAGGGCAAGGCATGGTAGGGCCGGAAGGTCTACCAGAGCTGTGGGACCGGAAGGTCCCACTGAGACACATTGACCGGAAGGTCTTACAGAGCTATAGCCTCGAGTGGCTAGTTATTTGTGCGTGGTATTTTGGGGAACTCACTAAGCTTCGTGCTTACCGTGTTATGTGTTATGTGTTTCAGGTATCTCAGAGGATCGCGGGAAGGCACCGGCTTGATTGTACACACCAGAGAAAGAGTTATGTTTTGAGGATCCTGGATTATTAATGGAGTTGTGTTTTGTAATTTGAATAAACGAGATTTCTATACAATATGTTATGAAAAGTATGCGATTTTAAAATGAAAATTTTGTTTGAAAAATTATGGTGTTACAGAGAGAGGAAGGATCATTTGAGAACTCAAAGTTTCCTGAGAACCCGAGAACTAAAAAATGATCGTTAGATTAAAATAATAGAGGGTTAGGATGCTTTGTGGTATATTTGTAAATATGTGAAAATAAAAATGGATGGGGGCATCTTATTAAAAAGAATCAGTGGTATTTTTGGGACAGTGTAATTGATTCCCCCTTTTCAGATTTAATCACGTTAACTTTGCCCCTATCTCTCTCTCTCTCTCTCTCTCTCTCTCTCTTCATCCTGCCTCTCTCTTTCTCTCTACACCTACATCACATCTTCATCGTTGATTGTTGGATGAAGCCACCGTTTGAAATCCATGGCCGCCTCCGATAATCGTCACCCCCATCAATTGATCGGCTTCCTCATCGTCTCCCCTCTCTCTTTGTCCCTCACAAACATAAACACACACACACACACATCTTTATGCCTTCGAGACGGCGATTCATTTGATCAGGATAACATCGGAGAGAATCGAGTACGCCAATCTTCCCTAAAAACAACATCACCACCATCGTATCCTCCTAAACCTACACCATATCCGCCTCCATTAAAACCTACACTGTAATCACCTCCCGGAATAGATCTTATTGCGTTTGTATCTGGTTATCGATGAAGTCTGAGTAGGAGTTAAATGTCTTCACTCATCGTCTTCATATTGATGAATCCAGGTTTGCAGACTTCTCAATAAAAAAACGAAACGAAATTCGCATCTCCACTGTATTTCGGACGATCAATCGAGTATTTGATTAGAGAAGCTTCCACTGCCAAATCTGCCTTTGATTAGAGAAGACGATCCTATGCCGATGAAGTATTTGATTGTATAAGCATTTACTGCCAAATCGACCTAACCGGATCTATACCACATATAACCACCAATAAATCGAAATGAAAACTTCGACAATCAAGTGACTACAACTACAATCAGGTAAATCATTAATCTCATTTTCTGAATGTTTATTTCAGTATTTATGTTCTTCTCATAAGTTAAAGGTTTCTTTGAGTGACTAGATAAGGTTTTATTACAAATAAGGTTGTTCAACAATCATTGTTAGGATCCACCGTATCAAACATACTGTTAGTTATTGGTTGTGCTTTTTTTACTGGTGGCATTGTGCATTATCCAACAGTTCAACGTTTCAACCAGGCAATTCACCATTTTGGAATCTGATTCCATTCCTTTGTATGGTGGAATTTAGATCTCTGGAATCACTCATTTAGTCATTTGTATGGTCGTATATATGAATGCACTTAGCAGTTCTTATGGTAACCTGAAGACTTGAAGCTTTTAGATCGTGTGTTTCAGCTTATACGAGAACATAACAAAGATGAATGTTAACTGTAGATTATAAGTTCCAAAGTTAACATTGTAGTGAAGGCATCAGATTATTTTGAATATTCAGATTTTGATGTATGCTTTTGTTCTTTTCTTTGGCCCTGATTACAAATGTATATTTTTCAATTTATTACACGATACATAAGCAAATGATTATGTTTAGATTTTGAGTGACCAGCATTTTCCCCGGCCAAGAATATGTCAAGAATACTGCAAACTGAAATACTAAAAATGCCCTTTTAGTCATTTAAACTCACATTACGGTAAATCAGGAACATGATATGCAAAAAAATTCAAACTCAATTACAATCTCATTAAATCAAGAACATAATCTGTTGATTTTTGTCTCTGTTGACCAGTCAAAGTCAAAGTTATAATGATGATTATATTGAAAACTGTAGTCGTGCAATGGGAGATGGTAATTCTGTAGTTGGATATTTTGATGAGAGTGTGAATTTCCTTTCAAAAGTGGGAACAGATGATCTAGAGGTACAAACAATTCTTGAATCTTTTTTTTAATGAAAGTAAAATTACATTTATAACCTTAGTTGAATATATATATGTAATGCAGGTAACACATACACTTTCGGTTTCTTTGAATAAAATTGGGGATCTGAAATATTATGAAGGTGATTTGAAAGCTGCAAGGGATCATTACTTTCGGGCTCTTGATGTTCGTAGAAATGCTATAAAAGATTCTTCAAAAGCTCCATCATAGGTTTTGTTATATACATTGGATATGAAAATATACAAATTTATATAATATTTGATATATGTGATTTGATCTTATGATTCCATTCCGTTTGTTGATTCCGATTCCAGGTTCTAGATGTGGCTGTGTCCCTTGCGAAAGTCGCTGATGTGGATAGAAATCTTGATGCTGAGGATACAGCAATTGAAGGGTTTCAAGAAGCCATAAAATTTGTAACACAGGCAGATTCGGGCTAGTCAATTTAGAGACAATGAGCATCAAAAATGAGTTTTTGATGGAAGATTATTTAGAAGGAATAATCTTAACCAAGTGTTAGTATATGTTACAAGGGTTCCGTACATATAAAGAACGCCGAAATCCGAGTTATAACGAAGAAGTTATGGCTCGTCGAAGTTTTACGGCAAAACCGGCATGACACCGGGAGACGTAAATAGTGAATTTAAGATAGAGGAGTTTTTAGCCTTAGTAATCTAAACAAAAGTTGTAGTATATGTTAAACCAAGAACATACAAAAAAAGAACACCCAAATCTGACTTCGTATGAGGAAGTTATGAATTTTCTAAGATTTGGCATAGCAGTGCACGACCCGAAACTCGAATTTTAGATCGAACGGTTTTTGGCCTACGTGATCTAAATGAGAATTGAATATCTCATTAACAGGAACTCAACGGTAAAAAGACAGACGAAAACGGAGTCCGTATGTAGAAATTATGAATTTTACGCGGTCATTTAACAGTATAATCTTCTCTTACTATTAAATTTAAAATCGGTCGAGAATTAGCCGACAGAGTCAAAAGGAAAGTTGTAGACCTTGTCTTCACCTACGCGTGGATATAAAGAATGTCAAAAATGGAGCTCGTATGCGAGAGTTATGATTTTTCTAAGTCGGGAATGAGCTGTGCGAAATCGGGTGACATGGCGAAATCCTGGCCGTTGCTTCCTCCCCAAGGCTAGCCACCAGAGGGTGACATGTGGCATGGACTCGACGAGTAGGTCCTCCTACTCGACGATTTGGGCTGTTTCCCAGCCTATATGTAACATCCCAAATTTCGAGTCTAAAAATTTCAATTTTTATATAACGATTTAGAAAACATTTATAAGAAACCATCATCAAGTCATATCATTTCGTAAAACCATAATATCATGTCTGAAATTGTATCATAAAATTAGTAACAATGTCAGAGTACAATCCCAAGAAATCTCATGGTGCGGTAATCCAATGCGTGTGTATGATGTGCAGCTACCGCGCCGACTCCTTCCCCTTCGCTGAAGAGGTACCTGAAACAAAACTGAAAGCTGTAAGCACGAAGCTTATTGAGTTCCTCCATCGTACCACATACCATACAATCACATAGCATACATACTGCCGGCAATTCTGGGGTGCCCGACCTACCCGGTACGGCCATTCAAGGGTGCCGACCTACCCGTGTCAAGCCATTCTGGGGTGCTGACCTACCCGTTGGTCCTAACAACCGAACCTCGGGGACTATTCCACCCCCTACAGCTACTATCGCATATATCATAACATAAGCATACTATCAGACATATCTAGGGTATCCGAACTACCCTTCGGTCCTAACAACCGATCTTGGGGACTATTCCCCTCCTACTACCGCTATCCCATATAATATACCATGCCAGCATATAAACATATCATAACATACTGTCAGACATATCTAGGGTGTCCGACCTACCCTTCGGTCCTAACAACCGAACTTGGGAACTATTCTCCCCCTACTACCACTATCACATATAACATATCATGCCAGCATATAACATATCAGGTAGTAGCAAACCTAGATGAATATTACAAACACAATCATCTAACATACAACTCCTATTGGTGGGCCGACATTGTGGCCGTACACCCACCCCTACTGGAAGGTAACTCACCTCGTATGAATGAATGTTGTCGATCCAAGTGAGAAGTCTCTGTCTGCTGCTCCGGCGATTCTCCGGCTATAATTCCCATAAAGACACTTAGTCAGAAGCTGATAACTACTCTCAGGGTAAAATAACTATTTTACCCCTGGCCAAAGTCAATATCCTGGTCAAAGTTAACTTCCAATTGACCTGACTCGCCGAGTTGGGCCGCCAACTCGCCGAGTCCCTATTCTTTCATCTGACCCCCTCCCGACTCTACTCGTCGAGTTTAGCAAGGACGCGACGAGTTCTCCTTCTATAATATCATCGAATAAACCTTCATCCGTCTCGCCGAGTTGTATGAACAACTCGTCGAGTTCACCTTCATCCTATAAACATGTCCATTCTGCGACTCGCCGAGTTGTATGAACAACTCGTCGAGTCCATCTTCAAAGGGTTGGGAGATTGCCTTGGACTCGCCGAGTCTGTTCATACACTCGCCGAGTCCTATGATTCCCAGGTCCATGGCTAAGTCTAATATGTTGAGTCACTCCCATGGACCCCTCTAAGACCCTTCTAACACTCAACTGGGTTCCTTTGAACCTCAATAGACTGGGGACTCAAGCCCTGGACTCGCCGAGTTCCAAGAACAACTCGACGAGTCGGTGTTGTCCAAGTCTCATATCTCGATTTCTGATGTACAACACTCATCCAAAAGATAGATCTGAGCTTCTAAAATCGATCTAGCACGTAAAGTTACGAACTTTACGTGCATGCATGGGAGTATAAGCTTAATGGACCCAAAAATGAGGTCTAAAGGTGCATATGGCTTTTCCTTCTTTCTTGTGATGACAAACCTCCAAAATCACCAAAAAGGGCCTTAGATCTCACAAAACGATTAGGGTTTCAGTATGAGGTGTTCTGGGAGCATAAGGGACGATGGAGGCTGCATTAAGACGTTTAAATAGGGTGCAATCCCTCAGGTTTAGGGTTTTATCCAAACAGCGCCTACTCGTCGAGTAGGTCACTAAACTCCCGTGTCCAAAGTCGATTCTACTCGACGAGTTGGACCTTCAACTCGCTGATTCCAAGGCCAAAATGTTATAATTACTTGAATGAAAATACGTACCAGGAACCGGGTGCTACACTATAAATAAGGGTGTCGGGTGAAACCTTCTCCTCACGCCTCCCACTTCTACTTTCTCTCTCTAGAAACTCTCTCTAAGCCTCCCTAACCCCCCCCCCCCAAAGCCTAGGGTAACTCCCTAGCACGGAGCGTAAGCCCCGGAGCGCCTGACGGCTCCGAAAAGAAGAGCCTTCGGCTCAGAAACTCTGCTTCGACGGAGCCCGGTTTTGAGAAAAAACCCGCTGTAAGTGAGCTACGCCTACCCTATCTTTAGTATAACTTATGTTTCAATATAGTAATGTTATTAGGACCTTATAATGAGTATTTGGGCTATTATTATTGTAACGACGTAAATTTTCAAAACAATTTTTCATTTTTAAAAACATAATCTCATTCATAAAATATCATAGTAATCCAATGTAACACATGTTATCTCAATAAACAAATCCCAAGATCCTCAAATACATAAATCCTCTCAGTGTGTACGGATCATGCCGGCGCCTTCCCGCGATCCTCGCTAGTACCTGAAACACATATCACAACAATTGTAAGCATAAATGCTTAGTGAGTTCCCCAAAATACCACATGCAACACATACGCCACTCGAAGCTACAATACGACCCTCTGGTCGATGTGTCTCAGCGGGACCCTCCAGTCCCGTAGCTCGTTGGACCCTCTGGTCCGGTCATAGCTCGTCGGACCCTTCGGTCCAGTCTGTGTCGTTGGACCCTTCGGTCCGGTCTATATCGTTGGGCCCTCCGGCCCGGTCTATTCAACACATAGCATACATATAACACAATGCACATAACTCATATATATACACATAGCATACAAGACCCTTTGGTCTACACATAAATACCACTCTAGGTAATGTATAGTGAGAAGACTCACCTCAATGAAGTCGGATAAACTCTCGTGCTCAACGTCCCGACTTAGCCTCCTCCTATTATTCATATAGCATCCCCGATCAATATTCACTCATGATCTCATCTCTACAGATTGGGTAGAAGGCCATTCTACCCTTCCCTGAACTCTCCTAAATCAGTCTTGACCAGAACCCTAAAGTCAACGAAAGTCAACGGTCAACTTTGACCCGACTCGTCGAGTGCACAAGGGCGACTCGGCAAGTCCATGCGGGTCCTCTGAATCCTTTCAGCTTTTCTTGGCTCGTCGAGTCATCCTTTCACTCAACGGGTTACACCTGTCACGAATCGCGGGGCAACCCCGACTCGACTCGTCGAGTCCACTTATGGACTCGGCGAGTTGCCTCCATAACAACTCTCAAATGACCTTCTGAGGTCAGATCTGCTTCTCTAAACTATAGATCTGGCCTTCAAGTGCTCAAAGGTCACGTAAAGGTGCAACCTTTACGTGCATGCAACCCACATCAAGTCATAAATGGAGAAATAACTCTAAAAATGGCAACCTAGTCTCCAATCCTCCATGAACAAGCATAAAGCAGAATGGGAAAGGTTCTCTGGACCTCTATGGGTCCAGATCTGAGGTCTAACCCAGCAAGGGACCATAACCTCAACCTTTCAAGCCTAAAAAGGTTTATAGAAAACCCTAAATCATAGATCTTAACCCAAAACAGAAGGGAAGTTCGATTTGATACCTCAATAGTGTAGATCTGAACTTGAAAACCCTGGATCCACAGCTCCCTTGACCTCCTCTTGTTGGAAACTACTTCTCTTTTGCTAAAACACACAAGAAATGGTGAATTAGCCTTCCTCTTGCACCACAAACGTTCTCTTTCTCTCTCTAGGGTTTCTCAGGGGTGAAGTGGCCGCAATGGAGGCTATAAAGTCCTTTAAATAGGGCACAGGCCCCGAGAATTAGGGTTTCACTTAACAGCGCGGACTCGCCGAGTCCACGCATCGACTCGTCGAGTCCTTCATTAAATCAGACCAGAAATGCGCGATCCCACTCGGCGAGTTTGAGCGCCTACTCGCCGAGTCCCTCTCTAAAATTCAATATAAATACTTAAAATAAGATACCTGGGAATCCGGATGTTACAATTATGAGTTATATAAGTGTCGTTATAATATCTTTTTAGCCACTCGCGGTACGGGGAATCTGGTTTAAAGGGACGCATAGGGTTGTTGGATTACAGAAGTGTTATATGCCAAAATGGTCCTGCCCTCCGGTGTTTTATGTCTGGCCCCTGTCTGTACATAGTGGTTGGAAAATATTGTTTAAACGCTTATATAATAATACTAATTCTAAGACTAATAATTAGTCACAGTAAATATTAGACTAAAATCTAGTGGTAATAATACTAGGTTTCGTCGGGGGAAAATAGAATCGTTAGAAGCGAAGCGCTGCCCGAGTTTGGAATCATCACTTTATCAAGTGAGTGCATAGTTACTTTCATCTTACACATAGATATGAAGTATTTAATATAAATTACATGCTATGTGTGCATATTGTCTGTATACTTGCCGTCTGTGTTGGGTGAAAGATTTTTATACATGTTTTAAATGATTTAAACTATATATGTATTTTATATCTACAAAATGTGTTGGGTAAAACATGGGTAGATGAAATAGTTGTTGTGTGACAAATACAAAATGATGAGAGGTGATATAAACCATGAGATAAGGGTGAGAGGTGAACCATGAGAGAAGCCTTTTACCCAAGTGTTGGCCCCATCATCTAGCAGAGTATGGATGACAACCACAGACTATTCTAGACAGTCCAGTGGAACACTAGCAGGCTCGCAACCTGTAGGTGTTATTTGAACTGTGTATTCACCAGCTGTACTCTAAAAACCCATTGACATGTATTGCGAGTGGATTCTCGGAAACGATATTGTTGATAAACGAGATAAAAACCCATTGACATGTATTGCGAGTGGATTCTCGGAAACGATATTGTCGATAAATGAGATAACCCTGACATCTATGGATTTAGTGCCTGATGAGCAAACCCTGGCAACTATGGATTTAGTGCCTGTTGAGTAAACCCTGGCAACAATGGATTTCGTGCCTATTCCTTAGGATAATCCTTAGGAGTAAATGAACGAGAAATAGCTGATTCTTAGAGTAGATCCTTAAGAGTAAAGAAGATAATGGGGATGGGCAATTGGGTTGATTCTTTGATGTTTAAACATAATAATTATATTATTGTGGGTTGAAAACCCTATGTACTCACCAGGTTTCCCAACCTGACCACTCAAGCTTATTTGTATCACAGGTGTCGATAGTAAGCTACTTTACACTGAGAGATTTAAAAGAGATATAGATCACTAGTGTAAATGAATGTAAGTTCTGTTTATGCTTATGTTTCTGTATTGACGATGACATCCCAAATGTTTTGAAATGAATAAAAATACATTTCTTCGGAAATGCTTTGATAATGTATTTATCATGTTTTTTTTTCTGGGAACAAATTCCGCAACATTTTTATTAAAAGAGATACTCTGATTTTTATAAAGCATAAACAAAATCGGTCTTTTTCTGGCCATGAAAATGGGGATGTCACAAATTTGCTGGAATCTTTGAATATAAAGTCTGAAGAAACTGCACTGGTACAACGGGTAAGCTGTTTCTTTTTAATTTAATGGACAATATTTTAAATTATATGAAAGATTTACAGGGTTACCAGGTAAGATTTTTAAAATTTTAAATTATATGATATTTCGTACTTTTCCTTTTTTATTATTAATTATACTTTGCAACTGCAGCACCTAAGGAGTTATTTAGTGAGATTATGGTAAAGTATTGATTGTTGCGGGTCATTCACTTTGGTATGTACCTCCTTGTATTACACATTAAGGGTAATGTTTGCACATTATCAATCTCAATATATACATATTTCAAAAATTTCTCACTTGCGGGCCATTCACTTTGGTATGTACCTCCTTATATTAATATGTTAAATAACACAAAAAAATTAAACATTAAATGAGATTGGTAAGATGACGATCATGTCCTTAATGAATTAATTTTGATCCAACGCTCCACTTTTAGTTTTCGGGTTCTCGGGAAACTATGAGTTCTCAACCGATCTCAACCCTATATATATATATATATATATATATATATATATATATATATATATATATATATATATATATATATATATATATATATATGGGGAAGGGTTATATGGAAACAAAAAAAAACCTAAAAAAACCCTAAAAATCATAAAAATGCATAAAAAAATACTTAGAGATCACAAATCTTTTTTTTTTTTTTTGACTTTTTTTACCAAAAAATCGAAGGTATTTTTACAAATTCGCTGAAAAAAAATCGATTTTTTTTTGGTTTTTTTTCAAAAAAAATTTCAGCGAATTTACTAAAAAAAGTAGGGATTTTTGTATATATAAAGTCATAAAAAAGGTTTGTGATCTTTAAGTATTTTTTTATGCATTTTTATGATTTTTAGGGTTTTTTTTCCATAGAACCTAAACTTTTATATATATATATATATATATATATATATATATATATATATATATATATAGAGAGAGAGAGAGAGAGAGAGAGAGTTAGGTTCAAATGTTTCTACTATCTATTGTGTACATGTAGGATTGATTCTAGACTAATCATTTTAGTTATTTTAAGAAAGTAATTAATGCATATTAAAAGCCGAAGATTTAATTAATATTCATTATATCATCAACATATAATATACATTAATTACTTTATTAAAATAACTAAAACGATTGGTTCACAATCAATCCTACATACACACAATAGATAGTTAGAACACAATAACCTAACCTTATATATATATATATATATATATATATATATATATATATATATATATATATATATATATATATATACACGTAGGTTCTGTTGAGATTAAAAATAAAATAGAGATCTTGAGATTCAACCTCAGCCGCGTATTTCACATCTGCCGCTCTAACCCTCCGGCATATCGACACGGCAGGCCTAACATAATCATAAATGATTATATAGTGCCGCCCGTTCCTTTCTCCTCCGCCACCATCCCCACCACCATAACCGCCACCGCCACCACCACTACCACCACCTCTGACACCAGTCGACCCCACCACAGTCACCTTTGTAATTTATATCACCGCCACCTCTGTCACCACCACATCTTCTGCCACCAACTGTCATAATCATTTATGATTACTCAATCTGTGAACAGACATATATGTATAATCATTTATGATTAGTCATATACGTATAAATATGTATAATCCTATATGATTATACCTTTCTGTCATATAATCATTTATGATTAGGCATACGTTGTTGTTGCCGGTATGCTGGAGCATTAGAGCGGTAAATGAGAAATATATAGCTGAGATTGAATCTCAAGATCTCCACTTTTTTTTAATCTCAAGTGAACCCTCCCCTATATATATATATATATATATATATATATATATATATATATATATATATATATATATATATATATATATATATATATATATATATATATATATATATATATATATATATATACATACATACTAGCCGTTAACCCGCATAAAGCGACGGCGACAAATAATTTTGTTACGGCGAGGGTTTGGAGGGTTAGGTAAATATTTTACACACCGTTGGATGATACACGTACAATGAGTAGTGGTGAATGGGTAAAGATAATTAACAAAATAAGTATTAGGGTTGTTAAAAATATCAAAAAACGATAAACCGATAATTCGTACCGATTTTGAAGCTACCAAATAAGTTTTTTTTTTTTTTTTTTTTTTTTTTTTTTTTTTTAATATTGCTTAACCGGTCATGTAAAATATTTGGTTTTAGGTCCTGTTACGACAGTACTTGCAAAACACATATTTCATTTTACAATGTTTTTTTAATTCGTACATTTTTTGTTGATCAATGTGCATTTGATGTATATAATTCTTTTTAAAATATAAACAGTAAATATGTTTGGAATTTAAAAATAAAACCAAAATAATATATATATATATATATATATATATATATATATATATATATATATATATATATATAGGTTCATTTGTTTAAAGTATTTCTTGTGTTATTGTATGTATAAATGTGGGCCAATCAAAATTAAATAAAAAATTAAATAATTAAATAAATAAAGAAGGGTAATTTAGTAATATGATTAATAACTTCCAAAAATAACCCCTGTAATCATGGTATTATATTCTAGATTCCCTCTTTATCTAATTGACTTTTTCTAACCCTAAATTTATCCCCTTCATAAATCGCCTCACACCCTTACCATCGGCCTCACACCCAAGCGCCTGTCAATTATGAATTTGTGATCAGACATTATCGAGGTGATTTCAACAGAGGCACAGAGCATCCAGTTAATGATTTATTAAAGCAAAAAAGCATCAGCAATGAAAGCGCCAAGAAGATGAAGAAGCCTCGTTGTTCCAGTCCACGCTCTGATGGTGCTCATTCAAAATCATCGAGGTTTAATTCTCTTATCATAAAATCGAAATTGAAACTGGATTTTGTTTGATTACTTGAAGATGAAATTGGATTCGTCCACAAAATCAGTTTTGACTACAGTTTGAGGTCGAATTGACCTATTATTGTTCACATCAGGAATCGACTTTGGTTAAGTTGACTGATTATTGGAGTCTAAATCTTCGATTGATTGTTCATGTTTGAGTCGAATGGTATGATTGATATAGATTTCCATTTGAGAAATCGAAATTGTTTGTTTGATTGGAGTCAAACTCATTGAAGTCGACTGATGTTAATTTTCGATTTGAGTCAAGAAATCGATTTATGTTGAATTGGGTTGAAGACTCGAACTTACTGATTATTGGGGTCGAAATCAATTTCAAGTCTGAATCCAAAGTATTTCGATTTCGTTTTATATGGAGTATTGGGATTGAACGCATTTGATTGTCATCGAATACGCCTGATGATACTTCTTTAATTTTCATTTCGTTGTGTATAAAGGCAAGCAGCAACAACGCATGTTCAGGGAGATGCGAAGGAGGCTGCTGCCCTCCTGACCACCGAATAACTCCACCACCGGTGGAGGTTTTCTTAACCGAAGCAGAAGAAGAGGGAAGGAGGGGAGAAACAAATTGTGTACTGATTTTGGAATATACAATTGGAGGATCTGCAGTTGCTCGTGGTATTTCTCCTAATCTGGTATGTATATGAAAGTAATAGGCAATGATGCTAATTGGTAATTTGTTCTAATTGTCTAATTTTTACAGGAAATTGAAAGTTGTTTTGATGCACACCAAGCGCTCGCTAAAATGCTTCAACTGAATGGTATTTCTTCGTTTATAGTATTCTATCAGAAAAGAATGTTTTTATGATAAGCATGAACATATTCTGTTAGAATGCCCCGAATTAATATAATTATTGGTGAAGGAATTCCAATTCTATCAGAATGGAATCATGAAATCCAATTATGTTGTAATGGAATATGGATATTTTCTCACTAATTTATTTATTGGATTTGTTTCCACAGAAGCTGATACTTGAAGAACGGACCACGAAATTTGAACGACGCCTCTTAGCAACATTATTCTTTTAGAATGAATTAGTGTATTTGTTAGATTTTGATATTTTTTTTCCCGATTTGAAAGTTTTTTAGTTTTATTCTTTAACAATAAATGTAATTCTTAGCAATTGTTACATGTATTCTATAAGAATTAATATAATTTTTGTTTTAATTCTTCAATTGCTGGTTCGAGAATTTGTTATTCAACAAGAATTTTTTAAAGTCATGATCAAGAAATATGTTCAAGATTAGTTTTATTATTTTATGGTTCTAGAATATTTTTATTTTTGAACATACTCAAACATATTCTGTCAGAATGTCCGAATTAAAAACCTTATAATTCGTAAAATCGGATTTTTAAAATTAATAGAATCTATGATCCCTTAAAATATGCAAATTTCCTTTATTAAATATATATTAATTGACTAAAATACCCTTCTACTTAAATTAGATGGTATTTTTCGATTATTTTTAATTCAATAATATGTATTAATCACTTTCTTAAAATAAGTAAAATGATTGGCCCACATTTATGCATACAATAACACAATAATTACTTTGAATAGAATAACCTAAGCCTATATATATATATATATATATATATATATATATATATATATATATATAAGTTCAATTGAAAAAATAAAAAAGGTTGAGAATGGGGGAATCATTCTCAGCCACTCAATTAATCTAAGCATAAAAGACACGGTGACAAACTTGTAAATATGATAATAACCTTCAATCTCAAATACGTAACATCGATTTCTTTGTTGAATACTCCGAATTTGAATTTCCCAGATTCGCAAACGAACTCAGTTGGAATCAAAATTTCTTTGTTGTTCATGAAATTGGAATTGGAGTTCTGGACTCGCAGTCACAGTCGACATTGAAGGACTCGGAATCGGTACTCACAGGTTCCTAACCGGATTTTCGGAAATCAAAATCAAAATGTTAAATCGATCAGACATAGGATGTCGCATCTGAAGTCGGAAGCTTTTGAAATTGGAACATATATTCTAATCGGAATAGTTCGCGTCTTGATTATTAGTATTACAAAGAAATCTGGAATCGGGATTTCAAGGTTTCAAAATTGAAATCAGATTTTTTTTGGAATGAAATGAAAATCGGAATTGCACGCTTCAAAGTCGAAATCGAAAGTATATGATGATTTGGAATTGATAACTTGAATTGGAAGTATCATGTTTTTAACATTTTTAAAAAAGTTAACTTGTATGCACTCCAACTGTTTGATGAAATGCATAAACTAAATTACCACGTTATATTCACATATGAATATGTTTTCCGACCTGAATCAGTATATGATTATTAAAAAAAAAAACAAATATGCAAGTCTGTATGTTATTCATATGTGAATAACGTATAAAAATTATATATATTTGTGAAAACACATTGTAATATTCATATGTGAATATACTGTGTAATATTCATAAGAGAATATATCATATTATATTCACAAGTGAATATACTATGTAAAATTCACATGTGATATACCATGTAATACTATGTAATATTCACATATGAAAATATCATATAATATTCATAAGTGAATATACCATCTAATATTCACAAGTGAATATACTATGTAATATTCACAATTGAATGCATCGTCTAATATTTAAATATGAATATACTATGTTTATTATATGCTATATTCATATATGAATGATATTTAAATTATAAAAAAATTAATCATACTTTTTATTCATAAGTGATAATGTATTTTTTTTGGAAAAAAAAACATTGTTTTGAGGTCCTAAACAAGTTTGTAATTCATATGTGAATAACATATAAGAATTATATCCGCATGTGAACATATGTAATATTCACAAATGAATATATATGTAACAATCAAATATGAAGATATATGTATTATTCACAAATGAATAAAACTGCCAATAAAACCGAAGACTACAAAATATATAAAATTAAAGATAAAAAAAGTATTTGATAAGAATATATATTTATTCACATACAACTAATCTTTTTAGGTTAATAAAATTATTATATAATAATATATATTTTTATTAATGTTATATTCATTTGTGAATAAATGATAACTTTTTTTTCGGAAAATTATAAAAATAGAAAAACGTCATTTTGAGGCCCTAAACAGTCCCGAATGGCCGAAAAACACCGTACGTCACGGCGAAGCGGTGAGTTTTGTAAATCGCACCATTTTACATCAAATATGCGAATTTCGTCCAATTCCGAGACTAAGCTTCATTGCGGCAAATTGTTTTGATGATGTCACTAAATTTTCATTCCTACTAGTGATGACATCATCATGACATGCTATTTATTCATATATGAATAAAGTTTAGAAATCATTACGACATATTTACTGATGATGTTACTAACTTCAATCACACTAGTAAAAACATCATTGTAATCTGTTATTTTTATTTATGTGAATAAACTATACATGTTGATTTATTTATTTTGTGAATACAACCTTTATATATAAAAATAAATAATACACTATAAGAATTGGTTTGTGAATAGTTTTTTTGTATATTGTAACAATATTATTTTACATGTAAAATCAACATTATACTAAGACAAACAACATTGTATTGGTTAATGAATATCATTTGCATTTGAATTTAACACGATCAAAATGAAGAATATATTAAATTGTATAACATTTACACGTGAATATAAAAACATATTGTCTTCGTCAATGATATCTTCTCAATTACGTCAACCACCGGGATATGAACCAACCATTGATTGAAATGTTATTCTTTTATTGAGTTATAACGATGCCTGAAAAACATGTGAATACACATAAAAAATGTTAAAAATATACTTTTAGTTCATAATAATAGCGATTTATCATATTCTAATTATCATATGGTATATTCACACATGAATGTATAATCATATGTGAATATTATATGATATATGTTGTTTATATTGTATATTTACATGTGATATTACATGATATATTCACAAATGAATATTACATAGTATATTCACATATGAATATTATATGGTAGTTTCACATGTGAATAGTATATGGTATATTTACTTGTGAATATTACACATTCTAGTCACATCTAAATATTGCATGGTATATTCATTCATGAATATTACACAGTATATTCACATATGAATAATATATAGTATATACACTTGTGAATATGATACAATATATTCATATTTAAATATTAAATGATGCATTCACTTGTGAATATTACATAGTATTTTTACTTGTAAGTATTAGATGATATATTCACTTATGAATATTAGATGGTATATTCATATGTGAATATTACACAGTTTATTCACATATGAATATTACACAGGATATTAACATATGAATATTACAAGGTATATTCACAAATATATATAATTTTTATATGTTATTCACATATGAATAACATATAAAATTGTATATTTGTTTTGTGTTTTAATAATCATATACTGATTAAGGTGCGAAAACATATTCATATGTGAATATAACATGGTAATTTAGTTTATGCATTTCATCAAACAGTTGGAGTGCATACAAGTAAGTTTTTTTAAAAATGCTAAAATCTGATACTTTGACTATTTAAAACTTACAAAATAGTAGATTGATAGAGAATTATATGAAATTTTTCAAAAGAAAAATGATTTGACGTTTTTCTAACCTTAATTTAGAAGTTTTGTTTGATGATCGATGTTGAATGAATGATATGAAGTGAAATTGTTGTTGATTATCGATGATGTTGATCTAATGACACTGGGAGTATAATTAATCGTAGATGTTGAAGATATGCTCGAATTCAAGCATAATTGAAGGTTGGATTGAAAGAACCAAAAACGATTTTTTTTTATCTACTGTTGAATGATGTTGATGAACGTGTTTTTGACGAAGATGGATGATTGATTAACACTGGATGATGTTGATCGAGGATTTAATTGAAGAAATCTGGATGATCGTTGAAGGTTGGAGAAGAAATTTGGATGATGAACGATCGAGTAGTAATGAATTTGAATTGTTATCAAATTATCCAAAATTATGTATCTGTGATTGAAGGATATCATATCATATTTACAATTTTGCCACCGTGTATTTTATGTTAATATGCTAATTAAATGATTGGCTGAGAATGATTCCCCCATTCTTAACCTTTTTTTTTCTCAATTGAACCCTCCTCCTCCTTTCTCTCTCTCTCTCTCTCTCTCTCTATATATATATATATATATATATATATATATATATATATATATATATATATATATATATATATATATATATATATATATTCTAATAAATGAATAGTTTTAATCTCCATTTGCCAAGTGTCACTCTAATACAACTATTCATTAATATTATGTCATGTGTCATGTAGATATATTAGGCAACTCATTTCAAAATTTAAATTTACATTTTCTAATTATATGTTAAATTTGAATTTATAATAACTTTAAAAATTTCAAATTTTGATATATCTCCTAATTAATAATTTATTTAAAATAATTGATTAATAATTATAAATTTTT